>NC_091283.1:797175097-797776486 GCF_032444005.1 Ranitomeya imitator
CTCTGATTTGAGGTGTGATTTTCATATTGCCCAGACCTGTTACTTGTTGTTCACCCACAATTTTGGAAAAATGCCAACAATATTGTCCGGCCCATTTTTAGAGTTTTGTGTATTTTTTTTGTGTTGCTCCAATACACACAAAGGAAATAAAGATGTGTATAACAAAACATGCGCAATTGCAATAATTTTCTGGGAGAAATACTTTTTTTTTTTGGAACAATTTCAAGGGTGCCAACATTTTAGGCTATGACTGTATAAGGCAACAACTGCCTTATCTTTAGACAACTTTTCAGGCCTCATTCAGACGTCCATGAATCACGTACATGTTCCATGTTTCCATAGATGGAATATGTGCTTGTTATAGTCTATGTGGCTGTTCACGTGCTCGTGTGTAGTGTCCACAAAAACAGAGACAGGTCCATTTTTGATCCAAGTGATGAATCAAAATTATGCATACAAGTCTATGGATCTGTGAAAATCACTCGTAGCTTCCATTGCAATCTGTGTGTAGTTTGTAGTTTGTTTTTAATATTGTAATAGATAGGAGAAGCTTTGCAATTTACTTAATTTTTTTCATACGAGAAAATCACTGATTTAAGTATTTGGTAAAAATCTGAAACACTGCCCAAACACTGATAAACTCGGACTGGTTTTTGTGTATGAAAAAATCACTGATATCTTGATGAGGCCTATATGGTTTTATGGTTATGGAAAAACCATGTGCATCGGCTGGCGTTTGTCTAAAAACAGACAAAGAATGCATTACTCACCATCCCCAGGTCCTTCACTGAACCTCCACTGCTGCTCTTGGGGTCTGTTTTTGTCTGCGGCACTTTAGCAAATGTGTGAGCTCAGTGATGGGTGTCATTAACTCGGGCAGAGCCGCTGAGCTCATTTATTGGCTGTAAGGCTGTCGATGTGACGTTGGCATTAGATAATAACACACAATGGGAGAATGGGTGGAGACTCGGCGCTGAACCCAGGGAGGGTGAGTAAGGCACAGTTTTTGTTTTTCTGGGGACAGAGGTTTTTTTTAAATGGTTAAATCCCTTTTAAGCTTATTTAGGATGAACGCTCATGTTGTTACAGGGGTTCTTCAGGGCTGTATGGATGTAACATTTACTGAAGACCTTCAACACAATTTCTGTTTTTAATGCAGGAGTTCTTTTCTGTAATTATTATTTTCCTTATCGCCTCCTTCTCGTCCATGAACTTCTGTCCCTAGTAATTAACTTTTTCTTCTTGTTGGAATCTGATGTTTTGTTCTCCTCCCCGCATTGCAATGTTACAGCCTGGCTGCCCACACATAACTGTAAATGCCAAGTGCGCTTTTTATCATATTTACAGATAATGGACAACTTCAGTATTGGACGGTTCTGAGGGTCTGGATATTGAAACCGTGTTTGTGCAAAGGTGCACTGGATCCGTTTTAAGCTTCTTTTAATTATATCAAGATGATGGCTAACCGCATTTGTATTTTGATCCTATGTCTTTAGATTTTGAAGTTTTCCTCTGGTTTTGTAATGTTTCTGACATGTCATGTGGATATGATACTCCGAAGGACAGCTGAGCTAAAAGACCACAAGATCCTGTTCCGGTGGCCATGACGGTAGTCCGTGGCTTCCTGACAAGAGCCGCACAATCTTCCTACCTGTTGACAACTCCGACTTCTCTTTGGATAACTGTGTCACAATGTCACCATTGCGGCCTGTTGCACACATGGCATTGCGCTCAGCCTAGGGATCAGAAAAGGAGCCGGAGGATGTCGACTTGTAGGAGGAGGTTCGCAGACATTATTTCGGCAGTCATAGGCTACCGATGTCGTCACAGGACCAGGATTTTGCTCATCTTTTTGGTCAATTCTATTCAAAAAGGCTTCCTCAGTTCAGATCTGAAAGCTGGGCCACCCACCAATGAAAAGAAAGTTCGGGCACTAGTATTCTCTCAAGTTTTTGGTTCTTCAGCTTGCAGGTCTCTAAGATTACTCTCATAGACTGGAATTTTGAAGCATCTACGGTATTTTACTTCTCTCCATCTCCCCTCTTCAGTGCTAAGACAGGTGAAGCAATAACTTATAGAAAATGGGAGGGAGGTTAGGACATTTTCTGGGAAGCTGTAGAAATGTTACCAGATAGACACGTGTCATCATTAGATGTTGTAAGTCAAAATGCCAATTCCATCTTTTCCATGATATCTTCCGTCTGGTAGATAGCTAAGCCAAATTCCTTCTGCAATGATGGGTGCTGCCAATGTTTCCTACGGTCCGACTCGCATACATGCCAACGATGGACTGGATCTCATAATCAAATCTTTTAGGCTAGGGCTAGATGCTGCTTTAAGTTGTATCCGGCCAAATCTCATCCATCCCCGATGAACAATTGTCTCACAATTTTGTTTCATAATCTTCCAGCCATTGGTCCGATGTTGATGGGCAGATTTTTGGATGTTCGCCTCTGCACTGCCGTGCCAATAGGCCATACACTTAACGCTGATTCAGACCAACTGATAAATGCGAACAAGCGCTTGTTCGAACGCTCGTTCGCCAGTTGTCGCCTACTGTACACAACCCAAAGAGTGAGCAAGGTTTCAGTAATTGGGTAATTGGATCGTTCATGCCGACATTAAAATTATTGCTGTCGGTAGCACATTGAAAAAGGTGATGTGCTCCCTACAATATTAACCATTGTGCTTTGCGTACAGAATTTCATTTGTGTATAGCCAACCGTTAGTCATTTAGCATCCATGGTTGGTCAGTCTTAATAGACCCTTACTGAAGCAAATGAATGTGGGAAGCTATAATCCGCTATTCTGGCCCAATTCATATTTCCTCAAAGCACCACTCTGCAGTTTTTTTTTTCACCCCCGGACTGGTATCACTAATGTCTGTTCTCTTCCTGTAGTGAAATAATTACAATTCCCCCATCTTCTGCTCTTCCTGACACCACTCTGTTCCCACGCCGCCATCTTGTGACCGCAGCCCCTGACTGTATGGATGTCACAGTGGTCACAAGCTCTCAATGTAAGTCTATGAGACCCTCATTCTGGCTGTGTTCTGCCTGTCATAGACTCACATTGAGTTGTGACTTCTGGTACAGCCGACGAACATTGGAACGAACCAGCTAGTGACAATTATCAGTAGAGGTCCGAAGCGGCACTGAGAACAGCAGAAGACATCAGACAGTAATTAATACCACTCCGGGGGTGAAATATTTATATAAAAAATTCTATGGAGAACTGGAGAATTTGCAGCAGGATGTCAGTGTCGGCCTCTAGCTCCTCCCTCCATAGAACTTTAACCCCTTAGTGACGGAGCCAAATTTTTGAAATCTGACCAATGTCACTTTATCTGGTAATAACTCTGCAACGCTGCAACAAATCCCAGTGATTTTGAGATTTGTTTTTTCGTGACACATTATACTTTATGGTAATGGTAAATGTAGGTCAATATGTTTTGTGTTTATTTATTAAAAATATCAAAAATTTGAGAAAAATGTTAAAAAATTAGCAATTTCCTAAATTTGAATGATTATCCCTCTAATCCAGATGGTCATACCACAGGAAAACATTAATAAATAACATTTCCCACATGTCGGCTTTACATCAGCACCATTTGTAAAATGTTCTTTTATTTTTTTAGCATTTTAGGAGGTTTAAAAATGTAGCAGCAATTTTTCATTTTTTTCAAGGAAATTTACAAAATTTATTTTTTTAGGGACCTATCCATGTTTGAAGTGACTTTAGGGGTCCTATATATTGGGAAACCCCCAAACATGATACCATTTTCAAAACAGCACCTCTAGACATATTGAAAACTGCTGTCAGGAAGTTTATTAACCCTTCAGGTGCTTTACAGGAATTAATGCAAAGTGGTATGACAAAAATGAAAATGTGTATTTTTACCACCTAAATGCCTCTAACTTCTGAACAGATTACTAGAGCTGTCAGACTGTAAGGCCGCTATTTGGTCGTGAATTGCCATGGCAAACATCAGGACCACAAAATCATGATCTAAGGGCACAAGTTTGGACAAAGAGGAAGCCCCCACAGTCTGTTAACCATTTATAATGATGTAGTCAATATTGACAGCAGCATCTAAGGGGTTAAACAGATATGGACGGTGCAAACACTGATCGTGGCTAATGCAGCAAGTTGTCAGCTATAGTGGACAGCCGACAGCTGCTGGATTGTCACCTGTATGGGGAGGCTATTCTCTTATATCTCAGGTCAGTTAAAAGACGTATTGGCGATCACTAAGGGGTTAAAAACACCAACTGCCATCTCCTATCTCAGTAATGAGGAAATCTGTTTTCAATTAATACAGATTTTACTCATGAATTGAGAGTGGAAGGTCAATCCAGTAGATGAAAGAAGCAGATTTCTCTGATAAGATATATTACAAAGTTGATCATATTCATGCATACACTTAATTTACGAAGTACAAACTAGAGCAACAATGATGTTCTAAAATTTGTGACAAATTGTGTCTAGAATTCTAGAACCTTGGTCTGTGTCTTGCTGACATTGAGCCGCCATATTACACATGTAATGGTCTGGGGGAACCTAACGATGCATCACATGGCATATTCACGTATATGGTTGTCACTATATCTAGAATGTATGGCTAGCTATAGAACGATGGCCACCGCGGAGGATTTCTATTGTATTTTGTTCATTCTGACTACAAATTGTAGAAAGGGATTATGCAAACACGTGAAAGTAATAACATGAGACTAGCTGCAGGAGATATTTGTTCGCCTGCATGGAGATCATTCAGGGATATAATATATGTTCCTGTATTTTAGGCCACATGAATAATGGATGTTTTGCAATGTGGTTAAGTGACAGCTCCACCGCACTGCGAAGATTAGATAATAACAGATCTTGGCATGATGTGTAATTACAGATATGTAATGATGGCCATTTAGTCTGCATTTATCTTTTTAAGTATAATTTTATAAAGTGGGCTAGTATCTTCGAAGACAATACACATTTAGAACTTTTTTTTTTCTTTTACTTTTCAGCACTGTCCTCATGTTGTATAAAAAGTAAATGAAAGAGTCTTTCAAAATATTCAGTATGGTAAGGCGTACATTGAATATGGTCTGTCTGGAATAATGCATACGTCAAGGGCTTCCTCTTCGTAGCACTGAAGACTCCCTGTCATGTTCACTCAAGGCAGCCATTTTTGTAAGAATATTCATGAATGCTGTATATGAGTTCAATAGGAACCAGCTTTATCAGTTTCAATAGAAGACAGTTTAACCCATTTTATACAGTGGGAAAAATAAGTATTTGATACACTGACGATTTTGCAAGTTTTCCCACCTACAAAGAATGTAGAGGTCTGTAATTTTTATCGTAGGTACACTTCAACTGTGAGAGACAAAATCTTAACAAAAAACATACATAAAATCACATTGTATGATTTTTATGATTTTTACGTAATTAATTTGCATTTTATTGCAGGAAAAAAGTATTTAATACAATAGAAAAACAGAACTTACAGAAACCTTTGTTTGCAATTACAGAGGTCAGATGTTTCCTGTAGTTCTTGACCAAGTTTGCACACACTGCAGCAGGGATTTTGGCCCACTCCTCCACACAGATCTTCTCCAGATCTTTCAGGCTTCGGGGCTGATGCTGGACAACATCTAGTTTCAGCTCCCTCCAAAGATTTTCTTTTGAATTCAGGTCTGGAGACTGGCTAGGCCACTCCAGGTCCTTAAAATGCTTCTGACGGTGCCACTCCTTAGTTCCCCTGGCTGTGTGTTTCGGGACATTGTCAAGCTGGGAGACCCAGCTACGACCCATCTTCTATGCTCTGGGGCCAGTAATGGTTGGAGAGAACATGTGCATGTATGATACAAGAGCCCTGAGGCCAGTAATGGTTGGAGAGAACATGTGCATGTATGATACAAGACCCCTGAGGCCAGTAATGGTTGGAGCGGACATGTGCATGTATGATACAAGACCTCTGGGGCCAGTAATGGTTGGAGCGGACATGTGCATGTACGATACAAGAGCCCTGAGGCCAGTAATGGTTGGAGCGGACATGTGCATGTATGATACAAGACCCCTGGGGTCAGTAATGGTTGGAGCGGACATAGGCATGTATGATACACGAGCCCTGAGGCCAGTAATGTTTGGATCGGACGTGTGCATGTATGATGCACGATCCCTGGGGCCAGTAATGGTTGGAGAGGACATGTGCATGTATGATACACGAGCCCTGAGGCCAGTAATGGTTGGAGTGGACATGTGCATGTATGATGCACGAGCCCTGGGTCCAGTAATGGTTGGAGAGAACATGTGCATGTATGATACATGAGCCCTGGGGTCAGTAATGGTTGGAGAGGACATGTGCATGTATGATACAAGACCCCTGAGGCCAGTAATGGTTGGAGAGGACATGTGCATGTATGATACAAGACCCCTGAGGCCAGTAATGGTTGGTGAGGACATGTGCACGTATGATACAAGACCCCTGAGGCCAGTAATGGTTGGAGAGGACATGTGCATGTATGATACAAGAGCCCTGGGGCCAGTAATGGTTGGAGAGAACATGTGCATGTATGATACACGAGCCCTGGAGTCAGTAATGGTTGGAGAGGACATGTGCATGTATGATACAAGAGCCCTGGGTCCAGTAATGGTTGGAGCGAACATGTGCATACATGATACAAGAGCCCTGGGGCCAGTAATGGTTGGAGCGGACATGTGCATGTATGATACATGAGCCCTGGGGCCAGTTATGGTTGGAGCGAACATGTGCATGTATGATACAAGACCCCTGGGGCCAGTAATGGTTGGAGAGGACATGTGCATGTATGATACAAGACCCCTGAAGCCAGTAATGGTTGGAGCAGATATGTGCAGGTATGATACAAGAGCCCTGGGTCCAGTAATGGTTGGTGAGGACATGTGCATGTATGATACAAGAGCCCTGGGTCCAGTAATGGTTGGAGAGAACATGTGCATGTATGATACAAGACCCCTGAGGCCAGTAATGGTTGGAGATAACATGTACATGTATGATACAAGACCCCTGAGGCCACTAATGGTTGGAGCGTATGATACAAGAGCCCTGGGTCCAGTAATGGTTGGTGAGGACATGTGCATGTATGATACAAGACCCCTGAGGCCAGTAATGGTTGGTGAGGACATGTGCATGTATGATACAAGAGCCCTGGGTCCAGTAATGGTTGGTGAGGACATGTGAATGTACGATACAAGACCCCTGAAGCCAGTAATGGTTGGAGCAGATATGTGCATGTATGATAGAAGACCCCTGAGGCCAGTAATGGTTGGTGAGGACATGTGCATGTATGATACAAGAGCCCTGGGTCCAGTAATGGTTGGTGAGGACATGTGAATGTACGATACAAGACCCCTGAAGCCAGTAATGGTTGGAGCAGATATGTGCATGTATGATACAAGAGCCCTGGGTCCAGTAATGGTTGGTGAGGACATGTGCATGTATGATACAAGATCCCTGAAGCCAGTAATGGTTGGAGCAGATATGTGCATGTATGATTCAAGACCCCTGAGGCCAGTAATGGTTGGAGAGGACATGTGCATGTATGATACAAGAGCCCTGGATCCAGTAATGGTTGGTGAGGACATGTGCATGTATGATTCAAGATCCCTGAAGCCAGTAATGGTTGGAGCAGATATGTGCATGTATGATTCAAGACCCCTGAGGCCAGTAATGGTTGGAGAGGACATGTGCATGTATGATACAAGAGCCCTGGATCCAGTAATGGTTGGTGAGGACATGTGCATGTATGATACAAGACCCCTGAGGCCAGTAATGGTTGGTGAGGACATGTGCATGTATGATACAAGACCCCTGAAGCCAGTAATGGTTGGAGCAGATATGTGCATGTATGATTCAAGACCCCTGAGGCCAGTAATGGTTGGAGAGGACATGTGCATGTATGATACAAGAGCCCTGGGTCCAGTAATGGTTGGTGAGGACATGTGCATGTATGATACAAGATCCCTGAAGCCAGTAATGGTTGGAGCAGATATGTGCATGTATGATTCAAGACCCCTGAGGCCAGTAATGGTTGGAGAGGACATGTGCATGTATGATACAAGAGCCCTGGATCCAGTAATGGTTGGTGAGGACATGTGCATGTATGATACAAGACCCCTGAGGCCAGTAATGGTTGGTGAGGACATGTGCATGTATGATACAAGACCCCTGAGGCCAGTAATGGTTGGTGAGGACATGTGCATGTATGATACAAGACCCCTGAGGCCAGTAATGGTTGGAGCAGATATGTCCAGGTATGATACAAGACCCCTGAGGCCAGTAATTGGTTGGAGCAGATATGTGCATGTATGATACAAGACCCCTGAGGCCAGTAATTGGTTGGAGCAGATATGTGCATGTATGATACAAGACCCCTGAGGCCAGTAATTGGTTGCTGTGGACATGTGTGCACCCTTGTAGTGGACAATCACTTTAAGTAAAGGTAGTGGACAAGTCCTTAACTTCAGAAAGTCTTTGGTAGAATAGAATGAGACTGCTCATCAGCTGGGGGACCCTCCTCTCCACGGGTTGTAAGGAGCATCCTTACTTCTGGAATGGAGTTAATCTGCGTACCTTTCCTGAGGGGCATTGTTCATATAACATTACCGCACTCCTCCCACGATAATGACATCTAGGATCCTCACAAAGACTTTTCAAACCACCGAAGAATAATTGGTCTGATTGGATTGAAAAGTTGTTACATGAAAAGGAAGGGCCTTTTGGTTTGGGGGCTGAATTTCACCCTTTCATGGTTTTCAGGATTCTGCCCCCCAGCCAGAGACACAGCAGCACTAACCATCTCTAGCGCAGTTTTTTTTCCGTATATGTGACCCTAACCTAGAAGAAATCATGACCGTTAAAAACACCTTGTAATGCCGAGCACTGCAATATCACCGCGCTGCTGTGTAAGTAGAACTGACCGCACATCCTCCCAGTTATTCATTATTCTCATCAATATTTATCTAGCGCTGCCGTCCTTCATAATACGCAGGGTAATTACAATTACATAAGTGGAACATTAAGCCGCTAAGATGCCAGGCTAAACTATGAACACTAATAAATATGTAAATTCCATTTGCAGTTTAATTATTCCCAGGCGCCAGTATTGGCACAACCATAATGTACATGATCGCATGTTCCAACTAATTCTTACATAAAATAGCCCTTATTATAGTGATAGTGCCGTTTAATCACCATCATGGTATTATAGCATGTTGGATTTAGGCTGTGTTCACATGTTGATATTTTGCATGCAAATTTTAAGCTGCATTTTACAGTACCAGCAAAAGCTACGAGCTTTCAGAAATGGAAAACGTCAGCGTTTTTTGTAGCATGTCACTTCTTTCAGAATTGTTGCAGCATTTTTTCATCCATAGAAAGCAATGAGAAAGTGCAAAAATGCAGCAAAAAAAGTGAAACGCCGGTATCAAATTTTGCTGCGTTTTTGTTGCAGAAAACTCAGGAAGTTGCATTATGTTTTTTTTGGGGGGCACTAAACTTTTATCAGCATGCACAAGAGACAAATGTGCCTGATTTGCAGCAAGACATGCTTTTTGGATGCAGTTTCTTTACTGCCAAGAGTGAAGGTTCTGCCTGCGTAAAAAACACGCAACAAAAACACAATGTGTGAACATAGCCTTACACCGATTTCCCTGAACAACTGTTTTCCCTGCACTGTGCTGAAGATTTGTAGAGGTTCTCCTCCTGATACGACCTCTTTTTTGGGAATTTATCATGGGCTTTTTGACGATTTCCTGCCTTACAGAATAACTAAATGTAGTATTTGAACAAAAATTGAACTTTTTTATTCTTTTTGGGCCACAACACCATTTTTCTAAAACACGATGTGGCCAGTTTTTGGATGACATAGATTTTAGTTTGTGGAGCATAAGCAAATCGAAATGTGCACGAAGAGACATTCACCTCCTTAATTAATTGGGTGGATCCAATGATTTAATTGCTTTTCCCTTTCAGTGGAGTTTTCTCCGTCCCCCTTCATTTTAACTGATCATTAAAGGGGACCCCAAACATTTCATATCATGTAATCTAACAAAACCTCTGGGTCTGGCGCCGGCTCTTGCGGTTTTTCTAGTCTCAGGATTTGGGCTGCAGCTCTGACTTCATGTTGACCTCATCACGTCGACCGCTGCAGGCAGTCACTGAGCTCGGCTGATGACAAGTGGAAGCGTTTCGTAACCACAACAACCACACAAACTAGAGGCCACGTAATGATACAGAGCAGGATTGCCGAGTGCGAAGGTAAATAGTGCATAAAAGTCACCGAACACTGCTGAATCAATAACTGGAGCGTGAAGACCCCTTTGGTACAAAAGCTGTGAGGAGGGGGCTTCGTGGCCTTACAAAACAAAGCACAATCCCAAGCCTCTGGATTCTGGAGCAGAGGAAGTGTGTTCTGGGCAGTGATGGATCACACTTCTTTATCTGGGGTCTGATGGGCGAGTTCGGGTTTGGTGAATGCCGGGAGAACGTCACCTGCCCGACTGCATTGCGCCAGCTGTAAAGTTTGGAGATGAGGAATAACACTATGCGGTTGTTCTTCAGGATTCATCCTTGGCCTTCTACTTCCAGTGAAAGGAAATATTAATACTTCAACATACCAAAATATTTAGAATTGAGAGTCCTCAGTGGTCGATACCTTTTAATGTAATATTTTTCTATCTACTGGCTAACACGGTACCAAGATATATTTCTTTCCTGTATCAACATACGAAGACATTGTGGAAAATTGTAACGTCCACCTTTGTGTTAAGTTGAGTTTTCGAGACTACTCAGGTCTCTTCTATGCCTGACGAAAGGACCGGAGTAGTCTCGAAAGCTTGCAATTTGCAATTACCATCTTTTCACTTAGCCATTAAAAAGTATCAACCACTTAGGTCTCTCAAATCTTTATTTTTTTAAAGCATTCTTAAGCTTTATTCACATGTTCAGTAATGATCCGTTAGAATAGCAGCAATCTGTTAACAAAAAAAGTTGTCCACAACTTTTTTGTCAGTCTAAGAAAGGTTGATATTACCTAATTTTTTTGTTTTTTGGTTTAGCATTCGTTAAATTGCCGTCTGTTTTCTTCCATTTGAAATTGATCCAGTTGGCAAAAATCAAATCCTTTTCAGAAAAGGACGGCTAATTAATGTCTTCCATAGACTTCAATGTTAAAAAAAAAAGAAGATGAATCATTTGAAATCCTTTTATTTTTTTTTTAAGCCGGACAAACACCCATGTTGTGCAAATTTTTTTTGTGAACGGATTGCTGTTGAGTCCGTTCTAAAGGATGACTACTGGACATGTGAACATAGCCTTACTTTGCTGCATTTTTTTCACACCTGCATAAAACTTTTTGCACAGTACTGTATATATAAAGACTTATCATCTTCCGTCGTTCGGTACATTGTAAGCTGTAAAATATTTTAAGCATACATGCAAAAAAAAGCAAAAAAATGTTAGCGCCCCTGTCTGTACTAGATTCTGAGCTTATAATGTCCTTTAGTTGATGGCTGGCCACACATTTCTCACCGGGCGGTATTGTGCGTATACGGCTGGTGCAGATCTGAAGTTGTTTGGGTCAGCTAATGATACAAAAGCTGTATTTGTGGGCTGCAGTTGCCTGACTGTTGGTGGTCACTGACTAGTCCTGGTAGCCTGTCTGTCTTTTCTCTCCTCTGAGGCCACTGAAGGGACAGATCCAGGCAGTGGGCTGGATATCCAGTCAATCCATGGAGGAGGGGGTAGTCCTGACAGGAGGATGGGGGTGGGAGTCAGACAGCAGGGAGGGAGGAGAGCAGCATTTTCAAACTTGATCAGTTTAGCAAGAACCTGAGCCAAAGACTTTGCTATCTGGAGGAAAGTGTGTCTGCTAATAGGGGAGACCGTACAGCACTGTACATGATCATTGGGGAGCAGTCTATAAATTCCAAAATCTTGGAGACCATGGAGGAAGAAAAGCAAGGTAGGAGCACATTGCATGCACAGGGTGGCCAGAATGGCACTGAATGGGGGTAGTGTCCTGCAGTCTGCGCTAATGTCTGCATTTTCCCTGTCCATCTCCAGACACAGATTTTCCGGATATTTATGGCGGAATCTTTGACACTGAGACTTTCTTTATTTTATTTTATTTTCTTTTTAAAACAAACTTCACAGCTTTTAAGAAAACAAAAAAAGAACCATGAGACAAAGAAAGTCTCATTCCGACAGCTGGGCTCGGAAAATGTGACTCCTTTACATATGTACTTGGGAGATCACTTATTAGAAAGTACTTTCATGTCTCAAGTTTCCAGTCTGGACCCCGGAGTTTAAGGTTCCAGCGCTTTCTTTATAAGAGGAGACTATTTTGCTCATCCCAAAACTAATATTGGGAGTATGAATGAGGGGGTCTATGGACTATCCCGAGTGTCTTTTAGATGGGCACTTGTGGATAATAGAACAGATGTAGCAGAGCTGAGTGGGTCATTTCCCTTTATGATTGTTATATCCTGATATATTTGGCCACTGTAAAGATTACACTTCATGATATCACACTGACAGGCTAGATCAATGCCACTGCTAGATTATCTTTCCCGTAGGGCGAAGTTTTTAACCCTAAATCTAAATACTAGGTCAAGGAAAAGTGACTTGTTGGATCTCCCTTTACCCCCCTCCAGCCATGTGTCTGGTCTGTGTATCCACTGTTGCAGATTGTATCTGAAGATTAGGCTGTTTTGTATCACCAATGTAATGTTATTAGCGCTGCCTGACAGATTACACAGATTAGATTGCAGGATATGAGATTCTTTTGTCTCGAAAACCGACACCTGCCAATTAGATTGTAAGCTCTTTGTCCATAACACCTGTTTGTATGCCTCAATGCATATATAGGAAAATCTCTCCAAAAGACCGACCCTTTGAGAAGACCACCTTCTCCAGACCTGTGACGGATTTTAATTTCCACTTTGTAATTTCTTTGCTGGTAATATTCTTTGAGAAGACCACCCTCACCTAGAAGACCACTTTCCAATGCAATGTTGGATGGTCGTCTCGGAGGATTTGGCTGCGCATACACGCAATCTAAAAAAACTGAGCTGGACTATAAACTGGCATATGTGCGAAGTGTAAGAGTACGTTCACACTGTGGTCATTTCATAGACAAAACCCCAAGAAAAAGAACAACAATGAGCGTATACCCTGCAGCAAGTAAATCAGTAACTGGTACAAAGACATGTAAATAATACAGCATACTTCGCTATTTTGATAATACAGCATACTTCGCTATTTTGATGCAAAAAGGATAAAAGCCATCCCACCGCGACAAGTTGTACCCATCAGGACGGAAAGGTACAACAGCACATACATAACGTACAACAGCACATACATAACGTACAACAGTACATACATAACGTACAACAGCACATACATAACGTACAACAGCACATATATAACGTACAACAGTACATACATAACGTACAACAGCACATACATAACGTACAACAGCACATACATAACATACAACAGCACATACATAACATACAACAGCACATACATAACGTACAACAGTACATACATAACGTACAACAGCACATACATAACGTACAACAGTACATACATAACGTACAACAGCACATACATAACGTACAACAGTACATACATAACGTACAACAGCACATACATAATGTACAACAGCACATACATAACGTACAACAGCACATACATAACATACAACAGCACATACATAACGTACAACAGTACATACATAACGTACAACAGCACATACATAACGTACAACAGTACATACATAACGTACAACAGCACATACATAACATACAACAGCACATACATAACATACAACAGCACATGCATAACATACAACAGCACATACATAACATGCAACAGCACATACATAACCTGCAACAGCACATACATAACATACAACAGCACATACATAACGTGCAACAGCACATACATAACGTACAACAGCACATACATAACGTACAACAGCACATACATAACGTACAACAGCACATACATAACATACAACAGCACATACAACAGTGAGAATCTGGAATTGCTTGCCTGAGGAGGTGGTGATGGCGAACTCAGTCGAGGGGTTCAAGAGAGGCCTGGATGTCTTCCTGGAGCAGAACAATATTGTATCATACAATTATTAGGTTCTGTAGAAGGACGTAGATCTGGGGATTTATTATGATGGAATATAGGCTGAACTGGATGGACAAATGTCTTTTTTCGGCCTTACTAACTATGTTACTATGTTACATACATGCAGATACTTGGACTGTTTATTATTAGAACCTTTTATTATCAAATACATAGAAATGTTATTTGTAAATAATCTCTTCTCTTTCTTCCTGTCACTGGAAAGTGTATGAGAGAATGGAAGCAATTGGTAAAATAAGATTAGCCTGGGATGATGATGGTTCAGCGAGTCCATTCGATGCCATGTGGGATCAATAATCCTCGACTCCTGTTTCATATTTTTATTTTTGATGGCAGCCGCAGCCAATGGCCGATTTAGTTCAAAGCACGTTCCCGGAGCTGCTGTGCAGCAATGGATCAGATTTATATGTTATCCAGGCCCTTTCTGCTCCAAACCAATGGCCAGATTTGTGGGAAAGCGATTTCCTGCCTTCCCTTTTATAACACACTTTCACATCTGCCCTGTAACGAAAAAAAAAAAATCCCATATTTGAGGTCATGTATGATTTTAATTAGGCTACTGTAGTCTGAGATGGCCACAGGGAATAAAACGTTTGCAGCGTTCATTATTTTGCAGTATTGAGGTCACTGATGAAAGTGACTGAAAGTCAAAGTAGAATAAGAGCGGCTTTTCATGCGTGTTATTAACGCTGGAAAATAACAGCACTTTACAGCGGGCTGGATGGGAGACTATCACATGTGCATAGGCAGATGCAGCAGAGAGGAATTTGTCATGTCAGGGTTTTATAATTATTGCAGTGCCATAAAAATAAGACTTGGGCAACCCAACGAGTTTTCTGCGACACAAGTTGCGCTGACAAAGATTGAAGTATGCCGCTTAATGCAAGTGTATGGGATTGCGTTGCGACCTGTAAGTGGCAAATTGCAAAAAGTTGGGGAAAAAATTGGATTTTTTTTTTTTTTTTTTTTTAAGACTTGCTGCCCCTGATGCTGTATGCCATTGTAATGTAGTAGTGGCATATTCTGCTCTCTTGGCAAGTTGCCATGTAGCTCATGCCTAATGCGGAAACGTGTATTATACGTTTTGGAGAGCAATGTGGAGCCAATGTCCAAAGAAATCCAATTACCGTACATTGCTACTTTTTACGGAAGGGTCCATTGGAGCTGTTATGTGGCCCAGGAGTCGGGCGCCAGGTGCCGGTAGAGCAGCAGAGAAGCAGCAGGTGACAGGTGGCAGAAGCTGGCTGCTGCAGCTAAAACCTGTGCGTGTTTCTAAAGAGAAATGAATGTTCACTGCTCCCCACGCCCATGGAAGTGGAGAGCAGTGAATATTCATTTCACATTAATCGTGGGCAGTGTTAGCCGCAGCCGCCTATTCCTGCAGCAGCTGCCCACTATCCTCCCAGCATTAGGGGCAGGCAGATTAGGGCCTCTGCTCCCTCAGAGGCCCCCGGACAATGGCGTGCCGCTAATAGCAGCACACCACATGGCCGCTATGGGGTCTGTGAGTCAGGGGGCCCGCCTGGCGCCAGGGGATCCCCCCATAGCACACGCCACATTCAAATTCAGCTGTATCGACATCAGTGGGGGCTACATTATATTCTATAAGGGGCGGAAGCAGCATTATACCCTATGGGGGGGCTACATTATATTCTATGGGGGGGGGGGCTGCATTATATTCTATGAGGTGGGTTACCCCAACCCCTGCTATATCATTTAGATTTGTACTACCTTATTTCATACCCTGATATTATTGTGTTTTACCGCACAATTAGTGGTCTTGTATTTATTTCTGTGTAGCTACGTGATGGGCCCAAGAATGATTTTCTCCGGTGGGCCCAAGGTGCTCCAGTCCGACGCTGACCGCGTTATATTGTATTTATTTGAAATTTTAAACAATGTGTGTTGAAGTCTCTTGCTGCGTCTTGATGAACATTTCCTGTTATGTACCGGACTCTCTCCCCACGTCCCGGCCCTGAATGCTCTCAAATGATATTTCTGCAGATTGGTTTTGCAGCTGAACCTCAGGGATTGCTGGAATTCCCTGTTTCTAAAACAATTCTTTTTTTTTTTTTCTTGACCTTGCATTATTGTAATGGAGGAAGCCGTCTCCTGACACCTTTTTTTGAGACCTGACATGCTCCTCTGCTGTTATGCTTCATGTTGTGCTGTTATTTGGGGATATTTGAGTAGCCATGTGACATGATTGTAATCATCCACTTTGTTCTATCCCAGACCCAACATGAGGGCTCTGAAAAAAAACAACAAAAAAAACCCCCATGCTTGAGGATGAAAGGATGAGAGCCAGGGGTGAGGATGACACCTCACCTTGGAATAAATGGCGCTATAAAAATGTATAATAATAATAATAAATAATAATAATGACTCACTGCAGCACTGCTGGAAAGGGAACGTCATCCATCTCTATATAGCCACATGTATTTTACTGCTGCAGAGACTAAATGAAAGTGTTTAATATCCCAAATTATGCCCCAAAAATCTTTATTTCATGTTCTAAAAATGTACAGTTTTTTATCCTATTAAGCCTGCCATTTGACAGATTGATAGATAGAGAGATATTAGATGCTAAATATTACGTAGACATGATAGATAAATGATCGATATGAGAGAGAAGTCATATATATTAGAATGTTTTGGTTAGATGGATAGATAAATACATCGGTGTTAGCAATTTAAAGAGGCCCTCCTCCTCCCTCCTAGTTTTTGCATGAGTCATCATTAGAACTACAATTCTACATCTCTGCAATTTCCTCTCAGCTTCTTTTCAATGCCTGACCCAGCTGCGTATTTCCTCCCCCCTGCCAGGGATTTTGTTTGCTGCGATGTAGAATTGTAGTTCTAATGATGACTCATGGAGAGAAAAGAGACTTCCTGATTCTACATAGATTCTACATAGAACTTAGAAGGATTCAGTTAGTCTGTGTTTAATCACGTGATGATGTCATAGACCTAATGGAAAAAAATTGACTGTGTAGAAAGGAAAATAAGAAATTTTAAGTACATTGTGCTATATAATATGAGGACTGCAATATATTAAAAGGATAATAACTTTGATAGGAGGAGGGCTTCTTTAAGGATTCATTATTCTTGTCCATTTTCGCCCAGGACCCTACAAATATGCCAAGAATGTTTCTAAAAGAATGGGACAGATCCAGCAAATTCAGGACAGTTGGCTTGTATGTAAATAAATAGATATATGAGAATACTCCTTCAAAGAGGACCTGTCTGCAGGTCAAAAGTGGCCAGTTTTTGCACGTATTTTTTTCCTGTTGCTTCACAGAGTATTCCATTTTTTTAAAATCTGCTCTATTGTTCCAGAACTATGGACCTTTTATATTTAGTGGTAATTTTTATGGCCTTTGCGAGGGAGCGTGGTTCACAGGGTAATAATGTAGAGCAGCCTAAAGACACACCCCGGAGGACCCTGCGCGCCACACCCCGGAGGACCCTGTGCGCCACTCCCCAGAGGACCCTGCGCGCCACACCCCAGGGGACCCTGCGCGCCACACCCCAGGGGACCCTGCGCGCCACACCCCAGGGGACCCTGCGCGCCACACCCCAGTGGACCCTGAGACACATCCCAGAGGACCCTGCGCGCCACACCCCAGGGGACCCTGCGCGCCACACCCCAGGGGACCCTGCGCGCCACACCCCAGGGGACCCTGCGCGCCACACCCCAGTGGACCCTGAGACACATCCCAGAGGACCCTGCGCGCCACACCCCAGGGGACCCTGCGCGCCACACCCCAGGGGACCCTGCGCGCCACACCCCAGGGGACCCTGCGCGCCACACCCCAGGGGACCCTGCGCGACACACCCCAGGGGACCCTGCGCGACACACCCCAGGGGACCCTGAGACACACCCCAGAGGACCCTGTGCACCACACCTCCATGTTAAAGACCATAAAAATAAGTGCTAAATATACAGGCCCTTATCTCTGGAAACGCATAGTCAGGGAAGAGATGGGGGTGTAAAAAATGATACTCTGAAACAGCGAAAATAAAATAATTTCAAAAACTGGACACTTTTGACCTGGTGACAGGTCCCTATTTAAAGCAGTTTCCTGGATTTTCAACTGATCGCCTACCGTTTGGCATTACATTAAAATACGATCGGGCATTGATAATCCACATATGCATGATGTTAACTAGCTGCTATCAGCACCTGAACTGTTTGACACATGAGGCCCATATTTGTGGACCAAGATCATATTTCGTAGAGCGCAGCCTTGTTGCTTATATAAGTTGAAGAGATTTTACTTTGCGCTGCTTCTTTGTGGCGCAGGAACAACTTGTCTAGCAGTGAGTATACATGGATATCACCCGCTGGTGTTAGGTTTAGGTGACCCGGTCATGAATCATTTGCATTACACAAGCATGAGCGTAATTAATCCTGTGTATGTGCTGCTATTATAGGAGTAGCCATGGAGTTAGGGGGGGTTATTTTCAGCATGGGGTTTTTTTGTTTTTTTTTGCAGCTCTTTGCATACAAACAATCTGCTTTTACTTTAATGCTATTTTTAGGCCAGTACAATGGTACACAGCCGTGGTGGATGGGCGGTCCACCAAGGGTGGTGTCATTTTAATGCGCATATTAGACCTTACTAATATTATTGAATTTCTGTCTAAAGTGATAATAAAGAAATAATATTATAAAAGATCAGAATATTAATATTTAATATGTAAGATGAGAAAAAAAAACAATATTCCTGATGCAAAGGGCAAGTCACTAAAGATGTTGCCTGGTGAAAACAAGTTATCACCTATCCACGGAGTAGGTGATAACTTTTTGATGGGGGAAGTCCAATCACTAGCACCCACACCGATCTGCTTAGGCTGGTTTCACATGTGTCTGTGCGCCCTGTGTTTCATCCGCATGCGTACCTATCCTTTTAACATGATGTGCGCATGGACATGCGTTTGCTTGCGGATGCGTACGCATGCATCGTTTCGAGGTGTGCGGCGGGGTCCGGCCACTTTTGGAGGTGTGAAAACTAAGTTAAAAATGCGCAGGCATGCACATGCGGAGAAGTGCGTTAAAAAGCGCATTACTGTCTATGGGAACGCATGCGTAATCATGTCTTTGTGTACGCATGCGTTCGATGCGCTTGCGTACTTCGGACTGCGCATGTCCAGGAACTGATTGAGACACGCCCTCCTGGAAATATCAAATGCGTGTGCATAAAAAAACGCAAACACAGGCACACAAACGCATGCACATGCAGCGTTTTTTTTCCGCCATGCATAAGCTGATGCATATAAAAAAAACACTGCGTAAACATGCGTTTGCATGCGTTTTGGCATTCATTTGCATATGCAGATGATACGCAGCGCAGATGTACGCAAATGTGAACTTAGCCTTATGTAGCGTTATCAAAATCTACAGTGCTTTATAGACATTATCCCTGTCCCCAATGGTGCTCTCAATCTAGATTTCCTATCAGGATGTCTTTGGAGTGTGGGGGGGGATACCGGAGAACCCTGCGGAAACCCACGCAAATACAGGAAGAACATACAAACTCCTTGCAGATGTTGTTCTTGGTGGGATTTGAACCCCAGGATCTCAATCGGTCCCAGCAGTCGGACCCTCGCTGATCAGCGCTTCATCACCTATCCAATGGATAGTTAATGATAACTTGTTTTCACTGGACAACAAACCCCTTAACTCCTTTATCACCTCTTAAGACCCCACATCAAATTAAAGCCTGACCCCACTGATATCGGGGACAAGAAGGATCAACCATGTTAAATTCAAGTGTCCCCCTCCCCGTTTTTCTCAGATAAGCCACTGCCAGAGGAGTCTCTCTACACTTTGTAAAGAAAAGAATTGTGGATGTTCCACGCGAAAAATAGGTGACAAGCACAAAATGCGTTTCGAAGTTTACATACTTCTTCAGGATAAAAAAAACAAACATCTAATGGTATTTTGTCCAGAAGAAGCGTGTAAACCTAGAAACGTGTCTACAAAATAAAAACCGCAAATCTATTTTGTGTGACCGGGACTTGCGTTTCCACTTACCAGCAGCACAGACCATCCACCATTACTTCATTTACATATGTATCTGGTCTGAAGACCCCTGGACCTGCAGGAGCTGGGATTTTATACTTGAAACTTGTTGTGTGAACACCATCTAACCAGGTTAACATAATCTTTTTATTCTCTAAAATGTTAACTGGATTAGACCCTATTAGGTTTTTTCTCTGAGCCCTAGCCCTTTTATCCCTACACTTTGTAACCTCAGGAATACATTATTAATTTCCATTCACTGACCACAAACAGAGATCTTTTAAATAGTAATAAAATTGAACACAGACTATAAATACAGACTATATTAGAAAGATGAATGCATTATACAGTATTACAGTTTTTTAAACCCCTTTAATGTGCTCGTGCTTCTTAATGTCTGGGAATAAAACCCTGATCTGTGCACTCGGGAGAAGAGGACACCTATATAAGGGCCTCGTCCATAGCTGTATATGGAAGAGTGGCTTCACATAAACAGCTTGTTTCCACCATGATTAATGGAGTGTGTGCATAAAAGTAACAGAGGTTTATAGATTAGTTATGAGGAAGGATGTTCCACTTGGTCACTTTCTCTCACTTTTGTGTTTCTTATGTTACTTTCTTTTTTTTTTTGTCCTGAGGCAATGAAATGTGATCTGTGATCAATCAGGTGGGATTTGTTGTGTGACTCAATCTAGCGCTTCAGTCATGTGGAAATAGGCAGCCAAGGGTACGACTATGTGTGTTGTATATATGTGTTCTGGATTATTAATCCTATCCGAAAATAAATGTAGAAAAGTAAGAAAAAATGCATATAGTTATCATTGACTTATACTTTGTATTGTAGTTGCTATGGTAAAGGGGTTTTCCTACAAACTGTTGTAGATTGTAGAGCCACATCAGCAGGAACTTTTAGATGACTTAAAAGGTTCCTGAGGGGGATAGGTAGAAGGAAGCACCAGGTCAGGTGGTATCTGTGGTGCAGTTAATAATTATAAAAGGTTCGGGAGGGCGGTGAAGAGGGGCAGTCAATGCCTGGACGTGTAGCACAACAGATGTGTGAGCCGTGGAGTTGGCTTATAGCCGCCATTACGAGAGAGCAAATCTTAGTAAAGGAACAGAGAGATCAGACCCAAGTGAAGGAACCAAGAGACCAGACTTGGTGACCCGGAGCTGGCAGACCACACCGAGTTAGCAGAGCCAAGCCGAAAGGAAGACCACCAGGTCGCTGAAGAGGGACGTACCTGTGAGCTATAATCTCCAGTGTAGACTTACAGTACAAAGACCAGGGACCGGGACCATGCTTCAGGAGAAGGAGCCGGCCAGCAAGAAGGGTGTGCAAAGTGACTCTTAGATCCGGGGCTTGCGGCTTAACGGCAGAACGGGTGATACTAGTGTTTAGTTGTAATAGGAAAAGGAGTGTGCGGTTAGTATTGTATAAATATTCCGCGTAGTCAAATTTACAGTATTTTCATAATTTTTTGTTGTTTTTTTTATATTCATTGATATTGTTCCATAGTCACCTCTTTAGTTGTTGTATAAATTAAATAAATAAGTGTTGGTTAATTTGCCTTTGTTTTCTCATTGTCTGCATTGTTGCGTCCACAATCCTGTTTACACCACACTACTGGGACCCCTGCCAATCACTAAAATAGGGGTCCCCATTTCTTATTTACCACATGATTTCAAGGAGGAGAAATTTTAATGATGTGACAGGCAAACTGGAGAGATGGCCTCATATGCGTGCCGCTGTTTAAAACAAATAAAACTAAATATGTATACATATGCACACACACGAATGGAAATTTTTGCTTTCTCGGCCATTTTTGGAACCCCCATACAAGCGAGAAGACAGAGATGTGCTTGCGCCGTCAGTTCTCCATTGTTGACAGTGCAAAATGGGCCCCCTTTCCGAAGATACATGTGGGACCTTCCATAAAAGTCCAAGGTAGAACAACTCCTTTAACATCTATCCCCATCAATGACCTACTTGATTTTGATGAGGTCCTTTTATTCTATTTATGCCGTGGTTTGACCATGAGGGTGTGCTTGCCACCATAACGTCCAAAGACCACTTACTGCAGGACCTTGCTACTGTCTTGGAGCACCTGGCAACCCCTACCATTACTGACTTGCTTACCATTTTGCATTTCTGAACTCGAAGCACTGAAATACATGTAGGAATTGGCTTATTTAAATAATTTACTATTGACGTTCACAAATGTTTATGAAAATTTCCGCAGCCGTTGGATCCATGAACGTGTCGGAGCCATGAGCTTGTACAGCAGCATACAGCGCCCTGCATTCATATTATGTCACGTGCCGCCACATAGTGCAGAGGAACATGATCGTTCCATGTAGTGCTGTATTAGCCCACCCTACAGAAGACTTGACATTAGTTTGTTTCACTGCCATCATTAAATCGGCAGTAAATTTCTACCACTGCGTCACAGTGGGGGGAAATAAACTTTTGCAAGTGTTGACTGTGCTCAATCTGTGTTGCTATACCGAGTGAATGCTTGTTAAATCCAGACACTGTCAGGTTGTGCAGCTAGTATTTCCTTTCCTTTATGCAGGCAGCAGAACGAAAAATCTGGAGACAAAAGCAGAGCTATTATTTCCCGTCCTCTCTGAACCTCACAAGCTCTACAGAAATGCTGAGGCCTGGGCTTTTTCTGCCAAGCGTTGATAACTGCTGGCCATACATGAGATAGCTGCTGGCCAAATGCTTGTTCAGCAGACCGTCCTCTATCCTGACTCCCCAGTACAATGGGCGATCAGCTCATGTTGTTTCAATGGGGAGAGAGGATAAAGGGGAGCAACTTCCAGTAACATCAAAATGATCAGATGTTGAAATTCCAATTGCCCGATCTTTCTCTTGCCTGTCAGGGAAGAGTCAGGAGGCCTCCATACTCATCAGGTGGTTGGATGGTCCACCAAGGTCGGGGAGGTTCAGTTGACTTTCATCTAATGTGTATGTGGCCTGCCATATACAGTAGACTAATGTCGGCTGAACTCGCCGATATCGATGATGGGTTCGGCCGGCTGTCTAATGTGTATGGCAACACCCAACAAATGATGGCGGAGGAGATAATGATCCAGCATGTGCACTTTCAGACTACTGATCTTTTTACATTCCCTGAGAAAAGCCACCGTCGGGGATGTCTGGCAGTAGCTTTTTCATAGAGAGCACAGTAGCGAGCGCTCCGGTATATGGAAGAAGTAGCTGCCGGCCCAAAAGATCGTCCATCTAAGGTACATGTGGTGCTTTAGGGTCAGTGGCTGAGAGAATTGAAAGTGTTTGTCCGTCTCTTATCAGCTATGAGACAGCAACCCTTCCCTAGTCCGTGTCCCTAGTCCGTCTTCCTTATTACACCAACATTTTGCACCTACCCACAGCCTTGCTGATCAATACATTATTGCTGGGACTCCAACCTATCACATCCACACTAATTATGACAACGGCAGTCTAAATCAGGGTTGCAAACCGTCTAGAAATTCCAGGACAGTCAGTAAAAATAGGTCACTTTTTTGCCCTGTTTGTAAGAAAAATTTAAGATGTCTGTGATTTTTTTGGAAGCTGCAGGAACTTGTACAGATTATTTTTACTCAACAGTTTACAGTGAATTCAGCCAATGTCTTCATAGCAGACTATTGGGATGTAGACATGCAGCTCTCATAATTATAATGATTTATGATGGTTTTCTAGTGTGTTTGTAAAAAAAATATTGTCTGATTTTTCGATAAATTGTCCAGAAAAAAATAAAAAGTCAACCCTGGTCTCAGTATAGTAGAAGTGCACATGTGTGACCACCTCTCCATTCACTTCTATGGGTCCCACCTTGCTCCCATTAACAGTGGATGGGGTGGTCATCATGAATGCACACGATCACTGCCCGGAGGAATAGAAGATACCAGGTAGAAAGACACCAGTGGTGGATGTGGCCCCTGGTACTGATGTTACTTTGAGGCCCCGGAGCTTTACATCAATTACACCTCTGCTCTGAAGCTGAGTACAGGTGGTTGTTCTAGCACTTATAGTGCTGGCATAAGATTGGGCTCTAGGTACTTCACAGTTGCTGCTGGACATCCATCTCCAACAACGCTAAAAATACACGTGATTCAGTTACATCAAATATATTAATGGCCATACAAATGTGTGCCCAGCAGATTCTGGAATGACTAGCCGCAGTGTGCCAATATGTGATAAGACCAGGGGAACTAAGGTTTAAGATGATATTTTTTACACCTTGTTTTTTTGGAGGGTTGTTGTTTTTTTTGTTTGTTTTTCACATGTATTTCTGCAGTCTGAGATCCCTGCTGCTATTTATACCCCACACGTTGGCACGTAACATTATCATCCTTTAGTCAATTAGACTTGCATAATGTTTTGAATGTTTTCCATGAGAAACGACCGGAGCAGGTTTGTTTTTAGAAGTCTTTATTTTATTTATTTTAATTTTTTTTTATAGCGGGTCTTGAGGCCATTTATATGCCCATTTTAGGTATGGATTTTCGTAGTGATAAACAGCAGATAAATATATTAAAGAGCCGTCCTGATTCATGTAGGTCACAAATAAAGCAAATCTGAGCCAGAAGTTGAAGGCAGATGCCCTTATAGGTTCATTATGGAGGACTAAAAACAATGCTCTGATATTATGCTGGAATACAACTCCTCCTATTTTCTCTTGACATACTGACGGATGTGACCGATGACAACTGGGAAATAATTTCTGGTTGGTTTGCAATTTCCCGTCCTCGATCATTGGCTCTAGTATAGGATGTTAGCCCTATTGGCCATTATATCTCACTTTAGTTGCCCGGGATTGTACCATCCAAATTATATACTGATAGTGTGGCCTTGTGGACAATTCTGGTGACCGTTCCGAGTCTTTTCTGTTTGGTTATGGCCAGGTTCAGACTGTCGTACGGGCCAGTCCCGTATGCCTTTTGTATCTGTGGCTGGTCCAATGTGCAGTTCCTTGCACTTTTTCGCATCGCTGACGGATGCAGAAGCTGCCTTCACATTACGTGCATTATTCTCGTCCATAAAACGTTGAAGAATACTGCGTGCTGTAAATTTTTTTTTTTGCATGTAGACCCTGTAAAAAATAGGTCATGTTCTCTGGCACTCTACCTATTGGGGTTCTGTGTGCAGTCCATGCGGACCTTTTCCTCCAGCTCTATGGCTGGATTACACATGAGGCCTTATTCACACTTTGGTATTTTCTCCATGTACAAGAAATTCCGACAAAAAAAATTGGTCTGGTTTTCTCGAATGTGGAAAATACTGTTGTATGAATGAGGCCTTTGACGTATCTCCGTTCTCATGTAAATCCCTGTTCCTTCCTACAGCATGGACATTGGGGTGCGCCGACACGTCTGAGCACTTGGCACACCTTTTTCGCACGTTGTGCCTGTTGACGCCATGACACTTCTTACATAGCCTTTCACCAGCAATCAGACAGTTGGAGTAGTAAATGTTAGCACTAGACAGTCATGTAGAGAGGTGTGAAAGCAATTAAGACACACAGGTTTACTGTGTGTGTCTCTGGAATGGCATTATTAGCACAAATGCTGCTTGTTTCCTACAAATATATGTGACGGGCTTTTGTGAAAGGGCATAAACAGTGGGGTGTTTACCAGGGCTCCACAGGGTACAAGACTTTCTACATTTAAGCCTTATATACATGAGTTCCAAGAGTTATAAATGTGTAATATACAGATCTTCAAAGTTTGATTCAAGAGGAATAATGTACTAATCCCTTATAGCAGGGGAGGGGAATATTTTTTTTTCCTTTTTTTTCCTTCCAAGGGCCATTTGGATATTTAGGCCGTCCTTTGGGGGCCGTACAAATTGCTCACTAACTCCACCCACAAAGTACGTCCTGATGCTGGTTCTGTTACCAGGACATAATCTTTCCTCGGCGTTCAGTAGTGACCATTGCGTGCGCGTGCTTAAAGAGAGAGAAGAAATGGGCTGGCAAAATACAGCTGCCGTCTCTAGCACTGCGGGTCCCTGGAATCAGCAGGGCCGTAAATGGCCCGCGGGCCTGAGGTTCCCCACCCCTGCCTTATAGCATCTTGTATGGACATGATACACTTACAGAGAACCGTAGGCAGCAGTTTTCTCTGTCTGGGTCACCAGCTGTGTTACAAGCCGGATAAGGGCCCGGAAGACTGTTTTGAGACCTTTGACCTGTTCAAAAGCTGTGTTCTCAGGTTTTAAACGCACATTTAATTTTGCCAAATGGTGTTTTAATGGATTAGAAACCCACACATCACATAGCACAGCATTTCTTGTATCTCTATGTTTGGAAGTACTGAGATGATGTACAGCCAATGTAATGCTGCCAATGCCAGGCAGCTGCTGCTAAGACATGTAAGCATGAAATATTTCACTGAAAGAATAGTTTCTCTACATACAAGAAAAGTAAGAGAAAATCAAGAGGTTGCCCATTACTGCAGTGTGAGACATGAATACCAGGAGAGCAGACTGTCATTCATTACAAGGAGTGGAGGGAAGGAGGCGTGATGCCACAGCTTGTCTAATTCATCACAAGTGGTGGCGTTCTGTACTTCAGAAATCTCATTCCAGTACCTGACTGGAATGACATGTCTGGTGTAGCACACGGAGGTGCATACTTCTTCATGAATCTGGAGCTTATGACTCCCAATACGCCCCACCATCTAGACCAAAGTGAACAATGCCAGTCTTGATGAATTGGGCCCTATGTCTTGATAGAACAAAGCCATTTTGGTGACAATACTGGTCTTATGTTATGGCTGATCAATGTAAGGAGAGTCAATATAGAGATCTCTCCAGTAATATTTTCATACCTAGAGGTCCAGCTTGCTTGGAGATAGGTGTGGGTCTTCTCTCTGGGACTGACCCGTTAATAGACATGTTGTGAACTTCCCCAAAAGGTCTACGATGGTAGCATTTTTTTTGTCAAGTGGACATCTACATATGCTCTTCACAATCAGCAAACATATAGGGTTTCTTGGTTGGGTGGCTTCAGAACAGGTAAACAAAGAGAAAATCCCATAGGACCCATATACGGTAACTAGTTTTTCCTTTTTTATCCATTTGTGTGTATCAATTGCAGGACTTAGCGTTAGGACAGGAAATTTTTCATCCAGCTGGGTGTTGGGGAAGGGCTGGGGATGTTCTCTTGTTGCCTAAATCTTGTTTCGGAAGGAAACTGAGGGAGAATGGTGGCGCTGTAGGAAATGATAAAGCAGGAAGCACAAGGTGAGCATGACTGTAGAACACAGTTATTTTTCTCCTATGACGCTTGGAAGGGTTGACTATTTTTGCAGGGAACATCACATGGCATGTTTATTAATTTATACATGATTTCCCCCGTCGGGTCCAAGGCTTTGTAGCCACTAATCAGCTAATGGGAGTGCAGATGTTATCCTGAATGCTAGCCTAGCGCACCTGTAACAACACGTGTGAATGATAGCCATTGTTCTGTACAACAGATGGAAAGAAAAGGAGATGGAAATTAGGCATGATCTGACCTGTGACCAATTACTTCTACATCATAGAGTATTTGGAGGATCATATATTTATATTTTTTTTGTTCAACAGTTATTCACCGAAATAAAAACTCTATAAAACATTCACATAATGAATAACCCAGCATAGTAGGAGTGATGATGTAGTATATGAACTTGTATACTGTACTGTAATTTGCAATTATTAGAGCAGAAGCGTGGGATAATCAGTGCCCTGTTGGAAAATGCCTCCGTCTCTCAGAGGTAACATATCCCAGAAGGTTCTGTGGGAACATAGCCAGCAGGGTACCACCATATGGGCAATGCGGGAATCCTCAAAATGTCACTTTGCGTTATCCTTCAAAAGGTTCAGAGCTGGAAATGACAGGTGAAAAGCTGATGTAATCTCATGCATTTACATTTATTAAAAAGTGAACGTTACGGTAAAAGTGTATAGTAAATCTTGGCAACACTCTTTACTCATCAGTACTGTTTTTAAAAAAGCTTAATATGTACAGTATGTGTAGGCACTTGCTTACTACAAGTCTAACAAAGATTAAAAATCAATATACGGTAACTCTGGTGTCTACATTAGCCTTTCCCAGAAATGCTGACGTTCGTTTTTGGAAGTAGCTACCTCCATAACATGGTGAATGTGAAGACCGGGGTCCGGAGATTGGTTCTGTTTTGTCTCATCTTGTATGCAAATGACAAATATGTAATTTAAATATAAAGGTCCAATAGAAAGATAATTTCTTGAAACCCCAGTAATAAATATACAACATTTGGTTGCTCTCCAAATAGTGAATAGTGATGAGCAAATGTGTTCGGATAAGGTGTTATCTGAGCATGATTGTGTGCTAACTTCGACGTGCTCGAAAAATATGTTCTAGATCCCGCGCCTGTTTGTTAGGCAATCCCTGCATGTGTTGCGGCTGTCTAACAACTTCGAGACATGCAGCCGCTGGGTCTCAATCATATTGATCGAAGACACTCGGTTAGCACCTGAGTATGCTCTGATTACACCTTATCCAAGAACGTTTGCTCATCACTAGTAGTTTTTTTTCCGTTTTGAATAAACTGGTGGACAACCACAATGGGGAAAAATGCAATCCATCATCAGATGGACCCTTCCATTAGAAGAGCACCTTTTATTCCAGTTCGGTAAAAATCCATCCAACTATGTCCAGCAGCTGACTGAGGATGTCTTCTAGATGCCGGACTACCCTCATTATTTTTGCTATAGGAAAAAGCTCAAGTAAAAAGCTAGAGGTGTTTTTCATAAAGTGTCTTCTTTGATGACTTTTAGGCCACGGCCAGTATTTGGTCAGTATTTTGCATCAGTATTTGTATGCCAAAACCAGGAGTGGAACAATTAGAGGAAAAGTATAATAGAAACATATGCACCAGTTCTGTATTTATCACCCACTCCTGGTTTTGGCTACAAATCCTGATGTCAAATACTGACCAAGTGCTCAACGTGTGAATGTGGCCTTATGGCACCTTTGCTGCCTCCTTTTTTTTTTTTCTTTCTTTTTCTCGTGAAGGCATGTGTAGGTCACTTTTCAGCCTCTGTACGGCTTTCGAAGCCTCAAGTGATTAAAGAGAATTAAAGCAATTAAAAGAAGTAGGAAAAAGATGGAACATATGCACATAAAGTCGTTTTGACATTGTAGAGGATATGTTCCATGTTTTTTGGTGTTTTAAAGCCCTTTTAAGGCAGGTTACAGTTGGGACAATATGTTGTGTAAAAATAAACTTACACTTTTAACCTAATAGTGCATAAAGTAAAACCCCCTTAAAACATCAGTTATATGATCAATCATCAATGTGTAAAACACAATAGATTACCAACCATTATACCTGGAAATATAGGTCCGATTGACTTTGCAGAAGAGGACACAAATCTATTTACTGCTATGGATAAGCTATTTAAAGGGAAGGTATCATCAGAAAATGACCTATTGTTTAAATCGTGTTTTTGTGTTAAATATATATTTTTTTAATCTACCTATTGTTTTTTTTTTTGCCCTGTCACAATATACATAAAATATAGTAATCTGACTACTTTCACACTGGTCACTAAGGCTATTTTAGATTCATACTTACTATTCTTCACATAAGACTTTTCAGAAGTTTCATTACCATCACAGGCATGATTACAATAACAGGTAACACTCTTATACACAGGTGATATTACATGATCCATCACTCTGAATAGGTGATGTCACAGCTATAATAATAATTTTTATTTCTATAGTGCCAACATATTCAGCAACACTTTCAGATAATTGTGCAAACAAGATAAGACATTACACTGTGACACATAGTCCAACACCTACGGAGAGGAGTGAGGCTCCCTGCTCTGAAGCTCACATAGTCCAACACCTACGGAGAGGAGTGAGGGTCCCTGCTCGGAAGCTCACATAGTCCAACACCTACGGAGAGGAGTGAGGGTCCCTGCTCGGAAGCTCACATAGTCCAACACCTACGGAGAGGAGTGAGGGTCCCTGCTCGGAAGCTCACATAGTCCAACACCTACGGAGAGGAGTGAGGCTCCCTGCTCCGAAGCTCACATAGTCCAACACCTACGGAGAGGAGTGAGGGTCCCTGCTCGGAAGCTTACATTCTATTGAGATACAGGGAAGGTGAAAGGCCAGACTAAATAACAGGGCTGTGGAGTTGGTAAGCCAAACCTTCGACTCTGACTCCTCAATTTCCATGACACCAACTTCGACTCCACCAAAATGGGCTCCCTCTGACAGCCCTGCTAAAGAAATGTGTTTTTTAGGGTATGCTTGTAACTGTGCATATTAAATTGAGCATTGACTAGTTATATAGTGAAGTAAAGTCCATCATTGGCAAATATTTTCCCCTCTAAAAGGATCGGTTAACTAAAATTTACCCCATTAGATCCACACATCATTTACTCTTTGAGGGAGTGTGGAGATGCAGATAGCTTCTTCCCTAATCTAACTTGAAGGGGTTGTCCACTACTTTTTAATATATTAAAAATAATCCTATTGAGGTACTATACTTGAAAAAAAAAAAACACATTCACCCACCTTTACCCCTGCAATTCCTCAGTGTTGCGTCCCTTGTTCACTGCCAGTCTCCTTGCTTCCTCTTTCAGCGGATGATGTCAGATGACCAGTGTAGCCAATCATTAGCTGCAGCGGTTATGGGCTATCTAAACTTGAAGAGCGAGATAGTGGACTGTTTCTTCCAGCTCAGATGACACATGACCACAGCTCAGACGACATGACCATTTCTGGCCTAGAAAGTTGTAGTGGTCACCAGATGCCACCAACCAGAAGAGAAAGCTAAGAGGCATGGAATAGTAGTAAGAAGGTCCTTTTTTTTAATAAATGAAAACCACTATGGGTTCATTTTTCAAATAACAAAAATGTAGGGAACACATTATAAATAATGATCTATATGTTTGAATACCTTATAGTTAGACTCCTCATAGAGCAGAATAAGAATATTGCTGTAGCAACCTGAGAAAGACAGTCAACCTTCCTAGATGACATTGTAGTTGAGTACTATGCCCTCCCTTGTTTGTTTTGCCCCAGGATCAGCGCCTCGCTTGTGTTATGCGACCTTGCTCCAGAGGTGAGAACAGAAGAGAAGAATGGCTCAGTTGCCCTTGGAGCAATCGGCAGGTGTTTGCTATCAAGAGCTCTGTGTTGAAGTAGGCTGTGTTATTTCTCAGCTCACTGTCATTGGCAGCAAAGGTTTTCATTAGTAGAAGGCAAGGCTTGGCGTCTAGTGTTTCCACAATTGTGAGCTAGTCACGCAAGGCTTCTTGAACTCCTGGCAACATTCAAAAAGACAGTAACAAACGAAAAAAAAAGGGGGAAAATAAATCCCTATTCAAAGCAGCCGTGAGGTCAGAGGAACCATGGAATCTGAAGACATGAAAGGAGAGAAGTCGGAGGGGGATTAGTGAGGGAATCAGATGGAAAAGTTAGACAGCGGCTCAATGTTTAATGAAGAAGATTAATGGCCAAGAAGAAGAGACGGGATACAACTGGATTTCGATAGAACTTTACAACCTGATATGTTCCAGCTTTCCAGGAAGTAGACACAGACGCTATCAAGATCGACCATATTCCCACATATCTTGTTGAATTTGTGGTTTGTTTGTAGTTAACTTTTGTCCCTGCCAGTTCTTTATAGAGAGGTCATGTAGGCCTATCGGTCATGAATTGTATCCAGCTAGTAGTAGGTACTAGTGATGAGCGAATATACTCGCTACTCGAGATTTCCCAAGCACGCACGGGAGTCCTCCGAGTATTTTTTAGTGCTCGGAGATTTAGTTTTCTTCGCAAAAGCAGCTGAATGATTTACATCTCTTAGCCAGCTTGATTACATGTGGGGATTCCCTATCAACCAGGCAACCCCCACATGTACTTATGCTGGCTAGTAGCTGTAAATCATTCAGCTGCGGCGATGAAAACTAAATCTCTGTGCACTAAAAAATACTCTGTGGACATCTGAGCGTGCTCGGGAAATCTCGAGTAACGAGTATATTCGCTCATCAACTAGTAGGTACCTTAGGCCCCATTCAGATTTTGTTTTTTTCACGTATGTGAAAAGCGGACTGGTTTTTCAAAAGTGATTTTCAGAGTTTGATCATTTTTTCTTCTCTGATGACAAAAAAAAGTTTCTTCACCTTCTCACTATCTATCACAGATGGCTTCCAAGTACTGTCCAATTTTTTCCCCAGACCCATAGACTTTCATTGTCTAATTGACCTGACAGTCGGATCCATATCCAACAGGTCTCCACAATTTTGCACGGGCCACTCAGTCTGCAAAAAGTCACAGACACGTGAAAGGTCCCATAGACTGTGATAGGTGTAAGTGCTTTCCTTGAGCAAAGAAAACCGGATAGCACTTGTCCATGAATAAGGCTGGTTTCACATTTGCGGTTGGGTCCGCAGCGTTTGTGCCGCAATTTTCCACATGCGTCGGGTGTTCCTATCTTTAACATTAGGGATGCAGGTGTCTGCGATTGGTTACGTTTTGCCGCATTTGACGACGCATGCGTCGTTTCATTGTCTGCGGCTTGGCGCGGTAAACGCTACATGTAGTAGTTTTAGAGGCATCAATTTGCCGCCTAGAAACGTATGCGCTTGTTAGCGCAATGAATGCGGCAAAAAAACGCATTACTGTCTAAGGGAACGCATGTGTACACATATCTTTGCGTACGCATCCGTTTGATGTGCTTGCATACTTCGGACTGCGCATGTCCAGGAACTGATTTAGACACGCCCATTAAAAACACACCCTCCTGGAAATATCAAACGCATGCGTATAAAAAGCGCAAACACATGTAAAAACGCATGCAAATGCTGCGTTTTTTTTAACATCATGTGTAAGCTGATGCGGATAAAAAATGCTGCGTTATCAGAAATTTGCATGCATTTTTGCATGCATTTGCGGTTGAGGATGATACGCTGCGGACTTAATCGCAAATATGAAGCTAGCCTAACTGACGTGTGAATGAGCCCCCTTAGGATTTGTAAGATGCACATGCACAGTAGTAGTAGTGCTCCGAAGAGTCACAACTTGTACACATTAGATTTTGGTGACCTGGGATAGAGAACACGTTTCTACAGTACTTGCTGGTTTATGCATTGAGCTGCATAGCCAAGATGTCAGATGACGAAAGCCAAAATGTAATGGGAAGAATCATTTTACAAATGATATAGAACTATTTCTTACCTGCAGATATATAGGACATTAAAATGCAAAAGCCTTGATAAACTTATTTTTTTAAGGTGTTGTCCTGGACTTAAGGTCCCGTCACATTTAGCGACGCTGCAGCGATCCAGATAACGATCCCGATCGCTGCAGCGTTGCTGTTTGGTCGCTGGAGAGCTGTCACATAGACAGCTCTCCAGCGACCAATGATGCCGGTCCCCTGGTAACCAGGGTAAACATCGGGTTACTAAGCGCAGGGCCGCGCTTAGTAACCCGATGTTTACCCTGGTTACCAGCGTAAAAGTAAAAAAAAAAAAAAAAAAACACTACATACTTACCTTCCGGTGTCTGTCCCCCGGCGCTGTGCTTCTCTGCACTGACTGTGAGCGCCAGCCGGAAAGCACAGCGGTGACGTCACCGCTGTGCTTTCCGGCTGGCCGGCGTTCACAGTGCAGAGAAGCACAGCGCCGGGGGACAGACACCGGAAGGTAAGTATGTAGTGTTTTTTTTTTTTTTAACGTTTACGCTGGTAACCAGGGTAAACATCGGGTTACTAAGTGCGGCCCTGCGCTTAGTAACCCGATGTTTACCCTGGTTACCAGTGAAGACATCGCTGAATCGGTGTCACACACGCCGATTCAGCGATGTCTACGGGGAGTCCAGCGACGAAATAAAGTTCTGGACTTTCTGCTCCGACCAGCGATATCACAGCAGGATCCTGATCGCTGCTGCCTGTCAAACTGAACGATATCGCTAGCCAGGACGCTGCAACGTCACGGATCGCTAGCGATATCGTTCAGTGTGAAGGTACCTTTACATTAAGAAGAACTATATATACAGTACAGACCAAAAGTTTGATGCCTTCAGTGTGAATGTACAATTTTCATAGTCATGAAAATACAGAAAAATCTTTAAATGAGAAGGTGTGTCCAAACTTTTGGTCTTTACTGTAGGTCATCAATTTGAGATCAGTGGGGGTGCAACTCCTGGCAGGCCCCTGGTCAGCCAATATGGGCTCTAGCAGGGCTGAATGTAAGCAACGTATAGAACGGAACTACGCTACTGATCGGTTGATCAGTTGCTGCTGAGCACTGCACTTTCTCTCCCATTAAATTCCCCATGCTTATTTAGTTCCCTCAGATGATAAGCTGCCACCAGACGTGTCTGGCAATAACTTTCTCCCCTCACGTGAATGGAGTTGGGAAAGCGTATTTTCAGTGAAACTAGCTAAAGCCTGAAGAAGGGCCTGAAACGTTGCTTACATTGTGCCAGTGTTATCAGTAAAATTAATTGAAATTCTGCTCAAGTGATAAATGGATGTGCACGTATGAATGGAAAAAGGGCCGTCATTCACCCCTTGTTGTTCTAAAATACCTGTCAGACTTGTGTTTATACCACGGTCCGCAGTCTTTAGCATCAGGAATTGGATGTCCGGCTAATTGACATTAATTTGTTGTCTCTACTCCTGCAAAGCAGCAGTGTGTTCAAGGCTGTTCACCATCCATACAGGCAACCCAGGCTATGGAAGATCTTCCTATGCAGATATAAAACTCTGGAAATTTACCGGTTATGTAACCTATTATTGTTTCTTTTTATATGGACCGGTTTTAGACCCTTAATAAATCTTTCTTCTTTAGATAATTTTTCTGCTCAGTTATTTCCATTTACTTTGGCTCTTGTAGCAACTGCATAGTCTGGTAACTAGGATATTTCTGGAAATCCAATTTTCCGGTTTGGTTAAGAGATTTATAGAGGTGTCTGACTGTTGATCTGCAGTTCACATTCCTTTATATGTATTGCAACCTTTTATAGAGTGATAACATTTTTTGAGGTCCGATTTCTCGCTGCTAAATATGGCTGGATGTCTATTGTTACATGCAAGAGAGAGAATACAAGTCAAAAAACACCTACTGGTTACATGAATCCGTGTAATGTCTTCAATATTTCAGATTTAACCAAGATCCAGCTTGCAGGAAACGACTAAAACCTAAATATTTCTAGCTTTGGACTGGCGGACTAATATATTTTTTGAGTAGTAGACCACACTATCCGTCCATCAGTTGGAAACCATAATTTTGATGTAGGGGATGCATAGTTTACTACTAGACAATATTATCTGTCTTTCTATGCTAGTTTTCTAGAGCTTTGGCTTTTTTATTTATTTAGATTTTTTTTTTACCAAACCTGTGGTAGTAACAGATAAAGAACACAGGCTTTTGTTCCAAAGCTATAATAATTCCTATTTTTCCCATCTTTGTTGTTGGAGAAGAGTTACCTATCCACAGGATGTGCCATAAATGTCTCATGAGACAACCAGTCCTGTACCGAATGAATGGACTGTACACACTATTACGATTCTCCGGTCAGGCTGTCAGTCAAGGGAGGGGGAGCGATGACAGTGTGCTCATTGTACAGTGAGCGATGACTATAAATGTTCCCTGCACCGCCCAAATTCCTGTAAGCACTTCCAGTAAGGCAGCGCTACCCAAGACGTTAAAAATTTTTCCCTGAGATTGTCACTATATCTGTTGGAAATGTTTTTGGAGGTGACAAGTTCCATTTGAAGGGGTTTTCTGCTTTCGCAAAACTTGTGCCTTCCGGCTCAGTTTTTGCTTACCAATGTAGGTGGCACAAGCCACTGATCTCTGTGATTGGCTGCAGTGCTGTCGACATGGTGCAACTTCTGCAGCCTACTCACAATCACCGAAACAGCCCCAGAGACACAGTGTTGGTCCCACGGAGGGTAAGTAAGGCGTGTTTTTGATTTTTTTTCAATGAATTGAGTCAGCAGGCAAAAGTATTTGAAAATGGGCCAAACCCCTATTAAGCAATCATCTAACCCTTCATGTTCGTGTTCCCTTCAGTGTTTGATGTGCATGTTCCACACTTGCTTATTTTGGAATTTTCACATTTCCTCTGGTAACGTAGCGCAGAAAAAATGTCTTTTAGATAATGGTCTCTCGTTTATTGTTTGCATTTTTGATAAGAACCAGTTCTGTTCTCACCAAAACAGAATATTAGAATTCGATGAGACGCGTCGTAAAACACACCTCTGCTAACGTAGTGGGCGATTGATGCGCCAACCATAGCAGCATAAATCCAAGCCTGGGTGTGTAATTGCAGCCAGGTATGTTTGTACCCTGAAATGTCATGGCTACATATGATTGACAGGTCTCTCCCCTGTGTGTAATAGGAGCAACATCATTTCTGTGCTTTGATCTGTGTCCTGGAAAGTGGAAAAATAACATCAGGCCAAAAGAATGTAAGGAGAGATGGTGTCCAGCCGTGTGAAACGAAGCTTAGTGGTTATCTGTTGACTACTTCTTTGAGATAGTTAATACTTTGAAATGAGAAGTAGGAAAAAAATGTAACCTTTTTCTTCTGTTGTCTCCTTTTTTTTTCTTCAGGTTGCTTATGTAGACCTACGTCTTCCAAGTACACCTACAATGGCTGTAGTGCAGACTCTTCCCCTGTCCATTGACCAGAACCCTGAAGTTGATATTCCCCAAGACCAACCAAGCTCAAGGTCACCAGACTCCGAGAACACTATGGGAAGTGTAAGCAGTCTTATTTCTGGAAGACCTTACCATGACAAGCAATGCAAGGCGTCTGAATTTAGTAACAAGTGCCCACGTAAACCTGCCAGCATGCCAAACTTTTTTAAACAGCAGGAAGGACTCCTAAAAAGTAATCGTAACTTCCAAGACCCACTTTTTAATGGGCTTCCTACAAAGAAAACTTGTGCTGCTACCTCTGGGAGCAATGGGAATTATACCTATGTCAACGAGGACTTTAAGGAGGAGTGGCATGAAGCCAGAGCGCCCAATAGTCCTTGCAGTGATGTGGATGATGTGCGGGAAGACAAGGCCCTCAATGGGAATATTAGAGGACCTCCGCCAAAACTTATTCCCGTATCTGGCAAACTAGAAAAGGTAATGTTCACTTCCGCTGCCTAAAGAAGTATCGTTTGTAAGGAATCTTTTTGCCTGTGGTACATTTTTATGATAGACCTATGAGTTACCATAAATCTAGATAATTCATGGCTAACTGTTAGGTTTCGCATGTGGATTTTTCTACCTAGGCTTCAAAATAGAACCAGAAGTGGAAAATGTATATATACTAATCATCACTTTTTCACCAAATTGTCTATCTTAACCTGTCTGGGCACTTTCGGCTATACGTTTTTTGGTTCTGATTTTTAGGCTAGGTTCACACTCCGCGTGAGGGATGTCAATTCAGCTTTTTTGAATCGTTTTTTTCACCCATAGAAGGCATTGAGAAAGTGTAAAAAACGTGGCAGCAATCAGGTTTTCCTGTGTTTTGGGGGTAATAAAACTTATTTTATTAAATATGTGCTGTAGACAAATCACACCTGTAGTCTGCACCAAAAAGCCCCCAAAATGCCATAAAACTTGTTGCCTTTTTACTGCTAAGAGAGCGGGGTTAGGCTGCAGACAAAAACTCTGTGTGTGAGCATAGCCTTAAAGTTTTGTATTTCATTTTTGGGTTTAAGGGGTTAACATCTCTCCTTGTGGAGAGAGTGACATGCTTGATGTATCAGCGTAAGGAGACTTATAGGCCATGCAATTCTCCTCTGGGAAATTAAATATGCAAATTAGTTCACAGAGGTAGAGGACTACCAAAATCCATAGACAGTGAGCTGCTTATCACATGGGGAAGGGGCTTTGCCGGATTCTGTGTTTCAGCCTTTATCTCCTGCTGACTTCAGATTACATAGCAAAAACCTGTTGACATGTTCGCTTTAATGAGCCTTGCCGCATGACTTGGGATAAAATCCACACAAGATACTCTGTTTGCAGACATGTGTTTCGGGGTGTTTGCAACTCATCAGTGCAAAGTAAGAAATCTGATATAGCTGTATAAGAGGCCTCCGACTGCAGTCTAAGGCTATGTGCACACGTTCAGGTTTTTTCGCGGTTTTTCACGGTAAAAACGATATAAAAACTCATTAAAAACGCATACATTATGTATTCTATCATTTAGAATGCATTTGCATCCGCGAAAAAAAAAAACGCATCGCGGTAAAAAAAATTAGCATGTTCATCATTTTTGCGGATTTTCTGCGTTTTTCCTGCAATTCTATGCATTTGGGAAAAAACGCGTCAAAATCGCGGTAAAAACGCATGCGGATTTCTGGCAGAAATGTCCGGTTTTTGTCAGGAAAATTTCTGCAAGAAATCCTGACGTGTGCACATACCCTAAGGTTTTTCTGCGCAGACTCTGGAAAATCCGCGCTGCGGATTTCACCTGCTTTTTTACACCTGCGGATTCCCATTAAGGAATAGGTGTAAAACGCTATTGAATCTGCACAAAGAATTGACATGCTTCAAAAAATAATCCGCAGCAAATCTGCGCTGTATTTTCCGCAGCATGTGCACAGCGGATTTGGTTTTCCATAGCTTTACATGCTACTGTAAAACGCATGGAAAACAGCTGCAGATCCGCAGCGTCAAATCCGCTGCAGATCCGCAGCCAAATCCGCAAGTGGTATTTTACCCTAAGTGGTATTTTATGAATACATCCATCCTGGAGTAACTTTAAACACAGAGCACTAATCAAATTGGAATAACTCCCAACCGATATGCCATGAGACTCCACTAGGCAGTGTAGTACTTTTCTGAGAATCTCTTGTTGTCATTCAAGGACATATAACTTTGTTTTTTTTCCTACCCTGCTTGTCTCTGCCAAGTTAAATATATATACGATACCACCTTTAGGAAGTTGCTGTGGCTTTAAAGAGTGTAGTCCTTGTGTGCTATGTTTGTCAAATTGTCAGAGGTCATCTTTCCAAACACACATCTTGTCTAAAAACTGTGCTGTCGAGTTGGATCTGAGGGTAAACCGAAAACTTAATATGCTAGCTGAGATATTTTTATTTCATAATTACTGACCTCTCCCAAAATATATACAAGACTTTGCCTTGTAGTTCACACTAAGCAAAACTTCCTGTTCCGCATCACTAAAAATAATAATAACTGCCACTGACCGTAAAAAATTAAGTACAACATACTTCCAATAAGAGCTGAGCGCCTGCGTCAGTAGTCCATGGTCTCTGGACCAGATCGATATGAACCTCGTCCTTTACGCCTCTTATTAATTAGGTTCAATGTAGCATCATGCATGCTTTACAGATGCCACATATAGTAGGAGGTTCGTAAGGCTCTGGTCTGGTAGCTATGGACTTGGCCACTGGACTAAGATCATGCTAAGGCTCTGGTCTGGTAGCTATGGACTGGGCCACTGGATCAAAATCATGCGAAGGCAATTGTCTGGTGGCTATGGACTTGGCCACTGGACCAGGATCATGCGAAGGCTCTGGTCTGGAGGCTATGGACTTGGCCACTGGACTAAGATCATGCTAAGGCTTTGGTCTGGTAGCTACAGACTGGGCCACTGGATCAAAATCATACGAAGGCTATTGTCTGGTGGCTATGGACTTGGCCACTGGACCAGGATCATGCGAAGACTCTGGTCTTATGGCTATAGACTTGGCCACTGGACTAAGATCATGCTAAGGCTCTGGTCTGGTAGCTACGGACTGGGCCACTGGATCAAGATCATGCGAAGGCTCTTGTATGGTGGCTATTGACTTGGCCGCTGGACCAGGATCATGCTAATCTTTTTGGTCAACTCTGTTCCAATAGCTGATGACATAGAATGATGTTTCCGGTAAGAGGAAAGTCTCTTCTTGTTCAACTGCTTTAAAATCCAGCTCTCGGGACACATAGTAGAGATCTAATTTTGCTTTTGTAAGATCTTCCAGCTATACCGCCATAGTATTACAAGCTGCTCATGGCCATCCATGCAACACATGGATGGCCTGGGTTTCTCTGTGTCCATGGTGGAGTCCCAAGCTGAAAACCTCCGTTAATAAAATTCATATGGTTTTATAGGACTTGCAGACAGAACACTAGAATGACCCCGTCAATTACACAACACATATTCCGTATATTATTTTTATTGTAAAATATCTAAAGTTTTTAGTAATGGCTTAGGCAATTTATGTCTCAGATTTAGTTGCACTTTAAAGGCCCCGTCACACATAGCGACGCTGCAGCGATACCGACAACGATCCGGATCGCTGCAGCGTCGCTGTTTGGTCGCTGGAGAGCTGTCACACAGACAGCTCTCCAGCGACCAACGATCCCGAGGTCCCCGGTAACCGGGGTAAACATCGGGTAACTAAGCGCAGGGCCGCGCTTAGTAACCCGATGTTTACCCTGGTTACCATCGTTAAAGTAAAAAAAACAAACGCTACATACTTACCTATCGCTGTCTGTCCTCGGCGCTCTGCTTCTCTGGTCTGGCTGTGAGCACAGCGGCCGGAAAGCAGAGCGGTGACGTCACCGCTCTGCTTTCCGGCTGCCCGGCGCTCACAGCCAGACCAGAGAAGCATAGCGCCGAGGACAGACAGCGATAGGTAAGTATGTAGCGTTTGTTTTTTTACTTTTAGGATGGTAACCAGGGTAAACATTGGGTTACTAAGCGCGGCCCTGCGCTAAGTTACCCGATGTTTACCCTGGTTACCAGCGAAGACATCGCTGAATCGGCGTCACACACGCCGATTCAGCGATGTCAGCGGGACCTCAACGATTAAAAAAAGGTCCAGGCCATTCCGACACGACCAGCGATCTCACAGCAGGGGCCTGATCGCTGGTACGTGTCACACATAGCGAGATCGCTACTGAGATCGCTGTTGCGTCACAAAACTTGTGACTCAGCAGCGATCTCGCTAGCGATCTCGCTATGTGTGACGGGGCCTTAAGGCATTTTAGAAGTGGAAAAAAATACTTAATGCATAATCTTCTTAAGTGATATTATCTCTCTAGTGATGTAATGTTTATTTTTCAAAATCAAGACATAATGGTGTATTTGTAGATGTTCCCCAGAAATATCATATGATCCAGGATGGGATTACACTCTACTTCTACCTCATTGTAATGATCCTGTAATGAAACAAAACACACATTTAAAACCTTCTACAGAGGCTATACTAAAGTTGGACATTTGTCTGTCATACCTCTGCCCATCAGTCGCACACTTTCCGACAAAAAAGAATAAAGTGGCAGATCAGGAACATGGTTTAAAGGGAGCCTGACAGCTGATTCATGCTGTCCGAGGATCATACAATGGCTGTATGATTTCAGCCATGTTTGTTTGACTCTGAAACACTGGCATTTTAGAGAAAAATATACTTTAAAAACATACTCTCCTCGCCCATTGTCAGTGACTGTTAGGTCTCTCTTTTTACACGGGAGAGACCTGACGCTCTATAGGAGTGGGTGGGGAGAAGCCATCACGGATCCACCTTTCCGACTAGTTACCCTTGGGGCTTGCTCCCTTACGGCTTTTAAAGAATGTTTTTCTCTGAAGCGCTGCATCGTTTCAGTATCAAACATCTATGGGTGAAACTCATGGTTCGGACAGGATGTATTGGCTTTCAGGCTCCCTTTAAAAAAAAAAATGCTTGAAAAGCAGAATGTGCTTATGCAAAGTTGCAAACAATCTGCCATAATTGACCAGTCACGTCTAGTAGTCTGTAATGACAGATTACTAAATGGCAGAAAAGCAATCTGCTGTTTGCCAGGGAGAATATTCTTGTACTCTTGTAAGATAATGACTGGCCCAAATGGTGGAAATGAGCTATTTTTTTCCTAAAATGATCTTGTGTTCATGGCCAGCCAAAGTCATAATTCATAATTAATAGAGGAAGACCAAACAATTCTTGAGTGACCGATATCTCTGGATTGGATGACTCACACAGATAACTTTAGGTTAGGAGAACTTTTTTTAATTTTTTTCTTCAGATATACGGGAAAGGAAGAGTCGAATTGTTCCTTCTGTTATCTCTAACACTGAGAGAGCGGTCAGGGAAAGCAGAAAGAGTTGTCAGATAGATTTGTGTCACATTTTGCAGACCAGCTATCTAGGTGAAGGACTCTTCTGTGGCACAAGTATAGTAATAGTTAATGAAGACTATTTAGAAAGTTGCCTATTTTTGCATAAAAGAAGCAAATGAACAATAAAAAATCAGTGCCAAAGTACAGTATACACAGCCTTTCACCACATTTTAGAATCCATTTCGTAACATAATTACAATATGCAGTTTGCCATGGCACTGATGCAGGGGTTTCAGACAAGCTAAACCAGTAGGCAAATATTCATGTCATGAGGGTTTTCAGTTACTATCATAGCATTCATTGGTTTGGGTATTATAATTGTACTTTTGTCATTACCATTGGTAGTGAGTGTAAATGTCTAAGATAAGAGTGTAATTTGGCCATCATTGTGATTGGCAACCACTACTGGGCTCCTTCAATCTTCATTGCGTGGACTTTCTAATTTCGCATGTTAGGTTATAAGTTGAACTCAATGGACTGATGTCTACCTTCAACCTTAAAAAATGATGAAACTATTGTAACCTTAAAAATGATGAAACTATTGTGTGCTGTTGTATTGTTTAATTCATGATCCATCAAATATATATTGTATTCTACTTTTTCTTGCAGAACATTGAGAAGACCTTGATAAAACCAACAGCTTTCAAACCAGTGGTGCCGAAAAAACGGAACTCTTCTTTACAATATCTTGTCCAAAGGAACGGAGGCCCTAACTTATCTGACAGCCAAGGAAGTTTACACCTTCTTTTCAATGGCAACTCAATGGGGACGACCGACAAGCACAACTCTCTTAGCTGCAGGAACAGTTCCATCTCTGGGACCATGTCAGATTCTGGCCGGAACTCTCTGTCTAGTCTTCCTACTTATAGCACGGGCTGCAGTCAGCAGCTAGAGCCAGTCAGCATGTCCATGGGACACATTAACTTAGAGAATCACAGTAACATAAATGGTTTTTCTGAGCGAGTGTCCCGAGCACGGACACGTCCTTCGAACTCTGACAGTGGACGCTCCTCTTCCAGTAAAAGCACTGGCTCATTAAGCGGAAGAGGAAACCAGTCGTCAGATAGCGGCTCATGTGATAGGTCACCCATCATCAATGAAGAGATTCTTATCAGAGAGTTGGAGGAGAAGTTAAAAGACCGGGAGATGGAACTACAGCATCTGAAAGAAAATCTGGATGAAAACGAGGCGGCTATTTGCCAGGTTGGGAATTAAACCATTGAAGCCACTGATATTTTATATTCTTTTATACTTATGACAAATCTGAATATTTAGCAGCAAAAATGGTATCTGATCTGCTTCTTGGCACTAAATATTCCAAAAACTCAAAGTCTAGTACAAGTGGATTTCCATAACTTTTTGATTTTTCGGTCAATATGGCCATGTGAGGGCTTGTTTTTTGTGGGATGAGTTGTACTTTTGAACGACACCATTGGTTTTACCATATCGTGTACTGAAAATGGGGAAAAAATTCCAAGTACGGTGAAATAGCAAAAAATAAGTGCAATTCCACAACTGTTTTTTGGATTTTTTTTTTACTATGTTGTCCAAATGCTAAAACTGACCAGTCATTATGATTCTCCAGGTCATTACGGGTTCATAGACCCCAAACATGTATAGGTTATTTTTTATTTAAGTGTTGAAAAAAAAATCCAAAGTTTTGTTTAAAAAAAATTGCGTAATTTTCCGAAACCCGTAGGGTCTCCATTTTTTGTGATCTGGTGCTGGGTGACGGCTTTTTTTTTGTGTGACGAGCTGACGTTTTTAATGTTACCATTTTGGTGTGGATACAATCTTTTGATTGCCCGTTATTGCATTTTTATGCAATGTTGCGGAGACCAAAAAACGTAATTCTGGCATTTTGATTTTTTTACTTGCTTCACCGTTTACCGATCGAATTAATACTTTTGTATGTCTTGCTAGATCAGGCGATTGTGAATGCGGTGATACCAAATATGTGTATTTTTATTTTATTGTTTTATTTTGAATGGGGCGAAAGAGAGGTGATTTAAACTTTTAGTTTTTTTTTTCAATATTTTTAAAAACATTTTTTTTAACTTCTCATTTGCTTCAATAGTCTTGGGAGTCTATTCATGGGAGACTAGGCACACAGGCGATGATCAGATTGCCTGTATGTAGTAGAAATGCTCACGTGCTATGAGCGCCGAACACCAGGTGGCGCTCATAGCAATCCAGCAATGAATGACAATCACAGAGGTCTGCTGGAGACCTCTGGTTCTCATGCCGACTCATCGGGGACCCGCGATCACGTGATTTCCAATGCGCTTCCAGTAAGCGCACATTAAATGCCGCTGTCAGAGATTGACCGGCATTTAACAGGTTAACAGCCACGGGTGGCTCGCGATTCCACCTGCGGCTGTTAGAGGAACATGTCAGCTGTTCAAAACTAGTCGCATGCATTGCTCAGGTGTGATTTTGGCCCATTCTTTCACACAAACACTCACATCCTGAAGGTCCCATGGGCTCCTTCCATGAACTCTGAGCTTTAGTTCCTTCCATAAATTTTCTATTGGATTGAGGTTCTGTGATTGGCTGATCCATCCTATCAGCTCTATTTTTCTTTCTCTGAAAGTAGTTGTGTGTTACCTTGGCTGTGTGTTTGGGATCATTGTCTTGCGAAAATGTCCACCCTTGTTTCATCTTCATCATCCTGGTAGATGGCAGTGGGTATTTATCAAGAATGTCTCAGTACATTTGTCCATACATCAATACTTCAATCATATGAAGCTTGTCAGTGCCATTTGCTGAAAAACAGCTCCACACCATGATGTTTCTACCTCCCACTTTCACTGTGGGTATGGTGTTTTTGGGTTGATATGCAGTGTCTTTTGGCCTCCAAACATGGTGTGTATTATGGCATCCAAAGAGTTCAATTTTGGTCTCTGACCAGACTATATTCTCCCAGTATTTCACAGGCTTGTCTAAATGTTGTTCAACAAACTGTAAATGTGCTTGAACATGCTTTTTGTTCAGCAATAGAGTCCTGTTCGGTGAGCATGCATACAGGCCATGAAGGTTGAGGGCAATACTTATTTTACCCACTGTCTATGTGTGTGTATATATATTTGTGTGTGCGTGTGTGTGTATGTATATACATATGTATATCCATATTTTCTCATTCAAATATTTAATTATGTTTTTTAACAATATAACAAAGTTGAAATACAACATATGACAGCAGCAGTTGATGCAAAATATGTTGCAGTGATCACAAGAAAAACAATGGCATCTAACATCAGGATGATTACAACTAAAATGATAAAATGGTGCCTTGGGGGTGGTATGTAAAGGGGAACGTTCAGGGGAATAAGGGAGGGGGAGGAAGTGAAAATTAAAGAAGCGCTCCTCCCATCAAAGTTTTCATCCTCTTAATTTATTACATTCATCATATTATTTAGCACTGTGTACTTGCAATTGCTCATTTTGCCTTTCTACCCAGTAAATTCTTTTATTTTCTCTGCTTTATGTAGAAAGAGGAAGTCTCTTTTTTTTTTCCTGCAAAAATTATTCCCCTGTTCAACTTCTGACCCAGCTGCTCCCTTCTCCCCCTCAGGGACTTTTGCAGTGACTTATGACTCGTGCAGGGAAAATTGACCTCCTGTTTCTACATGGAGCTTAGAAGGATTCAGCTAATCAGTTTTTAATCACACAATGTCATACACCTATTGGTAAAGAAAATAATTATCTTGGTAGAAGGGTAAAATGAGCAATTGTAAGTACACAGTGCTATATAATGTGATGACTGCAATATATTAAGAGGATACAACTTTTGATAGGAGAAGAAGGAGGAGGAGTGCTTGTTGAAGAAAGAAGAACCAGAAGTAGACAGGAATATGATGTATTATGCTATATCTTTAGTCAAAGGACATACTTGCTCTCAACAATTACGGATGTGCATGTGTTATCTACAGGACCTAGACCTTAAAAAAACAAACAATAGTTTGAGTGTCATTCAGGACACTTGTAAGTTGCTCACTGGTCATAAAGTTACGGGCTAAAAAAGTCCAGGAATGGGATGTGCTTTTTTTCTCCAGGCAGGGGCTATCATTTGATTTGCCGCTAAAAAGAGAGAATTGAGGAGTCAACATTGAGAGCAAGTTAGTGTGGATGATATGTGATACAACAAAGGCTACGTTCACATTTGCGGTGCGTCGGGCGCAACTGCGGCGACGCATGCGCCCCTATATTTAACACGGGGAGGCGCATGGACATGCGTTTTGTTGCGTTTTTTTGGCGCAAGCCTCAGGGCGCAGAGGACGCTGCTTGTTGCATTTTTTTGCGCTATAAAAATGAACGCATGCGTCTCAAAACGCAGCGTTTTGCATGCGTTTTTGTGTGCGTTGCGTCGCCGACGCAGCACACAACAACGCAAATCTGAACGTAACCAAAGCTTTCCAGGGATTGATGGTGAGAGAAGTATGGGAAATAGTACAAGCTAAATTCTGTACACGAGACCAGGAGCTCGATACCCCTGGTCAGGTCCACCATATGTGTAACATGTCACCTTTTGGAGGCGCAATTAGGGTAACCAGGCACCATGTGTGCTATCCGCGCACGGACCATACATATGGAGTGTTTAATGGCCTTTACGAGCCAACAGCTGCTTTTTAGGTTTTATTGGTGACTCCACGGCTCCAAAAATGGCACCTGTTGCTATACATCTATACATATTCATTCTGTATTTCTGTACATGGCTTCAACTCTTGGTCTCCTGGTATAAGTAACAAGGATAATTGCCAGTTAATGGCTCAGACACATTTTTATATATTCTGTCTCAAACAGGTTTATGAAGAAAAGCAAAAACGATGTGAGCTGGAAATGGAGGATCTCCGACAAAGCTGTGCCCTGAAAATGAAGCAGGCTTCTCAGAAGGCTCAGCGGGTGCAGCAGGTTCTGCAGCTCCAAATATTCCAGCTCCAGCAAGAGAAGAAAAAGCTGCAGGAGGATTTCTCCCAACTTCTCCAGGAGAGGGAATTGCTGGAGAAACGCTGCGCTTCATTCGAGAGAGAGCAAACCGAGCTCGGGCCACGACTGGAGGAGACCAAATGGGAGGTATGATGGTCAGTCCACACATGAGGGTTGTACTATGCACTGAGGCGACATTTTAGTTTTAACGATTCTAACTTTTTTTTAGATCCTTCTGGTAACAATATAGCATTACTCTTAAATTATATTAATTATGTTAAATAATTGTTTTCCTTATTTCATAAATCAATATTACACACAAGAATAAGCAACGTTGTCATATATTTTATCAGAGAAATGCTGTTCTTTCTCCTCTTAGATTTGTCATCCACTCTCAGTTCATTAAAGACATACTTTCCCATTACTGAGATAGGAGATGACAGTTGGTGCTTTTAAATTCTATGGAGGGGGAGGAGCTAGAGGCCGACACAGACATTCTACTGCTGAAACGACAGTTATAATTCTCCAAAGAACTTTACGAGCACCAAGTGTCATCTCCTATCTCAGTAATTGGAAAGTCTGTATTCACTGATGATAGAGTTTACCTGTGAATGGAGTATTTTCAGCTTAAAGATCAGTCGAGGAGGAGAAAGGAGTGGATTTCTTCAATAAGTACCGTAGATTACTTATTTTCATTAATAAAAATAAATATACGGTATATCTAATTTTTATTAATTAATAATAAAACATTGTTTACTTTATTTGTTTCGTTACTATTTTAGGGTAACTACCGTAACTGTAATTAAGTGATTCTTGGGTAAAGCTACTCTTAAAGTGTGGCCTATTTTGTGTTTTTTTTTATATTACTATTTTTTATAGTCTGTACCTCTAATATCATAAAAAATGATTGGGTGACCTTTTCTTTTTTTTTTCACCTTTGCATTATATTTTTCTATTGTAGCACCGTCAATATACTATAAAACAGTACTAAGGACCAGGTCTACACAGGTTAAACATACAGTGGGCAGTCGACAGGACACTTATGGGATACTCTATTGTTGCCTAACAGCTTACCACTTGGGACCTCCACCATCAGCAGAATAGGGGCTAGTTTTCTCGCATCGCTGGCCTGACGTTGGGTAAAAGGAGAGGCGAGCAGGAGCGCTTCTCAGGAAAGTCTAAGGAAAGTGCAGAAGCAGTTGATCAATAGTCACGGTCTTTAGTCAGTGTCCTATAAATCTGCTCTGGAAGGGACTTTTTGCTCCTCATACAAAGTGGGAAACAGGAGACACCGGGCCATTGAGTGGGACATTTATGATATAAATTTAGTTGCTAGAGTACCCCTTTAGTTAATTGAAAAATTATATAAGTATTTTAGAGTATACTAGAAAAATGATAATTATGTTGAAGGGGTAGTCCCAGAATTGAAAGCTCTCAACAATCCATAGATGGATTAGAAAGTTATCCTCTGTCCTATCCATAGGCTATAACCTTTAATTCTGGGAATTCCTCTTTTTCAGATTGTATAGCTAGAACAAGATTTGCAGAAAAAAATATACATATTCCCCTAAAATATGTATTGATAAAAACGAAATCCCTGAATGGAAGAGACGCAGATGGTCCATGGCTGACCTGTCATGTTTTCTGTTCTAGGTTTGTCAGAAATCGGGTGAAATTTCTCTACTTAAACAACAGCTGAAAGATTCTCAAGCTGAGCTGTCTCAGAAATCGAATGACATGATACTGCTCCGTTCCCAGCTGAGAGACACTCGATCTGACCTTCAGATTAGCGAGGAACAAGTTCAGGAACTTCAGGACACTGCTCACACGAAGACGCTGGAGTTAGAGGTGTGCGAGAATGAGCTGCAACGCAAGAAAAACGAGGCCGAACTGCTGCGGGAGAAGGCCAGTAAGCTGGACCAGGAGGTGGCTAGTCTCCGAGAAGCCGCCGTAGCCGGTCTTCGACATGGACTTTGCCACTGCTACGAAAAGGAAGATCCATTCTTGCTTTACGAAAGCGATGAAGCCAAAGCACAGCGTCAAAATTCTGACAACCTCCAGAGCCTAAAGCAGTACATGGAGAGATTAAGGGAGACCTTGATGATCGAAAGGAGAAGAAACCAGGAACAATTCGAAAGTTTTGAAGAAGAGCGACGCATATGGCAAGAAGAAAAAGAGAAGGTGATCCGATATCAAAAGCAGTTACAACACAACTACATCCAGATGTACCAACAGAACCGCGAGCTGGAGAGAGACATTAAGCAGCTTTCTCTGGAGCTGGAGGCGAGGGAACTTGATGAATTTGACTTGCATGCTGCTGAGATTCAGTTTGAAGAGATCACAGCCACAGAAATATGAAGCCAAGAAAGTACCACTTATGCCTTTTTTTATTTTTGTTTTGGGGGGGTGGGTACATTCCAACAGTTGGTGTTGCCAAAAAGCAACTTGCCCACATATGCTGTTGCATTTATTGTATAAAACATATCTTGCTTTTCTATTGACAGAGGAACTCGAAAATCTAATGGACGGGACATTATGCACGTCTAAAAATTTCCAAGATGAGTTAATAAGTTCTATCTGACATGTGTGAAAGGAGCCGTATCCGCGCTCGCTAGCGATGCTAACCTTGCCTAATGGACCAAAGCAATGTCATTGGGCAGGAACGTTGACATTATACATTTTGGGTCTTGTTTTTTTTTTACACTCTGTTCTCAGGACAGCCATATTTGTTGTGGTCACAAGGATTAGGATTTCGGGAAGTGACGAGCAAAGATGCTTCCATTGGATGCCTATAAGTGTATTTTAGGGCGCTGCAACCCTGTTTTCTTGCATTCTTTCTCATTTGTCGCTGTTAATATTACTGTAGCCATATTTGTGAATGTTTGGGCTCACATGTAACAGCCGTCATTCGCTTTAGGTTTGTACTCTTCATTAACACTGTGGTAAAATTTAGGTCACCTCATTGTAAATAATGTAAGATAAGAGGTTTTGTTTCCCCCCAAAAAGCAAAATGACTGGTTTTGTAAACTACGACTAGCACCTTCGTCTCTACTTCTTCTTATCTGACAAGAGTAGTCGCTTTCAATCTCAGGTAGGCGTATCGCTAGAGCACAATCATTACACAGACGTCAAATAATACCGTTTGCAATAGAAAGACTAGTCCTTCTCCAAGTTCTCAGAGGGTCTGTAGCTCACTACAATACAACTAAGCCATATGGGACCACCCTCTGTCTGCTGAGAGTTAGAGGATCTCATGCTACTTTTTGTGACTCTTCCCGGAGTTTATCTATTGTGATTACAATGGTATTTATCAATAAATTAATTTTTACAACACTTCAGTAACTTAATTCATAATCTTTTAACCATGATCACTGTCAGAACAATATATACGCTAATCACAGAACTAAAAAAGAACTAAAATCTCTGCTATTCAGATACTAAATGAGATGGGTAACAGTTTATCTACCCACTCACTTTCACACATTCAATATTTGGTCAGTATTTTACATCAGTATTTGTAATCCAGAAACAGGAGGAAAAGAAGAATAAAAATACGTCACGACTTCTGCATTTTTCACCCACTCCTGATTTTGGCTTCCAAATACTGATGTAAAATTCTGACCATATACTGAACGTGACCTATATGTATCAAAAGGCAAATCTACCTGGTTGGTAACGAGGGAGGTGATGACATGAAGAAAAGTTCCTGTAAATACCTCCTTTATCCATTGACTCACTGGAGACTGTACAGAAGAACAGATGACAATGGCTGTGATTGGGAAAAGGTGATAACATGAAAAAAAGTTTCTGCATCTGCAAAGGGAAATCAATGACTGTTAACATGGTGGGGTTTTTTTTACTGTAATTTTTCTTCGTACACAGAACCAGGAAGATGACATTTTTTCTTGCTCCGTCCTGATTATGAATCAGGGCTGCACCCAAGTAATAATGGGCCTGGTATCACTTGAAAGCTTGGCTGATATCCACTACTATAAAATGATAAACCTAATGGGCCCAGGGTAGAGTAATAAAAAAAAAAAAAAATCTATACTCTCTTTCCAAACCGCAGATACTCCTTTGCACTCGATACTGTAAACCCCACTGGTCACCACCATCTGGTGAGGAGGAGGGACTGGCGTTACACGACTCTGCTGCCAATCAGTAAACGCAGATTGGCTGCAGCCTTTACATTCCATCTGTACAGGAAGATAACTTGTTCTTCCTGTTTGGATGAAATGTGATGGGAACCCCTCCGCCCACCCTGTGCTGGAGCTGGATGCTGACGACTGGCTTGGAACACTGTACCAAGTGCAAAGGAGTAACTTTGGTCAAGGAGGTGAGTTCACTTTTTATTTTCACTACTCTGTGCCCATTAAGTTCTACTTTAATAGTAGTGTTCAACCACTTTCACCTCTTTGCGCAATATCATACACATGTACGTGATTGCGGGGGGTGATTAAGTGTGGAAGGGCGAAGGGGCTCAGTAAATATTAAATAGCCGGCATTTAAGTTGCGGCTGTTAGAGATTGACAGCAGCATTTAAATGGAACACTCGCCATTGCACGCCCATACCAGCTCCCGTCGGTTTCTTTTTTATTTAAGATATTTAAAAGAAAAATGTAAAAGTTCAAATCGCTATCGTTTTCTCCAATTAAATAAAAAAAAGAGAAAAAATTTGGTGTCATCACGTTCATAGAAGTCCAATCTCTCGATCCCTTTTTGATCTCTCAAAATATAAATATTAAGTAACCCGATCTGTAAACGTTGGAGTGAGAAAATAGATCAAAACTGGAGAATTGAAATTTTTCTGTCATCACCCCCTCTATAAAACAATCAGCTTGTCACACCAAAAAACAAGCCCTCACGCAGAAAATAACAAATGTTGTGGATCGAGCTAAGTGTCTTGAAAAATGGTGACATAAACCCCTCAATTTTTTTTATTACAAATTTCTGACTTTTTTTTTCTACACTAAACAAATGAAAAAAAAAAATCTTAGTTTATTATCGCTGTAATCATACTGAACTGGAGAATCGTGATTCAGAGTAATTTTTAGTAATGTCTGCTATGTGATAATCTGGCGGCAGCAAACACGAAGTCATTGCACATCATAAAGTTGAAAATATGCAAAAGAAGGGAAATCCGCTATATCCTTATTTTTGTTGCTGTCCGCCATTAGTTACATTCAACGAACCCTATACCCATTAGGTTTTCTATATTTTATTGTATATCTTTGGCCAGCATCATTATCTTTAAGATTAATAAATGCTGAAAACAAAAACACTTTTGAGTAAAATTCCTAAATACCATTGTAATGACATAAGATAAGGGCTAGAGAATGAGCGAAGTCTCACAAAGGTGAGTGTAATAAAGCCAATGCAAAATACAAAGACTTATTCCCATACTTCATGGGTTACTTGTTTGTGAGCCTAATAATAAAACCTGGCGAAATCCAGAAATGAATTCAAATGTCTTTTGTCTTCTATTGAACTACTTGTGTGGAAAATGGTTCATGTGTCACCTCCTTTGTGAAAATACCCTTTAAGAGGGTTCTTAAATAATGGCGGAAAATGAAGGGGTTGTCCTTATTCAGGGGCTTAATCTGTTAGCCAGAATGAAGATCGACTTTAAAGGGAACCTGTCACCCCCTGGGACATACATAACCTATTAATATGGGCAGATTCCCTTTAAATGCTTATTCCTCCATTAGAGGACCATGTATGTACTTAATTACTCATCCAGACCATTGATTTCATGGGGCATAGGGTAATGCTTAATTTTCCCTATTGTGGCTCTGCAGGAAAAATGTACATTTTTCCCTAGATTTCCCCACTGATTACAGCTGAGTCCCAGTTTTGGGAAAACTTTAGATAGGCCTAACGCCGGTTTCACGCGATTCGAGTCGAATCGGAAGACCTAGTCTGACTGCTAAGTCTCCTGACCTGAGCCACTTGCTCCATGACTGTCTATAGGAGGGGGTTGGAGAGCTTACACACTCCGTGCAGATGTTGTCCTTGGTGGGATTTGAGCCACCACCCTGCCCAAATCCTTGTTTGTTAATTTTTTTTACTTTTGTAAAGATGCTAACAATCACCCAAGATCAGATGATTTGGATTGTAAGGGATAATAACTCATGATATACAAAGTAAAATAATGACGTAGGCATTTTTTGAGAAATACGTCAAAACCAAAGAAATGAGCTGGAGCTCGATGTGTAGGAGCATGTTCACACTGTGGTCATTTACCAGATAAAACCCAAGAAAAAAAAACCCAAATGAGCAGATACCCTGCAGTAAATATTAATAGTACATGTAAATAGCATAGAGTACTTAGCTAACACTGTGTTGATCAAAAATGTGTAATGACCATCACACCACGACAAGGTTTACCCAGTTGGGACAGTTTTATCAGGTCTCTTGCGTTAAAACCTTAACTTGTCACCTGACCTCAATGCAGATGAAGGCAGAGCAGGACAGGGACCTGACTGTTCAGACACCTACCCATGGGAAGCTATAAAGATCCCTTGCCTAGCTCAGAAATCATGGACTTCCCTACAAAAAAAACTACAGCAAAACCAAAAAAATGAGCTGGAGCATAAGTCGGTATACGTGCAATATGAGCACGTTCACACTACTCATATTTTTTTTTTCTTGGGTTTTGTCTGTGAAATGGCCAAATACCCTGTAGTAAGTAAACATTAATAGTACATGTAAATAACATGGGGTAGGGGTACTTGGTTAACACGATTTTGATTAAAAAAAAAGTGTCAAATCCATCCGACCATGACAAGGTGACCCGATCTGGACGGTCCTATCCTGTCTCTAGTATTAAAAATGTACCCAGTGTCCCCTAACCCCAAGGTAGATAAGGGCAGAGCAGGGCCGGGACCAACTGTTCAGACACCTGCCCGTGGTTTCTAGCTTTTTTTTAACAAAATAATGTTAGCTAATTACCCCATTATTTATATGCACTACTATTAATACTTACTATAACATATATGCTCATTTTTTTTTTTCTTGGGTTTTGAGCTCTCAGGAGTTTTATTTTTCTTTTATCTTTTCCCAATTTTTTTTTTCCTAATCCGTTACTTTGCACTTTTTGTCTTCATCATGATTATGGCTGTGTATAATCACTTCAGTCACTTGTGCACCATAGCAAACCAAGGGTCACCTGTCCTACGCAGCTGGTGATGAGGGCAACGTGAATTTCTAAGAAAGGGGACTAGACTGAAGAAGTGTGATCTCTAGAGGTTTTTTGGTCTCACCTTAAATTATTTTACATGTGCTTTGCCCACCATTCATCTATAAAGAACATGGGCACATAGACCCTTGTCATACAAGTCACCGCCAAATGTGTTTTTTTTTCTTCTGCTGAGGGTCCATCATCGTGTCGGAACCTGTCCCTTGTAAGGATCACTCTGACTCTTATTACATATAGATCCAAGAGAGAGAAACTGGAGAGGAGACAAAGCGCAAATAGGGTCTTATCTGGGTAACTAGAAGGATATGCACGAGTGCGCTCTCCTGGATGGGTTGTGTGAACAGAATCACTTATAAGGCATAGAACCTGAGAAACAAATGGGTTATTCTGCGCTGCCATTTGTCCTGATGAGGAAGTTATATACGTTGAAACGCGTTGACAAAAGCACCTGAAATTGGATTGGCTTCCTTCATTTTTCTCCCCGGCGGTGCAGAATAACCCATTTGTTTCTTCACTTCTATGCATCTATTAAATATAGAACACAGAGTGGGAAACAAGGAGGCTCCTATGTAGATGGGCAGATATGAAACTGAGGGCCTATTCTGAGTATGAGTAGCATTGACTACAGTATTTCTATTGACATACAAATTAATCGGTCAGCAGGTTTTTTTTCTATTGAATCTTTAGCAACATAATGTAGGGGCAGAGAGCTTGATTCCAGCGATGTGTCACTTGCTCAACAGCTTGCTGTAATTTCCATACAGGTATGGTTTTATCAGCAGGAGATGATCACTGCAGGACTGGGTGTCTCATGCCAGCCAGTCCAGCTCATCTTGTAACCCCACCACCACCACTGGTTGGCAGCTTCCTGTGTACATTGTGAGAAAGCTGTCAATCAGTGGTGTAGGCGGGGTTATGCACAGCTCAGCATTCACAGCACTGTTAAATCTACAGAAGAGAAAACGGATTTTATCAACAGCACAGTAATTAACACATCGCAGGAATCGGGCTCTCTCCCCCTACATTCCGCTGCTTCCAGATTTCAAAGTCGTAAAAATAAAAACTGCCGACAGATTCCCTTTAAGAAGAAAAAAATACATCATGGCTTTTACTGTTCACCGCCAGAAAACAGCTATTATATTATTTTCCATCAGTCCTTGTTCGTTTCGCTGTCGTTTTCTTGTGGTGACATTTAAGGCTGATGACTGTTCTGCTGTGGATGTAATTTATCCTGCGATAGCATGACGCGTCTGTGATTCATTACTAGTGTCTGCCTTCCATCAGTAGCTGATTATCCCCCGGGGGGCTCTACGGTTACTGGAGTAAGCTCTTTGGGGTTATGGAATCATTGATCTGAAGTTGTACGCACACGCCAGTATAAAATGAACTCGATGAGGTAATGGGAGGGAGGTCACGTGTAAATGATCGCTGCTCAATGTCTTAGAGGGATGTCAGCGGTTCACTATTGGATAGATGCTTTGGCTGTGTATAGACGTCTTAAAATAGTTGCTTCTAGACTTGACCTTAACATGAAAAAAAAAAAATTAAGATTTCGTTCTAATTGCAGAAACTGGGGCTATTGCGGTACAGTATGTATCTCTGCTTTCTGGTTCTATTTTGGCTACAAATTGGAGACCCCGTAAAGTTACAGAGCAGAAGGGCAGAAATGTCACCAATGCTCTGCTGACTCCATAACTGCAGAGTTCCTCTGGTGTTACAGTAACATCTGCACAAAATCCATTCCTGTGAGTTTCATCTAAGGCAGTATTCCCCAACCCCGGTCCTCAAGAGCCACCAACAGGTCATGTTTTCAGGATTTCCTTAGCATTGCACAGGTGATAATTCCATCACCTGTGCCTTACTAAGGAAATCCTGAAAACATGACCTGTTGGTGGCTCTTGAGGACCGGAGTTGGGGAACACTGATCTAAGGGGTAACGTTTTTCCTCGTAGAGTGTGGTGTGCCTGACATGCCAGTGTAAGGAGACTTCTAGGCCATGCATTGATCCTCCTGAAAATTACAAATGCAACTTACCTTTTCAGAGAGGAAGAGGACTTGAACTCTAGTTCCACCTAATGGAAGTAGCAATCTTACAAGTCAATACTGACCCTTTAACGAGCCTTGCCACATGACTAAGTCAAACCAGAATCTCAATCTGCGGACACGTGTTTTGAGGTATTGCCCCTCCTTAGTGCAAAGCATGAGATCTGATTTGGCTGAACGAGAGGCTTATGACTGAGATGTAAGGGTAACATTTCTTTTTGTGGAGAGTGGCATGACTGTCTAAGGAGACTTATAGGCACCATGCATTGATCCTCTGGGAAATTAAATATACAAATTGCCTCTTCAGAGAGGAAGAGGACTAGAACTTTAGTAATACCGATTTGAAGTAGCAATCCTAACAGTGAATATCGACCCTTTAATAAGCCTTGCCATATGACTTATGCCTGAGTTTCATGGCATGGGTTCCCATGACCATGCAGCTTCATGCAGCCTTAGCTCACCAAGCACAATGCCAAAGTGTCAGAATAGTGTAATGTACACCACCACAGACACCTCCAAAATCTTGTAGGAATCCTTCCCGGAAGAGTGGAAACTGTTATAGCTGGAAAGTTGGGACCACCTCCAGATTAATGGCTGAGATGCCATAAACGATCATGAAGGTATTTTACGCCCAGGCGTCCCAATGCTTTTTTCCATTAAGTGTAGACGGAGGTCCCACCACTGTGATTTTGGGAATAGCGCTCATCGGGGATTACTGTGAAAAGAATATGATATCTGATCTTATTGCAGGTTTCCTCCAGGATTGTAGTGTAGATCATTTCAGATAAGGGGAATGGAGGTGTTCACTTCGCTTCTTGTGTCGAGAACCGATGAGCATCTTGAAAGTGAAGTAATGGGACATTTGTGAGACCAATGCTCCAGTATGAACATGATACAGTGATACTACACCGTGCACAGATAAAGGGCCACAGGCCCAAACTGCTTTTATATGAGACCTTTGTGATGATCTGAAGAGTTCCCCCGGTGCAGCTGGATCAGGGCCGGCAGTAACCAGAAGACTCATTTCCCATCTGCGAGCCGAGGATGCGCACCGCCCGGTCTCCTGCCAAATCTCACGTTTATACTTAGTCATATAAAGCATGTGTTCTCACACATTAAAGGGCTTGATTGTATCTGACCGATTCCCTTTCATCTCATTATGTGAAGACTTTTATCTGGTTTTGGTCATAAAGTTCTTTTCATGAGACACAGAAGATAGTGATGTTCCTGGAGTTGGCAGAGGCTTAGGAAAAGATTGCCAAAATGTATTCCCACTGCAAAAATGTAGTGAAGCAGACGCACAAGATAGAAGTGCCATGTTCTTTTTTTTTTTTCGTTGAAGGATCATTCTGAAAAATACTAAGGGGCCAATTCATTAAGATTGCCGATGCACACACCAGGGATAATGAAGCCCTCACTGGAGTACAATGCACTGAATTCATTAAGAGGGGCATGACACTTAATTAATTCTGCACATCTTCTCTGTGGCGCGCCTCCGTATGTTAGGAGCAGCATTTCTGGCCTTTTAATTAATTTGACAAGTGGGTGTGGTAACCCTCCATCCCACCCCAAATTCTCCCCCAGCTTTGTCTTCAAGCTGATGTGCAAAATTGTTGCTCAAAAATATTATGACTTTCCAAATCGTTTTATGTCAATGTTTTGTGGAATCACCCCCTTATGGTCTGTATAGTGTGGGGTGCGAGATAATTTATTTACCAGTTCTCATAAAAGGGGATATCTTCAAATCTCCCAAGCGCGAAACATACTCGCCTCCTGCTGTTTAAAGGGAACCTGATAGCCGATCCATACTGTCCGATCCATGGGCAACGCTTATTGGACACTGGCTGCATGATCGTAGCCAGGTTGTTTGCCTTTAAAATCTGCTGGAGACCAAGCCACACGGGAGACTAGTCTGACAGCGGGTAGCACAGCAGCGTTTCAGAGTCTAATATACCGGGCTGAGATCACACTGCCCATGTCTGATATATGCTGTACACGGATTGGGCAGCTAGTATCAGCCTGACGGGGGACCACCAGAACGTTGGCACCGGAGAGGTCTGTACTGAAAGGACAACTATTGCTGCTTTTTTTCATTCATTTTATTGACTTTCCTGATAATAACTTCTATTTGCAGATCTGTCATCTAACTATGCTCTTCTCTTAACGAAAGCACAGTATGGGGACAGGTCTGCTTCCCTATTATCCAAAACATAACAAAACTGCTACAACTTTTGGTATACACTGACATCTGCAGACTGGCTGGTATTTGTAGTTTCTCTTAGGCTTGTGGGAGTAATGATCTGCGACTGAACCCGTACAGGAGGGGGCCTGCCGACGCCAATTTCACCTGGATACCAGCATGGAAAATATTACAAAAGAATTGGGTACATTATACCAGGATGGGTAATATTATACTAGAATGGGGAACATTATACCAGGATGGGGACATTATACAAAAATCAGAGATATTATACCAGAATGTGGAACACTATGCCAAAATGGGGGTTACTATACCACAATGGGACATTATATCAGAATGGGGATATTATACCAAGAAGGAGCCCAGGATGAGGAAAAATGTTATAGCATGGGGCCCAGGACTGGGGAGATTATTCCAAGAAGGAGCCAGGACAGAGGGCATTATTATGTAAGAGGGTGGTGCTGTTATGGACAGTAAGGAACACGCTGTCACTTTAAGAGACTGCACCCCCTTGTCTGGTGTTTTGGAATGTTCTGCTTCTCCCCTGCAATAGACTGTGAATGAGCTGGACTGTGCAAAGGGTGGGGGTGGAGCCTGAGTGTGTGAACTGAAGCTGCTGCAGAGAGAACTTTGTGCTGTTTTCTGCAAGAGAGGACCCACAGCCTGTAATGGAGTTGACCAGGGGCGGATTAAGGGTAGCCAGGGCCCCGGGCTGTTCAGACACTGTGGGCCCCCCGGGTCATGTGACGGGGGTCATGATATACCCGAACCAGATTATTCCAGAAAAATGGCCGGGCCCTACTTTACTGTAACCTATTAAATATTTGTTAAAATCAGCAATACAATTTAGGTATATTTTGACCAATAATATCACATACAAGGAACAAATACCACCGTACCATGACCAGACTAAAAATTACAACCACAGTGATCAAATAATATCACATACAAGGAACAAATACCACCGCACCATGTCAAGACCACATATTACCACCACTTGGTGACCAAATAGCACATACAAGGGACAAATACCACAACACCATTTCCAGACCACATATTACCACCACATAGTGACTGAATTCTACAATACTGATCAGTAATAAAAAAAAAAAAAAACACAATACTATCACCATAACTGCCAGTATTTACAGGAGATCTGTACTTAGTATGCAGTGTCTGTGTAGATTTAATACAGAGATTACTGGTGGTATTATACACAGGAGCTCTGTATATAATGTATAGGTAATACATGATCACTGGTGACATTGTACACAGGACCTCTGCATATAGTATACAGTGTATAGTGTCGGTGTATAGGTAACACTGACTCACCAGTGACGTCTCTAGGTGAAGTCCTTCATCTTTCATCCAGCACAGACCGCCATCATTTCTTCCAGCCAGGACTCGTTTCTGCAGGAAATAACACAGTTATCTCGAGCTCCGCTTGCAGAACACATTACTTAATTTTTCATAACTTCTACATTACACCACATGAAGAAAAAAAGGCGATATAGTGTCACTCTGCACAGTAACAGGACCGCCCCCCATTTAAAACAGTGTCCTCAAAAAATAAAATAAATACATCACTGCAGTAATAATATCCCTTAATTACCCCCTATGGTAATAATATTCCCCATCCTGGCCCCGTTTATCTCATTCCTGGCTCCAGCCATATGTTCTCGCATCCTGCACTCATGAGTATCCATTCTACATTTCTACCCCATATGATCTCCCCATCCTGTCCCATCTGTCTCTATCGTATCCATCCTGCCCCATGATCCAATCCTGCCCCATGTCTTTCATTTTGCCCCGTGTTTCCAATCATGCCCCGCATCTACATTCTGCCCATGCCTCCAGTCCTGCCCCCAGTGTGTCCAGCAGTCTGCCCCAGTGTGTCCAGCAATCTGCCCCAGTGTGTCCAGCATTGCCCCCAGTGTGTCCGACTCCAGCATATTGCCCCATTGTGTCCAGCATTGCCCCAGTGTGTCCAGCAATCTTCCCCAGTATGTTAAGCATATTGCCCCAGTGTGTCCAGCATTGCCCCCAGACAGTGTGTCCAGCAATCTGCACCAGAGTGTCCAGCATTGCCCCCAGACAGTGTATCCAGCAATCTGCCCCAGTGTGTCCAGCATATTACCACCAGTGTGTCCAGCAATCTGCCCCAGTATGTCCAGCAATCTGCCCCAGTATGTACAATTGTCCAGCATTGCCCACAGTGTGTCCATCAATCTGCCCCAGTATGTCCAGCATTGCCGTCAGTGTGTCCAGCAATCTGCCCCAGTGTCTCCAGCATTGCCCCAGTGTCTCCAGCATTGCCCCAGTGTGTCCAGCAATCATCTGCCCCAGTGTGTCCAGCAATCTGCCCCAGTATGTCCAGCAATCTGCCCCAGTATGTCCAATTGTCCAGCATTGCCCACAGTGTGTCCATCAATGTGCCCCAGTATGTCCAGCATTGCCGTCAGTGTGTCCAGCAATCTGCCCCAGTGTCTCCAGCATTGCCCCAGTGTGTCCAGCAATCATCTGCCCCAGTGTGTCCAGCAATCTGCCCCAGTGTCTCCAGCATTGCCCCAGTGTCTCCAGCATTGCCCCAGTGTCTCAAGCAATCATCTGCCCCCAGTGTGTCCAGCAATCTGCCCCAGTGTATCCAGCATTGCCCCAGTGTCTCCAGCATTGCCCCAGTGTCTCCAGCAATTATCTGCCCCCAGTGTCCAGCAATCTGCCCCAGTATGTCCAGCATTGCCGTCAGTGTGTCCAGCAATCTGCCCCAGTGTCTCCAGCATTGCCCCAGTGTCTCCAGCATTGCCCCAGTGTCTCCAGCAATCATCTGCCCCAGTGTGTCCAGCAATCTGCCCCAGTGTGTCCTCCAGTATTGCCCCCAATGTTTGTCCAGGAATCTGCCCGAGTATGTCCAACTGTCCAGCATTGCCGTCAGTGTGTCCAGCAATCTGCCCCAGTGTCTCCAGCATTGCCCCAGTGTCTCCAGCAATCATCTGCCCCAGTGTGTCCACCAATCTGCCCCAGTGTGTCCTCCAGTATTGCCCCCAGTGTGTCCAGCAATCTGCCCCAGTGTCTCCAGCATTGCCCCAGTGTGTCCTCCAGCATTGCCCCCAGTGTGTCCACCGCTAGCTTACCAAAAAAAAAAAAAAAAAACGAGTCTCCTCACCTGACCTGGCGCTCCAGCGGCGAGCTCCCTCCAGCAGCTTACACTTGCCGGCGACTGACAATGATGTCAGACGCCGGCGACATGTGCGACGCCGGAAGGGGCCCGGTGAGCAGACGAGACGGGGCCCAATGCGGGCCCCCTCTCTCTGCCCACCGGGTCTGGGGACACAAATGCCAGCGGGCAGCGGGCATTCACCACCACACTCAGGGGCGGATTATCAGAGGGTCAATCTGTGCGGTAGCCCAGGACCCCCCACACCACTGGGCCCTGGGCTACAGCCCATATTGACCCTCTTATAATCCGCCCCTGTGGACTTGTGAAATTTTACAGACTTTTCCATGTGCAGCGAGAGTGGCTGTCCTGTGTGAGTTTGAGAAGCCACGAAGATACTAAGAAAGGGATTAACCGTTTCCAGGAATACCTCCAGGACCCGGAAGCAAGGAAAAGACCACGTTTGACGGAGCTGGCAGAAAGTAGTGCGCACCACCGTACTAGACTTTTGGGGGCCCCCCGGGACTGGATCTGAGTCAGACCGAAACGTTGCCGCAGGAGGCAGAATAAATATGTGAGCTGCTTTTCACTATCCGGTGTAGCGCTGTCCTTTTCTTCAGTTTGGATTTGGATCTGAGTCCCCAACATCACTGTGAGTTTGTGCCTGTTTTGTGCACGTTAGGGCCTAGTGTAGGCTTCAATAGTCAGAACATGGGAGCCGTGTGGCCTGCTTAGTAAAGGCCAGGGAGGTTATACGTAGAGTAGCATCATTATTTGTTTGTTTGCATTTACTTGTATGACATATGTTGATTCTGTAATAGTTGGAGCACCGTGCTATTTTACGGACAAGCTAAAGAATATAACTCTTGTAAATTATGTTTTGCCATTGCATACCCCTGTTTGCATCTTCCTCATCCACTTCATTCCTTGCCTTCCAATAAATCTACCCTTTGTTGTTCGCACCTCATTTTGTGTACGGTAGTCTTCCTGCACCGTGGTGGTCCCCCGGCCATCGCTTCAATTACATGGGGGCAAACACGTTTATTAGCGATGAGCGAGTATACTCGTTGCTCAGGTTTTCCTGAGCATGCTTGGGTGGTCTCCGAGTATTTGTGAGTCCTCGGAGATTTAGTTTTTTGTCGAGGCAGCTGCATGATCTACGGCTGCTAGCCATCCTCAATACATGTGGGGGTTGCCTGGTTGCTAGGGAATCCCCACATGTGTTCAAGCAGTCTAGCAGCTGCAAATCCCTGGAGACCTGAGGGAAGAGCGACCTACCTGGACAAGCTGACCGGCTCCAATGACTCCAGTAGGCTCTGGCATGGAACTTTACCCAGTCTAAACCAATTGTGATGTCATGTCTATGATGTCAAGTGCTTTCTGATGTCATCACAATGGCCACTGTTTTACAGCTGAGTTCAAAATTATACATGCAAATTTGGTTTCTTAGCAACATTTTGAAACTTTCTGCTGTTTGCAATAAAACAATGAAACAAGAACAATTTAACACCGCTGCCCTCTCCTCTTCTCATAGAAGCGCCTTATAGACATTTTGAGCTCTGGTGTTACGGCTGTATGACATCTATTTTTCTTATCCTTTGGTTGAGTTTTGATGTGAAAAAAGTCACCACTGTAGAATAATACCGGACCCAAGATGGTGCCTTGTAGACTTTAAACTTCTAAATAATACATGCAACTGTGGTAACAGGAACATAATAATAATAATCTTTATATAGCGCTAACATATTCCGCAGCACTTTACAGTTTGCACACATTATCATCGCTGTCCCTGATGGGGCTCACAATCTAAATTCCCTATCAGTATGTCTTTGGAATGTGGGAGGAAACTGGAGAACCCTGGGTAAACCCACGCAAACACGGGGAGAACATACAAACTCCTTGCAGATGTTGTCCTTGGTGGGATTTGAACCCAGGACTCCAGGCTGCAGTGCTAACCACTGAGTCACCGTGTATCAAGCTTTTTGGAGATGGTCATATAGTCTTTACCTTTAACATGTTTTGCTATAATTTTCTTTTTAATCTCCTGAGACAACTCTCTTACCTTTTTTGTTTCATGTTCAGTTTGGTACACACCATGATACCAAATAGCACAATGACTACTTTTCACCCTTCAAATAGGCAGACTGACTAATGACAAGTTTTTAGACACCTGTGATGCTGATTACTATAGCACATATGCAACACCCAGGTAACCAGCTGTTGCAGTGATGTTGCCTTCCTTTCGGGGAGGGTGATGTCACTCTTGGAGGCAAGGGAGATTCTCTATCAGGTAAGGCACTCGCATTCAACACATCTGAATCTAGGCCAGGAGGGGGAGCTCAGGACCCGGATTCAGGGGAGCTTCCTTACACTTTACATATTCTGGTCTGGAGGAGGAGTGAGCCAGTCTGAGGGAGACAGTGGAGGGAGACAGTTGGTCTCCAGGAGAGCAGAAGGACATCTGGAGCAGACGTAGGGGCCGAGCAGCCACGAGGGAGCTGCTACCCCTGGAAAGAGTGAGAAGCAGAAGAAAAGTTGAATTGTGGAGGAGCTTAGAGGGAAAAAGCATAGAGAAGGAAGAGGCTCAGCAGGGGAACAGCGGAAGGACACCCTGGAAGCCAGAGCGCAGAACCGGGTACCGGGAGCCCGAGGCTATAGTGGGACTCTATGACACTTAGCAGAACTGGAAGGCATAAGAATGTATGTCAATTGCCTGCATCAAGTCTGAGGTGAAGCAGTAACTTTAGAGCCTGGGGCATGATAGAATCCCTATAAACAGGCTCGAACTGCCTATTGTACAGACATCTGTCTCAGGACAGGAGAGAGGGGACTTGCACTGAGCTTCAAGCGGCAGGGACCTAACTAACTAAACAGCGCAAGTAGGAAAGGCTTATGGACCTCACCTGGGTGAGGGATCTCCTATTACCTTTAAGCCGGCTGGACCACAGCTACCCTGCACTTGGTAAAGACTTTGCAAACCTGTGTCCTCGTTCTTTTCTCATTTATCGGCTTACATCATCTTGCCATACACTTGGAAAGCCCTGGGGACCCCGCTTCACCTGTGGGAAGCGTCACCATCTAGCCACCCTACCATCAACCCAGAGGATCACTTTAAGCGGCGTCGGTCCCTACTGACCGAGAACCACAGGTGGCGTCACGAACAATAAACTTTATTCATAAAACCCCTAAAAGACATTCCCCTTAAATTGGGCCTCCAGGGCCACGGACCGGGTCGCAGCCACCGTGACATCCCCTTTAATACTGGACCCGGTACCGAGTACCCCACGGCCCAGGTGGGCGTCCCACATATCCCTATGGTCAAATTATATTCAATATTTTCTAGGCCATTTTTGTCTAGGCCACTTTCAGCAGTTTTTTTCTGTTAAACCACAATTCAAAAGCAATGTCTGAAAATTACTTTTGTCAGATTCAAGTTATTTTAGTGACTATTGTGGGTTTTTCTCACTTTAACAGAAGGGTGCTAATAATTTGATCCGTGTGTGTATGTTCTGTGGACAGAGTCTGCAGTTTAAGAAAGTCTATCCGAAGGTGGGTATAAACTGGTATATTTGTCCTTTGTATATAGAAGAAAAAGTACCTTGAAATACCCCATGTATGACATATCATATTAAATGCCTTGTCCAGTAAATGAAAATTGTTTTTCGAAAACCTCTTACTGGTTTATAAAAATAAAAGCATTAATCCTCAATCGTCCATAACTCAATTTCCCATGCTTTCTCTACTTTCTGCTACTTTACTTCACAAACCGAAAAAGTTTTTAAATGCCTGTTTAGCCAATCACTGCCTGAAGCGGGTCTCTGCTGTGGCTGATGATTGGCTGAGAAGGCATTACTGGCCATTTCTGGTAGGTTGAGACTGGACAAGGAAGTAGAGACCAGCAAGGACCCTGTAACCATTGAAAGGAGAGCTGTGGGGGATTGGTGAGGCAGAGTATTATTATTTAATTATTTTTTTAAACCAGTTCATCTCCGTTAAAAATATTCTTCATTTGATGGACAACCCCTTTAAGCACTGAAAATATGGTCTAAGGGAATATCAGATAGCAGATAAATGGTTGATCAATCCTTGCTATAGCAAAGGTGCTATAAATGCAGATGGTTTGTAAACCGCAGTCATGTCCTGTCGAGTACGTGTTTTTTCCAGAGGAGCATTCATGTGACTGAAGCTTCTCGCCCAAGATCCTCGGAGCAGCTTCTATCCACGGCTTGATGGATCTATTTCTGGAAACTCTGGGACACGTTCGCTGAGATGTAAGTGCGTCTTGTGGAAAGTTCCTTATTGAATTTGCAGTGTGGTAGTTAATGCAAGGGAAATGTGATCAGTCAGGCCCGCATTTAGCTATGTTAGCAGACTATGTAAACTGGTATAAAGTAAATTATGAAAATGTAGCAGAGGCTTATAAATATTCAAGGCTTTTTATAGAGCTGGCAAATCGTTATATAAACTTCCTTACACTGCTTAGTCTTATAAGAGACATGAAGTCTGGAATCTAAGCTGAGAGGTGAGAGGTGTTCATATCCGGAGAAATAAAAGGTCAGTAAGAGCTATCAAAATGCATAGAGACCACCGGTATGGAGACCATTGGGTACACAGGCCATACAGTGGCCCCTTTGCCTCAATTGTATAGTCTCCACCTTGTACCCCTTTTTCCAGATACCAAACACCTGCCCTTTGAAGGTCTAATCTGTACCCACATCACCAGAGTGTTAAGGGGCATTTATATTGCAAGATAGTCGTGTTTTTAAAAACGCTCGATTCATGATTATCTTGCCGTGTAAACAGGCTGCTGATCATCCCATGAACGAGCAAAATGCTCATTCATCGGGTGAAATGATCTTTTATGAAGAACAAAAAATGTATTGTTTTGTGAAAACAGCTACTGAGAACAATGGCAGCCTATACACACTGAGCGATCTAGTATAGATCACTTACTGTGCATCATTTACTTTGGTCAACAGACATTTAAAGGGAGCCTGTCATCTGAATTTGGCAGGACAGGTTTGCGGTCATATGGGCGGGGTTTTTGGGTGTTTGATTCACCCTTTCCTTACCCGCTGGCTGCATGCTGGCCGCAATATTGGGTTGAAGTTCATGCTGTGTCCTCCGAAGTACACGCCTGCGCAAGGCAATCTTGCGCCTTGCGCAGGCGTGTACTTCGGAGGACATGAACTTCAACCCAATATTGCGGCCAGCATGCAGCCAGCGGGTAAGGAAAGGGTGAATCAAACACCCCAAAACCCCGCCCATATGACCGCAAACCTGTCCCGCCAAATTCAGGTGACAAGTTCCCTTTAAACGACCGTCAATAAAAGTTTGATCTACAGTGGCATGTAAACGTTTGGGAACCCCTGGTCAAAATTAAATGAAAATAAGGCAGGATGACTTTTGCATATTTTTGATAAAAAAACTAAGTCCTGTATATTATTATATCATTATTTTCATGCACTATGCTATTTATTTACTGTAAGATATTAATCATGTTTTTGTCTTTATTTTTTTCTGTTTAGTGGCCAGTGTGAACATGCGCTTACACGCTGCATGCACACCAGTTTATATCCCTACCTTTGTTTTGTTTTTTCTGTCTGTTTGCATCATGTGGATATAAAGGTCTGACATTCTTTTGAGCTGGGCATTATTGATGTGGTCTCCCTTGGCTTTGTGTCCACTAGTTGGGCTCCGTCGCTCTCAGCCCTTATCTATATGCATGTCACTTGACAAACAGTAAGATTTTTAATATTGGAGTTAGGACTGTCCCAAGTACGGTCGCTGTGACGAGCTGGGATGGCTTTCAAATTTTTCTGATCAAACATCTAAACAAGTCTGATGCATTTTGGAAACAAGTCCGGTGGACCAAGGAGGATAAAAAAGAGCTCTTTGGCCACAATGATCAAAGGTATGTGTGGAGGAAAAAGGGCACATAATTTCAGGAAAAGAACATCTCACCAACCATTAAGCATGGAGGTGGATCAATCATGTTTTTTTGTGTTGTGTTGCAACCAATGGCACGGGAACATTTTGGTAGAGGGAAGAATAAATTCAATGAAATTTCAACTAATTCCTGATGCAAACATAACACCATCTGTAAAAAAAAGCTCAAGTTGAAAACAGCATAGATTCTACAAATAGGTAATGGTCCTAAAAACATGTAAAAATCCACAATAGACTACCTCAAAAGGTGCACGGTGAAGGTTTCACAATGGACCTCACAGTCCCCTGTTCTTAACAGCACTGAAAATTTGTGACTAGACAAATGCAGTGAATGCAAGACGATCTTGGAATTTCACAGAACTGGAAGAATTTTCCAAGCAACAATGGATGAAAATTGGATGGATGAAAATTCCTGCAACAAGAATTGAAAGACTTGTTGTTTACAAGCTGTGATGCTTTTAATAGGGAGTGCTGCTAGTAACCAAAAGTGATGAGCGAACGTACTCGGATATCGTATTATCAGAACATGCGCAGGTGTTATCTGTGTATCTTGAGCATCCTCGATTAATATGTTCGAGTCCCCGCAGCTGTATGTGGTGATGCACCATCTTGGTTGTCAGGTCCGAGAATTCCTATATGAACAGTTTCCTGGAAAGTGGATTGGTCGTTCTGGGCCAGTTGAATGGCCACCAAGGTCTACCAATCTGACCCCCTTAGACTTTTATCTTTGGGGTCATCTGAAGGCAATTGTCTATGCTGTGAAGATACGAGATGTGCAGCATGCACAGCGTGCCGATACAGTTACACTCTGCGGTAGAGCTATGTGGCCCCTGAGGAGGCGGGGGGCCCGGTGCCAGCAGTGGGCCCCCCACCTGTCATCGCAGGGTCAGCTGTATCAGCTAGATGCCGATACAGCTGACCACATTGATGAGAGATGGAGCGTTACACTCCTTCTCACATCATCCCCCTGTCAGCGTCTGATGTCACCGATACTGACAGAGGGTGCGATTATGTCAGTACTTGGCACCCGCTGTCCGGAGATGTGCGGGCGCTCAGAGCACCGCGGGTTCAAGGGAGAAGAAAGGTGAGTATTGGATTTTTTTTTTTTTTTTTTTATCGGGTGCATTATATTGTACTGGCTGTCTAATGTTGGTGCATTATATTGTACTGGCTGCCTAATGGGGGTGTATTATACTATACAGGCTGCCTAATAGGGGTGCATTATACTGTACAGGCTGCCTAATGTGGGTGCATTATACTATACAGATTGCCTAATGGGGGTGCATTATACTATTCTGACTGCCTAATGGGGGTGTATTATACTATACTGGCTGCCTAATGGGGGTGTATTATATTGTTCTGGCTGCCTAACGGGGGTGCATTATACTATACAGACTGCTTAAAGGGGATGCATTATATTGCACTGGCTGCCTAATGGGGGTGCATTATACTGTACTGTCTGCCTATGGGGGTGCATTATACTGTACTGGTTGCCTATGGGGGTGCATTATACTGTACTGGCTGCCTATGAGGGTGCATTATACTGTACAGGCCTATGGGGAGGGCATTATACTATACAAACCTATGGGGAGTGCATTATACTATACAAACCTATGGGGAGTGCATTATACTATACAGACCTATGGGGAATGCATTATACTATACAGACTGCCTAAAGGGGATGCATTATATTGCACTGGCTGCCTAATGGGGGTGCATTATACTGTACTGTCTGCCTAAGGGGGTGCATTATACTATGCTGGTTGCCTATGGGGGTACATTATACTGTACTGGCTGCCTATGAGGGTGCATTATACTGTACAGGCCTATGGGGAGTGCATTATATTATACAGACAGCCGATAAAATGAAGAGATCCAGTGATTAATTAGATCAAAGCTTTATTATTAAAACATATATCTAGTGCCATAGTGCACAAGCACCTAAACAGGAAATGGGAAGCCAAGTTGTGCAGATTGCTACAAGCATATATAGCCGCACAATATGGAGCAAATGCCACACATATACTTATTGAACAATATCAGAGTTGCCTAAGCATACTAACAGTGTGACCATGGTGAGCATAATAAGCATATACAATTATAGGAGACAAATGCCATATCTACCTGCGGCTGACCCGGCGTCCCACCTCACCTCAAAGCAGTCATCAAAGCAAAAGGTGGCTACTTTGAAGAACCTAGAATATAAGACATAATTTCAGTTGTTTCACACTTCTTTGTTAAGTATATAATTCCACATGTGTTAATTCATAGTTTTGATGCCTTCAGTGTGAATGTACAATTTTCATACTCAGTCATGAAAATACAGAAAAATCTTTAAATGAGAAGGTGTGTCCAAACTTTTGGTCTGTACTGTACGGCAGCAGCATTGGGGTACTAGTAGGATGAGGAGGTTGTACAGGTTAGGGATAGATGGTGACATGCTGAAAATATGAGAACTGAAAATGCTCATTTGTGGAATTTGCAGCATTAGGAGGTCACATTCACTGAACAAAAAAGCTATTTAACTCCAACACATCCTAACAGGCCAAGTTCCATGTTAACTTAGGACCCCTTCTTTGATATCACCTTCACAGTTCTTGCATCCATTGAACTTGTGAGTTTTGGAGAGTTTCTGCTTGTATTTCTTTGCATGAATTCGGAATAGCCTCCCAGAGCTGCTGTTTTGATGTGAACGGCCTCCCACCCTCATAGATCTTTTGCTTGATGATACTCCAAAGATTCTCTATAGGGTTGAGGTCAGGGGAAGATGGTGGCCACACCATGAGTTTATCTCCTTTTATGCCCATAGCAGCCAATGACTCAGGGGTAGGGTTGAGCGACTTTTACTTTTTTAGGGTCGAGTCAGGTTTCGCAAAACCCGACTATCTCTAAAGTCGAGTCGAGTGAAATCGGCCGATTATGGCGTAAAGTCAGGGATCTACCGAAACACGAACCCAATGCAAAGTCAATGGTTTTTTTCTTTCTCTCTCTCTCTCTCTCTCTCTCTCTCTCTGTCTCTCTCTCTCTCTCTGTCTCTCTCTCCTCCGTCCCTGAACAGAAAAGCTGGTGTTACACATTTCAAATCGCTACAGCGCACAAGCGACAAGATGACGATAGGCGTCCACGCCCCTAAGACCTATGTCATCACTCTGCCCACGCTCCTTCATTGGCTGAAAAAATGGCACCAAGCGCATCATACGAAACGCGACTTTGGCGCAAAAGTCGCGTACTGCATGGCCGACCCCACACAGGGATCGGGTCAGGTTTCATGAAACCCGACTCTGCCAAAAGTCGGCGACTTTTGAAAATGAACGATCCGTTTCGCTCAACCCTACTCAGGGGTATTCTTTGCAGCATGAGATGGTGCATTGTCATGCATGAAGATGATTTTGCTCCTGAAGGCACGTTTCTGCTTTTTATGCCATGGAAGAAAGTTGTCAGTCAGAAACTCTATATACTTTGCAGAGGTCATTTTCATACCTTCAGGAACCTTAAAGGGCCTTACCAGCTGTTTCCCCATGATTCTGTCCCAAAACATAACTCCTCCACATCCTTGCTGACGTCACAGCCTTGTTGGGACATGGTGGCCATCCACCAACCATCCAGTACTCCATCCATCTGGACCATCCAGGGTTGCTCGACACTCATCAGTAAACAAGACTGTTTGAAAATTAGTCTTCATGTATGTCTGGGCCCACTGCAACTGTTTCTGCTTGTGAACACTGTTTAGGGGAGGCCGAATAGTAGGTTTGTGCTCCACCTCAAGCCTATACTTTGAGGTTCGAGGGACTCCAGAGGCACCAGCAGCTTAAAATAACTGTTTGCTGCTTTGTAATGCTATTTTGTCTGGCAGAAACCTTCCTCATTATGCCTTTATCTGCATGAACTCTGTCTGTGCTCTGTTTCAGTCACAAATCTCTTCACAGTTTGATGATCAGTCTTAAGTTTCCGTGAAATATCTAATGTTTTCATACCTTGTCCAAGGCATTGCACTATTTAACGCTTTTCAGCAGCAGAGAGATCCTTTTTATTTCCGATATTGCCTGAAACCTGTGGACTGCTTAATAATGTGGAAAATCATTTTTAACTAGTTTTTCTTTAATTAGAGTCACCTGGAAAACTAATTATCACATGTGTTTAAGATTGATTTCAGTAATTCATTGAGCCCTGAGACACAATACCATCCAAGAGTTTATTTGACCAACAAAACAAATCTTTATGACACTTAAATCCAATTTGCATAATAATTTGGAACATGGTGTAGTTTAATAGGTTATTTGTGTTAATTGGAAAATGGTTCATATCTAGCACCCTAGATATGAATAGCAACTGTCTAGCACCTGAAGCACTTTGGCCAGTAGTGGCAACCCAAGACCCGGAGACTATACATAGTCCACAATGCCTTTCTGTGGAGCTTCTGAAAGGACACCGACGTATATGCACGTGTATTCATAGTGTAGAAAACCATATTTTCGAAAAGACAATTCTGTCCTCTGCTCTCTGTTCCGGGTCTGATACAGTTATTTTGGAGCACTGTGTGGCTGGCACAGATCAGGAAAATGAAGGTCCCATTAAGCACTGTACAAAAGAGAGATTTGTGAAATTCTCAGCTGTTCCCTGACTACAATGGAAAGATCTGCATCTTCTCCTCTCTACACTGCAAATCAACCTACACCTTTCAGACTTACACCTATCTAGAAAATACTGTTACTATGCCATACACATCTCAGATGGAATGGACCTTCAGGTGTTAACTCCAAACCAGTTTTAACTTAAAAGGCTTTAGCAGAGAATGACTGTTCAAACCAAGCACAGGTGCTCTGTGCATCCTTGGCATGGCCATACATTTGAGTGCATCTTCCCACCTACTTGTTTTCCCTCGATCTCCTCTCTCCTCCTTTGATTGACAGCTTTGACTTAACCCCTTTACCCCAAGGGTGGTTTGCACGTTAATGACCGGGCCAATTTTTACAATTCTGACCACTGTCCCTTTATGAGGTTATAACTCTGGAACGCTTCAACGGATCATGATGGTTCTGACATTGTTTTCTCGTGACATATTATACTTCATGATAGTGGTAAAATTTCTTTGATATTACCTGCATTTATTTGTGAAAAAAACAGAGATTTGGCAAACATTTTGAAAATTTCGCAATTTTCCAACTTTGAATTTTTATGCTCTTAAATCACAGAGATATGTCACACAAAATACTTAATAAGTAACATTTCTCACATGTCTACTTTACATCACCATTTTTTTTAGGGACCACATCACATTTGAAGTCACTTTGAGGGGTCTATATGATAGAAAATACCCAAGTGTAACACCATTCTTTAAAACTGCACCCCTCAAGGTGCTCAAAACCACATTCAAGAAGTTTATTAACCCTTCAGGTGTTTCACAGGACTTTTTGGAATTTTTACCAAAAAATGTAACTTTTCTTCACAAAAAATTTACTTCTGCTCCAATATGTTTTATTTTACCATGGGTAACAGGAGAAATTGGACCCCAAAAGTTGTCCAATTTGTCCTGAGTACGCTGATACCCCATATGTGGGGGTAAACCACTGTTTGGGCGCATGGCAGAGCTTGGAAGGGAACGAGCGCCATTTGACTTTTCAATGCAAAATTAACTGGAATTGAGATAGGACACCATGTCGCATTTGGAGTGCCCCTGATGTGCCTAAACAGTGGAAACCCCCCAATTCTAACTGAAACCCTAATCCAAACACACTCCTAAACCTAATCCCAACCCTAACCATACCCCTAACCACACCCCTAACCCGAACACACCCCTAATGCTAATCCCAACCATACCCCTAACCCCAACACACCCAAAACCCCAACCCTAACCACACCCCTAACTCCAACACACCCCTAACCCTAATCCCAACCATAACCCCAACGACACCCCTAACCCTGACACACAGGTAAATGTAACCCAAGCCCTATCCCTAACTTTAGCCCCATCCCTAACTTTAGCCCCAACCCTAACTTTAGCTCCAACCCTAACCCTAACTTTAGCCCCAACCCTAACCCTAACCCCATCGCTAACTTTAGCCCCTACCCTAACCATAACTTTAGCCTGAACCCTAACCCTAACGGGAAAATGGAAATAAATACTTTTTTTTACTTTATTATTTTTCCATAACTAAGGGGGTGATGAAGAGGGGTTTGAGTTACTATTTATAGCTGTTTTTTTAGGCGAATTTTTATGATTGGCAGCTGTCACACACTAAAAGACACTTTTTATTGCAAAAAAATGTTTTTGAATCTCCACATTTTGAGAGCTATAATTTTTTCATATTTTGGTACACAGAGTCATGTGAGGTCTTGTTTTTTGCAGGACGAGTTAACGTTTTTATTGGTATCATTTTCGGGCACGTGCCATTTTTTGATCGCTTTTTATTCTGATTTTTGTGAGGGGGCGTTTATACCGTTCCACGTTTGGTAAAATTGATAAAGCAGTTTTATTTTTCGGGTCAGTACGATTACAGCGATACCTCATTTATATCTTTTTTTATGTTTTGGCGCTTTTATACGATAAAAACTATTTTATATAAAAAATAATTATTTTTGCTTCGCTTTATTCTGAGGACTATAACTTTTTAATTTTTTGCTGATGATGCTGTTTGGCGGCTCTTTTTTGCGGAACAAGATGACGTTTTCACACAGGGAGTCCCCTGCCTGCGCAATGCTTCCCTATGCCGCCGGAACGCTGTGATCATGTTTGATCGCAGAGTTCCAGAGGTTAATGTGCCAGGAGCGGTCCGTGATGTGCCAGGAGCGGTGTGATAGTCAGCTGACACCCAGACCCGATCGGCCGCACCTCCCCTGTGAGCGCGGCTGATCGGTGATGATGTACTATCCCGTCGGTGGTCATACGGGCCCATACCACCTTGACGGGATAGTACGTTATATGTCAGAAAGGGATTAATAGAGTCAGAGAAGAGTAGAGATAGATGGATAACAAGTAGGTGGGAAGATAAACTGGTTAGCACTGTAACCTTGCAGCGCTGGGGTCTTGGGTTAACATCTACAAGGAGTTTTTATGTTAAAATAAAAAAGGGGAGAAGCCAGCGCTGCTTATGGTCAGAACGCAAAACATATAGTGCACATGCACATATTGATTTCTAACTGTATTTCAAAATGAGACATTTAGCAAACAATTGATCAATTCTTTGAGCCACCCTGCCACGTCACGGCATTCTCATAATGGGGCAGTCCTACTCTACTTTTTTTATATTCGCTGTGCCATTATGGCCTCCTAAATGTATTAAAAGCAAGACTACATTAAATGCAAACTGTACCTGAAGCGTTTCTGAATCACTCCCATGGCGCCAGAAAGGCGACTTGATGGATGAACGATCTGTAGGAAGATTGATTTTGTGCAATCCTATGTAGGTCCACCAGGGTTTTCTCCACCGTAATCTTGATAGTATCAAGCCATCAGGTTGCTGGTTTTCTTCTTCACCTTGTTCCTTCTATTCTTCTGACCATGATGTCTTTCTCCAGTGATTGCTCTCTTCGTATGTTGGGTCCAAAGTAGGCAAGTCGTACCTTGGTGACCCTTGCTTCGAGTGTCATGCCTGGCTTGATTTGTTTGTTCTTCTTGCCATCCACGGTATTTATACCATCCTTCTCGAGCACCACATTTTGAAAGCGTTGATTCTTTATCTGTTTTTTTTTCATCGTACTGGTTTCGCATCCGTATGTTACTACTGAAAAGACCAAACTTCATCACCAGTGAAATGTTCCTCAATTTGAAGACCTTGTCCATAGTTATTCTCCTATTGACATGCGGTGTCATCGCCGCATCTTGAGTGATCATTGGCTAAGTACGTTGAAATCCTTTACAACTTCCAGTTTGTCCCAGTCATATCTGGCAGCAGTCAATATATTTGTCTTCCTTGTATTGAGTAGGAGTCCCATGTTCAAACTCTCCATCTTGACACTTCGTAATAAGTCCTTCATTCTATCTACGCTTGTTGCTATCAATGTTATATCGTCGGCGTATTTAAGGTTGTTAATAATTCGTCCAGCAATTTTGATTCCTTCTTCTTTTTTGGCAAGTTCAGCCTTCCTGAAAATAGCTTATGCATATAAATTAAAGAGAAATGGTGACAGAATGCAGCCCTGTCTGATGGCTCGCTCTACTTTGAATCATGCTGTGTCGCCATGTTCTGTTGCTTCTTGTTCGATGTAAAGGTTGCTAATGAGGTTGATCAAAAGGTTTGGCACACCCATTTCCTTCATGGTATTCATGTCTCCTAAAATATTGGCATAAAAAATACAAGTTCCACATAAAACATGACCTTTAGGGGTGACGCCTATGTAGGAATTAGAAGGGTTGTCCCGTACTTTAAAAGTTATTGTAATGGATAAATAAAAACTTTTTCTCACCAGTCCTGGACCAGTAGTCCTCCTCTGCACTCAAAACTGCTTCCCACACCGGACTGTAGGGCATTAACATTGGTGGAGAGAATTAAGGGACCACTGCAGCTAATCAGCAACCACTTATTGGCTGCAACCTTCACGTTGTTGCTAAATGTAAGAAACCAGCTTTAGAAAGATCCCTTTAAAAAGTTATAGTTCTTGGAAATTAATAAGAAGGTGTCCCTTGTACCAGAAAAGTTTTTATACCATCCTCGAGGTGCACACATTGAGATCTAGATTTACAATGTAAACAAAGCAAAAGTCATATGGGAAGTGTAATGGCATAAAAAACGGGACCCGTTAAGAATATTGCGCCACTGTGTTGTGCTTGCTCAACTTTATATACAGCAGTGTATATTCCATCTCATTCTAGCACTTGCAGGAAATCAAGGTTTTTTTTATGGGCAGCAATAGTGACATCTGGAGGTAACTTTATGCAGTAACACTCTACATTCTTTTTTTTTTTTTTTTGCACAAACAAGGCCTTCATAACGTCTTTGTGTGTCTGAGAGGTTGACAGTTGTGAGAGGTCACAAGACGTGGCTAGAGATAGAAGCTGGGATGCAGTTGGGGAGGTGGGGTTGTTAAAGTCTCCCAGGATAAGAGTTGGCAATTCTGAGGACATGAAGTGTGGCAACAACACATAAAAGTGGTCAAGGAAGTGGGTGGGTAAGTGTTGTGAATTCTGTTGTCGGGCTCCCTCCTGTGGGCATGAGTGGTACTTCGGCTGGTTCTGTCCGTGGACTTCCTCTGGTGGGTGTTTCTGAGTTTCCTTCCACAGGTGACGAGGTTAATTCGTTAGCTGGCTGCTCTATTTAACTCCACTTAGATCTTTGCTCCATGCCACCTGTCAATGTTCCAGTATTGGTCTAGTTCACTACTGGATCGTTCTTGTGACCTGTCTTCCCAGAAGAAGCTAAGTTCCTGCTTGTATTTCTTTGGTTTGCTATTTTTCTGTCCAGCTTGCTATTTTTATTGTTGTCTTGCTTGCTGGAAGCTCTGGGACGCAGAGGGAGCGCCTCCGCACCGTGAGTCGGTGCGGAGCGTCTTTTTGCGCCCTCTGCGTGGTCTTTTTGTAGGTTTTTGTGCTGACCGCAAAGCAACCTTTCCTATCCTCGGTCTGTTCAGTAAGTCGGGCCTCACTTTGCTAAATCTATTTCATCTCTGTGTTTGTATTTTCATCTTTACTCACAGTCATTATATGTGGGGGGCTGCCTTTTCCTTTGGGGAATTTCTCTGAGGCAAGGTAGGCTTTATTTTTCTATCTTCAGGGCTAGCTAGTTCCTTAGGCTGTGCCGAGTTGCATAGGAATCGTTAGGAGCAATCCACGGCTATTTCTAGTGTGTTTGATAGGATTAGGGATTGCGGTCAGCAGAGCTCCCACGTCCCAGAGCTCGTCCTTTATTATCAGTAACTATCAGGTCATTCCGTGTGCTCTTAACCACGAGGTCCATTATTGTCCTGACCACCAGGTCATAACAGTACAGGTGGCCCAAAGTACTAATGCATCTCAATAGAGGGATAAGAGAAGTTCTGAGACCATTTTTTTTTTCTTTGCAGTGTGTTTTGTCTCTCTTTTCCCCTTTACCTCTGGGTGGTTCAGGACACAGGTGTAAACATGGACATTCAAGGTCTGTTCTCTTGGATGGATAATCTCACTACAAGGGTACAGAGCATTCAAGATTTTGTGGTTCAGAATCCGATGTCAGAGCCTAGGATTCCAATTCCTGATTTGTTTTTTGGTGATAAATCTAAGTTCTTGAATTTCAAAAATAATTGTAAATTGTTTCTTACCTTGAAACCTCGCTCCTCAGGTGACCCTGTTCAACAAGTAAAGATCATTATTTCTTTGTTACATGGTGACCCTCAGGACTGGGCATTTTCCCTTGCGCCAGGAGATCCGGCATTGCGTGATGTTGATGCGTTTTTCCTGGCGCTTGGATTGCTTTATGACGAACCTAATTCAGTGGATCAGGCAGAGAAAATCTTGCTGGCTCTGTGTCAGGGTCAGGATGAAGCGGAGATATATTGTCAGAAGTTTAGAAAGTGGTCTGTGCTCACTCAGTGGAATGAATGTGCCCTGGCAGCAATCTTCAGAAAGGGTCTCTCTGAAGCCCTTAAGGATGTCATGGTGGGATTTCCCATGCCTGCTGGTCTGAATGAGTCTATGTCCTTGGCCATTCAGATCGATCGACGCTTGCGTGAGCGTAAAGCTGTGCACCATTTGGCGGTACTATCTGAGCATGGGCCTGAGCCTATGCAATGTGATAGGACTTTGACCAGAGTTGAACGGCAAGAACACAGACGTCGGAATGGGCTATGTTTTTACTGTGGTGATTCCACTCATGCTATCTCCGATTGTCCTAAGTGCACTAAGCGGTTCGCTAGGTCTGCCACCATTGGTACGGTACAGTCTAAATTTCTATTGTCCGTTACTCTGATTTGCTCTTTGTCATCCTATTCTGTTATGGCATTTGTGGATTCAGGCGCTGCCCTGAATTTGATGGACTTGGAGTATGCTAAGCGCTGTGGTTTTTTCTTGGAGCCCTTGCAGTATCCTATTCCTTTGAGAGGAATTGATGCTACGCCTTTGGCCAAGAATAAGCCTCAGTACTGGACCCAATTGACCATGTGCATGGCTCCTGCACATCAGGAGGATATCCGCTTTCTGGTATTGCATAATCTGCATGATGTGGTCGTTTTGGGGTTGCCATGGCTACAGGCTCATAATCCAGTATTGGACTGGAAATCTATGTCTGTGTCCAGCTGGGGTTGCCAGGGGGTACATGGTGATGTTCCATTTTTGTCTATTTCGTCTTCCACTCCTTCTGAAGTTCCAGAGTTTTTGTCGGATTATCGGGATGTATTTGATGAGCCCAAAGCCAGTGCCCTACCTCCTCATAGAGATTGCGATTGTGCAATTAATTTGATTCCTGGTAGTAAGTTTCCTAAGGGCCGATTGTTCAATTAAACTGTGCCAGAACACGCTGCTATGCGGAGTTATATAAATGAATCCTTTGAGAAAGGCCATATTCGCCCGTCGTCATCACCGTTAGGAGCAGGGTTCTTTTTTGTGGCCAAGAAGGATGGTTCTTTGAGACCTTGTATTGATTACCGCCTTCTTAATAAAATTACAGTCAAATTTCAGTATCCTTTGCCGTTGCTGTCTGATTTGTTTGCTCGTATTAAAGGGGCTAGTTGGTTCACCAAGATAGATCTTCGAGGGGCGTATAATCTTGTGCGTATTAAACAAGGCGATGAATGGAAAACAGCATTTAATACACCCGAGGGCCATTTTGAGTACCTGGTTATGCCATTCGGGCTTTCCAATGCTCCATCAGTATTTCAGTCCTTTATGCATGACATCTTCCGAGAGTACCTGGATAAATTCCTGATTGTGTATTTGGATGATATTTTGGTCTTTTCGGATGATTGGGAGTCTCATGTGAAGCAGGTCAGAATGGTGTTCCAGGTCCTTCGTGCGAATTCCTTGTTTGTGAAGGGGTCAAAGTGTCTCTTTGGAGTTCAGAAGGTTTCATTTTTGGGGTTCATTTTTTCCCCTTCTACTATCGAGATGGACCCTGTTAAAGTCCATGCCATTTACGATTGGACTCAGCCGACATCTGTGAAGAGCCTGCAAAAGTTCCTGGGCTTTGCTAATTTTTATCGTCGCTTCATCGCTAATTTTTCTACTGTTGCTAAACCGTTGACTGATTTGACCAAGAAGGGTGCTGATGTGGTCAATTGGTCTTCTGCAGCTGTAGAGGCTTTTCAGGAGTTGAAGCGTCGTTTTCCTTCTGCCCCTGTGTTGTGCCAGCCAGATGTTTCGCTCCCGTTTCAGGTTGAGGTTGATGCTTCTGAGATTGGAGCAGGGGCTGTTTTGTCGCAAAGAAGTTCTGATGGCTCGGTGATGAAGCCATGTGCTTTCTTTTCTAGAAAGTTTACGCCTGCTGAGCGTAATTATTATGTTGGTAATCGTGAGTTGTTGGCCATGAAGTGGGCATTCGAGGAGTGGCGTAATTGGCTTGAAGGAGCCAAGCATCGCGTGGTAGTCTTGACAGATCACAAGAATTTGACTTATCTTGAGTCTGCCAAATGGTTGAATCCGAGACAGGCTCGATGGTCGTTATTTTTCTCCCGTTTTGATTTTGTGGTTTTGTACCTTCCGGGCTCTAAGAATGTGAAGGCTGATGCCCTGTCAAGGAGTTTTGTGCCTGACTCTCCGGGTGTTCCTGAGCCGGCGGGTATTCTCAAAGAGGGGGTAATTTTGTCTGCCATCTCCCCTGATTTGCGGCGGGTGCTGCAAAAATTTCAGGCTGATAGACCTGACCGTTGCCCGGCGGAGAAACTGTTTGTCCCTGATAGATGGACTAGTAGAGTTATCTCTGAGATTCATTGTTCAGTGTTGGCTGGGCATCCTGGAATCTTTGGTACCAGAGATTTGGTGGCTAGATCCTTTTGGTGGCCGTCTTTGTCACGGGATGTGCGTTCTTTTGTGCAGTCCTGTGGGACTTGTGCTCGGGCTAAGCCCTGCTGTTCTCGTGCCAGTGGGCTGCTTTTGCCCTTGCCGGTCCCGAAGAGGCCCTGGACGCATATTTCTATGGATTTTATTTCGGATCTCCCCGTCTCTCAAAAGATGTCGGTCATTTGGGTGGTTTGTGATCGCTTTTCTAAGATGGTCCATTTGGCACCTTTGTCTAAATTGCCTTCCTCCTCTGATTTGGTGCCATTATTTTTCCAGCATGTGGTTCGTTTACATGGTATCCCGGAGAACATCGTTTCTGACAGAGGTTCCCAGTTTGTTTCGAGGTTTTGGCGATCCTTTTGTGCAAGGATGGGCATTGATTTGTCTTTTTCCTCGGCTTTCCATCCTCAGACAAATGGCCAAACCGAACGAACTAATCAAACTTTGGAAACATATCTGAGATGCTTTGTTTCTGCTGATCAGGATGATTGGGTGTCCTTTTTGCCGTTGGCTGAGTTCGCCCTTAATAATCGGGCCAGCTCGGCTACTTTGGTTTCGCCGTTTTTCTGCAATTCTGGTTTCCATCCTCATTTCTTTTCAGGGCAGGTTGAGTCTTCGGACTGTCCTGGTGTAGATACTGTGGTGGATAGGTTGCAGCAGATTTGGACTCATGTGGTGGACAATTTGACATTGTCCCAGGAGAAGGCTCAACGTTTCGCTAACCGCCAGCGCTGTGTGGGTCCCCGACTTCGTGTTGGGGATTTGGTTTGGTTGTCGTCTCGTTATGTTCCTATGAAGGTTTCCTCTCCTAAGTTTAAGCCTCGTTTCATTGGTCCGTATAAGATTTCTGAGGTTATCAATCCTGTGTCATTTCGTTTGGCCCTTCCTGCTTCTTTTGCCATCCATAATGTGTTCCATAGGTCGTTATTGCGGAGATACGTGGCGCCTGTGGTTCCATCCGTTGATCCTCCTGCCCCGGTGTTGGTTGAGGGGGAGTTGGAGTATGTGGTGGAGAAGATTTTGGATTCTCGTGTTTCGAGATGGAAACTCCAGTACCTGGTCAAGTGGAAGGGTTATGGTCAGGAAGATAATTCCTGGGTTTTTGCCTCTGATGTTCATGCTGCCGATCTGGTTCGTGCCTTTCATTTGGCTCATCCTGGTCGGCCTGGGGGCTCTGGTGAGGGTTCGGTGACCCCTCCTGAAGGGGGGGGTACTGTTGTGAATTCTGTTGTCGGGCTCCCTCCTGTGGTCATGAGTGGTACTTCGGCTGGTTCTGTCCGTGGACTTCCTCTGGTGGGTGTTTCTGAGTTTCCTTCCACAGGTGACGAGGTTAATTCGTTAGCTGGCTGCTCTATTTAACTCCACTTAGATCTTTGCTCCATGCCACCTGTCAATGTTCCAGTATTGGTCTAGTTCACTCCTGGATCGTTCTTGTGACCTGTCTTCCCAGCAGAAGCTAAGTTCCTGCTTGTATTTCTTTAGTTTGCTATTTTTCTGTCCAGCTTGCTATTTTTATTGTTGTCTTGCTTGCTGGAAGCTCTGGGACGCAAAGAGAGCGCCTCCGCACCGTGAGTCGGTGCGGAGCGCCTTTTTGCGCCCTCTGCGTGGTCTTTTTGTAGGTTTTTGTGCTGACCGCAAAGCAACCTTTCCTATCCTCGGTCTGTTCAGTAAGTCGGGCCTCACTTTGCTAAATCTATTTCATCTCTGTGTTTGTATTTTCATCTTTACTCACAGTCATTATATGTGGGGGGCTGCCTTTTCCTTTGGGGAATTTCTCTGAGGCAAGGAAGGCTTTATTTTTCTATCTTCAGGGCTAGCTAGTTCCATAGGCTGTGCCGAGTTGCATAGGAAGCGTTAGGAGCAATCCACGGCTATTTCTAATGTGTTTGATAGGATTAGGGATTGCGGTCAGCAGAGCTCCCACGTCCCAGAGCTCGTCCTTTATTATCAGTAACTATCAGGTCATTCCGTGTGCTCTTAACCACCAGGTCCATTATTGTCCTGACCACCAGGTCATAACAGGTAAGAATGGGGGCCAGTATATGACTGCTACTCTGAGGGAGAGGAGATAGAACACCCTGATGTGGGACCTCAAAAGAAGAATGAGGTCCAGTCAGCCTGTATTTATGTGGTTTGGTTAAAAACAGGATTGTTGTTGGCAGCAAAGAGTGTCTGGTTATCGTGGAGTTAGCAGTGATCGTACGGTGGGATATACATATATTCCATGTGGTTTAATCCGGAGGTGGATAAGCCGTATGCTATTACTTTTCAGGGAACTAATTATTGTGAACAGCCCGCGGCCTCCTAGGATGATCGTCGCCCAATTGTGTCATTGTCTGGACTATAGGGGCCAGCCGAGAGCTGTTCGCCACAAAGATCACAGAGCTTTTTTTCTGCATCACTCACGGCCTGTGATTTCTTTGATTATTGCATGGCTACTCCAATCTGTTGACCACGGAAATGCAGCCTTTCAGCCTTGTGGATACAGACGGTTTCTGAAAGCTGATGGCCGTCACAGTCCCCCAGTACCAGTTGCCCAGTCACCATTACTTTTCTAAGGCTAGGTTCACATTGCGTTAGTGGCAGTCCGCTAACTGAATCCGTTATGTAGCTCCACTAACGCAGTGTAACGGGTCCGTTAGCGCACCCGTTGACCGCAATTTATCTAACGCATCGCTAACGTATGCCATTTTTGGCATGCGATAGCGATGTCCCGTTATTTTCTGATGGACCTAAAACGCTGCTTGCAGCGTTTTGGGGTCTGTTCTTGCTAGCGCAGATCAGGCGACTGCGCTAGCGGGATCGCTAAACGCAATCCCTTTTTGTACATTTAGTTAGCGCATTCCGTTAGCGTATGCGCTAAACAGATTGCACTAATGCAATGTGAACCTAGCCTAAGAAAGATGTGCCTGCACTACAACTGCAAGTCGCAGACAACATTATCCATTGCCTGAAAAATTCAATGTCTGTCAAGGTGCATTTCAACTCTGACACCTGGATGACGAAGCATAGACAAGGAAGTTACATCTCGATGACTGGTCACTGGGTGACTGTGGAAGCAGTTGGGGAAGGGGCTGCTTCACAAATCTTGCAATGCCCAAGGCTTGCAGGGTGCTTGGGGATAGAGAAATAAACCACTACACACTATAAGATGGAGAACTAAACTAATAGACAACAGGGGTGGAGAACTAAACTAGTAAACAGCTATGATTGCAGAAGGAAAGAAATAAAGACCAAAACATGGAGAACTAAACTAATAGGCAACAGGGGTTGGAGAACTAAACTACTAAACACCTTGGGTTGGAGAACTAAACTAGTGCACACCAGGGGATGGAGAACTAAATCAGTAGACACCAATGAGTCACTAGACACCAAGTCTTGGATTTCCCAGGGCATGCGGAACAAACCTCTGTATGTAATAGTTCCTTGAGTGCTTCTGCCTCCTCCACCTCCGCTAGGGCCTCGACCTGCGCCGTCAACATCCGCCTTAATGAAACACACGTTCCAACCAGGGATCACTGCAATCAGGCATTGTTTACATTAATGCACCTTGGAGATCGCAGTCCCGTTTTCTAGCACACGACATGGTAAAACCAATGATGTTATTCAAAAGTACAACTCCTCCCACAAAATATAAGCCCTCACATGGCCATATTGACGGAAACATAAAAAAGTTATGGCTCTGGGAAGGAGGGGAGTGAAAAACGAACACGGAAAAGCGGAAAATCCCAAGGTCATGAAGGAGTTAAACATTCAATTGGCCAGTTGAAGGTGTCTACACCAACTGACTTCAAAAGGATATGTAAAAGGGGTCCATCGACCAAAGGTCTCATATCGGATATTTATAGAATTTAAAATTATCCCATAGGGCCAACAGTTAAAGCATCCATATATGAGCAGATGGGAGTCTATTCTTGGGAGGGGTCTATCACCTCAAAATTGGCAGATCATTTGAGAAAAAGCGGCTAAGCCCTCTATCTGCACTCTTTATAAGGAGAATCTGTACAAAATAATGATGTTCTGGTATCACACCCTGGACCTCTTCCACATATTAAATCCTTAACTTTCAAACCTTTGTTGGCGTTGTGGTTTAGAGGTAGGCTCACAATTCCATATCTTTTGGTCTTGTCCTGAGATCATCGGATTTTGGGAAGAGGTGAAAGCTTTGATATGCAGGGTCCTTTTTGTGGAGGTTGGACTGGACCCAGCTATTTATCTTCCAAACATCCCCCCTAAAGGGATGGGTAAGAACTCTGCTAGATTATTACTTCATATTCTTACCACAATAAGGTGTTTGATAACTCTTCATTAGAAGCAGACCCCCCCCCCCTCTTTCTCATCAACATTTTCTGAACAGAATACAGTGGGTACGGAAAGTATTCAGACCCCTTAAAATTTTTCACTCATTGTTTCATTGCAGCCATTTGGTAAATTCATAAAAGTTCATTTTTTTCTCATTAATGTACACTCTGCACCCCATCTTGACTGAAAAAAACAAGAAATATATACATTTTTGCAAATTTATTTTAAAAAAATGAAATATCACATGGTCATAAGTAGTCAGACCCTTTGCTCAGTATTGAGTAGAAGCACCTTTTGAGCTAGTACAGCCATGAGTCTTCTTGGGAATGATGCATCAAGTTTTTCACAACTGGATTTGGGGATCCTCTGCCATTCTTCCTTGCAGATCCTCTCCAGTTCCGTCAGGGTGGGTGGTGAACATTGGTGGACAGCCATTTTCAGGTCTCTCCAGAGATGCTCAATTGAGTTTAGGTCAGGGCTCTGGCTGGGCCAGTCAAGAATGGTCACAGCGTTGTTCCTTTGTTATTTTAGCTCTGTGCTTAGGGTCATTGTCTTGTTGGAAGGTGAACCTTCGGCCAAGTCTGAGGTCCAGAGCACTCTGGAAGAGGTTTTCATCCAGGATATCTCTGTACTTGGCCGCATTCATGTTTCCTTCAATTGCAATCAGTCGTCCTGTCCCTGCTGCTGAAAAACACCATAGCATGATGCTGCCACCACCATATTTCACTGTTGGGATTGTATTGGGCAGGTGATGAGCAGTGCCTGGTTTTCTCCACACATACCGCTTAGAATTATCACCAAAAAGTTCCATCTTCATCTCATCAGACCAGAGAATCTTATTTCACATGGTCTGCGAGTCCTTCATGTATTTTTTAGTAAACTATGCTGGCTTTCATATGTCTTGCACTGAGGAGAGGCTTCCGTCTGGCCACTCTGCCAAAAGGGCCTGACTGGCGGAGGGCTGCAGTGATAGTTGACTTTGTGGATCTTTCTCCCATCTCCCTACTGCATCTCTGGAGCTCAGCCACAGTGATCTTGGGGTTCTTCTTTACCTCTCTCACCAAGGCTCTTCCACGATTGTTCAGTTTGGCTGGACAGCCAGGTCTAGGAAGACTTCTGGTGGTCCCAAACTTCTTCCATTTAAGGATTATTGAGGCCACTGTGCTCTTATAAACCTTGAGTACTTCAGAAATTCTTTTGTAACCTCGGCCAGATGTGTTCCTTGCCACAATTCTGTCTCTGAGCTCCTTGGGCCCTTTGACCTCATGATTCTCATTTGGGCTGACATGCACTGTGAGTTGTGAGGTCTTATACAGACAGGTGTGCGCCTTTCCAAATCAAGTCCTATCAGTTTAATTAAACACAGCTGGACTCCAATGAAGGAGTAGAACCATCTCAAGGAGGATCACAAGGAAATGGACAGCATGTGACTTAATTACGAGTGTCTAAGCAAAGGGACTGAATACATACAGTTAGGGCCAGAAATATTTGGACAGTGACACAATTTTCGCGATTTGGGCTCTGCATGCCACCACATTGGATTTGAAATGAAACCTCTACAACAGAATTCAAGTGCAGATTGTAACGTTTAATTTGAAGGGTTGAACAAAAATATCTGATAGAAAATGTAGGAATTGTATACATTTCTTTACAAACACTCCACATTTTAGGAGGTCAAAAGTAATTGGACAAATAAACATAACCCAAACAAAATATTTTTATTTTCAATATTTTGTTGCAAATCCTTTGGAGGCAATCACTGCCTTAAGTCTGGAACCCATGGGCATCACCAAACGCTGGGTTTCCTCCTTTTTAATGCTTTGCCAGACCTTTACAGCCGCAGCCTTCAGGTCTTGCTTGTTTGTGGGTCTTTCCGTCTTAAGTCTGGATTTGAGCAAGTGAAATGCATGCTCAATTGGGTTTAGATCTGGAGATTGACTTGGCCATTGCAGAATGTTCCACTTTTTGGCACTCATGAACTCCTGGGTAGCTTTGGCTGTATGCTTGGGGTCATTGTCCATCTGTACTATGAAGCGCCGTCCAATCAACTTTGCAGCATTTGGCTGAATCTGGGCTGAAAGTATATCCCGGTACACTTCAGAATTCATCCGGCTACTCTTGTCTGCTCTTATGTCATCAATAAACACAAGTGACCCAGTGCCATTGAAAGCCATGCATGCCCATGCCATCACGTTGCCTCCACCATGTTTTACAGAGGATGTGGTGTGCCTTGGATCATGTGCCGTTCCCTTTCTTCTCCAAACTTTTTTCTTCCCATCATTCTGGTACAGGTTGATCTTTGTCTCATCTGTCCATAGAATACTTTTCCAGAACTGAGCTGGCTTCTTGAGGTGTTTTTCTGCAAATTTAACTCTGGCCTGTCTATTTTTGTTATTGATGAATGGTTTGCATCTAGATGTGAACCCTTTGTATTTACTGTCATGGAGTCTTCTCTTTACTGTTGACTTAGAGACAGATACACCTACTTCACTGAGAGTGTTCTGGACTTCAGTTGATGTTGTAAACGGGTTCTTCTTCCCCCAATTAAGTATGCGGCGATCATCCACCACTGTTGTCATCCGTGGACGCCCAGGCCTTTTTGAGTTCCCAAGCTCACCAGTCAATTCCTTTTTTCTCAGAATGTACCCAACTGTTGATTTTGCTACTCCAAGCATGTCTGCTATCTCTCTGATGGATTTTTTCTTTTTTTTCAGCCTCAGGATGTTCTGCTTCACCTCAATTGAGAGTTCCTTTGACCGCATGTTGTCTGCTCACAGCAACAGCTTCCAAATGCAAAACCACACACCTGGAATCCACCCCTGACCTTTTAACTACTTCATTGATTACAGGTTAACGAGGGAGACGCCTTCAGAGTTAATTGCAGCCCTTAGAGTCCATTGTCCAATTACTTTTGGTCCCTTGAAAAAGAGGACGCTATGCATTACAGAGCTATGATTCCTAAACCCTTTCTCCGATTTGGATGTGGAAACTATCATATTGCAGCTGGGAGTGTGCACTTTCAGCCCATATTATATATATAATTGTATTTCTGAACATGTTTTTGTAAACAGCTAAAATAACAAAACTTGTGTCACTGTCCAAATATTTCTGGCCCTAACTGTATGACCATGTGATATTTCAGTTTTTCTTTTTTGATAAATTTGCAAAAATTTCTACAATTCTGTTTTTTTCAGTCAAGATGGGGTGCAGAGTGTACATTAACCCCTTCATGACCGGGGGATTTTTCGTTTTTCCGTGTTCGTTTTTCGCTCCCCTCCTTCCCAGACCCATAACTTTTTTATTTTTCTGTCAATTTGGCCATGTGAGGGCTTATTTTTTGCAGGACGAGTTGTACTTTTGAACGACATCATTGGTTTTAGCATGTCGTGTACTAGAAAACGGGAAAAAAATTCCAAGTGCGGTGAAATTGCAAAAAAGTGCAATCCCACATTGGTTTTTTGTTTGGCTTTTTTGCTAGGTTCACTAAATGCTAAAACTGACCTGCCATTATGATTCTCCAGGTCAGTACGGGTTCATAGACACCAAACATGACTAGGTTATTTTTTATCTAAGTGGTGAAAAAAAATTCCAAACTTTGCTAAAAAAAAAAAAAAATTGCGCCATTTTCCGATACACGTAGCGTCTCCATCATCATCTGGGGTCGGTTGAGGGCTTATTTTTTGCGTGCCGAGATGACGTTTTTAATGATAGCATTTCGGTGCAGATACGTTCTTTTGATCGCCCGTTATTGCATTTTAATGCAATGTCGCGGCGACCAAAAAAACCTAATTCTGGCATTTCGAATTTTTTTCCCGCTACGCTGTTTAGCGATCAGGTTAATACTTTTTTTTAATTGATAGATCGGGCGATTCTGAGCGCGGCGATACCAAATATGCGTAGATTTGATTTTTTTTATTGATTTATTTTGATTGGGGCGAAAGGGGGGTGATTTAAACTTTTATGTTTTTTTTATTTTTTTCACATTTTTTTAAACTTTTTTTTTTAACTTTTGCCATGCTTCAATAGCCTCCATGAGAGGCTAGAAGCAGGCATAGCACGATCGGCTCTGCTACATAGCAGCGATCTGCTGATCGCTGCTATGTAGCAGAATTGCACGTGTGCTGTGAGCGCCGACCACAGGGTGGCGCTCACAGCGACGGGCAATCAGTAACCATAGAGGTCTCAAGGACGTCTATGGTTACCATTCACAAGCATCGCCGACCCCCGATCATGTGACGGGGGTCGGCGATGACGTCATTTCCGGCCGCCCGGTCGGAAGCGGTAGTTAAATGCCGCTGTCTGCGTTTGACAGCGGCATTTAACTAGTTAATAGGTGCGGGCAGATCGCGATTCTGCCCGCGCCTATTACGGGCACATGTCAGCTGTTCAAAACAGCTGACATGTCCCGGCTTTGGTGCGGGCTCACCGCGGAGCCCTGCATCAAAGCAGGGGAGCCGGCATCGGACGGTATAGTACGTCCGATGCCGGTAAGGGGTTAATGAGAAAATTTACCAAATGGATGCAATGAAACAAAGAGTGAAACATTTAAAGAGGTCTGAATACTTTCCGTACCCACAGTAGCTGACATTCGTAGGATGGAATATATGACGGCCTTGATGAATGCGCGTTTGGACAGGTTTGACATTGTGTTGGCCCCTTTGGACTATTATTGGGTTCAGTATAGTGCCTAAGCATCTTCTTTCCCCTTATTACTACAGGTTTTGTGCATTTCCCCCTCCCATCCTACCTTGTGCCTGTCCTGTCTTTTTATACTATGCCTTGCAAAAGTATTCGGCTCCCTGAAACCTTTCAACCTTTTCCCACATATCATGCTTCAAGCATAAAGATACCAAATGTAAATTTTTGGTGAAGAATCAACAAGTGGAACACAATTGTGAAGTTGAACCAAATTTATTGGTTATTTTATATTTTTTGTGGAAATTCAAAAACTGAAAAGTGGGGTGTGCAATATTATTCGGCCCCTTTAACTTAATACTTTGTTGCGCCACCTTTTTCTGCGATTACAGCTGCAAGTCGCATGGGGTATGTCTCTATCAGTTTTGTATATTGAGAGACTGAAATTCTTGCCCATTCTTCCTTGGTAAACAGCTGGAGCTCAGTTAGGTTTGATGGAGATCGTTTGTGAACAGCAGTTTTCAGCTCTTTCCACAGATTCTCGATTGGATTGAGGTCTGGACTTTGACATGGCCATTCTAACACCTGTATACGTTTATTTGTGAACTATTCCATTGTAGATTTTGCTTTATGTTTGGGATCATTGTCTTGTTGGAAGATAAATCTCCGTCCCAGTCTCAGGTCTTTTGCAGACTTCACCAGGTTTTCTTCAAGAATGGTCCTGTGTTTGGCTCCATCCATCATCCCATTAATTTTAACCATCTTCCTTGTCCATGCTGAAGTAAAGCAGGCCCAAACCATGATGCTGCCACCACCATGTTTGACAGTGAGGATGGTGTTTTCAGGGTGATGAGCTGTGTTGCCTTTACACCAAACATATCGTTTGGTATTGTTGCCAAAAAGTTTGATTTTGGTTTCATCTGACCAGAGGACCTTCTTCCCCATGTTTGGTGTGTCTTCCAGATGGCTTGTTGCAAACTTTAAACGACACTTTTTATGGATATCTTTGAGAAATGGCTTTCTTCTTGCCACTCTTCGATAAAGGCCAGATTTGTGCAGTGTACGACTGATTGTTGTCCTATGGACAGACTGTCCCACCTCAGCTGTAGATCTCTGCAGTTTATCCAGAGTGATCATGGACCTCTTGGCTGCATCTCTGATCAGTCTTTTCCTTGTTTGAGATGAAAGTTTAGAGGGACGGCTGGGTCTTGGTAGATTTGCAGTGGTATGAAAGTCCTTCCATTTCAATATGATTGCTTGCACAGTGCTCCTTGGGATATTTAAAGTTTTGGAAATCATTTTGTATCCAAATCCAGCTTTAAACTTCTCCACAACAGTATCACGGACCTGCCTGTTGTGTTCCTTGGTCTTCATGATGCTCTCTGTGCTTCAAACAGAAGCCTGAGACTATCACAGAGCAGGTGCAATTATACGGAGACTTGATTACACACAGGTGGATTATATTTATCATCATTAGGCATTTAGGACAACATTGGATCATTCAGAGATCCACAAGGATCTTCTGGAGTGAGTTTGCTGCACTGAAAGTAAAGGGGCCGAATAATATTGCACGCCCCACTTTTCAGTTTTTGAATTTCCACAAACTTTAAAATAACCAATACATTTCATTCAAGTTCACAATTGTGTTCCACTTGTTGAATCTTCATCAAAAATTTACATTTGGTATCTTCATGTTTGAAGCATGATATGTGGGAAAAGGTTGAAAAGTTCCAGGGAGCTGAATACTTTCACAAGGCACTGTATGTAGTTAACTTAATAAGTTTTATTTGGTGGTTTAATCATTGGAGCTAGCATACAGTGGTGTCCAATATATCCATTCGAAAGCGTTACTAGAAAGTCTAGCTACATTTTAGTTTTTAATGCATTATCTTGCATTTTGGTTTTTCACCACTGGAGGGAGCGATCCCTACTACTCTATAGCACTGTGTTTTGCCTTGTAGCTCCTTTAATTTAGAGCAATTTAATCTCTAGAAAATATTTCTGAATATATTTGCTTGGATTTTTGTATCCTTATTTTCAGTCTTTACACTTGAAAAATTTAATAGAAATTTACGGTTAAAAAAAAAAATCTAGCTGCTAACACTGCCAGTTACAGTGTCAAAATGGCGCTAAGACAAGATATCCGCTCTTTATATGGAGAGGGACATATGATTTCAGCAGCCAATGACACAAGCTGTTGTGTCAGGACATTGTGGATGTTTCCTGCTCCCTGATTGGCTAGCTGCAATGTGCGAACATACAGTTAGGAAAAAACAAAAAAAAATTACTGTTTACAAGAACGTCGCCCCTCTGAGCTCTGCAACCCCCTCTCCTCATCAAAACACGTGCCAAACGTTCATGATACACCACCATTATCGTTGCTAAAGTGCAGAAAATACTTTTGTGGCAATGTAAATATTTTCCTTCACTTTTTACCGAACGTTTCCGATTTTTCACAATTTTATAAAATAATGCTTGTGTATCCTATCAAGAATCTGAATGTGCCATATTCGTGCCGAATTTATGTTTGGCGAACGTTTTCCGAACAAATTTGCTCATCGATACTTCCGATTCCTCACTGCAACACAGTTTTATCCCAAATGATTTGGATTAGCAAATACGACCTCCTGGCTGAGCCACGATATTAGGTCTTACGATCTTTAAGAGGAAATCTGTCCTCCTGATTCCTCACTGCAACAGTTTTATCACAAACAACTTGGATTAGCATATAGGGACTCCTGGCTGATCTTTTATAGGTCTAACGATTTTTAACAGGAAATGTGGCCTTCTTGTTTCTCACTGCAACACAGTTTTATGCCTATATGATTTTGATTAGTAAATGGGGCCTCCTGAGACCGCAACATAGTTTTAGCACAATCTAGTTAGATGCTGGAAGATCGATTACACACAGGATATTGTCCTGTATAGCTAACTGATTAGCTCACTTGCAGCAGTAGTAGGGGCAACGCCGCGGGACATGTATCCCCATTAGAATGGAGCAGCACATGCCGACCGCCTTGGCTGTAACTCCTCCTTATCTGCTATGACCCTATCTTACCCTCGGAAATCTTTTTCTCTTTAACTCTGGCAGGAGCAGAGAGCAAGAGCTTTGGGAATTTTGTGTTGAGAGTAGCTCACAGGGAAGCAACAATAGGGATCGGCAGTATTATTTATTATTATTATTATTATTATTTATTGTTATAGTGCCATTTATTCCATGGCGCTTTACATCTGAGGAGGGGTATACATAATAAAAACAGGTACAATAATCTTGAACAATACAAGTCACAACTGGTACAGGTAGGAGAGAGGACCCTGCCTGCGAGGGCTCACAATCTACAAGGGATGGGTGAGGATACAGTAGGCGAGGGTAGAGCTGGTCGTGCAGTGGTTTGGTCGATCGGTGATTACTGCAGGTTGTAGGCTTGCCGGAAGAGGTCGGTCTTCAGGTTCTTTTTGAAGGTTTCGATGGTAGGCCAGAGTCTGATATGTTGTGGTAGAGAGTTGCAGAGTAGGGGTGATGTGCGAGAGAAATCTTGTATGCGATTGTGGGAAGAGGAGATAAGAGGGGAGTAGAGAAGGAGATCTTGTGAGGATCAGAGGTTGCGTGCAGGAAAGTACCGGGAAACGAGGTCACAGATGTATGGAGGAGACAGGTTGTGGATGGCTTTGTATGTCATGGTTAGGCTAGGGTCACATTGCTTTAGTGCAACCCGTTTAGCGCTAGCGCTAGCGGGTTGCGCTAACGCAATGTTTTTAATGTGGCCGCGTCCCGGGGTCGCGGTAACGTCCCCGCTCTCGCAGATCCCTGATCTGCGAGAGCGGGGAACGGACCACGGGCGCGCCTCGGACGCTGCGAGCAGCGTCTGCGGCGCGCCAGGAAACACCGGTGCGTCACTAGCGCGTGCCGAACATGGCACGCGCTAGTGCTGCGCGTTCCCATTGCTGTGAATGGGCGCGCTAACGGACGCGTTGCACGGCATTAATTTCGCCGTGCAACGCTGTCCATTAGCGCTTTCCCATTAACGCAATGGGAACCAAGCTTTAGGCTTTTTTACTGGAGTCTCTGGGTAATGGGGAGCCAGTGAAGGGATTGACAGAGGGGAGAGGCCCGGGGAATAGCGGGGGGACAGGTGGATTATTCGGGCAGCAGAGTTTAGAATAGATTGGAGGGGTGCGAGAGTGTTAGAGGGGAGGCCACAGAGCAGGAGGTTACAGTAGTTGAGGCGGGAGATGATGAGGGCATACACTAGGGTTTTTGCAGATTCTTGGTTTAGGAATGTACGGATCCGTGAAATATTTTTGAGTTGAAGGCGGCAGGAGGTGGAAAGGGCTTGGATATGCGGTTTGAAAGAGAGATCAGTGTCAAGGATTACCTCGAGACAGCGAGCTTGTGGGACTGGGGAGAGTGGGCAGCCATTTACTGTAATGGATAGGTTCGTTGGGGGGGGTCGCGTGAGATGGGGGAAAGACAATGAATTTATTACTAAGACCGCTGAAGAATACCACTGTTACCGCTGTATGGGGACGAGCTGAACAAATCGCACAGAGCGCTGTGACACACAACATTAGTAGCCTAACACATCAGCCGTTGTGTTAACAATTGGAATACACTATATACAAAATATAAAAATATATATCTCTTATTTACAGTATTTACAATATTTACACTATATACAAAATATAAAAATATATATCTCTTATTTACAGTATTTACAGGCGTAGTTTGAGGTGGCTGGTGGAAGTTAGTTGTTGTTGGTACTGGCTGGTGGTAGTTAAGGTATCGTCACACTAAACGATATCGCTAGCGATCCATGACGTTGCAGCGTCCTGGCTAGCGATATCGTTCAGTTTGACACACAGCAGCGATCAGAATCCTGCTGTGATGTCGTCGGTCGCTGCAGAAAGTCCAGAACTTTATTTTGTCGCTGGACTTCCTGCTGACATCGCTGAATCGGCGTGTGTGACGACGATTCAGCGATGTCTTCGCTGGTAACCAGGGCAAACATCGGGTTACTAAGCGCAGGGCCGCGCTTAGTAACCCGATGTTTACCCTGGTTACCAGCGTAAAAGTAAAAAAAAACAAACACTACATACTTACCTTCCGCTGTCTGTCCCTCGGCGCTCTGCTTCTCTGCCCTGTGTAAGCCCAGCGGCCGGAAAGCAGAGCGGTGACGTCACCGCTCTGCTTTCCGGCCGCTGTGCTCACAGTCAGTGCAGGAAAGCACAGTGCCGGGGACAGACAGCAGAAGGTAAGTATGTAGTGTTTTTTTTTTTTTACTTTTACGCTGGTAACCAGGGTAAACATCGGGTTACTAAGCGCGGCCCTGCGCTTAGTAACCCGATGTTTACCCTGGTTACCGGCATCGTTGGTCGCTGGAGAGCTGTCTGTGTGACAGCTCTCCAGCGACCAAACAGCGACGCTGCAGCGATCCGGATCGTTGTCGGTATCGCTGCAGCGTCGCTTAGTGTGACGGTACCTTTAGGTGTAGATGGAGCAGGCAGGAGGAAGTTAGTCATTGATGGTACAGGCTGGTGGAAGTTAGTCGTTGTTGGTACTGGCTGATGATAGTTAGCCATCGATGGAACTGGCAGGCAGAAATTAGCCGTAAATAGTATTCGCTGGTGATAGTTAGGCATAGATGGTACTGATCACCACATATAATGCAGATAAATCCCATAAAAATAACCTTTATTTATATACATTAAAAAAGTATACCAAAACAGATACAGAGGACACAAGTATGGAGACAAAGAAACTCAAACGATAGTACATAAAACAAAGGGCCCAAGATCCCACCCATAGCCAAAGCATACCATACTCCAATAATATAGGATATCAATCCATAAGTATGGGCAGAGAAATATATATAATATAATGCTGGTACTATGACCCGATATCCAAACCAGGCGACAAAAATGTAGCAGGGCAGAGTGGCACACATTACCTGATATGCTTGGCAACGGGGGACCCAGAGCCCACTGGCAGAAGTAAGCTAGGAGCAGCGGGCAAGTTGAAATTAATCGTTGATGGTATTGCCAGGTGAAAGTTAGCTGTAGATGGTATTGGCAGGAGGATGTATAAAAAATATATTTCTTATTTTGAATATAAAAAAATATAAATATGTTAAAAAATATAAAAATGAATATAACCATATGAATAAATGCTCAAATATTAACTACCGTATATACTCGAGTATAAGCCGACCCGAGTATAAGCCGACCCCCCTAATTTTGCCACAAAAAAATGGGAAAACTTAATGACTCGAGTATAAGCTTAGGGTGGAAAATGCAGCAGCTACTGGTAAATTTCAAAAATAAAAATAGATACCAAAAAAAAGGAAAATTAATTGAGACATCAGTAGTTTAAGTGTTTTTGAATATCCATATTGAATCAGGAGCCCCATATAATGCTCCATACAATTTATGATGGGCTCCATAAGATGCCCCATATTAAAATATGCCCCATATAATGTTGCACAAATGTTGATTATGGCCCCATAAGATGCTCCATGGACACATTTTCCCCGTATAATGCTCCACAAATGTGGATTATGGCCCCATAAGAAGCTCCATACAGATATTTGTCCCATATAATGCTGCACATAGCCCCATAAGATGCTCCTTACAGATATTTGCCCCATATAAAGCTGCACATGGCCCAATACAGATATTTGCCCCATATAATGCTGCACATGGCCCCATACAGATATTTGCCCCATATAATGCTGCACATGGCCCCATAAGATGCCCCATACAGATATTTGCCCCATATAATGCTGCACATAGCGCCATACAGATAGTTGCCCCATATAATGCTACACATGGCCCCATACAGATTTTTGCCACATATAATGCTGCACATGGCCTCATAAGATGCTCCATACAGATATTTGCCCCATATAATGCTGCACATGGCCCCATACAGATATTTGCCCCATATAATGCTGCACATGGCCCCATAAGATGCTCTATACAGATAATTGCCCCATATAATGCTCCCTGCTCCTCCAAAACCAGCTTCTCCACCATGACAGAAGATCAGCTCTCCACCCTCCTGTCAAGATCACACCTCACCACCTGCACGCTTGACCCGCTCCCATCCCACCTCATCCCTAACCTTTCCACGGTCTTCATCCCAACCCTAACGCACCTCTTCAACCTCTCACTCACAACAGGTGTCTTTCCCTCATCCTTCAAGCATGCCAAGATCACACCCATCCTCAAAAAGCCCTCCCTCGACCCATCCTCTGTGTCTAGCTATCGCCCAATATCTCTTCTCCCTTATGCCTCCAAATTGCTGGAGCAACACGTCCATCTTGAACTGTCCTCCCACTTCTCCTCCTGCTCCCTCTTTGATCGGTTACAATCAGGCTTCCGTTCCCATCACTCAACTGAAACTGCCATAACTAAAGTCACCAATGACCTACTAACTGCCAGGAGCAAGCGACACTACTCTGTCCTCCTTCTCCTGGACTTGTCTTCTGCCTTTGACACTGTAGACCACTCCCTTTTGCTACAAATCCTCTCATCCCTTGGCATCACAGACTTGGCCCTTTCCTGGATCTCGTCATATCTGACAGACCGAACATTCAGTGTCTCCCTCCCCCACACCACCTCCTCACTTCGCCCCTTGTCAGTCGGTGTTCCTCAAGGCTCTGTTCTAGGACCCCTACTCTTCTCCATCTACACTTTCGGCCTGGGACAGCTCATAGAATCCCACGGTATGCAGTACCATCTCTACGCTGACGACACGCAGATCTACCTCTCCGGACCTGACCTCTCCTCCTTGCTTACCAAAATCCCGCACTGTCTGTCTGCCATTTCAGCCTTCTTTTCTGCTCGCTTTCTACAACTGAACATGGACAAAACAGAATTCATCATCTTTCCCCCATCTCACTCTACCCCTCCACCAGACCTATCCATCAATGTCAATGGCTGCTCACTATCCCCAGTCCCACACGCCCGGTGCCTCGGGGTGATCCTCGACTCTGCCCTCTCTTTCAAGCCACATATCCAAGCCCTTGCCTCCTCCTGTCGTCTCAAACTCAAAAATATTTCCCGGATCCGTGCTTTCCTTGACCGCAACACTGCAAAAACGCTAGTGCATGCCCTTATCATCTCCCGCCTCGACTACTGCAACCTCCTACTCTCTGGACTCCCCTCTAGCACTCTGGCACCACTCCAATCCATCCTACACTCTGCTTCCCGACTAATCCACCTGTCCCCCCGCTATTCCCCAGCCTCTCCCCTGTGTCAAGCCCTTCACTGGCTTCCTATCGCCCAGAGACTCCAGTTCAAAACCCTCACACTGACATACAAAGCCATCCACAACCTGTCTCCTCCATACATCTGTGACATGGTCTCCCGGTACCTACCTACACGCGACCTCCGATCCTCCCAAGACCTCCTTCTCTACTCCCCTCTCATCTCTTCTTCCCATAACCGCATCCAAGACTTCTCCCGTGCTTCCCCCATACTCTGGAACTCTCTACCCCAACACATCAGACTTGCGCCTACCATAGAAACCTTCAAAAAGAACCTGAAGACTCATCTCTTCCGACAAGCCTACAGCCTGCAGTGATCCTCAACCTACTGAACAGCCGCACAGCCAGCTCTTCCCTCTCCTAGTGTATCCTCACCCACCCCCTGCAGACTGTGAGCCCTCGCGGGCAGGGTCCTCCCTCCTTATGTACTCGTGTGCCTTGTTATCTGCTCATGTTTAATGTATTTGTCTATATTTGCCCCGTATTCACATGTAAAGCGCCATGGAATAAATGGCGCTATAAAAATGTATAATAATAATAATAATAATAATGCTGCACATGGCCACATAAGATGCTCCATACAGACACCTGCGCCATATAATGCTGCACATGGCACCATAAGATGCTCTATACAGATTTTTGCCACATATAATGCTGCACATGGCCACATAAGATGCTCCATACAGATATTTGCCCCATATAATTCTGCACATGGCCCCATACAGATATTTGCCCCATATAATGCTGCACATGGCCCCATAAGATGCTCCATACAGATAATTGCCCCATATAATGCTGCACATGGCCACATAAGATGCTCCATACAGATATTTGCCCCATATAATTCTGCACATGGCCCCATACAGATATTTGCCCCATATAATGCTGCACATGGTCCCATAAGATGCTCCATACAGATATTTGCCCCATATAATGCTGCACATGGCCCCATAAGATGCTCCATACAGACACCTGCGCCATATAGTGCTGCACATGGCACCATAAGATGCTCCATACAGACATTTACCCCATATGCTGCGATTAAAATAATAAAAAATGACATACTCACCTCTCAGGCCCCCGGCACTTGCTATATTCACCAGCTCCCCGTTCCACCACCGACTGCCGCTGTGTCTTCACCGTGCTCTGCACTGACGTCCAGGCAGAGGGCAGCGCACACCAATCACGTCATCGTGCCCTCTGACCTGAGCGTCACTGCAGAGGACGCAGAAGACGCCATGGCGCCGACGGTGGAACGGGGAGTAGGTGAATATCGCGCACTGAGTTATACTTACCTGCTCCTGGCACGGTGTCCCTGCACGTCTGTTCCCCGGCACCTTCTTCCTGTATTGAGCGGTCACATGGTACCGCTCATTACAATAATGATTATTCGGCTCCACCCCTATGGTGGCAGGCATGTCCAATTCCGCATCAGCTGACAGGCTCTCAGTCACCCCAACTGTAGGGGGTAAACAAGTGGAGGTTCTTCAGCCGGAGACCTGTGTGACAACACTTGCCTTGGTGAGGAAGAATCAGAAGATGCGAGTGATGGGGTGGACGGTGGTTGGCGAGACCTGCTAGTCTGCATTTTAGCACAGTGACATTCTCAGATTAACGCATGTTGATTGCGCATGTGTCAGGTCATGCATGTAGTACTGAAGTTATTTCATTTTTTTTACTCTACTAGGTTGTTTTTAAAAAAAAGTTGACAGATAAGACAATTTTTTCAATTATTGCCGGTCTGAAAAAAAGACCCAAGATAGCCAACTGCAGAACTGCGAACGCTGCTGTCCACTGCCAGAGTTGGGCCGCAGGATGCATTGGTTGTCATAGTTGCATAACTCTGTGTGTACGTAACTCGTCTTCCTTCTCCTCCTCTGCTGAGCTACTCCCACTCCTCGCCCTGAGTCACCGTCCTCCTCTTCCTGCCTTGACAGCACAGTACAGTCCACAGGCGCCTCAAATATCTGAGTCTCGATACAAATGGATCACCTTCACCCAACGGGGTTAACGTTGATGAAGGTTTGGTTTATGCTTGGACAAAACTTCGTCCGGCCATGGATCAAAGTGAGAAAAAATTTGGCCATCGGTGCAGATGATTTCCTCCTCTTGACTCTGTGAATCTTTAGAGTACAATTCCTATGCCCATGGCATACAATGTGTGAAGAAATCTACAGACTCAGCCATCTCTAGTTCCCAAGAGTCAGTTAGGTGCTTGGAGAGCTGTGATGTGGGAAAAAAAAGGGTAATTGGGGTGCCACCACTGAGGACTGTACTGTGTGTGATGTTAAGGTGGAGGAAGAGGAGCAGAGGCCCCTTGCTATAGCGCTTGCCATCTACTGGAGCACATGTTCTTTCTGGCCCTCATCTACAAAAAGTACCGTTGTACAGCTGCCAAAGAAAGGGAGGGGAGTTGCCTGTCCAGTAACAAAAGTTGTAAAAATGCTGTGCAAATTCTGACTGCAGCAAATTAAACCAACTTCTTATCCCTCATATCATACCTGTCTCACAACCCTGAACAGCTATTCAGTACTTTCAATTCTTTCCTGCATCCACCAGTTCCCCCTCCCTCTCCTCTCATCTCAGCTGAATACTTTGCCTCACCACCTGTGAACTTGACACAATAACGTCCCACCTCATTCCAAACTTTACCACAGTCTTCATCACAAGCCTAACCCACCTCTTCAACCTGTCACTAACTGGTGTCTTCCATCCTGATTGAAACATTTCTCGATCACACGCATCCTCAAAAAGCCCACCCTTGACCCATCCTCTGTGTCTACCTATCATCCCATATCATTTCTTCACTATGCCTCCAAACTACTGGAACATGTCCATTTTGAACTGTCCTCCCATCTCTCCTCTTGCTTCCTCTTTGACGGCTTACAATCTGACTTCAGACTGCACCATTCCACTGAAACTGCTCTAACTAAAGTCACCGACGACCTACTAACTGCCAAATGAGAGTTATGCGAGTTTGTCCTTCTCCTGGACCTGGTATCTGTCTTTGACATAGTGGACCATTCCCTCTTACTACTGACTTTCTGATCTGTTGACATTAAAGACTTGGCCCTTTGCTGGATCTCCTTGTACCTAACAGACAGGACATTCAGTGTCTCCCGCTCACACACCACCTCCTCATCTCACCCCCAAGTGTCAGTGTCCACCAAGGTTAAGTTGCAGGACTGGGAACTATGGTTAGAGGGTGCATGCGTGTGCTCCCTCCCTCTTAAAGAGATCGCCCGCATCAACATAAGGTATTCTCAACCTATAGCTGGGCGACACCTTTTATTTAAGGTTTCTCCAATTTGGAAGTACCTGAGCTACGTTGTTAGTTTGCCTTGCATGCTTGCTAGTTGTCAGGTTCCCCAGGTTCACCTGTCTACTTGTCTACCCTGTACCTGTCTGCTCTTACCTGTCTGTGCCCATCTGCTCATACCTGTCTGTGCTCTTCTCTCCATCAGCTGGTCCAGATCGCACCTGCCAGTGCCCATCTGTCTAACACCTGGTCCAGCCCGCACCTGCCAGTTCTTCTCTGTTCCTCAACCGGTCCCATCTGCACCCGTGGTTCCAGAGTCCCTACAGTGCTTTCCTGCATTTTTCATCCCTCGTTCGGGCCATAGCAGCTTGCCCACTGTAGGGGGTCAGCTGCCACCTTCTGTAGGTCAGCCATGGAGTAGGACCTGTTGCCACCTCTTTGTCCCTCCTTGGGTCGCAGTTTTCACCTGCTGACACTTGTCCGAGTAGGGATTTGGGAGGCCACCTAGTTACGCCCCTTCCACACTTTCAGAGGAATAAGGAACAGTGATTTCACCACCTTGCCCGTTACAGTCTTCATCTGCTGGGTTGGCTGTAGTGGAAGAGGTGTCGGTTCCCACTATACTAATTCTACTTTATTGCAATGGTGCCACTTTGTTGGTGTCTGCCACTAATTTTTGTAAATGTGTAGACTCCTGGTTGGGTCTCCTTCATGCGTGTTGCCTGTAGCAGCAGGCCCCAAGACCGTCAGGTCTCCACTTCCTTGGAGTCAACTACCCGGGTTACTATCCTTATATTTTTCTGACAATAGTAGTCTACGAAATTTATATATTTGTGCCACCTGAGTGTAGCTGAGTATGAAAGCAGGATGAACTATTGCATGTGGTATCAGGGCTCCCAGCACAGGAGGCCTGCACCGATCCCGCACCCACTTTGTCTTACTGTGACGTTCAACTGAAAGCTGTAAATGCTGTCCCAGACCCCGATACCTCATGCCTGGCTGATTGCTGCAGTGCCATGCTACAATTAGTACTGTGGGTGAATTGAGGCCACTTTCCTGGTATCTGTCCCTAATTTGATGTGTTTTGGCAGCATTAGGGGCTGTTATAACGTGTTGTGCATGCTTTTGTTTTTGCCTCTCATTGACCTGAATGGCGTTCGGTTATGTTCGGTGAATATTCGACTAATTAACCGGCGAATATTGCAAATTCGGCAATGATAATCCGAACCGAACATTGAAATATTTGCTCATCTCTACTCCTGACCTGTCTGTTTTAGCAAAAACTTGTATTCTACATGAAATAACAATTCTGGATACATTGTTCCTTAGAAATTTATGAATAAATTGACAACATGATGTTGAGGGAATGCACGTCTCGCTACACACTCCAACTGTGCCCAATTTATGCCAAATTCTGGAGAGATACATCTCTTTGACAAAAGGAATGGTAACCCCCAATTTATGAATACATTTCCTGAGGAATAATAGAGGAACTAAAACAATGCAGAATTCTAAGAAATGCTCCAGATGATTTGTTATTTCTTCTTTTCCTTTTTTTAACACAAGCAATCCATGCATGTGTTGCGGCTGGCGGACAGTGGCGAGACAAGCAGCCGCAGGGACGCGAACATATTTTTCGAGCATGCCGAAGACACTCAGATAGCACATGAGCATGCTCATAGTGAAGCTCGCGAATCGCTATGATGAAGGGGAAGAGAGTGGAAAGGGACTTTGTTTTCTATGTGACCTTGTGAAACAGACAGAACCGGTCTTCTTGTGACAACGGTAGCGCAGTAAAAACGTTTATTACATTTTACAAAAGTATGTACATAATTATTAAAAATAAAGATCAGTGTGGTCCGTGTTCTGAAATACAAGGAATTGTATGCAGCTTTTAGTGCTGATTCAGATAGGACAGTCCGGGAAAGTGCAAGGGATACACAGGAAGACTCGGGAACACATTAGGCACTTGCAGTGATAACAGATGGTGCTGGTCCTATGGGGGCTAGAAAAGTTTGTCAGTTAATCGGTTCCTGGAAGCTTAGTGACAATATTCGGGGAGGACGATGCCATTAATGTTCAGTTTTCTTGGGAATTTTAACAACCAGCTCCATTGGCTCCCTCTGCTTGTTGCTGTAGGACTGGCGAATCACGTCTACTGCCCGCTGGTGTGTCACGTTCTGCAGCGTCTCTCCGTCAACCGATACCAGTTCATAGCCAGCCTAGAAATGTTGTCAGACGTGTTACAATTTATTCATTTAATTTATTGTCAACAGTTTTTATAATAACTATTAAAAAAAATAAAGTTCCCTGTAAACCTCATTCACTTTTTATTTTCATTTTTTTATTTTAATTTTTTTTAATTATTATTAGTATTATTATTTTGTAACACCTAAAACGAGAATTATTTCTGACATTCTTCAAGTCTTATAGAGACGTGTATAGGATACATGACCTCCAAGAACATCAAACCTAGAACATGAAGCGTTTTGAAAAAAAAGAAAAACAAACAATATCGTTAGTATTATTTTATTCTCATAATAGCTTTCACTGCTATTGTGCGTGCCAACGTGAAGCCATACAAAAGAAAACCGTGAAATAATAACTCAAGATGAAAATTAGACAATTAAAAAAAAGAAATCTCCTGCCATGAAGACATCAGCGTGCCATCGGATTTTTACAGATACATTACAATTCTGTAGTATAGGAAACTGTAAATGGTCCCGTAAAAGATTAATAATTGCTGAGTGAAAAAAACGGATTGCACATTGACAGCACACGGATGACAAGTCAGTAAAAATGGTCTCACTCTCCTAAATGATCCATTTTTGATGCACTAGTGTGAGCGTACCCTTAAAGAGGACCTGCCACTAGGTAAAAAAAATTGGACATTTTTTGCTTATATTTTATTCCCTCGGCTCCCCTGAGTAATCAGCTTTTCTATTTTTTTAAAATCCGTTGTACGGTTCCAGAAAAACAGGCCGTTTAATTTAGTGTGTGCAATATGCAAATTTATGTGGTCTTTAGCAAAGGGGCGTGTTTTCAGGCTGCTCTGCATATTTACTCTGTGAGCAACGCCCTTTTGGGCAAGAGCATAAAAATTAGCATATTGGGCACACTGAATAAAAAGGCCCTTATCTCAGGAACTGTGTTAGATTAAAAAGAAAAAAAAATTGGAATAATAAGTGTAAGAGCTCGTGCACAACACCGATTTTCTCAATCGGGTACTATCCGTGGTTTTCGTGGATAGCATTCGTACCTATGATATTCTATGAGGCTGTGCATGTTTGATTTTGTCCTTGGACTGAGGAAACTTTTTTTCACTACACATACGAGAAAAAATTGATGACACTCTGATCAAAATCTGATTAGAATAATAGAACCGTTTTTCTTGGATGTGGAGAAATTGGTCGTGTGAACCTACCCTAACAGAAATACAATAAGAGCAAAAACTGGCCACTTGTCACCTGGTGTCAGGTCCTCTTTAATATCAACGTAACTTTTCAGATTTAACACTTCAAACTCCACTAAGAAAAGCCTTGTACTACTTTTTGGAATATGGCAACAGGAACATTAACCTCAGGGCCGGAGTCAGCACCCGGCGTACCCGGGCAAGTGCCGGGGCCCTGGCGAGACAGGTGGGCCCATTCAAGGCCGGCGTTAAGGGCAGGCAGCTGCCAGTGCCTAGGACCACCGCTCCCCCAGGGGCCCTCAGCTAGCGGCACATCACAGAGCTGACTCGGCAGGGGAGGGGGAGTGGCCGGGGGCTGTCTAATTATACTCACCTACTCCTGGTGGCTGGCAGGGTCCCTGCAGGTCCCCTGCTCCCCAGCTTCCTCCTGTACTGAGCGGTCACATGGTACCGCTCATTACAGTAATGAATATGCGGCTCCACCTCCCATTAGGGTGGAGCCGCATATTCATTACTGTAATGAGCACTAATGGTGACCGCTCAATACAGGAAGAAGCTGCCGGCACTGGGACGCAGGGACTGCACAGCGCCAGGAGCAGGTGAGTATAACGGGGAGGGGAGCGCAGCGCTGCATGATATTCACGTGTCCTCGTTCCAGCTGCCGCTCCATGTTCCACATTCTCTGCAGTGATGCTGAGGTCAGAGGGCGCGGTGACGTGGTTAGTGCGCGCCCTCTGCCTGAGCGTCAGTGAGGAAGATGCTGAAGAAGATGGAGCGGTGGCTGGAACGAGGACAGGTGAATATTGAAAGTGCCGGGGGCCTGAGCGACGGAGAGGTGAGTATGTGATTTTTTTTTTTTTATCGCAGCAACAGCAAATGGGGAAAGTGTCTGTATGGAGTATCTTATGGGGCAATAACGTTTGTGCAGCACTATATGGGGCAAGTGTCTCTATATACTACATGGCTGTTCTATATACTACGTGGGCCGTGGTATATAATACTTGGGCTGTTATATGCTACGTGGGCTGTGCTATATACTAGATGGCTGTTCTATAAACTACGTGGGCCGTGTTATATACTATGTGGCTGTGCTATATACTATATGGGTTGTGCTATATACTACATGGCTGTGTTATATGCTACGTGGCGGTGCTATATACTATGTGGGCTGTGTTATATACTACATGGCTGTGTTTATATGCGATCATGAATCGTGGTATGTGTTAAAGGGGGGCCCACTGAGACTCTTTCGCCCGGGGCCCTCAAAAACCTGGAGCCGGCCCTGATTAACCTACACCCCAGCCAAGTCCCAAAGTGAGTGGTACCTACACATATTTGCATCTTCTTTCGTAAGTCAGTAGTGAAGGCTTAAAAATCACCGAGTTGGAATGCAAATTTTGGGAGGTATGTATTTGTTTAGTTTTGTGAATATCCCAGACCGATATTCACACAAGATTAATTACAGATGAAGGTGGTCAGTGATGTTTTGTGCAGGCCAGTCACATTAATAGATGCCACACCAACCTTTTAAGGGCCTAGCTTTGTACATCGTCATGCTAAATTGTCAAACTATAACAGGAAAGTTCTAATCATTGCATGTCTCTGCCAAAGTTTACAGTAGGCTCTATGGATTAAACTATGAAATTTTTGCCCAGAACTTGATAATCCCTGCCTCATCTATCACACTTCCAGATGATGCCTAATTTGCTCCAGAGAAAACATTCCCACTTTAGTGACTATTGCGAGCATCTGAGCATTTCTATAAAATTGATTGTACTGATAATGTACACCTATTTATAGAGTCGGATGACTCTGGTTGGACCATGTCAAACTCATTTCAGGTTCTATCTGTGAATTTTGAAGTTACTAAAGTGAAATGATAATGGCAGGGTATTGGTAGAATATCACAAAAGCAAGATATCTTTACCTGCAGATCTCCACTGACAAAAGCTGCTCCTCCTGGAAAGATCTTCTCTATCTTAACCATTGGTTGAATTTTAGATTCCATGCCCCCAGAAATGCTAATACCTATAAAATGTGAATATGTATAAATCTTAAAATTACAATTCCCCCTACTTTATACCTTACACATCTTATATCCTATGACAGCCATTGCAAGTAATCTGCAATCAGAAGTAAATGTAAATGAATAAAAAACATATTAACAGTCTTAAAAATTTTTAATTGTTTCTTCTAATTTCATGGTTTATATTTAAACATTCCTGATACTAGCACAGGAGCCATTGAGCCACATAATGCACTGATATTTGCTGTTCTGTAGAGATCACATCTCAGCAGTCATCTCCATGTCAATACAGGAAGGATTAAAATGTCATAGTAATGCCCATAATACAAAGCTAAGAGCAGATAACACCTAGTTGATGGTCCCAACAGATCACTTCTTTTTCCCTCCCTGCGCAATATCCTCTGCACAGGTCATAGATCATGACCACAACACTTTACCATTGAAATTGAATAAATACAAGACTTTATTAAGCTCCATAAAAGTTATAGATGAAAGTCCAAAAAAACACACAATGGTTTTAAACAGTCACTAAATAAAAGGGAAGGTGAGACCTTGGTGGCCATTCAACTGGCCCACGACGACCATCATGATGATGTGTTGCCCTCTTTATGCACTGAAGATGGCACGTTCCCTGAGTTTTTCCAGCAAGATGGTGCACCACCACTTTATGGGTGTCAGGTCCGAGCATTCCTACATGAACCGTTTCCTGGAAAGTCAATTGGTCGTCATGGGCCAGTTGAATGGTCACCAAGGTCTCCTGATCTGGCCCCCTTAGACTTTTATCTTTGGAGTCATCTGAAGGCAATTGTCTATGCTGTAAAGATACGAGATGTACAGCATCTGAAACAACGGATAGTGGAAGCCTGTGCTAGCATTTCTTCTGCAGTGTTGCTATCAGTATGTCAAGAGTGGGAGAAGAGGATTGCATTGACAATCCAACACAATGGGCAGCACTTTGGACACATTTTATAAGTGGTCATAAACTTGTAAATAACTCATGAAAGAATAAAGTTACGTTAAAACCAAGCACACCATTGTTTTTCTTGTGAAATTCTCAGTAAGTTTGATGTGTCACATGACCCTCTTCCATTGGAAAAAATAAAGCTGGATCCAAAATGGCCGACTTCAAAATGGCCGCCATGGTCACCACCCATCTTGAAATGTTTTTCCCCTCCCATATACTAATGTGCCACAAACAGGAAGTTGATATCACCAACATTCCCATTTTATTTAGGTGTATCTTTATAAATGGCCCACCCTGTAGATAAAGGGAGATTGCAGAAACCAAGCATGACTGCTATTACCTGTATATACTGCTAATTGAATTCTACAGTAAGGAAAAGTTTATTTTTGCAATCTGAAGTCTCTGCAACTACGGGTTCATAAGATCTGTATCATCTAGAACAGGGATGTGAAACTCAAATACACAGGGGGCCAAAATTAAAAACTTGGACAAGGTCACGTGCCAACCTTGATAATTATTAAGGAAAAACGTCCTCAATTGTAGACATTTTTTTATCATCTAATTTAACAATGAACCATTTGGAAACAGACTTAAAGGGGCTGTCCCATAAACAAAGTACATTTTAATTAATAGGTATTAGAGTAAAATAAAACACATAATCACAAAATGGGCATAATGGAATAATATAATAAGTTATGTAAGAGCAGTAGAATGCATGTGGCCCAATGGCCTAATTTAAATATGTAAAAACAAAGGATAAAAAACAATGATTTTATAAATAATACATATAATAAACTATGAAGCCAACAAAAGTGCACCTCAAACACAGTATGGTACCTCCACAGTGAATTCCTCCACTATACCCTCCTCACGCATGGTATGATGACTCTACTGTACACCCCAGCAATATGTTGACCCCAACACAGTATGGTGCCCCAACTGTGAACACTACACAGCAATCCATACAGTATAATGGGCCCCACATAGTCCTCCACACAGTATAATGGGCCCCACATAACCCTCTATGCAGAATAATGGACCCTGCATAGTCCATCATACATTATAATGGGCCCCATATATTCCTCCATACAGTATAATGGACCCCACAGAGTCCTCCATACAGGATAATGGGCCCCACATAGTCCTCCATACATTATAATGAGCTACACATAGTCCTGTATACAGAATAATGGACCCCATATAGTGCACAATACATTATAATGGGCCGCATATATATGCCTCCATACAGTATAATGGGCCCCACGGAGTCCTCCATACAGGATAATGGGCCCCACATAGTCCTCCATACAGTATAATGGGCCCCACATAGTCCTCCATATAGTATAATGGCCCCACATAGTCTTCCATAAAGAATAATGGGACCCAGATTAAAACAAATAAATGGTTACCTCTCCCCGGTCCCCTGTTGCTCCAGTCTCGGTAGCTTGTCTTCTGCAACTTTTCATTGCTTGGCACAGCGGGTGTGAAACGGTAACGTTATCGCGCCCACTGTGCTGAGACGTCAGATGCAGAGGGAGTGTGATGACGGAGGGAGTGTCAGCTACCACTGCTTTCAACTGTGTCTGCATCTAAAATGTCAATACAGTTTAAAGTGTGATGCCAGGCAGGGGTGTGGCTTTCGGCCAAATATAACCACCCTGTGGGCCAGAGTTTGCCCATGTGTGATGTAGAGGTATACAAACACCCTGGGAACCTGTTGCTGCAGAAGACACCACACACATAGGCGTTTCATATTTACTAATGTTTAGGGGTGCTGTTATGTGTCAGTGCGCTCCTCACATACACTTCTATATACTGGATGTATGTGTATTATTACAGTATCCCGTTGTCCTCTTCTTTATGCACCACTCAGAGAAGCTATCTAAGGCTGTCTCACCATGCCTTAGGCTTAGGCCTTCTAGTGACTGCTGTTATCCTGTACTTATTTTACAACTTAAAACTGACTTATGCGATTTAATACAGTCTTGTATTTTATTCACTTTCTATGTTGTGTGCAGGATCTATTACCTGTGCAGGGGAGTCTCATCAATCAACAATTGACAGGCTCTGGAGCGGACACAGACAGAACAGTACATGGGCCCTGTACAGTCCAATAGCTCATCACAATGCACAATTCCACCCAATTTGGGGGTAGAAGTGGCCCCCATACCTCTTGGGCCTTGCGTGTGTCCGCCTTTCGACAAGTTTTTATTCACATTTTTTTTATTTGGAGGATTGTCAGTCCAACGATTTTTCAGTGGAAATGTGAATGTCCAAATGCACCTTTAGTTAAAGAGTAACCATTGTTTGAATTTTTATTTTATTTTTACTTATATAAGAGATGGCAGTTGGTGCTCATAAAGTTCAATGTAGAGGAGAGAAGCTAGAGACAGACACAAATATTCTGTTGCAGGTTCTCCTGAAATGACAGTTAGGCCGGGGTCACACTTGTGAGTGTAATGCGAGAAACTTGCGCGAGTCTCACGCATCAATACCCGGCACTGCCGCCGGCACTTGGGACCGGAGCGTGCGGATGCATGTATTTTTATGCAGCTGAACACTCCACTCCCGAGTGGCGGCAGCAGTGCCGGGTATTGATGCGCGAGACTCGCGCAAGTTTCTCACAAGTGTGACCCCGGCCTTACAATTCTCAATTGAGCTTTATGAGCACTAACTGCAATCTCCTGTGTCAATAATAGGAAAGTTGATATTCAGTGAATACAGATTTGTCACTTTTGAGAATGAATGATCAGTCGAAGAGGAGACCAAAAAAATAAGATAAGATACATTATAAAGTTTCTTATTTTCAGGTGTAGTATTGATTTATGGAAAAAAATATAAAACGATGGTTAGTCTTTGAAGGAAGCCAGAAAATTTAGTGTGAAATCAAAGTTAGGAGACATCATGGTAGTGCAACTTACCCAAAGACTGCTTCATCTTGGAGACCATCACAGTCACAAGCTCATACTCTTCCTCCTTCTCTTCACCAAAGCCATTTTGGGACACCAGATCAGCTTCTACATGATTGGTCTCCATCTCTAATTTCACAGGTTTCAGCTTGATATCAACATTTGAAGGACTCAGGGAAACGCCACCGAAAATCTGAGATAGGATTGGCCTGGATTTCTTGGGTTTGTTGAGCACAGAATAAGCATTATCTTTTTTTTCTCTAGATCTACTGCGGATAGTCCTCGATGCTTTTGAGTTCTCACTTGAGTCTTTTTGATCTTTTCTACTCCTCGTAGACTTGTAATCACTAGGCAGAGATGAGGATGTTTGGGATAAATCAGAAGATGACTTTGTGGGTTCAGCAAGAAGCCAATTTGGCCTTGCCTTGCTAGAGGAAGACTTACTGTAAGTTATGTTTTGGGCATCATATGAATCGACTGGCACATCTTCAAGTGGGGTAAAGTTTTTTTGAGTCCGTTTTATATTTGTAGAATCCGAAACCTGCAACCTGTCCATTCCCCCTATCAGCGGTTTATCATTGTGTATCATATCTTCTACTGGCTTAAGCTGGAAGGCTCCTCTGTGATCTGAGATAAAAAAAGAAAGTAAAGTACTAAATATATTTCCTAATAAAGCACTTAGGATAAAACTAATAGTTTTAAAGGTGCATAGTATATATAAAAAAAGGTCTGCTAATATACAGTCAATTATCTTGAGAAGAATATCCTATAAAAAATGGTCCTTCTGCGCAGTCCTCTCAAACTAGAAGCCGATATACACAACAGACAGGGAAAATCTGTAGCATAAAAAGTGATTTAGATAAGTGGTCTTCTCAAAGAGATTCACTTTTTGAGAAATTTTTGGAGGTGTTATCATGATGGCTGACTTTTTTAGACTTTTGGAAAGTATTCTCAATAAAGAACAAGCTATTTTCTACTAGCAGGAGCAGTAGTTTCTGTTAAATGACACAACTAATATATGGTAGGGTTGATAACCTGTTTATTTAAAAAATTACAGACAAGCTGAAATTTTTTATGGACTCCATCAGAAAACCTTGTTGAATCAAAAAGATCAGATGTAACACTCGTCTATGTGACCAGCAGTAATATGAACTCACAGCTGCATTTTCTGTATAACCTAAAATGTTGGGAATTACAATTATAATAATTTATATAAGATCATTTGTAAGAAAATCACAGACATCAATTTTTGTGTTTCCTGTTTCTATGGACTGTCCAGGAATTTATGAATGATTGGCAACCCATAAAGAAGGTAGACTTTAGGACTTATAGTGCCCCTTTTACAATATAGACATATACAGTTGTTCTGACACATTATTCAGAGTCCCCGGCAAGTGGACATTTCAGATAAATCAATTACTTCCTAATGGTCAATGTAGTGTGAGGCAGTGACCCCTGTTACAGCTAGGGGGTGCTGTTTGTGCTCCCCAGAATGTGCATGGAGACGTATGAAGTCCATAGGTGTGCATGGCAGTCACGGGCATAGCGGTGACTGCAATGCAGGTTAAATGTAATAATAAATAAGGTTAATCTTGGACATACTGTTTGTCCAAGACAGATTTAGGGAAAACCCGCTCTGGGTTTTGTGTTATGAAACTGACTGCAGTATGTTAATGGTGCAGTCCGTTTCATTTCCGGTCCAGGTTTTCCATGTGGCAGGAAGCCACAGATTTGTTTGTTAAAAACCCTGCAGTAAAGGGTATGGGTGTGTCAGGTGTCAGGGTCAGAGTCAGTTTCTGGCTGGAGTTTGGAGGAGGACAGAGCAAGAGGCTCTGAGGAGCTTTGTCGGTGTGCAGTGACATAGGACAGAGCGGAGCCAAACAGCCAGGGGAGCTGAGACACCTGGCATCCACAGCTAACACAGCGTAGCCAACACCCACGGGAACTGGTCAGAGGAGGACCAGCGTGTTTAGTGGCCGCAAACCAATGGAGTGTGAGTAAAAGCTGTGTGAGTAAAGAGACTGTGATACAGCAGTGCAGGACACCCACGGGAACTAGTCAGAGGAGGACTGGTGTGTGTATTGTCTGCAACATACAGTCATGGCCAAAAGTATTGACACCCCTGCAATTCTGTCAGATGATACTCATTTTCTTCCTGAAAATGATTGCAAACACAAATTATTTGGTATTATTATCTTCATTTAATTTGTCTTAAATGAAAAAACACAAAAAAAATTGTCCTAAAGAAAAATTGGATATAATTCCACACCAAACATAAAAAAGGAGGTGGACAAAAGTATTGGCACTGTTCGAAAAATCATGTGATGCTTCTCTAATTTGTGTAATTAACAGCACCTGTAACTTACCTGTGGCACCTAACAGGTGTTGGCAATAACTAAATCACACTTGCAGCCAGTTGACATGGATTAAAGTTGACTCAACCTCTGTCCTGTGTCCTTGTGTATACCACATTGAGCATGGAGAAAAGAAAGAAGACCAAAGAACTGTCTGAGGACTTGAGAAACCAAATTGTGAGGAAGCATGAGCAATCTCAAGGCTACAAGTCCATCTCCAAAGACCTGAATGTTCCTGTGTCTACCGTGCGCAGTGTCATCAAGAAGTTTAAAGCCCATGGCACTGTGGCTAACCTCCCTAGATGTGGACGGAAAAGAAAAATTGACAAGAGATTTCAACGCAAGATTGTGCGGATGTTGGATAAAGAACCTCGACTAACATCCAAACAAGTTCAAGCTGCACTGCAGTCCGAGGGTACAACAGTGTCAACCTGTACTATCCGTCGGCGTCTGAATGAAAAGGGACTGTATGGTAGGAGACCCAGGAAGACCCCACTTCTTACCCCGAGACATAAAAAAGCCAGGCTGGAGTTTGCCAAAACTTACCTAAAAAAGCCTAAAACGTTTTGGAAGAATGTTCTCTGGTCAGATGAGATAAAAGTAGAGCTTTTTGGGCAAAGGCATCAACAAAGAGTTTACAGGAGAAAAAAAGAGGCATTCAAAGAAAAGAACATGGTCCCTACAGTCAAACATGGCGGAGGTTCCCTGATGTTTTGGGGTTGCTTTGCTGCCTCTGGCACTGGACTGCTTGACCGTGTGCATGGCATATGAAGTCTGAAGACTACCAACAAATTTTGCAGCATAATGTAGGGCCCAGTGTGAGAAAGCTGGGTCTTCCTCAGAGGTCATGGGTCTTCCAGCAGGACAATGACCCAAAACACACTTCAAAAAGCACTAGAAAATGGTTTGAGAGAAAGCACTGGAGACTTCTAAGGTGGCCAGCAATGAGTCCAGACCTGAATCCCATAGAACACCTGTGGAGAGATCTAAAAATGGCAGTTTGGAGAAGGCACCCTTCAAATATCAGGGACCTGGGGCAGTTTGCCAAAGAAGAATGGTCTAAAATTCCAGCAGAGCATTGTAAGAAACTCATTGATGGTTACCGGAAGCGGTTGGTCACAGTTATTTTGGCTAAAGGTTGTGCAACCAAGTATCAGGCTGAGGGTGCCAATACTTTTGTCTGGCCCATTTTTGGAGTTTTGTGTGAAATGATCAATGTTTTGCTTTTTGCTTCATTCTCTTTTGTGTTTTTTCATTTAAGACAAATTAAATAAAGATAATAATACCAAATAATTTGTGTTTGCAATCATTTTCAGGAAGAAAATGAGTATTATCTAACAGAATTGCAGGGGTGTCAATACTTTTGACCATGACTGTATGAAGCTGTGTGTGTCAGAGACTTGGTCACAACCTGCAGTCACCCGACGGAAACCGCAAAGAGAAGTCCGGCGTGTGTAGGGACTGTGGCTTGGAAGATGCCGTGTGTTTTGTAGTGCAATGTTTATGTGAACTAAACATGAATTCTATGCACTTGTGAGAAATGGACTGTGTGAAGTAACAGATTAAAGGAACATTTTGTGTTTGAACTTTGTGGGTCACTGCCTCTTCACTGCGTACGTGTGCTACCGCAGCACTACAGTGGACAAAACTGAACTTATTATCTTTCCTCCATCCCACGCAACTCCCTTTCCCAATTTATCTATCACAATAAATAACATCATCCTTTCCCCTGTACCAGAAGTCCTCTGCCTCGGAGTAACCCTCCACTCTCCCCTGTCCTCCAACTCAAAAATATTTCCTGTATTCTTCCTTTTCTTAATCCCATATCTAATAAAATGTTACTGCATGCCCTCATCATCTTCTGCCTCAACTACTGCAATATCGTCATCTGTGGCCTTCCAGCTAACACTCTAGCACCTCTCCAGTCCATCCTTAACTCTGCTGCATGATTAATCAACCTTTCTCCTTGATTCTTCTCTATTTCTTCCTTCTATAAGTTCCGTCATTGGCTCCCAATTCCCCAACGAATAAAGTTCACACTACTAACAATGAACTACAAAGCCGCCCATAATCTGTTTTCTCCTAACACCTTCTCACCTGTAATCTCTGGTCCTCCCAAGACCTCCTTTTCTCTTCCATTCTATTACGTTCCTCATCCAATCGCCTCCAATACTTTTCCAGAGTATTTCCCTTCCTCTGAAATTTCGTGCCTCAACACATCCAGTTGTCCAACACATTTGGAACTTTCAGACAGAACTTGAAAACTCACCTGCTCAAGAAAGCTTGCAGCCTGCAATGACCTGTCTTACGAGTTTGTCACTATTAGTCTGTTCATTGTAACTAATATTTGTATTTTGTATGTAACCCCTTCTCATGTACAGCAATTAAAAGTAATAAAAATTGCTGACCTGGAATTGGTGTAACAAGATGTTTCTTGGGAAGAGTGTTGGACATGGCCGGCCGGAGTGCAGGAGATGCCACTAGAATAAATACACAAAATAAAACCTATTAAAAACACTGGAATTATACGAACACCTTAATTAAAGGGTCTATATGGATTTTTTTTTAATTGTTCACAGTGGCTTAAAACAATAAAAGACATAATGCTCACTGTACTCAATCCCTCACAGATTCTGTTCTGATGCACGCCTTGTCCCCTCTGATCTATGCTTTTTCCTCCTGTCCCTGATACACAGGAAATGTCCAGAAATGCCCACTGAACCAATCAGAGGCCACTACCGTGACTCGTTTCAGTGATTGGATGAGCAGGCATTTCCCCCATTTGTTATTTTTTGAGCATTCGACAAGGAAACAAAGATCAGTGGGGGCAAGATGAGCATCATACCAATAATTGCAGGGGGTCAACTAATTTTAGAAAAACATTCTGGACATTTTATGGACTTTACTTCCAGTAATTATGTCAGTGACAGTATATACTCAGTACGCATACCTGCTCAATTGTAAAGTGCAGGGGAATATGTTGGTGCTATATAAATAAAATTATTATTATTACATTACTAGCTCACTATGGTCCAGTGACAGCTGTGTAAAGGTCATAAACTCTAATTGTACCGGTACCGCCTCTGCCTGAATGAGAATCATTCGTCCTGGAATGTTTAGTGGGTGTTCTTCATTCCTATCTGTTCACACTTTAAGTGTGACTAATTAAGTATTTAATAAGAATATATTGTAATAGTTGTTATTGCCAGATACAATTTACGTAGTGCACTCCGGTATAGCTGTTATTTGGTCTGCTGAATACGTTTAGCCCATAGAGAAAGAGTGGAGTGATTGTGCACATGCCACCGCTTCATTCATAAGGGGCTTTGCAAAACTCAATTTTCTGTATCAGTGAAGGTCTTAACGGTTAAACGTCCACCGATCAGCAAGTTATCATTAGAGATGAGCAGATCGATCCACAGAGGATCAACTTGGAGTTAAATTTCCTAATATTTGCAATTCTGTGGAAATTCAAACACTTCAAGGTTAATCAAATGACTTTCATCACTTTATATTCAGTTTTACTCAAATTTGTTGATGCCAAAATGAATACACCCCATATATTGAACTACATCTGGTATTTTGTATGAACTTCATGATTTTTAAGGACAGCACCTCCAGGTATGAAATGAACAAGTTGGCGACACATTCCAACATCTATCTTTTTCCATACTTCTAAAACAACCTTGGAGGGATAGCGATTCTCAACTTGTCTCTAACAGATTCCCCATAGGTGTTTGATTGAGTTCAGTCAGGAGACTTGGTCACTGAATCACTTTCACCCTATACTGAGGGCACCATGCATTTAGAATAAAGAATTTAGAAAAATGCATGGTGCCTACAGTGAAACATGGTGGCGGCAGTGTTCTTATGTGGGGCTGCATGAGTTCTGCTGATGTTGGGGAGTTACATTTGATTGATGGGATTATGAATTCACAGATGTACTGCTTTATATTGAAAGAGAAGATACTGCCATCACTCCGTGCCCTTGGCCGATTTGCACTTTTACACCTGACAATGATTCAAACACACACTTTTGTTGCATTTCTGAAAAAGAACAAGGTGAAAATTGCCCCAAAATTATTGATCAACTGGTAAATGCCACACGGTTCAATGCTGTGGTCCTGTTGGTCAACCATCTGCACATGATGACTGCAGTCAGTCTCTGTTCTTAGTGATAATGCCGGCATGAACAGTGGGTACGGAAAGTATTCAGACCCTTTTACATTTTTCACTCTTTGTTTCATTGCAGCCATTTGGTAAATTAAAAAAAAAGTTCATTTTTTTCTCATTAATGTGCACTCTGCATCCCATCTTGACTGAAACTCCCCCAGAAATGTAGAAATTTTTACAAATTTATTATAAAAGAAAAACTGAAATATCACATGGTCTTAAGTATTCAGACCCTTTGCTCAGTATTGAGTAGAAGCATCCTTTTGAGCCACTACAGCCATGAGTCTTCTTGGGAACGATGCAACAAGTTTTTCACACCTGAATTTCGTGATCCTCTGCCATTCTTCCTTGCAGATCCTCTTCAGTGCCGTCAGGTTGGAGGGTGAATGTTGGTGGTCAGCCATTTTCAGGTCTCTCCAGAGATGCTCAACTGGGTTTAGGTTAGGACTCTGGCTGGGCCAGTCAAGAATGGTCACAGAATTGTTCTGGAGCGAGTCCTCTGTTATTTTAGCTGTGTGCTTAGGGTCATTGTCTTATTGGAAGGTGAACCTTCAGCTAAGTCTGTGGTCCTGAGCATTCTGGAAGAGGCTTTCATCCAAGATATCTCTGAACTTGGCCGCATTCATATTTCCTTCAATGAAAATCAGTCGTCCTGTCCCTGCAGCTGAAAAACACCCCCATAGCATGATGCTGCCACCACCATGTTTCACTGTTGGGATTGTATTGGGCAGGTGATGAGCAGTGCCTGGTTTTCTCCACACATGCCTCTTAGAATTATCACCAAAATGGTCAATCTTCATCTCATCAGACCAGAGAATCTTATTTCTCATAGTCTGGGAGTGTTTTTTTAGCAAACTCTATGCGGGCTTTCAAGTGTCTTGCACTGAGGAGAGACTTCCGTTGGGCCACTTAGCCGTAAAGGAGCGACTGGTGGAGGGCTGCAGTGATAGTTGACTGTTATGATACGGTGGTCTAGGAGCAACATGGAACGAGCTCTGAAGGAAGTGGTAACTGTACTGACCACAGTCCCTAAGCTCAACACAACACTAGAAGTAGCTGTGGAATGCTCCTAACTCTCCCTAGGCATCTCGTCACAGCCTAAGAGCTAACTACCCCTAAAGATAGAAGCAGGAAAGCTATCTTGCCTCAGAGAAAATCCCCAAAGGATAGATTAGCCCCCCACAAATAATGACTGTGAGTGGAGAGGGAAAAGACATACACAGAATGAAACCAGGATGAGCACAGGAGGCCAGTCTAACTAAATAGATAGGACAGGATGGAATACTGTGCGGTCAGTATAAAACACTACAAAAATCCACGCAGAGTTTACAAAAAATCTCCACACCTGACTAAAGGTGTGGAGGGCAAATCTGCCTCCCAGAGCTTCCAGCAAGACAGAATAAATTCACACTGATAAGCTGGACAAACATAGAAAGCACAGAATGGATAAGTCCACAATCTATGGACAGAAAAGGGTAAGCAAAAACTTAGCTTAGCTGAACTGGTCAGGATAACAGGGAACTCCAAAGAGATGTGAATCCAACCAGGAACCATTTACCAGTGGCACTGGCTGAAGATAGAGCCAGACTTAAATAGCTGAGCAGAAGAGACGATAAGTGGAGGCAGCTGATGACAGCTAACTCCAAGGAGCAGCCATACCACTAGAAACCACAAGAGGGAGCCCAAGAGCAGAACTCACAAAAGTGCCACTTACAACCACCGGAGGGAGCCCAAGAGCGAAATTCACAACAGTACCCCCCCCCCTTGAGGAGGGGTCTCCGAACCCTCACCAGAGCCCCCAGGCCGATCAGGACGAGCCAAGTGAAAAGCACGAACCAAATCGGTGGCATGGACATCGGAGGCAATAACCCAAGAATTATCCTCCTGGCTATAACCCTTCCACTTGACAAGATACTGAAGCCTCCACCTCGAAAAACGAGAATCCAAAATCTTCTCAACCTCATATTCCAACTCTCCCTCAACCAACACCGAGGCAGGAGGGTCAACCAAGGGAACAACGGGCACCACATATCTCCGCAACAAAGATCTATGGAAAACATTATGAATGGCAAAAGAGGCAGGAAGAGCCAAACGAAAAGACACCGGATTAATAATTTCAGAAATTTTATAAGGACCAATAAACCGAGGCTTAAACTTAGGAGAAGAAACCTTCATAGGAACATGACGAGAAGACAACCAAACCAAATCCCCCACACGAAGCCGGGGACCAACACACCGACGGCGGTTGGCAAAACGTTGAGCCCTTTCCTGAGACAACGTCAAATTGTCCACCACATGAGTCCAAATCTGCTGCAGCCTGTCCACCACAGAATCAACACCAGGACAATCAGAAGGCTCAACCTGCCCAGAAGAAAAACGAGGATGAAAACCAAAATTACAAAAGAAAGGTGAAACCAAAGTAGCCGAACTAGCCCGATTATTAAGGGCAAACTCGGCCAACGGCAAGAAAGACACCCAATCATCCTGATCAGCAGACACAAAGCATCTCAAATAGGTCTCCAAGGTCTGATTAGTTTGCTCAGTTTGGCCATTAGTCTGAGGATGAAACGCCGAAGAAAAAGACAAATCAATGCCCATCCTAGCACAAAAGGCCCGCCAAAATCTAGAGACAAACTGAGAACCTCTGTCAGACACAATATTCTCCGGAATGCCATGCAAACGAACCACACGCTGAAAAAATAATGGAACCAGATCTGAGGAGGAAGGCAACTTAGGCAAAGGTACCAGATGGACCATTTTAGAGAACCGGTCACAAACAACCCAGATAACAGACATCTTCTGGGAAACAGGAAGATCTGAAATAAAATCCATGGAAATATGCGTCCAGGGCCTCTCAGGGACTGGCAAAGGCAAAAGCAACCCACTAGCGCGGGAACAGCAAGGCTTGGCCCGGGCGCAAGTCCCACAGGACTGCACAAAAGCACGCACATCGCGCGACAAGGAAGGCCACCAAAGGACCTAGCAACCAAATCTCTGGTACCAAAAATCCCAGGATGCCCAGCCAACACTGAACAATGAACCTCAGAAATTACCTTACTTGTCCATCTATCAGGAACAAACAGCTTCCCCACAGGACAGCGGTCAGGCCTATCAGCCTGAAATTCCTGAAGCACCCGCCGCAAATCAGGGGAGATAGCAGAAAGAATCACCCCCTCCTTAAGAATGCCAACTGGCTCAAGGACTCCAGGAGAATCAGGCGAAAAACTCCTAGAGAGGGCATCAGCCTTAACATTCTTAGATCCCGGAAGATACGAGACCACAAAATCAAAACAGGAGAAAAACAGGGACCATCGAGCCTGTCTAGGATTCAGCCGCTTGGCCGACTCGAGGTAAATCAGATTCTTATGATCGGTCAGGACCACAACGGTATTTAGCTCCCTCAAGCCAATGTCGCCACTCCTCAAACGCCCACTTCATAGCCAACAACTCCCGATTGCCGACATCATAATTGCGTTCCGCAGGCGAAAACTTTCTGGAAAAAAAAGCACACGGTTTCATCGAAGAACCATCAGACTCCCTCTGAGACAAAACGGCCCCTGCCCCAATCTCAGAAGCGTCGACCTCAACCTGAAAAGGAAGAGAAACATCCGGTTGACGCAACACAGGGGCAGAAGTAAATCGGCGTTTAAGCTCCTGAAAGGCCTCAACAGCCTCAGAGGACCAATTCGTCACATCAGCGCCTTTCTTCGTCAAATCAATAAGGGGCTTAACCACACTGGAAAAGTTGGCAATGAAACGGCGATAGAAATTAGCAAAACCCAAAAATTTTTGAAGACCCTTCACAGATGTGGGTTGGATCCAGTCATGAATAGCTTGGACCTTAACAGGATCCATTTCTATAGACGAGGGAGAAAAAATAAAACCCAAAAAAGAGACCTTCTGAACTCCGAATAGGCACTTAGACCCCTTCACAAATAAAGGATTATCACGAAGGATCTGGAACACCATCCTGACCTGCTTCACATGAGACTCCCAATCATCGGAAAAAATCAAAATATCATCCAAATATACGACCATGAATTTATCAAGATAATTGCGGAAAATATCATGCATGAAAGACTGGAACACAGATGGAGCATTAGAGAGCCCAAATGGCATCACAAGGTATTCAAAATGGCCTTCGGGTGTATTAAATGCAGTTTTCCATTCGTCACCCTGTTTAATACGAACAAGATTATATGCCCCTCGGAGGTCAATCTTAGTAAACCAACTAGCCCCCTTAATCTGAGCAAACAAATCAGTAAGCAAAGGCAAGGGGTATTGGAATTTGACCGTGATCTTATTAAGAAGACGATAATCAATACAGGGTCTCAAGGAGCCATCCTTCTTAGCAACAAAAAAGAAACCCGCTCCCAATGGTGACGAAGAGGGCCGAATATGCCCTTTCTCCAAATATTCCTTAACATAGCTCCGCATGGCGGCATGCTCTGGCACAGACAGATTGAAAAGTCGGCCCTTAGGGAACTTACAACCAGGAATCAAGTTAATAGCACAATCACAGTCCCTGTGCGGAGGAAGGGAACTGGACTTGGGCTCATCAAATGCATCCTGGAAATCCGACAAAAACTCAGGGACCTCAGAAGAGGGGGAAGAGGAAATTGACATCAAAGGAACGTCACTATGTACTCCTCGACAACCCCAACTAGTCACCGACATAGTTTTCCAATCCAGCACCGGATTATGTTCCTGTAACCATGGAAATCCCAGTACAACAACATCATGCAGGTTATGCAACACCAGAAAACGGCAATCTTCCTGATGTGCAGGAGCCATGTACATAGTCATCTGTGTCCAGTACTGAGGTTTATCCTTGGCCAAGGGTGTAGCATCAATGCCCCTCAAAGGAATAGGGCTCTGCAAAGGCTGCAAGGAAAAACCACAGCGCCTGGCGAATTCTAAATCCATTAAGTTCAGGGCAGCACCTGAATCCACAAATGCCATGACAGAAAAGGACGACAATGAGCAAACCAGGGTCACAGATAAGAGAAATTTAGGCTGTATAGTACTAATGGTAACAGACCTAGCAACTCTCTTAGTACGCTTAGGGCAATCAGAGATAACGTGAGCCGAATCACCACAGTAAAAACACAGCCTATTCTGACGTCTGAATTCCTGCCGTTCTATTCTAGTCAAAATCCTATCACATTGCATAGGTTCAGGACTTTGCTCAGAGGATACTGCCATATGGTGCACAGCTTTGCGCTCGCGCAGACGCCGATCAATCTGAATGGCTAGAGACATTGATTCGCTCAAACCGGCAGGCGTAGGAAAGCCCACCATAACATCTTTAAGGGTTTCAGAAAGACCTTTTCTGAAAATAGCAGCCAGAGCCTCCTCATTCCATTTAGTGAGCACAGACCATTTTCTAAATTTCTGGCAGTATAACTCTGCCGCTTCCTGACCTTGACACAAGGCCAACAGGGTTTTTTCCGCATGATCCACAGAATTAGGTTCGTCATACAATAATCCGAGCGCTTGAAAAAATGCCTCTACATTCAATAATGCTGGATCCCCTGTTTCAAGAGAAAAAGCCCAGTCTTGAGGGTCACCACGCAGCAAGGATATGATGACTTTTACTTGCTGAATGGGATCACCAGAAGAACGGGGTTTCAAAGCAAAAAACAATTTGCAGTTATTTTTAAAGTTCAAAAACTTGGAACTGTCCCCAAAAAAACAAATCAGGAGTAGGAATTCTGGGCTCTAAAGCCGGAGTCTGGACAACATAGTCCAGGATACTCTGTACTCTTGCAGCAAGTTGATCCACACGAGAAAACAAACCCTGAACATCCATGCCAAAGCATATATCCTGAACCACCCAGATATCAAGAGGAAAAGAAAAAAAAAAAGACAAACTAGAGCACAGAAAAAAAATGGTTCAGAACTTTCTTTTCCTTCTTTTGAGATGCATTTAATTCATTTTTGGCCACTTGTACTGTTATGATATGGTGGTCTAGGAGCAACATGGAACGAGCTCTGAAGGAGGTGGTAACTGTACTGACCGCTGTCCCTAAGCTCAACACAACACTAGAAGTAGCCGTGGAATGCTCCTAACTCTCCCTAGGCATCTCGTCACAGCCTAAGAGCTAACTACCCCTAAAGATAGAAGCAGGAAAGCTATCTTGCCTCAGAGAAAATCCCCAAAGGATAGATTAGCCCCCCACAAATAATGACTGTGAGTGGAGAGGGAAAAGACATACACAGAATGAAACCAGGATGAGCACAGGAGGCCAGTCTGACTAAATAGATAGGACAGGATGGAATACTGTGTGGTCAGTATAAAACACTACAAAAATCCACGCAGAGTTTACAAAAAATCTCCACACCTGACTAAAGGTGTGGAGGGCAAATCTGCCTCCAAGAGCTTCCAGCAAGACAGAATAAATTCACACTAATAAGCTGGACAAACATAGAAAGCACAGAATGGATAAGTCCACAATCTATGGACAGAAAAGGGCAAGCAAAAACTTAGCTTAGCTGAACTGGTCAGGATAACAGGGAACTCCACGAGATGTGAATCCAACCAGGAACCATTTACAAGTGGCACTGGCTGAAGAAAGAGCCAGACTTAAATAGCCGAGCAGAAGAGACGATAAGTGGAGGCAGCTGATGACAGCTAACTCCAAGGAGCAGCCATACCACTAGAAACCACAAGAGGGAGCCCAAGAGCAGAACTCACAAAAGTGCCACTTACAACCACCGGAGGGAGCCCAAGAGCGGAATTCACAACAGTTGACTTTGTGGAACTTTCTCCCATCTCCCTACGGCATTTCTGGAGCCCAGCCACAGTGATCTTGGGGTTCTTCTTTACCTCTTCTCCCACAATTGCTCAGTTTGGCTGTAAGGCCAGGTCTAGGAAGACTTCTGGTGGTCCCAAACATCTTCCATTTAAAGATTATGGAGGCCACTGTGCTCTTAGGAACCTTGAGAACTGCAGAAATTCTTTTGCAACCTTGGCCAGATCTGTGCCTTGCGAAATGGACAGCATGTGACTTAAATATGAGTGTCTGAGCAAAGGGTCTGAATACTTATGACCATGTGATATTTCAGTTTTTCCTTTTTAATAAATTTGCAAAAATGTTTACATTTCTGTTTTTTTCAGTCAAGATGGGGTGCAGAGTGTGCATTAATGTGAAAAAAATAGGGATTTTTGTGTACGCACAATAAAATCCTTTTCTCCGAGACGCTCATTGGGGGACACAGGCCATGGGTGTTATGCTGCTGCCACTTGGAGGACACTAAGCAAAAAACATAAAGAGACTAGCTCCTCCTCCGCAGTATACACCCTTTGCTGGCTCTACCCTGAACCAGTTCGGTGTCAAAGCAGTAGGAGCTCATAAATGGTAAATAATAAGGCAACATGTCAAAAACCAAAGCGCAAACCACAAGCCAACAGGCTAACAGGGTGGGTGCTGTGTCCCCCAATGAGCATCTTGGAGAAAAGGATTTTATGGTAAGTACACAAAAATCGCTATTTCTCCTTCGCCTCATTGGGGGACACAGACCATGGGATGTCCCAAAGTACTCCCATGGGTGGGAAACAGCGTGACAGCTGAAACCTAGTGTGCCACCAGGTCATATCTGCCCTACAGATGTGATACTGCCGATTGCAGAATCCGTCTGAAAAAGGCCGCATCCGCAGTAGCTTGCGAAAGAATGTTGTGATGCTTATCAACCGCGTGCAGGCTGGACCAGCCGCAACCGTGCACACTTGATGTGCCAATGCCTGGTCCTGAATGGCCCAGGAAGCCTCCATTAACCGAGTGGCGTGTGCCTCGATCCTCGCAGGGATAGGCTGAACTCTGGCATGGTAAGTGTCATGGATCACTGAAGTGATCCCTCTGCTATAGCAGCCTTAGAAACCGGTAGGTCCCCTGGTGCTGAATGGCCTAGGAAACATCCACTGACTGAGTGGAGTGTGCCTCGATACTCGCAGGGATAAGCTGAACTCTGGCACAGTAAGCGTCATGAATCACTGAAGTGATCCCTCTGCTATAGCAGCCTTAGAAACAGGTAGATCCCTTTCTGTTTCTCTTTGGAAACACGGAAAAAGGGAATCAGATGTGTTAAAAAGTCGCTATCCTGGGAAAGTATTTCCTGAGTGCCCTCACTAGTCAAGAAGTGGAGAACCTTGTCCGTACGATGAGCCGGAGCTAGGCAGAATGAGGGCAAAACTATGTCTTACTCAGATGAAAGGAAGAAACTGTCTTAGACAAAGAAAAGGACTGAAACGTCCTCAACACCGCCTTGTTCTGGCGGAAAACTGGAAAAGGAGATTTGCCAGACAAAGCCGCTAACTCAGAAACCCACCTGTTGGATATCATTGCCACAAGGAAAGCAACTTTCCAAGAAAAAAGGGGAAGCAACGTATCCTGCAGGGGGTTGCAAGGGAGCCTCCTGGAAGGCACCTAGGACCAGATTAAGATCCCAAGTATCCAGTGGCATCTTATAGAGAGGGGCAAGATGCAACACCTCCTGTATAAAGGTCTTAACCCATGATTTGGAAACTATTCTTTGGTGGAACGGGAAGGATAGAGCTGAAATTTTGCCTTAAAGAGAAGCTAGTGTCAGACCTGAGTCAAATCCAGCCTGGAGAAACTACAAGATGGAAGAAATAGAAATACAAGAGTTGAACATCCACGGATCTTGCACCAAGAGAATAAAAGGCCTTCAAGATGCAAAGGTAAATGCGCATCGATGTAGGTTTTCGCGCATAGTGGAAGCTACTTATTGTGAGAAAACCAGCCTGGGCTAAAAAAAACAGTCACGGAACGGAGCTAGAAAAGCCGGGACTTTGGCATTTAGCATAGAGGCCATGAGGTTTATATGCAGCGTTACCCAGCATTGCCAAACGTGCTGAAAGGCTTCCGGGGAAAGGACCAGTGTCCTGAGATCAGGCCCTGGCGGCTGAGGAAAAGTGCGCCCAATTCCCTACCCCTAGAACATGAACTGCGAAAACCAGTAAATGGTTTGTATCGGCCCCTTGCAGAATGTGAGCTACGTCAAGCATAGCTCCTGAGCTTCCTTAGCCCTCCTGACAGCAGATGTATGCCACAGCCGTGGCGTTGACTGGTTGTATCCGGAGAAGACGACTGTCGAAAAGCCGGCGGAAATGCTGAAGGACTAGTCTGATTGCCCCTGATCTTGAGAAAATTGATCAGGGGACCTGATTACCAAAGGGGCAAGCGTCCTTGTACCGTGTGGTGGCAGGAGATCACTCTCCATCCTAGGAGACTGGCGTCGGTGGTCAACACCCGCGAAGGATCAGGAAGAAGTACTTTACCCGAATCAATGAGGACAACAATTTCCACTGCCTCAGAGAGACTGGCAAAAAGAAGGCTGTCCAGAGAGTATGGATATCTGTCCCACGCTGGTAGCATTGCCTGCTGCAGAGAACGGAGATGTAGATGAGCAAATGGTGCTGATTGCAGGGAAAGAGAACGGCCAAGAGGAAGCTTCCGAGCTTCCTGGTTAAGTGTTGAAATCTTTCTTGAAGGGGAAATTATCAGCCCTCGGGAAGCGTCCAAGCCTAAAAACGAGGATCCTCTGGGATGGGGCTGGAAAGGACTTGCTCATGTTCACTAACTAACTTAGACGAATGACAGTGTCCAAGGTGATGCTGACACTCTCTGCGCAGGCTTGAAAGGACGATCCCTTGATAAGGAGGTAGTCTAGGTAGGGCAGAATCACCACGCCCCAAGAGTGCAGTATAGAAATAACGACTGCCATGAGCTTGGAGAACAGCCTGGGAGCCGTGGCGAGGCCGAAGGTTAAAGCCGTGAACTGAAAGTCGTTATCTCCGATGGCGAAGCGGAGACATCCTTGTCGACCTGAGAAGGATTGGAATGTGAGGTGATAACAGAATGCTAAAATTCCATTATGAAATGACGCATCCTGACAAACTTGTTCGACAGATTTAAGTCTAGGATGGGACACATGGTTCCATCCTTCTTTGGAACCACAAACGGGTTTGAGTAAAACCATTTGAACCTGTCTGTGTGTGGGACCGGGACAATGGTTCCGTAGATGCGGGGTACATAAATGGGCTGATAAGGTGGAGCCGCTTGCTCCTTCTGTCCTTGAAAGACAGGACCAGAGGAAACGTGTTAGCGAGGGGGACAGGAATTCCATGTCCGTATCAAGATTTCCGACCCATGGTCGAGAATGACCGCAAGCCAGACCTGATAAAAACGGGAGTAGAAGGATGCCTACCCTTTCCGTGTCTTTCAGATACTGCAATGAGTCTTTGAGCAGGGAAACTTGTGGGAAGGGGTACCCTTGGGTTTGGAACGTGAAGGTCTGCGTTTCCAGGAATGAGAGAGCTTGAATGAAGGATGTGAATCCCTGACCCCACGGATGACCAGCCTGTGTTAGTGTAAGACAGCTTGTGGTGAACCTGTTGATGATTTAGACAGGGACGACTGAAGATGCTCTTTCCTCCAGTAGTGTAATAAACGCCCACTCTGGAAAGGAAAGGAGTTAGAGATTTTCTGGAAGCGGAATCTACTCGCCACTCCCGGAGCCATAAGGCTCCCCTGATGGTAATGGCGTTTGGGCTATAAGAGCGCCATCATCTGCTGTATCCAGGGATGTATGTACCCATAATCCCCGGCCTAAGCTATTTGGTAATCCAGACTGACCAACTAGTGAGGCAAGCTATTGTCTTGACCGTTCTTGGCTAGGGCCTTAGCTCAGACCATCATGGCTCTGGCCGCCTAGTTGACGGCGAGGGAAGGGAAGAGAGTTGCCCCAGAAGCCTTAATAGACTGACTGCGGAAGATTGCCAATTGGGTGTCAGTGGAGATTTTAATAGACAAGCTGTCGGTCAAAGACAGAAGAGCTTAGTAAGCGAGCTGCAATATAGGATCCATTGTTGGAGACGTGCTTTAGCCCTGAAAATCATTTGTCCGGCGACTGCTATGTCTCTGACCAATGTCAGAAACTCAGTGTAAAGACGTTTGGTCCTTTTGAAGGTCCCAGTGAGATAAGGACTAATTCAAGACATTGTACAGCTCTTATGGTACTCTAGCGAGTCCAGGTATACAGCCACATCAGACTCATATCCTGAGTAATGTTCGCTGCAACCCCCAGAGACGGACAAGCTGTAAACGGAACTCGTGTACACCAAAAAAACAGCAGAATGCCTGAGGGACGAGCTACTGAGACGTTAGCCAGAGAATTGGACATTCTTTGCTGCTGTCAGCTTCTGTCTGAAGAAACTCGAATGGCAGAGAGGCCGTCATAGTAAGGTAAACTGAAGGGGCATTACACGAGGCGTAATCGTGCGTTCCATCAGTCAATGCTCCCAGGTCATATGCCCGTGCCTCCAGAGACGGCAGTCTGTGTAGCGGTGACAGACGAGTAATTGTCCGCAGTCAGAAACAACCCTTGCATTGGTGCCAAAGTTCCCTGGAAGACTGCCCTCTGGCAAAGTGCTGAACGTCAGTGGCGTGCGGGATTGGGTCCAGTGTTGCACATTATGGGCAAGCAACACCATTGGTGTGGTCTGATATAATGCAGGGTGGATGATTTTGCTTATCTGCAGCAGAGAATATTAGCCCATTACACATGCCCCTATGTCTGCACTGAAGAACTTTATGCATATGCAGGCAACGGAACTTTGCAGCCAGTAATACAGATTCCACTGTAATCATCTCCTTTCTTTTTAATGGCGGATTTGGCGCCTCTCGTGAGGTACGAGAGGCGCCAGAAATGAGGGCTGAGTCGGCTGGGTGGGTGGAGTTAGGCCTAACCCGTCCAGAAACCGGGACCTAAATTTTTGATCGCGGAGATGGCTGTGGAAGCCGTGGCACGACGAGGGCGGCCGCGGTAATGGCGGCGGCCGCGGTGCGGCAATGGAGGCTGCGTCACAGTAATGATGGTGGCTGCCGCGGCACTGCAATGGCGGCCACGTCATGGTGATGAGGGCGGCGGGCGCGGTAATGGCAGCGGGCACGGTACTGGCGGCGGCAGCCGTGGCACAGTGATGGTGGCGGCTGTGGTTTGAGCCCGGGGGTGACCATGCTGCTAAGCGGCGGAGGCCGCGATGTCAGACACCGCCTGAGAGGATGCGAAGGGGGCTGTCAGGAATCCCCTGACCGCTGCCACCAATTTGTCAGGATTCACATTGTGAACGTCACCCCTGCGTCACGGGTTGGGGTGACTTTAGGCCAACAGATGGCTATCACATGTGCAGGAGGCTTATCTTAGTTATCCCTCCACTGCTAACAATGTGATGAGAAAATACACACAAGGCTAGAGACCTCATAGTTTACAGCAGGGGCTTATTCTAGGTATCCCACTGCTTTTCAATATACCACAAACTGCAGGGATTTATGTATATCCCGCTTACAGTTCCACTTAACACTTGCAGCTCTCTGGCGCCCCCCTTACTCTCAGGTCAGATTAGGTACTGCACCCTGGGTAATTGGTCGCCCGACAGGCTGCCTGCTATGTACTGGCTATTGGGCACGCTGCAGCGACGCGATAAACTACTCCCACTCAGGCAGGAACAATAATTATCAACGCCGCAGTCGCTACAACATAATCCCAAAAGTCAGCACACTATCGCTGCCACCAGCTTCGATTAAACGGGTCCGAAGCTAACCCAACACAACAGTAGCGTATTTCCCTTCAGAAGACTTAGGGTACGTTTAGAGCATGGAGAATGAACTAATATAATTATTATATCCCATAAAAATTAGGCAGTGCTTTATCAAAAATATTTTATAAAGATGTTACAAATGAGACAATTGCAAATTTGTACAAGGGTAATTATGAAATAAACAGGGATTAAATGAGAAAAGGTAACACTCACATGTTCAAAGCATGGCAGGCAACCATACGTCCCAGCTCATTGGACGTGCTGCTGGCTTCAGGAGGAGACAAGAAATCAAGCAGAAGTGACTCCTCAGAGCCTGCCAGACACTTAAAACCTTAAGGCTGTGACATCACAGAAAGGCTGGTTTATCCAGACCCTCCTCTCTCTACATTCTGAGTAAACTTTAAACTATTTTCTCTAATTTCTATAACTTCGTTACCAAACATGTCATAGTCATAACGAACCCAGCATTCATCTCGGATTAACGTGGGCATTCTAATGAGATCAAATATGTCCTATCTGGGATACATATTTACAGAGAAATCCCCACTTCTTTACCAGATGGAGTTAGAAACCCGTGCTTACAGTGATAGATAGATCCTCCGATGGACTCTAAGAATATATATTTTCGTATTCTTAACTTAAAATGTTTGCCTAATATCTTACAAAAACCAAACAAAGGACTTTCATGAATTTCTAGAAGTTTCTAGTTCACTTATAGCTGGACAAGAGCTTACACGGCAAATACTTCTGCTCTCCGAGCTAGAGGTAATAAACTCTTCTTCCCCCATCTACATTGGCAAAGCAGCTCTTGGCTGAGTGAAAGGGAAGGGGGGCTTGTTAGCCCACAGCCTTGAGCAAGAGGAGCTACTTATATGATATTTCATACCATATCGTGACAGGGGTGACTGAGGCCGCAATGTAGCATAGGCCGCAAAGGTCACCAGGAGATGGAAAACCACTCGCCATCCACACGGATTATCTCCTCAATCCGCCATCCCTTTGATGGGGAGGTGGAGAGGTTTTGTTAGTGGTGGTGCAGTGGGGCCGCACGGACGCCGCATGGAGCCTCTTCATATTAGCTGAGGTAATTTTCTTGTCAGGATTGTTGAGGCAAGCTGGCATGTCCAGCTGAAGAACCTGGTTCCAGAAGGGGTACTTGGGGGCGACATCCCATGTTCCCGTCTGTTATTGATGTGGGGAGAGTGGACCTATTGAAGGAATCCGTTGCCCCTGAGGAGAGCTCAGGCTGGCGTTGAGGTTGCAGGAGGGGATACGGGGAGACGACACTCCACGTGCCCGCCTGTTGCTGATTGTGGGAGATCTGGACCTTGAAAGGCCTCGTCGCCCCTTGAATCCGTAGAAAAAAGGGTAAAAAAGTTAAAAAGGAAAAAGTTAAAATAATAACGTAGTGGTCTGAAGCCAGACCCTAGTGCCTCCTACAGACAATAATCGAGGCACACTCCACTCGGTTAGTGGAGGCTTCCTGGGCCATTCAGCACCAGGCATTTGCACAGCAAGTGTGCACGGTTGCGGCTGGTCCAGCCTGCACGCGGTTGTTAAGCATCACAACATTCTTTCGCAAGCTAATGCGGAGAAATTAAGTTTTTTTGAATTTACCAAATGGCTGCAATGAAACAAAGAGTGTAAAATTTAGAGGGGTCTAAATACTTTCCGTACCCACTGTATGTCACAGCATTGCTGAGCACAGTCTTTGGCTGCAATTGTCATGTTTGCATGTTCAGGAAGTCATCCTTAGGCTGGTTTCACATTTGCGTTTTTTTGGGTGCGTTTTTGCGGTAAATCTTTATCACCTTTACGTTGGGTGGTGGCATATTAGTGTGTTTTCAGGGTTTTTAATAAAAAAACGCATGCGGTTTTTAACGCAAAAAACGCATGCACCAAAAAACGCATGCGTCCCCATTGACTCCAATGCATTTTTTGACACAAAAAAAACGCATGAAAACGCATGCGTTTTTTTTGGTCCAAAAAACGCTTCTAAAAATACTACAAGTAGCATTTTAGAAAAAAAACGCATGCAGTAAAAAAAACGCATGCGTTGCAAAACGCGACCAAACGCATACACAAAAAAACGCATGCGTTTTCAATGTTAAATATAGGGAAAAAAAACGCATGCGTTTTTTTGAAAAAAAACGCAGCAGACAAAAACGCAAGTGTGAAACCAGCCTTACTGCAGCGGGGGAGGATTTATGAGGTAAGTATAAATTATTTTGTTATTTTATCACTTTCTCAGTTTTAGAGAATTAAACAAAAAATCAGAACTAAATGCTAATCTACCTGATCGACTCTTGAGGGCATCATACGCTTCCATCTCCAGGGATATAACCATACTGTCAAAGCGTCCAAGATCCGTCAGTGCAATTAAACCTCTGTTATATAACATATAAAACATAATAAATGCACATTATAATGACAACACTAAAGAAACAAACAGATTCAGTAACTTTAGATAATGTTTGATATGATGCTTTTTACTTTTATACATTTGGATTTTATCACAAGATGATAGAATATGGTAGAAGGACTCTGTATTGAATCTAAATGGCCACCACTGATCACTTGACAGCGCAGCATCCCTTTAAATTTGCGCATGCAGGCACATAGGTTTTTGATACATGTGACTGTTCCAGATCTTGCAGATCAGAGCCATTCAATGATGAATAGCAAGAGTCTTTGGGGTAGGATCCCCACAAATCAAACATTTATGACCAATCTTAAGGACAGGCCATCAATGTTATAGTTCTAATAACCTCTTTAAAGAGTGTCAGTGACTGGGATCTTCAGTTTTCCTACCAATACCCCCAACCTGCCAGAGGTACGGAATTGTGGTTACAGAAGTATTGAAGAAAGTGTCCAATTTTTGGAAATTAGCATATAGAATACTTGACAACCATCTGGGAAAACTAGAAGGCTCCTGGAAAAATGGAGAAATCTCCTGGACTCTTGGAAGAGTTGGTGAGTCTCTTGAGTGCTAAAAAAGTCTCCCAATACTTTCCAGAAACAAGTGATTCCAGAAGCTTTTTTTTTGCTACGACATCCAAATACAGATTTAGAGCTAGAGAATGGAAGGACTGTGGAGGGGCATATCCCCTAAAAGGAACAACTGTGTGTAAAAAATGGTGGCAGTGCATTTCACGAGCCACAAAGAATCTTCAGGTATCCAGTCTGGAAAAGTTGGTAAGTATGGCAGACAGAGTTAGTTAAAGCTGGAGGTCCAAAATTCTGGGTGAAGGCTGATATCTTCGCAAAGATAGAAACTTTGAGGGTCTGTTGAATATTCCAACCTATGTGAAAGGAGGGTGACCATCATCTATGTACTTAGGTATCAGTGTAATGCAGTGATCACGCGATAGTCGGGGGCAATAAAAGATGTAGGCACCGGTGGAACTGACCCTATTTCTCCTTGCTGGGGGAGTAAAGAAGGAAACTCTCATTTATTCACTCATCACTAAGAAATCAATCCAGTAACTTCATGAAAGAGAAGCCATAAGAAAAAGCATTGGAAGTCCAATAGATCCAAAAACCCGGACTTGAGCAGACCTGTTCTATAAGGTAGCATGTGAATGACAGAAAAAGATTTTTCCTTGATTTTCGTCTACCAGATTCTACAGCAGAGAAATCCTACCTGACATCTCTTAAGAGGAGAAGCTTCTCGGGACGGTCCAAAATTGCAAGCAATGGTCTGACGAGATCCTCAATCCCTCCTTCCTGGATATACTGGTAGCAGAGGTAATGTTAGAGTAAGAGTTCAGTTTGTATATCTTTATGAAGTATCCTCATGGCGAAAATTATTTATGGAAGAAAGTATAGCCAAGGCTGCTACTAATCAGTACTAACAAAATCTAATTTTTTTGACTGTTTTTTTGGCGCCACCTTTAGGTCAAAGATAAGAATGCTTTACTCAATAACCTAGAGGAGGGTTGCATAACCTTTTCATAGTTATATTTAGCGTCTTCAAAGGATCACAATTGAACTTAAAGGAAATCTAAATCACTTTAGACCCCCTGAACAGCCATGTATGTCTTGAAAATACAAGGTAATAGATACAGTGGGAAAAAAAAATGTAGTCATTGACCAATTGTGCAAGTTCTCCCACTTAAAAAGATGAGAGAGGCCTGTGATTGACATCATAGGTAGACCACAACTATGAGAGTCAAAATGAGAAAACAAATCCAGAAAATCACCTTGTCTGATTTGGCAAGATTTATTTAGCAAATTATGGTGGAAAATAAGTATTTGGTCACCTAAAAACATGCAAGATTTCTGGATCTCACAGACCTGTAACTTCTTTTTTAAGAGACTCCTCTGTCCACCACTCATTACCTGTAGTAATGGCGCCTGTTTAAACTTGCTATCAGTATAAAAAGACACCTTTACACAACCTCAAACAGTCACACTCCCTCCAAACTCCACTATGGTGAAGACCAAAGAGCTGTTGAAGGACACCAGAATTCAAAACTGGAGCCCTGCACCAGGCTGGGAAGACTGAATCTCAAATAGGCAAGCAGCTTGGTGTGACGAAATCAACTGTGGGAGCAATAATAAGAAAATGGAAGACATACCAGACCACTGATAATCTCCCTCGATCTGGGGCTCCATGCAAGATCTCACCCCATGGGGTCAAAATAACAAGAACGGTGAGCAAAAATCCTAGAACCACAAGGGGGGACCTAGTGAATGACCTGCATAGAGCTGGGACCACCGTAACAAAGGCTACCATCAGTAACTCACTATACCACCAGGGACTCAGATCCTGCAGTGCCAGATGTGTCCCCCTGCTTAAGCCAGTACATGACCGGGCTGGTCTGAAGTTTGCTAGAGAGCATTTGGATTATCCAGAGCAACATCATGCTTTGGGGCTGTTTCTCTGCAAAGGGACCAAGACGACTGATCCGTGCACATGAAAGGATGAATGGGGCCATGTTTCATGAGATTTTGACTGCAAACCTCCTTTCATCAGCAAGGGCATTGAAGATGAAACGTGGCTGGGTCTTTCAGCATGATAATGATCCCAAGCACACTGCCAGGGCAATGAAGGAATGGCTTCGTAAGAAGCATGTGAAGGTCCTTGAGTGGCCTAGCCAGTCTCCAGATCTCAACCCCATAGAAAACCTTTGGAGGGAGATGAAAGTCCGTGTTACCCAGTGACAGGCCCAAAACATCACTGCTGTAGAGGAGATGGGCCAACATACCACCAACAGTTTGTGCCAACCTTGTGAAGACTTACAGAAAACGTTTGACCTCTGTCACTGCCAAAAAAGGATATATAACAAAATATTGAGATGAACTTTTGTTAATGACCAAATACTTATTTTCCACCATAATTTGCAAAATAAATCTTGCCAAATCAGACAAGGTGATTTTCTGGATTTTCTTTTCTCATTTTGACTCTCATAGTTGTGGTCTACCTATGATGTCAATTACAGGCCACTCTCATCTATTTAAGTGGGAGAACTTGCACAATTGGTGGCTGAATAAATACTTTTTCCCCACTGTACATGTATGGCCAGAAAGTGCTACCCAAGGCCCCAAAGTGCTGAGAAACCGCATTCTAAACTAATATGCTAATGAGGCTGGAAGTTCAATGGCGGCGGACCGATAAATTACAAGTGCATCAGTGTTTTTCATTACTCTCCATGATGTACAACCCATTTCTCTTTGATTGATGCCTCATTTCTCTGCTGCAATTAGTGTTTGGCCAACGAAGAGAGGAGCTGTCAGTGAAGGAGAAAAAGGAGGTACTGTGCTGGGGGTAATGAAGAGGATTAATGTAGTTACTATGCATCAGTCTGCCCCCAATACACATCCAACCTCTTTAGCATATATTGTAGCGGACTGTCACCACACCATCTAGCACGGCCATTCTTTTAGTATTTCTGTTCCTATATGATGATACTAGTGAATAAGTGAAGAAAAACTAATAAATTATATATTCACATGGTGTCTTCTAACTGAAGGAGAGCAGACGAGGGAGCCATAGTGGTAGGGTGACCCAAACGGGTTCTGGTACAAGACTGCTAGGTCCACCTACCCTCACGTAAATCCATGAGTGGTGTCAAACCTGTGGCTCTCCAGATGTACCTCTCCCCCATTCCTTAAAGTGCATCCTCATATTGTGAAGCCATGGGTACTTTAGGTTTGTAAATTATTGAGATATTTTTCCCTAGAAGCACAATGGCATCTGGCAAGCTTTTTTCGAAATGGAGGCCAAGAGAAAACCTCAGTTGTAAGTATATGGAGGCCAAGTATGGAACCATAACTTTCAATGAGGGTAGTATGACATATCACCCCATGTCATAAAAGGGCTGTGTACATGGTCAATATTGAGACAAGAGGTGAGTGAGTAAATAGTCTGTATTGGCTTTCTTGATGAAAACAAAAATGTTTTCTCCTTCCCCAATCTTTATATTACTGACCCTGTGTAGAGGTGAAACGATCACTCCCTTACCCTGCGACAATGGCGCAGAACTGCCGCCACTTCATCCTCATTGAGTAGCTTTCGGGCCATGTCTTCGGTAACCGCCAATCGATCCTCCATAGTCATATCTCCATTGTAGAGAGCATTCAGATCGCGCTGTGCACCAAAGAAAAATGGACGAGTCCGATCTTTACCTAGAACAAAGCAGATGGATCTTCCTTATTTATCATTCTGAAACCATAGTCAATGATAGGGGTCTTTAAGAATATATACACCCATGATCACCACCTATAGAAATCACCACCGGTAGAGCCTTGGGATTTACTCACATCAGCGTATTAAAAATCGCTCCGATGTTCATCGCAAAAAGTTGGACGAGTGTCCTGCGCATGTAATCCGTATATTATAGGACTGCACGATTTTTTTCTCATATTACACTCGTCCGATTTATACTCCAATGTCAGCGAAACTTTAAAGTAAACTTTCCCTCTGATCTTCTTTCTGAATTTTAGGTATGCACTTGGGGCTAAAAATAATTTTTGCATTTGGATTTTATAAAAAATGTTGCACTGTTTGACGATTACAGGCTTTTTGTTTTCCTGCACTTCTATTTTTATGTGGTTTGTGGTCATGAATCAGCTGATGGAGCTCAGAAAAAGACAGATAAAAGAGCTACAAACTCTCTAATCAGACCATCAAAAAAAAATTCGCTGAGGCCTGTTTCACACGTCAGTTTCTCCGGTACGTGAGGTGACAGTTTCCTCACGTTCCGGAGACACTGACACACGTAGACACATTGAAATCAATGCATCTGTGCAGATGTCATTGATTTTTTGCGGACCGTGTCTCCGTGTGCCAAACACGGAGACATGTCAGTGTTCGTGGGAGCGCACGTATTACACGGACCCATTAAAGTCAATGGGTCCGTGTAAAACACGTACCGCACACGGACGTTGTCCGTGTGCCGTGCAGGAGACAGCGCTACATTAAGCGCTGTCCCCCCCACTGGTGCTGAAGCCGCGATTCATATCTTCCCTGCAGCAGCGTTTGCTGCAGGGAAGATATGAATAATAGTGTTTAAAATAAAGATCTATGTGCCCCCCCCCCCGCTGTTCTGAAAATACTCACCCGGCTCGCTCCCTTGCCGGCGCTGCTTCCTGTTCTGGCCGCATCTTCTCCTGTATGCGGTCATGTGGGGCCGCCGATTACAATCATGAATATGCAGCTCCACCTCCCATATGGGTGGAGCCGCATATTCATTACTGTAATTGGCGGCCCCACGTGACCGCATACAGGAGAAGATGCGGCCAGAACAGGAAGCAGCGACTGCCAACGAGGGAGCTGGGTGAGTACTTTCATAACAGCGGGGAAGGGGGGGCACACAGGGGGTTGGAGGGCGGGGGGCACATAGATCTGCTGCTGCAGGGAAGATATGAATCGCGGCTTCAGCACCAGATGCTGGTACGTGTTTTACCCAGCACGGTGTGTGTGGTACCCAGTGGGCACATGGGCGGCACACGTGTGCCGCACGTGTGCCACACTGATGTGCCGCAGAAACGTAGGGCCACACGGACACGGATAATTCTGGTACTGATTTTTTCCGGTACCAGAATTATCTGGACGTGTGAAACCGGCCTGACAGATACTCAGACAACTCATTCTGCAGTCAGTAACAGAAAGAGCAACAAAAAGGCTATAGAAGGCAAATGTTGTAAAATGTTCAATGACACTCACTTGCAAAAATTATTTTTAGTCCCAAATAAATGCATTTAATTAAAATAAAAAAAATGTCCTCAGAGGTGAACCAAGTGTAACCCCTGCTAGCAAGGACTAGGACAGAGACTATGTTGTCTATTCAGTGACTTGCAGTCTTGGGTAGTTGGGAGTGAATTTTTTGAAAGGTAGTGGGTGGCCAAACAGTCACGAGGACCGATGGAATTGCTGGGCACATGTGTAATGCACATCGGAGCACAGGGCAATGGGATTATCCTCCAGTACACCGGGCATGGGTCGGATCCTCTGATAAGGGCATGCGGGGGATAAACGTCGCTTCTTACCGTCCCCTCTGATGGTGTGATCTTGCCGACCTTCCTCCATGATGTTGGTACAGAGGAAGACAGGAGAGGAAGAAAAGGGACGGAAGCAGGTGAACTGTTCAAGCAGATGAAACTTTTACTTGTAGAACACAGCCAAAAAGGAATTACAGCCACAGATGATGCAGAGCAGACATGTGCAAATGACAAGGTTCCTCAGGCAGGCGTTTAGCGACAGATACAGGGAAAATGGCAGATGAGAGGTGCGACATTCAGCAAGTGTGAACAGAGCCTATTCTGTTCTCCAAACTGACATGATAGAGGTTCTCCCCTATCCCACCGGGTTTGCGTTCCCCAGCAGATCCCTACATCCCTGCTCCCTCTGACCTTCATTATGTTGTAGGACTCCTGATCTCAAGCATGGAGGACCACTCTCCAGGCCCGCACTCCTCATGTGTCCACAGTTTAGTATCTGGGTAGGCTAAGGGTGCAGACCAGAGAATTCCATCTGCCTAAAAAGTTCTAGTCTTCAGGATGTCCTACAGGTTTTCTTGCAGTCTATAACTATCCAGCCCGCTTGTAGGGGAAGAATAAGGATCTCCTCATATGTTCCTCTGGCTGATTTCCTTCTGTCCTCTCAAGATGTTGCTTACAATTTTGCAACTCTAGAACTCTCTACAATAAAACTTTTATCTAACTCTTGTACACTCAGGGACTCTATCCACTAAACTACTGGCCTAGCAAGTGCTCTAGTAAGAGGATTTAACCATTACTGTACTAACAGTGCAACAGCAAATCATAAATAGACATATTCCAAAGACATACTGATAGGGAATTTAGATTGTGAGCCTCATCGGTGACAGTGATGATAATGTGTGCAACCTGTAAAGCGCTGCGGAATTTGTTAGCTCTATATAAAAAGATTATTATTATTAACAATAATTTATCCAGAGTTTACCTAGTAATACAACTATGGGGTATTGCACATATATACACAGTGGCTGGTGATGTCACATAAGACAATATTGGTGGTCTGTGCTGCCCCCACAGCATCACTCCTAGACTTGTGAATTACGGGATGGTCCCCTGGACCGAGTATTGCTTAGAATTGGACACATAACTAAGATTCTGCAACCTTCAAGCACATTGTGTTACCAATGTGACATGCAGCCACAAAGTCTTCTGTCCCACCCAGTGTGTTTTGAAACCATCAAATGTTTGTGCCACTTTTACAAAGAAAGCAAAGTAATCTGTTACATGACTGCCATTTAGGAATTGCAAGGATTTCTTGTAGAACTTGGTAAGTTAAGGTGCATTTTAAAGGGGTTGTCCTCTAGTAAGACAACCCCTTCATAAACTAAATGTTTGGCCCCAATAAAATAAATAAACCTATACATGCCCCTCATGACGGCTCTGTTGCAGTGGTGTCAGCACTTGAGGTCCCGCGGATGTAATGCGGTGAAATGTCACGTGATGCCCTGCGCCCAATCAGCACTGGCATCATTGTTCCCACCTTCGGACACACTGAACATGAAGCGGAGGTCCGGGCTGCAGCTGATCTCAGACTTCTTCTTGGTGTTCATTTCGACAGTAGGCGGGGACAGTGACGCCAGCACTGATTGGGCACCAGGTGTCACGTATCATTTCGCTCCATCACAGCCCCACGACCTCGAGTGCTGACATAACTGGAACAGAACTGGCACAGGAGGCGCGCATAAGTTTTATTATTTTTTCAAGGCCGAACATTTAGTTTAAGAAGGGGTTGTCCTAGTAGTAGACTCTTTGACTTTGGACAGGACCTTCTTGAGACCTGATTAAAGTATATTCACTGTATACCGTCACAGAATGGGTTTTCATTTTTAGGGCTGAATAAGAATATAGGAAAACATGCTCATAACTGCCCCAACACATACAAAGATGCATCACTGTGAAGAAGGAACGCTTCTATACCATTGCGTCCAAAAATGTAAAAAAAATACATATTGTTGATCCTCAGGATAACAAAGAATGTCCTGAGCAAGGCTGCCAGAAAACATATCAAGTACATGGGCTAACTGATTTGCTGACCCATAGATTACAGTGAAGAAATGATTCACGTAGCCTGGTAAATTTGCTGAAAATCAAAATCTTCCATCATGTATGAGAATGTAGGTTCTTAAAAAGGTATCTGCATCTTTATATAGTTGTGGCAGGATCACGACAAACTGTGTGCACACATTACATTAGGATTTACCCTTCTTCAGGCTTCTGATCATAAATTTCTGAACAATATTAACTAGAAAAAAAAAATAATAATATTACAACTATGCAGAAGACAAATTACCTGTACTTACTGGAACCCATTGTTAAATGGATGGCAAACTGTACAGCGGCTTGCAAAAGTATTCACCCTCTCTGGGATTTTACGTATTTTATTACATTACAACCTGTGTTTAAATATTTTTGTAATCTGATTTGTGTGTGATGCATCAGCACTAAAAAGCCTAATTTGGTGACGTGAAGTAAGAAAAATGTAGCCATATATTAAATTTGGAAGATCAAATAACTAAAAATTGGCATATGCATACGTTTTCATCCATTTTACTTAGAAGCCTCTAAAAATTTCTGGTGCAAGCAATTCCCTTCATAAATCACATGCTTAGTGACAGGACGTCCACCTGTGTGCAATCTAAGTGTCACATGTCGGTCACTATATACTCTTTACCTTTTCTGAAGGCCACAGAGGTTGCAACACCATTAAGCAAGAGGCACGACTAACCAAACAACATCATGAAGACCAACCAGATCCCCAAAAAAGTCAGGGATAAAGTTGTTGAGAAGTACAAGTCAGAGTTGGGTTATAAAAAAAAATCCCAGTCTCTGATGATCCCCCAAAACACCGTCAAACCCATTATCATTATATGGAAAGAACATGGTACCACAGCAAACCTGCCAAGAGAGGGCCGCCCACCAATACTCTCAGCCCGGGCAAGGAGGGCATTAATCAGAGACGCACAGAGACCAAACGTAACCCTGAAGCACGTGCAGAGATACCAAGCAGAGACTGGAGTAACTGTCCTTACGGCCGCAAAAAGCCATATACTCCATAGAGGAGGCCTTTATGAAAGAGTGGACAGAAAAAAACCTTTACTGACACACTAAAATTGTAAGACTCATTTTGAGTTTGCAAAAAGCCATGTGGGAGACTATCCAAATGTATGGAAGAAGGTGCTGCGGTCAGATGAGACCAAAATTGAGCTTTTTAGCCACCAAGGTAAACGCTATGTCTGGCACCAAACCAACATAGCTCATAACACTAAGAACAACATGCCAGCAGTCAAATATGGTGGTGGCAGCAGCATAGACAGGGAAAATGGTCCAAGTCAAGGTGAAGACGGATGGTGCGAAATACAAGGATATTCTTCAGCAAAACCTATTTCAGTCTGTGAGTGATTTGATACTGGGATGGAGGTTCACCTTCCAACAAGAAAATGACCCAAAGCATACTGCTAAAGCAACCCTCGAGGTGTTTTAAGGGGAAATGTGTAAATGTTTTGTAGTAGCCTACACAAAGTCCAGACCTTAATCCAATTGTGTATCTGTACTCAGACCAGAAGATCGCTGTTCATCAGAGGAAACCATCCAACTTGAAAAAGCTGGAGCAGTTTTGCCTTGAGGAATAGGCAAAAATCGCACTGGCAAGATGTGGAAAGCTCATATAGACTTATCCAAAGTGACTTGCAGCTGTAATCGTCGCAAAAGGAGGCTCTACAAAGTACTGACTTTAGGGAGGTGAATAGTTCTGCACACTGAAGTTTTCAGTTATTTTGTCCTATCTGTTGTTTGCTTGACAATAAAAAGAAAACAAAATGTTCACAGTTTTAGGCATGTTCGTTACATGAACTGATGCAAACCCTCAAAAAAAAAAAACAGTGAAACTCCAGGTTGTTAGGCAGCAAAATAGGAAATATGCCAAACAGGTGAATACTTTCGCAAGCCACTGTACACTGATTGTCAAGAGTCAATTTCTTATATTTAAACCATGATATTACTTATTATAAATTAATAATTAATATATACAGATATTTCTGAAATTCTAACAGCCATGAAGATGAACACTTTTAATTCAAAAAGAGCATGGGGATAAGTGTTAATTTACACGTGCCGACTATGACTTAAATGACTGCTGACTGGCTACAAAGATGTATATCAGGCGCCCAGAGTTCTATGCCCAGTAGTCAATTGCTAATCTGATGATTCTGTGCGCATAGGGTATCCTTGTTATCGGCAGCACATCTGTTTACACAGGACGATGTGCTGCTGACAACAATGATTTTAATGCTAGCAAGAACGATACAATCATCCGACGAACCAGCGTTATGCTCATTTGTTTGATGATTGATGCTATGTTTACACAGGCCAATAACTGGCGTAAGAGCGATTACATTGCTGCCTCCTCAACACTGAATCTGCAACAACAAGAAGGAAAGGTCACTGTATTGAAAATCAGGATAGATAGACAGGTTACTGATCTGCAAATAAAGAAAAAAGTATTCAAAACATCTCTATTTATTCAGTATGAAGTATGAGCAACACGTCAACAGAATTGTCTGCCATTGAGCACATCTGGGACGTCGTTGGTCAGCAATTGCAAAGGGAGGAGCTGCCAGCAGAGGATCTTGATGATTTTCCCAAGTGAAATCAGCGCAGTGCATTCCGCAGACGACCATTGATAGCAGCCAAAGTGTGTAAGTGTGCGGATTTCTGCACTCATACTTAATACTAAACAAATCAAGCTATCTGGATTTTTTTTCCATTTTTTTCATCAATTGAATATCATCTACATGTCTATCCATCCTCTGATTTTCATAATATCACGATTTTCTTTGTGCAGCAATTTCAGTGTTGGAGAGTGTAAATAGATGGGAGGTCTCTGCCAGAGCAAGAGCTACTACTATTTGTTGGTGGCGACTCTAATCCCCTAATATCGGAATCACTGGAATTGAATAATTAATTTCCGACTGGAACTGTACAACTTAATTTCTAATGTATCCCTGTGGGGTACACACACACACACACACACATATATATTTCTATTCTATACCTATATAGATGTGCCATATACACATAACATATACTGTATAGCACTCAGCATATGTCAACAGTGTGTCTTTTTGGCATGCAATGCATACAGTATGTATCAGTATGCCTTTTTTCATACTACAGGGAAATGTATATATAATATATTCACTACTGGCTCCAATTGTGAAAAGAAAAAAATGTATATATCTATTTTTCTTTTCACAATTGGAGCCAATAGTGGATGTACATGGCTTCTTTTGGAGGTATTCAGAGTAGTACGAGATGTTAGCCAGAAATAGGACACAAGCTGCAATACCACACATGACCACTAAGAGCAGAATTGTGTCAATTACTGTGGTAGCGGGCGAGCGCCAGACAGATCACGACAGATCACACATAGGTGGCCTAACACTGGGAAATTCCGCAAAATATTATAACTTTTTTCGCACTCAGATGTTCCACCCTAATACAGGAAATCCTGCACAATCTGAAACAATAGGCGATTTCTTTCTGAAGCTCAGGTTCACTAAAGGTAATCTCAGCAGGATTTGGGGACCATTCAAATATAGGATCAGATTACAAGAAGGATAAATTGGATTGGTGACTAAATCCTTCTTAGCGGTGACAGGCTTTCCTTGGAGTAAGGTGTCACAGTGACAATAATGTGTGACAAGGCTGCTGCTGGAAAACAACGTACGGTAGACAATCGTACCAAGAAACATGTTCCTGAAATCAGCAATACTGATTCTATTCACAAATTAATATTTAATTATAGATGTAGCAGGGATGAATTTGCCATTTTTTCCTTTTTGGATTTGCACAGTTTATCAACCTTTATTACTTTCTAAATTAAAGTTTTTTTTAGGCCATCAAAATACAGGTAAATGATGTATAAATGATAAGTTTGGGGTCTATTAACTCATATCCTCTATTCACAGGTCGCTGCTCCAAGCCAGATCCCAGGCTCTGTGCATTGCCAGTGTGGACAGGTTACCTGAGCAGTGAGTGAAGGGGGCAGGCTGATTCCTAATTTCCATAGATAAGCCAGTCCCCTTCCATTCCAACATAGGAGGGAAGCCAGTCCGCTTCCATTCCAACATAGGAGGGAAAGGAGCTGGCTTAGCCATGCAAATTAGCAGTCAGCCAGCTCCCTTCAGTCTTTGCTCAGATGATCTACTAACGTGAAAAGCTGTCTCAAATCAAAACAGTACCCGAAGAGCAGTGGTACAGAACTGGGATGAAACGGCGACCAAGCGATATATTAGGCTACGTTCACATTTGCGTTCTGCCGGGCTGCGTCGGGCGCAGCCGCGGCGACGCATGCGCCATGCGCCCCTATATTTAACATGGGGGCGCATGGACATGCGTTTGCATGCGTTTTGCGATGCATGCGTTTTTTTTGCCGCAAGCGTTAGGGCGCAGAGGACGCAGCAAGATGCATTTTTTTTTGCGTCCAAAATTCGGCAAAAAAGGACGCATGCGTCGCAAAACTATGCGTTTTAGCGTGCGTTTTTGTTTGCGTTGTGCGTTGCGTCGCCGACGCAACAACGCAAATGTGAACGTAGCCTTAGTATGTTATCTAACTTAATATTAAATGATAATTTAACCATATTTTTATTGCTTGTAAAATTAGTTTAATAAACCGAATAGTGGACTTAATTGCTACAGAATAAAGCGATTAAAAATAAAAAGGTTAATATTATATTAATATTAGGAATTTTTGTTTAATAGAGGAGAGTCCATTAGCAAGAACCATCATTATTTAGTCATTGCAATGGATTCCTCCATAAAATCCTGAAATGCCATCCATTCATCCAGTGTCAACTGATTTCAATTGTCATTATATAATGCACATATTGGTCCCAATTCATTATTGTTTTGCGCCTTTTTTTCTGGAGTAAAAAATGTTTTAAGGGCTCGCGCAGCTGATTGTATGTTTGGTCCGAGTGCGATCCGACAAAATTGATCCAAATCGCACTTGGACCAATGTTAGTCTATAGGACCGTGCACATGTGTTAGGACTGGCGGAACGCACCAAGAAAGATGTAATAGATGCGTTCGCAGTCCGGGGTCCACCGTGCAGGTAAAAACCTGCTGCTAGTAAATGGCAGCGTAATATGGCGGTGGAAGCGAACCCGGTAAAACCACAGGTCCGCAATACCGCACTAAAGAGTGCAAGCAAGGAGTCAGCGAACACAACCCCAAGACACAGGATTGAAGTCCGATTAGACCACTTGCTGACACAACACCGCAACAGGGTGTGTTAGGCAACTCTTATAATTAGAGCACCGAAGTGCGAACTGTGCCGTGCTGGCAGGCACCACTAAGCACCCAGACGTGGGTCAGGAAGCGCACTACTGGCGCGTGGCGCCGCACTGGCGGTCACAGCAATAGACGCTGATACGTGTGTGACACGTTGAGTGATTAGTCGGGCGCCAGATAGCAGCCATACTCCATACGCGAACAGTCATACAATAGGGTAGGGGTATTTAATGAACGACTTGCACTCACAACAAACACACGTATTCAATAGTAAGACAATACTAGCGCATGGCCGTGTGGTCATGCGCAGTTTATATAGCAGCAGCACAGGAAGTGGCTACAGTACCTTTGCCCTTCCAAGACCTGCCAAAAGGACCAATGGAATGTGCTGCAGAGCCTGAGCACATGACCCTCGATCTCCAACGGGAGATCTTACCCTGGACATGCTCAGTACGTGCAGACAAGGACTTAGTCCCAGAGAAGTCCGCTCGCTGCTGACCAGCACTGACTTTAATGGCAGAGACTGGAGAAGCAGCAGTAACTCTCAGAACAGAGTGAGAATGAGCAAGACGCTGGGACCGACGCCTTTGCTGAGCAGACTCCACTGCGGCTGGACAAGAATGGGAGACCGCAGCGGAGGTGGCTCGAGATTCCCCCTGTGCAGAAGCGGGAACTCGACCCCTAACATTAGGGCCCCCCCTCCTTGGGCCTCGCTACGTTCGAAGGCAGCAATGAGCTGCGGAGCCCGAATGTGCTCAGCAGGCTCCCAGGATCTATCCTCAGGACCGTAACCCCTCCAATCCACCAAATAAAATTTTTTGCCACGAACCACCTTGTACCCCAAGATAGCGTTCACCTCGTAATCGTCCGTAGACGAACCCGACGTCCCAGTAGATGACTCAGAAAACCGGGACATGTAGACGGGTTTAAGGAGGGACACGTGAAAGGTGTCGGTGATACCTAGGCGTGGAGGAAGGGCCAGACGGTAAACCACAGGATTAACCTGTTCGAGGACCTTAAAAGGACCTAAGTAGCGAGGTGCAAACTTGGTAGACTCAACTCGCAGTCTGATGTTACGGGCGGAGAGCCACACCAAGTCGCCAGGAGCAAAGGTTGGAGCGGGGCACCGATGTGCGTCGGCGGAGGACCTCATTCTCTCCTTGGAAGCCTGAATGGCATCCTGAGTGCGATCCCAAATGTCCTGCGCCTCCACAGCCCAGTCTGCCACCCTGGAATCGGCGGAAGACACGGGCATGGGCACAGGTACCCGCGGATGCTGACCATAGTTAAGGAGGAATGGAGTCTGTCCAGTGGAATCAGCGACGGCATTGTTAAGAGCAAACTCCGCCCACGGTAGCAAAGATGCCCAGTCATCCTGCTTAGCCGAAACAAAATGTCGCAGATATGTGACCAAGGTCTGGTTGGCTCTCTCTACCAACCCATTCGTCTCGGGATGATAAGCCGAAGAGAGATTCAACTTGATACTGAGAAGACGACAAAGCTCTCTCCAGAACCGAGACGCAAACTGGGGACCTCGGTCACTGACAATTTTGTCTGGCATACCGTGAAGACAAAAGATGTGTTTGACAAACAACGCTGCCAAGGCCCGTGCAGAAGGTAACCGGGGAAGCGGCACCAAATGCACCATTTTAGAAAAATGGTCGGTGATTACCCAAATAATGGTACAGCCATGAGATTTGGGCAGACCCACAACAAAATCCATCCCGACCATCTCCCAGGGCCTGTCTGCCACCGGCAGAGGGTATAACAAACCAGCTGGCCGTTGTCGGGAAGACTTATTCTTGGCACAAGAGACACATGCCTGAACGTAGTCTCCGACGTCACGAACCATATGTGGCCACCAGTACGTCCTCGCCAGTAGCTCAGATGTCCTTTTTGCCCCAAAGTGTCCACCCACTCTGGATGAATGAGCCCAAGCGAGAACCTCCGGACGCAAATTGATGGGAACAAAAGTCTTGCCCGGGGGCACAGACTCCAGCGAAACCGGAGCTACAGTTCTCAGACTCTCCGAAGGGACAATGAGCCGAGGCTCGTCCTCCTCCTCCTCAGCTGACACGAAGGAGCGAGAGAGAGCGTCAGGACGAATGTTCTTCTCCCCGGCGAGATAATGTAGGGTAAAGTGGAACCGGGAGAAAAACAAGGACCATCTGGCCTGACGAGAATTCAGCCGCTGGGCTGTTTGTAAATAGACCAAATTCTTGTGATCCGTGAAAACTTGGAATGGGAACCGAGCACCCTCCAAGAGATGTCTCCACTCCGAAAAGGCCAACTTCATTGCCAGCAACTCTCTATCCCCGATGGAGTAATTTCTCTCCGCTGGTGTGAAGGTCTTTGAAAAAAGAAGCATGGGTGCTTCCGACCCTGAGCATCCTTTTGATAGAGGACTGCTCCAGCACCAACGGATGAGGCATCCACTTCCAAAAGGAATGGCTTACCCACATCGGGACGATGTAAGATAGGAGCACTGGCAAAATGGGACTTTATAGAAGAGAAGGCCTTGGAGACCCCTTCGGACCACGATTTGGGATTCGCTCCCTTCTTGGTGAGGGATACCAAGGGAGCTACCAAAGTTGAGAAGTGGGGAATGAACTGGCGATAGTAATTTATGAACCCCATAAAGCGCTGCACCGCTTTAAGAGAATGGGGTTCCTGCCAGTCCATCACTGCTTGTAGTTTGGCAGGATCCATAGCAAATCCCTGGGCCGAGATGATATAGCCCAGGAATGGCAAGGACTCCTGTTCAAACACACACTTCTCCAACTTTGCATACAAGGAATTCGCCCGTAAGAGTTCGAAGACTCTGCCAACATCTCTCCGGTGGGAGTCAATATCTGGAGAGAAGATGAGAATATCATCCAGATAGACTACAACCGAGGTGGAAAGCATATCCCGGAAGATATCGTTGACAAAGTCCTGAAAAACGGCTGGGGCATTACAGAGCCCGAAGGGCATCACCAGGTACTCATAGTGCCCATCCCTGGTATTGAAAGCCGTTTTCCATTCGTCCCCCTCACGGATGCGAATCAAGTTGTAGGCACCCCGCAGATCTAATTTGGTGAATATCTTTGCTCCCCTTAGCCTGTCAAAGAGCTCCGATATCAGGGGCAACGGGTACTTATTTTTAATGGTGATAGCATTGAGACCCCTGTAATCGATGCAAGGACGTAATTCCCCGTTCTTCTTCTGTACGAAGAAGAATCCCGCCCCTGCAGGAGACACTGACTTCCTAATGAATCCTCTTGCCAAATTCTCCTGGATGTATTGAGACATAGCCTCCGTCTCAGGGAGAGAGAGGGGATATACCCTTCCCCGAGGAGGTTCAGCTCCAGGCAAGAGGTCAATAGGACAGTCATAGGGGCAATGATGCGGTAGAGTCTCTGCTGCCTTTTTAGAGAATACATCTGCATAGCACCAATAGTACCTTGGAAGAGATGAAAGGTCTGCGGGTACCTCGGTAGTAGAGACCTGTACACACTCACTCACACACCTGCCCATACAAGACTTACTCCAACCCAATATTCTCCCAGAGGACCACTCAATATGTGGGGAGTGGTAACGAAGCCAGGGTATTCCCAGTAAAATCTCATCCATTCCCTCGGGTAGGACTAGAAGGGAAATAATCTCCTGGTGGGAAGGGGACATGGACAACGAGAATGGAACAGTCTGGTGTGTGATTTGTTGTGGAAGTGTCGACCCATTCACAACTCTAAGGCCGGCTTCACACTCAGCGTATGAAAATACGGTCCGTATATTACGGCCGTAATACGCTGAAAAGTCCCGAAAATAGTGGTCCGTAGCTCCTCCGTAGGCAGGGTGTGTCAGCGTTTTTTGCGCATGGCATCCTCCGTATGTAATCCGTATGGCATCCGTACTGCGTGGTTTTCTCGCAGGCTTGCAAAACCAACATACCGCTATAGAAGTGATCCATGTGTCCCAAAAAGAAAAAAAAAAATATATATATACTGTCTATATATATCCTTCAAAAAGAACCTGAAGACCCACCTCTTCAGACAAGCCTACAACCTGCAGCTACCACCGATCGACCAAACCGCTGCATGACCATCTCTACCCTCACCTACTGTATTCTCACCCATCCCTTGTAGATTGTGAGCCCTCGCGGGCAGGGTCCTCATTCCTCCTGTACCAGTTATGACTTGTATTGTTTAAGATTATTGTACTTGTTTTCATTATGTATACCCCTCCTTACATGTAAAGCGCCATGGAATAAATGGCGCTATAACAATAAATAATAATAATAATAAATAATAATAATAATAATATATATATGTCAGTAGACACATATATGTATATATATTAATATTTATTCCAGCGCTATACAGCTTGAAAGCCGGTAATTCAATTTTTCTTTCTCCTTCCTAAAACCCGACATGATTTGAGACATGGTTTACATACAGTAAAGCATGTCTTCTCTCCATTTTTTTTGCAGATTCCACACTACTAATGTCAGTAGTGTGTATCTGCAAAATTTGGCCGTTCTAGCTCTTAAAATAAAGGGTTAAATGGCGGAAAAAATTGGCGTGGGCTCCCGCGCAATTTTCTCCGCCAGAGTAGTAAAGCCAGTGACTGAGGGCAGATATTAATAGCCTGGAGAGGGTCCATGGTTATTGGCCCCCCCCTGGCTAAAAACATCTGCCCCCAGCCACCCCAGAAAAGGCACATCTGGAAGATGCGCCTATTCTGGCACTTGGCCACTCTCTTCCCATTCCCGTGTAGCGGTGGGATATGGGGTAATGAAGGGTTAATGCCACCTTGCTATTGTAAGGTGACATTAAGCCTAATTAATAATGGAGAGGCGTCAATTATGACACCTATCCATTATTAATCCAATTGTAGTAAAGGGTTAAATAAAACACAAACACATTCTTTAAAATTATTTTAATGAAATAAAAACAATGGTTGTTGGAGTATTTTATTCTACGCCCAATCCAGTCACTGAAGACCCTCGTTCTGTAAGTAAAAAAACATAATAAACCAACAATATACTTACCCTCCGCAGATCTGTAACGTCCAACGATGTAAATCCTTCTGAAGGGGTTAAAACATTTTGCAGCAAGGAGTTCCGCTAATGCAGGCTGCTCCTTGCTGCAAAACCCCGGGGAATGAGCTAAATATAGGTCAATGATCTATATTTAGCTTCATTTGCGGTGAGGCGCCCTCTGCTGGATGTTCATAGATCGTGGGAATTTTCCTAGAAAGCTTCCCTGTGCAGAAGCGGGAACTCGACCCCTAACAACATGTCCAATATTTTTCTCCTCAGAGTCTTTCCATGGAAAAAAAATCACAGCCTGCCTGATTTACATCCGATATTTGGATCACACTCAGCCATTCAAGTCAATGAGTCTGTGGAAAACATCACACTGCACTTGGAAGATATCTGAGTGCAGTCCAATTTCAGCATCTTTGATTTTGTGAAAAATTCACCAATTTGTTGCCAAAAATGGCAAAGAATACTACAAGACAAAAAAGAAGGGTCCGATTCATTATTTCCATCTTTTTAAGTCGCTTTTAATTTTTTTTGTCCTGTGACATTTGCCAAATTCTTCAAAAAATTGGGTAACTTGGTTCACGAATTTTGTGCAAAACAAAAAATTCTCTTTATTATTGCTACAAATTTTCAGGCGCACATAACATCACTCCAGGGGAAACTCGAGTACATTTACACCAAAATTTGGCATCTTATTAAAAAGTCACAATTAAACCAGCAAAAAACATCTGACAACTCCAAGCCCTGTCCACTTTGGCAAACGTAAAAAAAAGAGTGAACAGATAAAAATGGTCTAAAAAAAATGTGTGATAAAAAAAAGTGTCAGAAATCAAAAACTGTCACGAGTATGTCACGTCCTCCTGGAAGATCTGGGGTTCGGTGATCATCACGTATTGTGAATCACAGATCTTCCATTTAGCCTGTGTGTTTTGTTTCTCATATTAAATGGACTTTGTTTCCTTTGGCGCTGAAGAGGTTAAAGATTCTTTGTATGCTGGTTAGAGACATGCAGCTCCATCTCACAGATGATTCTGACCTGCTCGATTTTTTAGCTCTATAAACCTGACCAGACCTTCTCATCTCTGCCTGTGAAAGTTTTACTTCCTGGCTTGCTGGAGTTGATGTGCTGAAGATGGAGTTCGTAGTTGCTGCTGGAGATTGTTGCGTGCTGTTTTTGTGTATATGCTTTCTCCATTATCCTATTCCCATTTCATTTTGTACATTCCTATCCTTCCCTTTATTCCCCTCTACCCTTGGTGTTTTTTGTATGTAAGTTGCTTTATGTTATCCCTGTTTGTCTTACGCGTTTATACACTAACATATCTGTCCCAGGCCTTCCTGGGGGAGAAGACAGCTTAGGACCTTAATAGGAGCATAGTAAGGTCGGAGACTCGGGCCTCGCTACCTTTAAGAGTACCCCCGGGACAGGGATATTTAGGGTCCTTGTTCCAGGGACAGTTTGAGGCCCCCCCTTCTTTATTGAAGACCATTACAGTGTTACAAAAACAGGCTAAACTCTACAATACAATGATGAATTGGGCTAAAAAAGTCTAATGAATCAGGGTCCTAATGGGCCCACGTGCTGGCAAACTCCCTCTTAGAATACAGCTGATAGAAGGGGGGCCCAACAGCGGACTGGGGGAGCCTAATTACAAGAAGGGATTGCAATGGACATCCTCTATAAGGAGAGCTCAATTTCAAAGAAATCACAATGTTGTTCCTAGCTACAGTCATGAGCAAGCAGTAAAACATGAAATAGCATTACAAAGCAAAATGTATATAAAATGCAAAACAATTACCAATAAGCAATTGCCAAGAAATGATTTTTCCCAGCTAATCAAGACATCCTAACACAAATACAACATCATTCACCTACATATATATAGTCATTACTGACCGTTGTCGCTACAAAGGTGCAAAGTCATTCTGATCTTAATGAAAGCTGCTTTGTGTGAATATGCCATATCTAATATATAATTGCCTAGAATACTACTTCCTGCAATTTGTGCCAACTTCCGTGGCTTTGTCCGGAGCTAATGTCCGGAGCTAATGTCCGGAGCTAATGTGCGGAGATAATGTCCGGAGCTAATGTCCGGAGCTAATGTCCGGAGCTAATGTCCGGAGATAATGTGCGGAGATAATGTCCGGAGCTAATGTCCGGAGCTAATGTCCGGAGCTAATGTCCGGAGATAAGTGACGTCAACAGTGTCCAGTGTCTGATTGGTTGCCGCCTGCTGCGAGCAACCAATCAGAAACGTGCCGTACTGTGACACACTCCGCCCGCCATTTTGGTGTGATTTTTGAATTTTTACCTCACAGCAAGTTTCTACTGCGTGGAGGCGGGCCCAGTGACGTTGCTCTTCAAGCTCCTGCCGAATTTCGTCAAAAAAATGATAATACCATTTACCAAAACTATATATATTTAGTTGTGAAGTGGTTCAGTGACATTTTCACACCAATTTTGAACTTTTGTTTGGTGTTTTCTCCATATACTGCCTATTATTTTTGTTCTTTCTTACTATTATTTATTAATTGTATTATTCTTACATTTGAATAAATAAAGTATATATGGATTCTAGACTCCCGATTCTTTAGAATCGGGCTGCCATCTAGTACTAATTATAATTTAGAAAGATTTGGGGACCATGAAAGGAAGCAAATCTCAGTAATACCTTTCTCTGAATCGCCGTGTGAAGGGGACTTGCTTCTTCTCTTAGCATCCGGAATATAGGTTTCCTTACTGCTGGTTCCATTTTGTTTTCCAAATCCGCCCTTAAAAAATAGGTTCATGAACGTCTTGGACCGTTGCAGGCCTGGACTTTCAGGAGTGGAACGCTTCTCTTTTTTCTTCTTCTTTCGGGCCTCTGCAAAAAAAATAGTAAGAAAAAAGAATGAATGAAGACTTAAGCGCTTATGCAGCGTTGCTTTTTTATCTTTATTCTGGATTTAAAATGGTTCTAACCGTGTCTTATTTTTACATGCGCCTTATTCACTATTCCATTTACTTGGTGATGACTGCTCTTTTTCTTTTTGGTTCAGCATTGTGGTTTTGGTTATCCAGAATCTAAATCATCATTTGTGACTTTTCGAATTGCTGTAAAATTTTTGATCAGAGATACTCTGTGTAGCCTAAGGGAGTACAACATCTGCCTAGTCGCAGACTAACTTTCTAATGTTTAGTGAGAAGATTGTCGTTTTACTTTAAGGGCTCGCTCACACAAGTGTATAACTCAGAGGGGTGCTATGTTTTATCCGATGGCACTCGGAGCAATGTTGTTCTATGGGGCACTGCTGATGTGTGTTCTCCTCATGCCGATGCGGCACGAGAAAAAAATCACAGTATGCTGCAAGTGGTTCCATAAATGTGATGACACGCACCGGGTCTACATCGGACAGCATTTGGATGTCATCCCAGTGCAGTCTGATTTCCACAGACTCAGACAATGGAAAAGATGGAGAAATTAAGTTCTCCATCTTCTCCTCACCCGTGAAACGACTTTCTCATGCGAGAGAATCGGATCACACTAAGCTAACACTCTACTCAAACCGGGATTTGAGTTTGTGAGAGAATTGGATCAATAATGTTAATGACTCTCTGCTCAGAGAGAATACACCATCATGTGACCCCGGCCTAAGAAGGAGCAAAAGAGCACAAAAATAGGCATCTTTGACTTTGCACCAATTCATCAAACATTGCGTGCCCGTTCAGATAAATTTGGAGCAAAAGTAAAGACAAGACAAAAAAAATGACTTAAAGGGAACCTGTCACTAGATTCATGCTGCCCAAAATATTGGCAGCATGAATCAGAGCTAGCTGTATTATTGCAGATATGTATTTTTCTGTAACACAGTCCGATTTTTTTTTTGCCATACTCATTGACGTGCATGGCAAAGTGCGATCCGATTTACGGATGTAAAACAGGCATGCTGTGATTTCTTTCCTTGGACTGAGTCTCAGCCATGCAAGTCAATGAGTACGTGAGTGCAATCCAATGTTTTGTTGGATTGCACTAGGACCAAACATACGGTCTGCACGAGCCGTAAGAATGAAAAGCGAGTGACTCCATTACAGCTTGAATTGGAGGAAGATTCAGGCCCAGCACGTAACCCTTTAGTTGCTGTGGTCTGTGACTGAGGCATGATCTCAGAGGACTCCCCAACTCAGGAACTGAGGAACCCGATTGCAGCCATGGTGACCTAGGAAGAACTTCAGAGCTGTCTTTTCAATAAAGTGTAGGGACACAGAGTATAGTTAGTATACCGGAGTATTTTTAACATACTCTAAGTAAAATAAAGAAGATAGAATATAAAAAAGATGTGTAATATATATATATATATATATATATATATATATATATATATATATATATACACATAATAAAAAATAATCCTTTAATAGAAAAATAAATTATAAACAAAATTACTAAAGTCTACAAGCACATTCATATCATTATTAAGTATAAAATACATTATATTGTGTACACAATAATTAAAAACATGAACTGACATATTAAGTTAAAAAAACAGATTTAAACATTTTTTTCAACAAAAAAATAAATATCGTAAATTAAATTACATAATAACTGATAAATGCCATCAAAGAGAGCTGAAAATAATATTTCTTGTGAATAAAACAAAGCCTCATACGGCCATAACAATTAAAATACTTAAAGCGTTATAGTTGCTAAAAAGCAGGTAGGCGGAAATGAAAAAAAAAAATGAATCAATCATTACCTTTTCGGCCTGATCAGATTTGCTCCTCTGACTTTTTGAAAAGTGAGCCGAGCTCGGATGGGAACAATAAATATATAGGAAAAGTAGTAAATGTATTAAAAAAAAAAAAGTAAAAAACTCACCCCACAGAGTAAGGTAACTCTGAGTTCTTTTGATGGGTTTTCGAGGTTTGCTAAGAGCTAATAACAAGGCTGTTTTTGGAGATTCTGAGCTAGGAACATCTCCCGATGATTTTCTCTGCTTCTTCTTAAACTGGGATTCAAGAAAACTCTCTGATCTTATGGCAGTGTCTTTAAGACGAACAGTGGGATGCACAGTCCTTTTAGTTTCACCAATGACCATTCCCATCTTGTGAGATCCTTCTTGATCCAGGAGTCCTGATGATGACATGTTGGGATCTGTTTGCATGGCAGTCTCTGACTGGTCCAAGTAATTGGTCTCAAGTAAGGCTTCAGTAGAAATGCCAACATCGATCATTCCTGGTTCATACAAGGCTGGGCTGGAAATAAGTGCTTGATGGTATCCATTAATAGAACCCGGAGGAGGTCCGGAGGAATAGGAAGAAATAGAAGAGCTGGTTTCCGATGCTTGAGATAATTGCTGCAATTGGCCATTGGTTACTAATAAGGAGGAGAAGAAACAAAAAAACGTATTATACGGCCCTAAAAGTAATTTTTTTAGTTAAAAAAAAAAAAAAGAAATTGCTTCTCTAACTTTTAGTGATCAGCGGTTACTGCTTTTTGTCCAGGACAAATGTACTATTACATGTAGAGCAAGGACAGACTAGGTCCACCACGAATGTAGACACTCTTACCGAATGGCACTATGTACTGGCCCGTGAAGGAAAGTCCTGACCTGGAATTTCTAAATCTACATGTCCTACAAGTACAGAATTTACACAGCAGGAAATTTTCTTTAGTTGTCTCATTTGTTGGACACTCTCTTAGAAAGGCTTGCTGGTGATAAGCTGAACACAGGAAGTTCCATGGTTGGGACCATAAGTGATAAGCTATGGGTGAACTTGGTAGTACATTTTCAAGTCCTGTGCAGGGCCAAGAAATGAAACTTTAGATCCAATCGAAATCATTGGGCTGTCTGTGTAATACAAGGAATATCCTAGATCGTTTAGCTTAAGAGGGTTTTTTTAATGTGGATTTTGAAGGGAATCCATTCTCACATCCGTGTCCAAAACTACTTCAAATATTCTTTGTTGTGGATTTTAGCGTAGTTACTTCACTACTTGTAACCATACAGCGACTAATATATCCAGTCGAGTATACCCTGCTGATCAGCTGAAAGATTATTTCCCCAAGGACAGTGCCATCATCTGATCATGGCTAATAATCATCTGCTATTGATCATGCAGCTTAATGTAGCCCAGTTCTATTGAAGGAGATGAAACTGAGCTGTATACCAAGCACAGCCACAACTGCATGTACAATAATATGCCTGGCTAATCCATGAAGGTACCGGTGAGCATCATGACCTCTACATTCAGCTGATCACCAGGGGTGAGTCAGAGTCAGAGTCCACCTAAAAAAAGGAAACCGCCCGTAACAAAGAGCCTAATAAAATATTTGGAATTAGGCTTTCTAAACAAGACTTCTCCTTTAATGAGGACCTGCCACTTGCAATATGTAATTTTTTTTACCTGTTATAAATGCCAATGTTCTCCTGAATCCGGTGTTTTTCTCTTGTTCCTGAGCCTCTCCATTCCTTAAATATGACCCCCTCTTCCCTATTTATAAAGCTAAAGTTTTAAGCCAATTGGGCATGGTCCTCAATAAGAATGGATTCAAGAGAACAGCGACATTTTCACCAAGTGCAAAAACTACATATGGATACTTTTTAATTAAATTGCCTGATCACTTTTGAACGCAAAGCTCCCAAATAAAATCCTTTTTCCAGTACAGATCAGATCCTTCTTAATAAATTGGATTTAAAAAAGTGAATGAATATTCATCAGTCCTTTTCTAGAATGTCAGGAAACCTTATATAAGAGCAGTATACATTCTCGAATGGAGTTCCTTGCACCAGGATTCCCTTCAAACGTGACGATCCTGTTTTATTATTCAGTACTTACATCGATTAAACCAACAATACTCTGCAATCATCTCCTTGTACGCAGGGTACATCCCCATCTCCTGTAAGACACAACGAGATACGCGCTAATAAAATACACACAGACCTGCAAATATGAGATGAGCTGCAGAAAGTAAAACCTGATCGGCCTGTTTGATGAATAATACATTGCTCTCCACAGATGAAACCGTAGACACAGAGCCTTAAGTAAGTGACCCTGCAATGCCTTGAGACGCAGCCTGCGTGATGCTTGATTATACCCTTCCCTTTATGGAGGAGGTAATTAGCGGTAAGTCACTTACCCAGAAACAGGCGCGGGTTTTCACTAATGACTCTACCGCTCCGGAATGTCACTAGTAGTTTTCTTTTTATTGTTTAGAAAAAATATTTTGCTTTTAAGAATATTTGTGTATGATGTAGGTTTATCTCTTTTTCCTAATTTTTCAACCAGTTATGTCATAAATATTAACAAAAGTAGCTGACCCAGACTCCTCCTTTGAGAATGAAAGGGTCACCAAGCCTAGTTATAATTCCTATATGTCAGTACTATGGCAGCTATACCAAACACATAGGGTCCAATTAATCATTTGTGATTTCTTAAAAGTCACATTTCATCTTTTGCCTTGCTGTATTTTTTTGCGCCTAATTATTGAAAAGGGTGAACAGGGTTCATAAATTTGGCGCAAAATAAAATAATGTTCTTTATTTCGGATTTAAATGTTTTTGAGGATTTTCCAACATCAATAGTAGCAAATTCTTTAAAGGGAACCTGTCACCTGAATTTAGCAGGACCGGTTTTCAGTCATATGGACGTAGTTTTCAGGTGTTTGATTCACCCATTCCTTACCCGCTGGCTGCATGCTGGCCGCAATATTGGATTGAAGTTCATTCTCTGTCCTCCGTAGTACACGCCTGCGCAAGGCAATCCTTGCGCAGGCGTGTACTACGGAGGACAGAGCATGAACTTCAATCCAATATTGCGGCCAGCATGCAGCCAGCGGGTAAGGAAAGGGTGAATCAAACACCTGAAAACTCCGCCCATATGACCGAAAAATGGTCCCGCCAAATTCAGGTGACAGGTTCCCTTTAAAAAGTTTCACGCTTGTCTAAAAATGAGCCAAATTTAAAACTCCGCCTGATGCATTAATTCAGGCAGAGACTAAAGCGAGATGTGGCAAAAAAGTTGACATTTGGTAAAAGTCGCTTTTCATGAATCTGTCTAAAACAATTGGATAGGCAAAGTTGTCAAGGAAAAATAAAAAAAAGACTTAAAAATGAAAGACAACTGGAAAAATGATATAGAGAATAAGGTGCAAATACTAAAGCCACTAAAAATGAGAAAATTACTCTAGTGGAGAAACAACAATTATGAATTGAGGTAATAGTTTTTATTATTATTTTAGTGGCGTAAAAAAAAAATTCTGACGTTTGTAAAAAAAATATTTGGTTTGTGTTGCCTTTTTCCTGAGACCAGTAACTTCCTTATTTTTTCTTCAATTAGAGCTTGTTTTTTTGTTATGAGCTGTAGTTTCTTTTGTAAGATTTCGGAGTACTCTATTTTTCGGACCATAAGACGCACTGGACCATAAAACGCACCCAAAATTTTTGGGAGGAAAGTAGCAAAAAAAAGATTTTTTATAAGAAGAGGGTCCATTTTATAATCCAAATTTAAGGTATGTAACCTGTGGGACTGTGGTGATGGAGGAAGCTTCCTCAGGAAGCTGTTGGAGGCAGAAGTGGAGCAATGCTGCGGGCCCTGGGTGGGCCGGGTCAAGATGCCAGACTACGCATGCACTGCCGGAAGCAGACCATGGATTCAGGAAAATGGCCACCGGGAAAGCAATGCACTCCACCCTGCCTCATTGCCGAAATCAGGACCGCAGCATCGCACCGCTTCTGCTGCCTTCTGAGGAATGAAATTTGCCTCCACAACCTCCCAGGTAAGCTACATTTGAACTATAAGACGCACCCCCATTTTCCTCTCAATTTTTTGGGAAAAAAGGGCGTTTTATAGTCTAACATATATGGTATACATGATCTCTGTGTATTGTATTTTTATAAGGAGATACAGCAACTGAAAAACAGCAATTCTGTGGTTACTATTTTATTTCTCTATACAGCATTTACCTTATGGACTAAATCATTTTATATTTTGGTAGACCAGACTTTTATGAATGCGGAGGTGAAGTAGCAAATATGCATTTTTTATTTCTTGATTTTTGGCTGAGTAAAAATGGGTGATTGCAACTTTTTTATGTTTTAAAATTTTCTTATATTATTAAAAATATATTTTTTTCTAATCTTCATTTTTTTCAGGAACTTATAGTGACATTTAAGGAGTTAAACAGCAGCCATCAGAGCTGGCTCTCTAATTGATTTTAGTACTTCACTATTGTGGGCGTTTGGCTTCTGTTTTCTACATTTATTCCCATGTGAAAAGTACAAAATCAAACTTGTTTGGGATTTTGGAACACTAGAATAGAGAATCCGCTAGATTGCTGGATCTTTTAAGCCAAGTTCCTTCCTACATGACGCTGCTATGCTTTGTGCTTTATATTTGGAGTGTGACCAGCTTGGTTTGCATTTATTGTTGCGGCTTGGAAACATTATTTAAGTGATTTTTTTTTATAGGAATTTATCTTTTCCGTTTCATACAATTTCTAAATAAACTATTCTGGATTCACCTTGATTGTGAGCATGATGTGAGTTAACCCCTTTAGCACTTCGACCGCTTTACTATGGCTTATGTCTTCAAAGTTAATTCCGTTGGCTGCAAGAACTTGATCTCCAATTTTGATGCCTCTTTCTTCAGCTATTCCCCCTGAATCAACTCTGAGGAAAAAACAAAAATATGATAAAATAAGTGAGAGCTAAGATTTAGGAGACATATCGTGATGTATGGTATTTAAGATCACAACAGGTTTTATGACTTCACATCATTTCATAGATACCCGGATAAGTCCTAATTCAGAAGTCTTTTTTTTCCTCGTATTTGATGTCACACTGATGGCAGTAATGTAAACATGTACTAAAAATGGATGAAAATCAGGTCTACATCACTGCAAAGTTCCTGGCTGGGGGTAGGAGCAGAGCTGTTGGGTCAGGAATTGAAGATGGGTTGGAGCTGTTCTGCCAAGGACTTTGCAGTGATGTAGAATTGTAGTTCTAATGATGACTCATGCATAGAAGAGAGACTTCCAGTTTCTACATAGAGCTTAGAAGAATTCAGCTAGTCAGTTTTTAAGCATGTGATATCATAGACATCATGGACAAGAGAAGAATTAACTGAGTAGAAAGGCAAAATAAGCAATTGTAAGTACACAGTGCCATATAATATGATGACTGTGCTATAATAAGAGGATAACAACTTTGATAGGAGGAGTGCTTCTTTAGCTGCCCATGTACAGTTGATAATTTTCTCCCAATTGCTCTTTTGACTGACAGCTATTTCCCCCAACTGCCCCATACACATAAACACCCACATCTGTTGGCGGCCTCAGAAAAAAAAAAGTATAGGGTATTGAAATTCAACCTGGCCGATCCTTCTCTCCACGAACATCTTTTATTGAGGGAGTGTCGGGAGGCTGCCATACACATTAAATGGCCATGTTTGGATGACATTTCACTTACATGTTTAACCCTGCTGTTCTGTTGGTCAAAAATTACCGACTTTGAACTTCAATATTCTTTAAAATATTCAAGATGCGGCTCTGAAACCCGTGGCCGACCGACCCATCCTCAATTAAGTCAATCAACCACAAGTTTCAGAACCGCATCTTGAACACCCCAAAAAATACCAAAGTTCAAAATAGGTCTCCCCAGACCGAACAGAACAGCAGGGTTAAGGACCTTCAGCTTAAATTTTGTGTATTTTAGGCCAATTTTCTCATAAATCAGTGAAGCTTAAAAAATATACAGTTTCCAATTTTAATCGAGGTTATTGGGTGCAATCTGGAAAAATACAGCTACAAACGTAATGAGAAACACAAAGTTGTAAAAAGCAATTTGATAGAACTTTATAAAAGATGGATGTTATATGCGACTTATGTCATATTTTTAACTTCATGGAATATTTAAAGTTGCTAAACTTACCCAACTGCTCCGATGACTAGGAGAACTACACCCAACAATCTATGAACTAAAATATAAAAGTGTATGTGTTTGGACTCTTCACTTACTTGGAAACAAAGATCCCAAGTCCAAATTCTTTTCCCCCTCTAATGTTGAACCCCCAGCATGTGTCATCAGAGGACGTGTAGAGATGGACGATCCTTTTCATTCCATCTTCAGAGCTGCTGTCTGATGGTGTCGAACTTCCCTTCTCTACTATGAGTCTCTTGTTCAGCACATCTACCCTGAAATTTTAGATAGGGAGATATATGATCTAATACATTGGTGACACAAATACGTATGCACACTCTTAAGCAGCAATTTTTCAAATATTGTGTATCTTGGGTACACCCTTCCTACAAAGACCTATGTGTCTCCATGGTAACAGTGTAATGACCAGAGGTCCGAATAAGATCCAGTGAGTCACAAACCAAGACCAAGGCAGAAATCTCCAACGGTATTTACTCAAAGGCAAATTAATCAAGGTAATATGGAGAATATTAAGGCAGATGCACCCCAAAGATACACTAATTCAGCAGCAGCTGAAATCACTGTGCCACTCAAAGGTCTCCTGAGAACTGTGTACTACAACAGACTAGTAAGAAATTTACCTAACAGGCAACTAAAAACAGGAACAAGTGTAAATTGAATGTAGTGTTATTAAGGGAGCCCCTGGAATGGCACATTGAGTATAACTTACACAACTCTAATATAAGATACACCTCTAAAGTAACAATTTAACACTCTGAGCAGAGATACCCGGGTATCTATAACTATGGTACCGTATCCTGAGATGGATTTCCTCTCAGGCAGGAATCCGCACAGGCTGTAGCCAGTTCATATCTTCAGCGCCAATAAGTTACAGCAAGCTCCTCTTGTCTTGTCGGCCGATGCCGAGCCCAAACGCCGGGGACTTAGTTAGTGGTCTCACGATGTAGTCTCTGCTTCTGTAGCTCCTAGGAATGCTTCCACGACAATCCGTCCGTCTCTGTATCAGCAGTCTGTCCAGACTTGTTCCTCCACTCAATGCACAGGGAATCCACAGACTTCCAAATTCGTACTGGGTTCTTAGCAAAGTCTCCGTCTTTTCTTAGATAAAGGGTTAGCTCCTCTCCAGGAAACGTTAGCAACACAAGTCTCTCACAGAGTTAAACAAAAGGTTAGCTCTTCTCCAGGGGAACGTTAGCAACAAAAAGTCTCTCAAAAGCTTCTTTTCCTCCAAAAACACTTGCAGTAAATCCACACAGTCTCTTTTTAAGATCTCACAGCAGCTTCTCCTTTTCTTCCCGCCTTTTCTCTCTCAGCTCTCACTTCCTACTTTCACTTTACACTCGAGACACTAGACCCCACCCCGCAGCACACATTGTCTCTGGGAGGTCTGTCCTCTGCTGCAACAGGCAAAAACCACAGGGTCCTAGTGCCCTCTCAGTGGGACTACAGTTCACCCTCTTACATGCCACCCCACTAGAGGTTGGCGTCCTCGACATACCTTCCCACTCAAATTCATCTTGAGCATATCGCTGAGGCGGTATTCCTGCCGTAGATCGTGTAGTTCTCCTGAGTCCTACATCAACAGGTGCGACCTTAGAGGGAGCTAGAGTCTCTTCCGTGGTCGTGTTAGTGGGCGTAAGTGGAGTTGTCTCCTCCTGCGGCTCGATGTCCTGTGATACAGCGTCAGGACCAAGCAGTTGACCTGATGCACTCTCCTCAACAACATCCTCCATATCCCCAACATTCTCATCACCCGAGGCCAGATCGGTCACAGGGGGCAAATAAGCAGGCGCAGGAGTAAGCACACCATCAAACTCAAGATCATTCAGAGCTTCCGCCCCTTGGAACATGGCCTCTGGCTCTAGGGGGGTAGGCGCCGAATCTTCAAACCAGCACCGTTGTAACATGTTACGATGCAAATTACGGGTTGGCCCCCCTGTCCCCACCGGTTCGACCTCGTACACTGGAATCTCAGGGTTCACCTGTTTTTTTATCAGATACGGTATCGCCTCCCATCGGTCACTCAGCTTTCCTGACCGTCGTTTTGTCCTCACCAACACTCTGTCCCCCGGAGAGAACAGCTCTGTTTGTACAGGTCGCGTGTCCTTATGGACCACCTGTCGAAGGCGGTCGCCCACCACTTGATGCACCACCCTCAACCGCCGCCGATGCTCTCGTACCCACTCGGATGCAGTCCGAAGGGGGGCGGAGGAGGGATCTGGCATGTTCAAATCCTCAATGTCTCGGCCAGGTCTACCAAACATCAACATGTGTGGTGAGTAACCAGTAGTACTGTGCACCCTGTTATTGTAAGCCCACATCAATTCGGGGAGATACTCAGGCCAGCATGTCTGTTGCTGACTCTCTAAGGACCTCAACATTTGCAACAGGGTCCGATTAAAACGCTCACACGCCCCGTTACCCTGAGGGTGGTAAGGCGTTGTTCTCGACTGCTCGATACCATAGAGCTGGTGCAACTCTTTCATCAGCGTCCCCTGAAAGCAGGCCCCTTGATGTGAATGTATTCTCTGCGGACACCCGAACACTTGGAAGAAATGTCGGCACACTGCCTCAGCCGCCGACTTGGCCGTCTGATCTCTCGTCGGCACCGCTACAGCATACTTGGTAAAGTGATCTGTCATCACCAGGCAATAGGAGTACCCTGACGTAGAGTACCCTATCAACACGTAGTCATGAGTAGCTCCAGTGGAGCTGAAGTCTTAATAGACTGTGTGGGAGCCCGCTGCTCAGGGCTTTTGTTGAGCCCACAAATTCGGCACTGCCGACACGCGTCGGCCACCATCCCTCCCAACTCAGGGCAGTAGAGGACTCGCTGCAACCACTGAAGTGTCTTTTCACTTCCAAAATGGGCCCCCTTCTCATGCGCCTCACGAGCAACCACTGGCCCCATCCCCACAGGAATTATCAGTTGGTACCGATGCTGCAGCTCCGATGGCAGGTACACCTTATGATACAAAAGACCTTGCTCCACACACAATTTATCCCATTGTCGAAGGAGTTTCATTCCTTCCATGGACAACTGAGCCTTGTCCTCTGCACTGGGCCAGGCCTTGTTTTGTACCCAACGGCGCACAAGTGCAATGTCCGGACACTCATCCTGGACTCTTGTCCAATCTGAGGGTGTTTTACCCAGGACACAGGGCATCCCGGTGGCCACCCCACTTGAGTGTACCACACTTTGGAAGATAGGTATCTGCCCCAAAGCTGGAGTTTCAGTATCCTCAGTTGTTCGTCAACATCTTCCCCGGATGACCCAAGGGGCACCCTTGACAATGCATCTGCATTGCCGTTCTCTCGACCAGAGCGAAATTTAATGCGGTAATTGAACTTGGCCAGTCTGGCGACCCACCGCTGCTCCAACGCCCCCAGTTTTGCATTCTCTAAGTGAGCTAGCGGGTTGTTATCTGTCATGACTAGCACCTCAGCCCCTGTTAGATACTCGGCGAAGCATTCTGTCATTGCCCACACCAGGGCCAGCAATTCCAGCCGGAATGAGCTGTAGTTAGCCGGATTTCGCTCGGAGTCTCTTAAAGATCTGCTGCCATAAGAAATCACTCGTTCTCGGCCGTCCTGCACCTGTGCTAGTACTGCCCCCAACCCATGAAGACTACCATCGGTATACAACAAAAAAGGGGTGTCAAACCGGGCGTAGGCCAGCAATGGGGCACTCGTTAGGGCGGTTTTCACTCCATCAAATGCCTTTTTCTGTAGGGGCCCCCATGGAATGGGGCGATTTCGAGGACCCGGCGCTGTCCCTCTCAAAAGTTCATTCAAGGGACTCACCACTTGTGAGAATTTAGGCACAAACCGCCGATAGTATCCTGCTAGGCCCAGGAAGGCCCGCACTTCTCGCAGGTCACAAGTAGGTGGCCACTCTTGTACCGCCTTAATCTTACTGGCTAAAGGTAGTACCCCGTCCGGGGTCACCAGATGCCCCAAATATTCAATCTGGTTTCATAACAGTTGACATTTTTTTGGCTTTATTTTCAGGCCGTAGCTCTTGAGCCGCCGGAGAACTTGACGCAGCTTCTCCAGATGATCTTCAAATGAGGTTCCGAACACCACAATGTCGTCTAGATATATCAGGACTGATTCAAAATTTAGATCGCCCAAGCAATGTTCCATCAGGCGTTGGAAGGTTCCTGGGGCGGTAGCGAGGCCAAAGGGCATCCGGTTGAACTCAAAGAGCCCCATTGGCAAGACAAACGCCGTCTTGGCCCGATCTTTTTTAGCCATTGGGACCTGCCAGTACCCGCTTGCCAAATCCAACGTTGAGAAATACTTGGCCCGACCCAGGGCCGACAGGGATTCTTCAATACGGGGTAAAGGATATGCGTCCCGTACGGTGTGGGCATTCAATTTCCGATAGTCCACACAAAATCGGAGTGTCCCATCCTTCTTGCGGACCAAGACTACAGGGGCCGCCCAGGGACTCCGGCTCTCTCGGATCACTTGGTTGTCCAGCATACTGGCCACCATGCTCTTCACCTCTTGATAGAGCGCCGGAGGAATTTGACGATATCTTTCTCTAATGGGTGGAGTATCCCCCGTTGGAATCTCATGCTCAATCGTCTGGGTACACCCGAAGTCCTCTCCATGTCGGGAAAATGTCTCTTGATGTTCCCACAAAACTCTCTCCAACTGCTCCAACTGCACGGGGGTCAGCTTCTCCCGATCCACTCCCATCTGCTCCATGATCACATGAACATTCCATTCCTCCGTAGGAGGTTCAGTCCGGCCTACCTCGACCGCGAATGTCCAGGATGACTGTTGGTCTGGTCGCAATTCGAACCCTGCATTTTCCGGCACCTTCTCTGCCGGCACGAACAGTTCAGCCAGTATGGTCCCAGCGGGAATTGCAACAGCTTCATCTAAAACATTGATGCATCGGACCGGCACTCGTCCATTCTTCACAATCGCCAAAGACCGGGCCACATGTACCTTGGCAAATGAGGAACCCTCTCGGGCGGGCTCAAGTAGCACTTCAAGCCCATTCAATCTCTGTGCAGCTCCCACAGGCAGCATTAAGAGTTCCTCTTGTCTGGGTCCCAGCAGGATCGGGGCCCTCGAAGTCACTCGGACCCGGCCCACCCGGCCACCTGGGACCGCACTTTTCAGCAAGTCGCAACTCAGCACTAGACGGTGTAGAATTCTCTGTGTGGGTCGGTGTCTTGTCGCACGGGCCCAGTATCGGGGTCCTTCACTGGCATACATCTGGTGATTCAAATCTCGCAGCACGTTCATTCCGAGCGTCACTTCCATCCCTCTTCTAGGGGGGTGATCCACCAGTACTACCCCTTTCTGCCCCAGCTCTTGACCAAACATTTTTAGTTGCATCCACACGATCCCTTTGACTGACAATTGACCATTATTTGCGGCGGTCAGTCGTATCACTCGGCCATCCTCTGGAATCACTAGTCGACTGAAGTATCTCTCATATACTTCTAGAGGCATTATAGTACATTCGGATTCCGTGTCAACCAAGCACCTCATCTTCCGCCCTTCAAACTCTGCTTCTATCACTGGACTACATGCAAACAAATCTTGTTCATTCCGTCGAGGGCTTTGTGTGGGTGGGGCCGCTGCTGCTTGCCCTCTCATGGCAGCGGCCGGAAGTTTAAAGCCGGCGACGGGGTTTCTGGGGCTGTAAGCGCCCGGCAGTAACGCGAGATGTGTCCCTGGCGGCCACACTTCCAGCAGGTGATTGTTCCTCGTGGGCGAGGGCTTGACTCATTCTGATAGGACGACCTGGCCATTTGCGGGGTCACTGTTCCAGGGGGTGGGGCAGGAGGTTCCCGTGAGGTGGTAGAGGCGGGATCAACTGTCAGTTGAGACAATTTCAGCTTCAACTCCTTCACCTCAGCACGCAAAGCTTGTACCACGCTTACAAGCCCCTCTCCCCCCGACCCTGATGACACACCTTCCTCCAGCTGGGCACTGTTCACTGACCCCTCGGGAACATAGGCTGATTTCTCTTCCCTTTCCACTGCAGCTCGGTAAATCTGCTAGAAAGATAACTCTGGTGCAACCCGGGCCATTTCCAACAGCTTGTCCCGGAGAAGTCTATGGGCTAAACCGGTGATGAATTGGTCCCGGAGCAAGCGGTCTACCTCCCGGAACGCCCCCATGGCCCCCGGGTCTAGTCGCTGCATCTCATTCAACATCTCTTGTAAAATATTAGAGTACTGCATCAGGGACTCACACTCTCTCTGGGGACGATTAAAGAATAGGGACCGAAGCTGGGCCACACGAACTCCCCTCTAACAGTTCCAAAATCTTTTCTAATGTATCCCTCTCTGATTCTGGGCGCACCATCACCATACGCCTAATATCACCCTCCAGTGCATTTAATGCCAGCTCAGCGCGTAACGCGGGGGTCAAATTACACATGCGCAGAATACTCCGGATTCTCTCAGCCCAATCTTGCAACGCCATATTGCGCCCATCGTATTTCGGCATGTGCTGAAGTAAAGCTCCTACAGGCACATACCCTCCCGGAGTCGCAGCGGCTGCCAGGGGAACCCCAACCCCCGAGGAGGATGCGGATACAGCGGGGTCATTTCCACCCTCGCCCTCGTCCATGACAAACACTGGATCCTGCCGACTACACCAAAAATGTAATGACCAGAGGTCCGAATAAGATCCAGTGAGTCACAAACCAAGACCAAGGCAGAAATCTCCAACGGTATTTACTCAAAGGCAAATTAATCAAGGTAATATGGAGAATATTAAGGCAGATGCACCCCAAAGATACACTAATTCAGCAGCAGCTGAAATCACTGTGCCACTCAAAGGTCTCCTGAGAACTGTGTACTACAACAGACTAGTAAGAAATTTACCTAACAGGCAACTAAAAACAGGAACAAGTGTAAATTGAATGTAGTGTTATTAAGGGAGCCCCTGGAATGGCACATTGAGTATAACTTACACAACTCTAATATAAGATACACCTCTAAAGTAACAATTTAACACTCTGAGCAGAGATACCCGGGTATCTATAACTATGGTACCGTATCCTGAGATGGATTTCCTCTCAGGCAGGAATCCGCACAGGCTGTAGCCAGTTCATATCTTCAGCGCCAATAAGTTACAGCAAGCTCCTCTTGTCTTGTCGGCCGATGCCGAGCCCAAACGCCGGGGACTTAGTTAGTGGTCTCACGATGTAGTCTCTGCTTCTGTAGCTCCTAGGAATACTTCCACGACAATCCGTCCGTCTCTGTATCAGCAGTCTGTCCAGACTTGTTCCTCCACTCAATGCACAGGGAATCCACAGACTTCCAAATTCGTACTGGGTTCTTAGCAAAGTCTCCGTCTTTTCTTAGATAAAGGGTTAGCTCCTCTCCAGGAAACGTTAGCAACACAAGTCTCTCACAGAGTTAAACAAAAGGTTAGCTCTTCTCCAGGGGAACGTTAGCAACAAAAAGTCTCTCAAAAGCTTCTTTTCCTCCAAAAACACTTGCAGTAAATCCACACAGTCTCTTTTTAAGATCTCACAGCAGCTTCTCCTTTTCTTCCCGCCTTTTCTCTCTCAGCTCTCACTTCCTACTTTCACTTTACACTCGAGACACTAGACCCCACCCCGCAGCACACATTGTCTCTGGGAGGTCTGTCCTCTGCTGCAACAGGCAAAAACCACAGGGTCCTAGTGCCCTCTCAGTGGGACTACAGTTCACCCTCTTACAACAGACTACTAAGGAAGACTATGTAGTCAGGCCATGCAGTCAAACTCCCTTCAATCTTCCCCTACTTCTCCTAATCTACTGAGTGTGCAAGGTCTTGTTTGTAATCACTAGAACACATAGATCTGCATGGGAGCTGTAAACCTAAAACAGTAGGAAGTTTTTAATCAAGACCTAGTGCAAAGTTGTTTTTTTATGACATTGAGGCCAAGATTTTTCTGATCCTTCTAAATTAAAGGAACTGGTGGCAATGCTACCTTACAGAAGCAGAGTCATTAGTGGGGACGCCATTATGTTGTTTTCTTTTGCCATGGGGCACCTTCTGATGTATTGGCGTCACTGTACATTTAATGTATAGCATAAAAACAGTACATTATTGCTATGCGGTAGACCTGGACCCTTCAAGAACTGAAAAGCAAGGTATTCTTACACATGACTGATTTGCTGCTGGAAAATCTGCTGTGAAAATCCACAGCGGCAAAAAACACCGTGGATTTCATTGCAGAAATACTGTGGAGTAGCCAGAAGAGATGAGCGGACACGTGGATGTTCCGGTTCCGTCGAACTGTAATCTAAAGTTCGGTTCAGGCACCAGAACTTGACCCAAACTTGACACCAAACCCAATAGAAGCCAATGGGAACCTTAAGTTTGGTGCTGGAAAATGGCTGGAGAATGGTTGGAGGGGGCCAGCAAAAGGAAGCAAAATGGGGGTAAGAGCAGGACAATTGCCCTGCAAACAAATATGGATAGGAAAATGACTTAAAAAAACATAGAATTAAAAAAAAAACATAAAAAATAATAATCTTGAACCAGGATGCAGAGGTCCAAGTGAAGGAGGAGGTTGAGGAGGAGGTGGAGGTGAGCATGGCATTGTAGATGGAAGAGGCGGAGGAGGAGGTCGCCAATATTGTTCGTTTTTTTGTTTTTGTATTTTTTTTATGAAAATTACTAAAAAAAAAAGAAAAAAAAAAGAAGGATGCAGAGATCCATGTGGAGGATGAGGCTGAGGTAGAGATGGACGTGGAGTTGTAGATGGAATAAGAAGGTAGCTCTGTTTTTGTGCTTCCTTGATATGGACAAGTTCTGTAGGATCCACGCCTGGTTCATTTTAATGAATGTGAGCTTGCTCATGTTGCCTGTGGACAGGCAGATGCGGCTGTCTGTGATCACACCTTGCCGCAGGGCAGGCCAGCACCTCCAAGGCATAAAATGCAAGCTCAGACCATGTGTCTAATTTGGAGACCCAGAGTAGCGTGTATTGACTCATGTTTGCTAGGTTGCCCAGAGGCAACGACAAACTGTCCAGAAGTATCCACAAACTAAAAGATTGTTTATTGGTTGCGCTGCAGCCTTTCAACAAACTTTACTCGGCACCGAACCCAAACAGTAAAACGGACTTACAGGAAAAAGTCCATATTCGGAGTTCGGTACTGGACACTAAGTGTCCGGTATGAACGCCGATCTTTACAGTTCGGGTTCACTCATCCCCACTAGCCAGAGATATCACCGATTGCATTGCAAAGGCTGAACTCCCCATTGAAAATCTGCAGCATTCAAATCTGGAGCACTGAGTATTTTCTGCTGCTGATTATTATTATTGCACAGTGTAAAAGAGATTTCTTAAAAAAATATGCTAGTTACATCTGTTGCTATTTTGCTATTTTAATAAAATCAGTGTTTTAGCAGCAAGAGATTATTACTAGAGAACTAGGTGTCTTGTGCCTCCTGGCCCAACCCCGTTCTCATCACTGATTAGCAGCCTTATGTCAATGAAAAGTGTTGATCATGTTTGTTGGCAGGGATATACACAGCTCAGCATTTGAGCTCTGCTAGATCTGCAGCAGAGAAAACTGTGATTGTGTCACAACTACTGCGCCAAGTAAATTAAGTGATACCTCCCTGTAATCAGGGTCTCTGTGCCTACCCCAAGCTGCTGTCAGATTACACACCAACAAACTGCTGACAGATTCCATTTAAAGCTATTTTTTTTCTTTGCGTATTCAATATCACCACTTCTGGATAATTGTATAATAAGCCTACATCTACACATAACTAGAAACTTTTAGAGGTTATAATAGAAAAATTATTTTATTATGAATAGACATGGATGTCATGGCTCACAGCCCTGCTGCACACCCCACATTTAAAGGTTAAATCGGCATTCACTAGATTTCCATAGACTTAGCGGGGCGTCTCTGAGTGGCGCCTTTTCTGGTCAGAGTTCATGCTCGCACAAGCCCTTTTACTGCTGTGAAAGCAGATACTGTGATCCTCTAATGAACTTGACACGCTCTCTTTGGTCCATAGAGGTGATACATTGTGATTTTTGGTTACCTAGAATGGCTGACAATGAGCGGGAGGATGTGAGTGAAGAGTACAGCTCTGCTTACCATGTGGTCTTTTCTCTGGAGAACTTAATCCCTGGCACTTTTCCCATCCGTCTCACCATCATACGTAGACGGTTGTTCCCAGTCAGAACTTTGACAGCGCTTCCCATGGTTATACTTTCCAAACTGATACCATTCACCTCTGCAATCTTATCTCCAACGCAAAGCCCGGCTAGATCTGCGAGTATGAAATAAAAACATATTAAACCCTATGCATCTACAGGGGGTGAAATAAGTATTTATAAGTAAATATGTTTCTAAAAGTTCTATTGACATGAAATTCCCAGCAGATGACCATAACAACACATTCAATCCCCACAGGCAAAGAAATCAAAACCATAGATGTCCATAAATTAGGTTGTGTGTAATAGTGAGAAATTACACAAGGAAAAAAGTATTGAACACATGAAAAAAGTGAGGTGTAAAAAGCCTCGGAAAGTTATGACACCAGCTGAAACCTATCAGTAATTAAAAAGCAATCCTGTCACTTAGCGAAAAATAATTTCAGCTGGTTTAACTGATGGCCTATAAAAAGTTGTCTCATTACCAAGCTGCCACACAAGAAATATCTCATGATGGGTAAAACCAGTGAGCTGTCTCAAGACCGTCGCAACCTTATTGTTGGAAAACATATTGATGGCATTGGTTACAGAAGAATTTCTAAATTACTATTATTTTTCACTAAGGGACATGATTGCTTTCTAATCACTGATAGATTTCGGCTGGTGACATGACTTCCATTGATTTTTGCACCTCTCTTTCTTAATGTGTTCAATACTTTTCCCCTGTGTCATTTCTCATTATTACACATAACTTAATGTATGGACACCTATGGTTTGATGGCTTTGCTGATGTGGACTGGACGGGTGGTTACCATCATCTGGTGAGAATTTCACATCAACAGTACCTTTAGATATATATTATATATTTACTTAGAAAATTGGTGATGTGTTCAATAATTATTCACCCGCTGTGTGCGCGTGTTTATTATATACTAGATGATAGATGATTATAACTCATCGGGTATTCTAGAATATGTATAGTAGTATATAGCGCAGCCCACTCAGTATATAACACAGCCCATGTAGTATATAGCACAGCCCACGCAGTATATAACACAGCCCACGCAGTATATAACACAGCCCACGTAGTATATAACACAGCCCACGTAGTATCTAACACAGCCCACGTAGTATATAGCATTGTGGGCACCATATCCCTGTTAAAAAAAGAATTAAAATAAAAAAATAGTTATATACTCACCTTCCAGCGGCCCCCGGATCCAGCCCAGGCATTTAGCTATGCTCCTCACGACGCTCCGGTCCCAAGAATGCATTGCGGCAATAACACGTGATGATGTAGCGGTCTCGCGAGACCGCTACGTCATCTCCGGTCATTGCCGCAATGCATTCTTGGGACCAGAGCATCGCGAGGTGCGGGAAAGGCGCCGGAAGGTGAGAATATAATGATTTTTTATTATTTTTTAATTATTTTTAACATTAGATCTTTTTACTATTGATGTTGCATAGGCGTTATGCTGCGGTGTAACGCAGTCCCTTTAATGGACTGCTAAACCGCTATGAGGGCACTGACTGGAGGGGAGTAGGACAGGGTGAATTCGTGGCCGGACTGACCAATCAGCAACGCCGGATTTCCGTGACAAAGAAACAGACAAACAGACGGAAGTGACCCTTAGAGGATATATATATACTAGATGGTGGCCCGATTCTAACGCATCGGGTATTCTAGAATATGCATGTCCACGTAGTATATTGCACAGCCCATGTAGTATATTGCCCAGCCATGTAGTATATTGCCCAACCACGTAGTATATTGCCCAGCCACGTAGTATATTGCCCAGCTACGTAGTATATTGCCCAGCCACGTAGTATATTGCCCAGCCATGTAGTATATTGCCCAGTCGCGTAGTATATTGCACAGCTAAGTAGTATATTGCACAGCGACGTAGTATACAGCACAGAGCCACGTAGTATACAGCACAGACATGTAGTATATTGCCCAGCCACGTAGTACACAGCACAGCCACGTAGTATATTGCCCAGTCACGTAGTATATTGCCAATTCACGTAGTATATTGCCCAGTCACGTAGTATATTGCCCAGTCATGTAGTATATTGCCCTGTCACGTGGTATATTGCCCAGTCACATAGTATACAGCACAGAGCCACGTAGTATATTGCCCAGTCACGTAGTATATTGCCCAGCGACGTAGTATATTGCACAGCGATGTAGTATACAGCACAGAGCCACGTAGTATACAGCACAGCCACGTAGTATACTGCCCAGTCACGTAGTATACTGCCCAGTGACGTAGTATATTGGCCAGTCACGTAGTATATTGCCCAGCCACGTAGTATATTACCCAGACACGTATGTAACAGGTTAAAAAAGAGTTAAAATAAAAAATAAACATATACCGTACTCACCTTCCAAGGGAGCCCTTGTAGTCCTGTCTCTTGTGTGCGGGGCATGCGGCAGCTTCCGGTCCCAGGGTTGGATGAGCGCAGGACCTGTGATGATGTCGCGGTCACATGACCATGACGTCATGGAAGGTCCTTCTCGCATACCATCCTTGGCCCCGGAACCTGCCGCTTGCACTGCCGAGAAGAGGACGCGACGACGGAGGGTGAGAATAGCAGGTTTTTTGTTTTTTTTATTAATTTTAACATTACATTTTTTTTACTATTGATGCCGCATAGGCAGCATCAATAGTAAAAGTAAAAAGTTGGGAACACACAGGGTTAATAGCGGCGGTAATGGAGTGAGTTTCCCGCGGCATAACGCGGTCCATTACCGCCGGCATTAACCCTGTGTGAGCGGTGACTGGAGGGGAGTATGGAGCGGGCACTGACTGCGGGGAGTAAGGAGCGGCCATTTTCTTCCAGACTGTGCCCGTCGCTGATTGGTCGTGGCTGTTTTGCCGCGATCAATCAGCGACTTGGATTTCCATGACAGACAGAGGCCGCGACCAATGAATATCCATGACAGAAAGACAGACAGACAGACAGAAAGACAGACAGAAGGCAGAGACCCTTAGACAATTATATAGTAGATACACTGTGTATTTCCACTCCTGAACATTAAAATTGCAGCACCAGAGGAACAACAATAAGGAAAGTCATGAAATTATGGAAATCACAGAGTTATTAGACATGTTAATCATATGCAAATGATGAAAAACTGGAAACAAATTTTTCAAGGTATCTCAATGTATTCAGTATTGAATATGATTGCCATGCATAGAAATCCCTATGATCTGACATGCATGAGCTGTGAGGTCTTATACAGACAGGTGTGCGCCTTTCCAAATCAAGTCCTATCAGTTTAATTCAACACAGCTGGACTCCGATGAAGGAGTAGAACCAACTCAAGGAGGATCACAAGGAAATGGACAGCATGTGACTTAAATATGAGTGTCTGAGCAAAGGGACTGAGTACTTATGACCATGTGATATTTCAGTTTTTCTTTTTTAATAAATTTGCAAAAATTTCTACATTTCTGTTTTTTTTTCCGTCAAGATGGGGTGCAGAGTGTACATTAATGTGAAAAAAAAAAAGAAATTTTGAATTTACCAAATGGCTGCAATGAAACAAAGAGTGAAAAATTTAAAGGGCTCTAAATACTTTCTGTATCCACTGTATATATAATATGTCATGTCAAATTTGGTAGTAGTCTCTTTAAAACCTTGCAACACTATTAGGCACATAAGATATGCACATCTGGTATACATGTATCTTACCAGCACTGCTTCCTTCTTCCACTTTACTGACAAATATCCCCAGCCCGTGTTCTGAACCACCTCGAACACTGAAGCCCAATCTTCCATCGGGAGTTTTATCCACTGTGATTGCGAGGATTGAATCACTTTCATCACTGTTGGCTGCAAAGAGATCGATACAGTGTTATTTTGATTACTTTTCTTAATTAAGATTTTTTTAGAACGTTACAAGAAAAGCATAGAAGAAAAATAAAAAAATAAAATGAAAGAGTATATAAGAAAACAAGTCATTATCACAATTTACACAAAGTCTAAAACTGGCAATGCAAACGACACAGCTGACGTCTTCTCTATTAGTTTGCTCGTCACAGCTAAGTGCTTGTTTTTCTAAATTGGGAGAGAATGAGATAATTCGAGGTCCCTCAACACAGTCTTGTCACCTTCAGGAAAAAAGGATCAGGCCTGTTGTAATCCAATTTTCTTCCAACAACGTTTCTTTCCCCTAAGATCTGTTGCCAAAATCATTGAGTCTATTGACTTTTATTTAATAGGTATGCTAGCTGAAAGGGTTAGTCTCATCATCTTCAGTCGTTAAAATTGCAAAGTGCTTGTAAAAAAAATCCTCTCTCAATTCAAGAATTTTACATTTAATTGGTTGCAGCTTGTTGCTTAGATTACCGGCCAGCGCAGTATAGCAGTGGTGGCTGGACATGCACAGTGCTTATGTGGCACCCCAGGAGTCCGGTTGCCACAGTGGCATTGCCTCCCTCACAGGGGGTGATGTCATGCCTGGAAGCAAAGCGGGATCCCCTTAGCAGGTAACACTTACATCCAACACCTTTCCTACTACAGACCAGAAGGGGGAGCTCTGACACCTGATTTCAGGGGAGCTTCCCTGATAAGTTCTGGCCTGGAGGAGGAGTCTAGTGTAGGGTCTGAGGGAGACAGAGTGGAAAGAGGAAGTAAAGGAAGAACCTGAGGAGTGGAGCTGATATAAGCTCACTTCAGGGCCAAGTGCTAGAGACCGGACACTGGAGTCCGTGGTTGTGTGGGTAATAAAGTCCCGACAGGTAAATCCGGAGGGCGCGGAACTGCAGGTCTCCTGGCCCATCACAACATCTGAAGGCACAGCAGCAAATGAGAGCCTGGAGCCACCACGAAGCAGTGACACCTGTAATAGGTTCCAACTGCCTGCAATACAGACACGGACTAAAGAACAAGAAGGAGCAGAAGACTGAGCACAACTTTAGGCAGCAAGGACCTCAAAATACAGCGCAATAGGGAGGCCTACTCTGAGCCCACTTGGTTAGGTGAATCCCAAATTGCTTCCAGGCTGCCCGTATCTCCATTATCATCTGTAATCAGTGACATGGACGGCACCATAAACCGTGAGTAAAAGTGTGAAGACTGCTGTGTCCCAGAGTTATTTACTGCACCATCACTCTGCACTACAATCATCACCACTATCTTTCACATCGTAAATGCCCTGGGTCTAAGCTCTACCTGTGGAGAGCTGTATTAACTCTGCTGCATCAGCATCAGCCCCAGAGGTCTCTTTAAGCAGCGTCAGCCATCCCTAACCGAGTAACCACAGGTGGCGTCACGAATCATCTCTTAAAAAACTTTATTCCCTTTTTATCATCATTGTCTTTGGACGCCCAGGGCCATGGACCGGGTCACTGCTGCCGTGACAAATCCCCTTAAGAACCGACCCAGTACCGAATATCCCCACGGCCCTGGTGGGCGCCCCACTTACAAGCTATTTACAACAGATCTCGTAAGCGTTGCACTGAAGCTTTCTGGGTCGCTGGAGGGTGCTGTTAGTTCTCGATCCAGCCAGCCTCAGTGCCACGGCACTCCACTGATGCGGCAGAAGCAAAGCAGCCTCATGTAGCAACATTAGAGAGTGCACAGTTTTGGCTAGTGGCACAACAATACTACTGTTCAATCTTGTGACAATCCAACAAGAGCACATTGCACCAGGAAGCAGCAAGCCAGTAGGCTAAGGTGTGGTGCGCCTCTATTCAGAAGAGACAACCCCTTCAAAGGGAGCCTGTCATTAAATTCATGCTGTCTGAACTATGAGCAACATGAATAAGAGCCTGGTGGCATGATTCTAGCCACGTATGTCCTTCTCTTACCTGGTCTGACAGTTCTGAAATAACAAAATTAGCCCTACTCACACAATGCCGCTCTAGCACTACCTCTTCATTGCTCCTCCAGTCTTTGCTGATATGGCTGCACCAGTGATGTCAGTTCTACATCATATGACTGCTGCAGCCAATCACTAGGCACAGCGGTCATGCAAAGGTAGAAAGTACAGGACTGTTGATTAGCAGGAGGAGGTTCTGACTGCACTGCTAGAGAATAGAAGGTTCCGGCTTGTCAAAAATACAGGTGTATCAAGACTCAGAGACAAATGCACGGCAGTATACAGGGAAGAATAGAAAAGCTCCAAGGCTAGATCACAAGAAAGCATGGGGAAGCCACCAAGGTCAAGGAATCATGCAGGCAGACATTGTCATCGATTAGTTGACGTCAAGAGTAATATATGGAAATACAAGGTAATTAATTAAAAAAAAGTGTCAAGGTAACGCATTGAATCATAAACAGAGTAACTCGTCTGAGCAGCATATTGAATATTAAAGGGTCATTCCCAACATTTATCACCTATTAGGAGGTTAGGTGATAGCCTGTGCATGGGTGGGGGTTTGATCCTCATCAATCAAGAAAACTGCCCCTCTATTTATATTATAGGACTCCAATAGATAGCCAAGCGCTGTACTCAGAAATCTCTAGCAGTCCCACGGACAATGAATAGACTGGTGACATGATTCCACAAAGACATTTTAAACTCCCCATTTTAGGACCAGTAAGACCCCAGTGATCTGCAAATTAGCAACAGATAACTTATAAATATAAGGGGCAACTTTAAATGTTGGCAATAGCCCCTCGATCTCAGTAGAGGAAGATGTAGCCATGCCAAAAATGACCTGGAAAAGGCACTAAGGCCGCAGTCACACTAAACGTATGAAAAATTGGTCCAAGTGTTCACCGTATGGTCATCCGTGTGTAATGTGCTTGGAATGCGATGATGCGATTTTCTCACACCTATGTATCCGTATGACATCTGTATGACATGCGTATAGCTTTACATTTCTCGCTGCTTTTCCCCATTGAATTTAATGGCTCATTGGGCTGAAATGAAGAAAATGTGTGCGTATTTCTCGCAAGTCACACGGATGGTCCGTGTGGTGTCCGAGTTTTTCTCGCACCCATAGGCTTGCATTGATGAGTCTTGGACGATATACGCGTACAATCAGTAGCATGCTGCGATTTTACATGCAAGTCGAATACACCTGAGGAAAAATACGGTGATGTGAGCTGCCCCATAGATTAACACTGGGCCGAGTGCTATGCGATGTTTTCTCGCATGGCACTCGCCCGTATCCTACGGTAGTGTGACTCCGGCCTAAGAAGCCTAGCACACAAGGTGAGTGTCAATGGGAAGAACATATAAGATTATACTCCCTCCATATAAACCAAGTGGATGAAAGTGGTTTTATCACAGCCATTAGCTCCATCAGACTTATATTACTTCTGCATGGAGAAGTGTAGTATTACATGGCTGCAATTCAAATTCTAACATATGGCATTGGGTCCATCAGATGGCCTCCTCTGTGATGTCTACATGCCATAATAAGGCAAACATCTTGCTGGTGATATTGGTTTTCTTTAACTGTCTCACATTTGCTAGCAATGTTGTGTGGGAGTGAAGCTGTTTGAGTATCATTCCCATGTCTCATCAGCATATAGAATCCTCTTTTACAAATTGCCTTTTGCAGCATTGTTTGGTGGGGCTTCACAACAGAAATCACATGAAAAATCAGGAGAAAAGAAGAAGAACATTGGCACTCACCAAAAGCTGCAGTTTTACCAACCTTTACTCCAGTAGACATAACTGGAAAAGCGGTGGGCAGGAGATGGGCAGGAGTGAGGATAAGTCGACGATGGCCGTTTCGCACTACAACCAGCGCTTCTAGGGTACAATCTGAGTTGGACCCCTAGAAGCGCTGGTTGTAGAGCGAAACCACCGCTTCTACAGTTGTCTGCTGGAATAATAGACTGTTAAACCGCAGCTTTTGTTCTTTTTTTCTCCTGATTTCTCACATTTGCTAGGGTGTCTCATGAAGACAGAGCCTTTCCCTGATAGCATCTGTCAAGGTGTGACTTTTTTACCCCTCCCCGAAATCATGTGGCATTCCAAAGGGAAATGTTCTCCTTTACGACATATCACCTGCAGTAAGCTACATGGGGCATTATACCCAATCAATAAATTCCTCACAAAGATAAATTGATCCCTTCATAAGCATATACTTATACACCAATAGAGAAAATGAAGGAGTGAAATCACAAATATTTATAGTAAAAAATACATTTTATTACAATAGTTAAAACAATACAGAACACCTCCTGAGGAAATTGCGGTGGCGTGAGAAACGCGCGTCGAGGTGCGTTCAAGCAGGTTACTTTTCCCTGATTCAACATGAAATTATTGATGGCTATTTGTGGCGGTCTTGTTCAATATGCTATGATTGAGGATCAATATAGCTGAGCAATGCACTTTTACATTGAGCATGATGCATAATTGGTCATGTGGAACAGATTACATATTATGCTAACATTACTAAATATTTAAATACGGTTCTGTGTGGTGATCATCTGCTCATTTGATGTAGAATTTTTTCTCTCTGTAGTAGAACAGGTATTAGGTTTTAACCAGATATATGGGTGGTTATATTTACTATAGATGTTATTGTGGACATTAATATGGTATCCATGTCTGGGCATTCCTATACCCGAGGGTGATACCTGTTTCCAGTTTTGTTGTATTTGTACCCCTATATATGGTATTCCATTGTGTAGTATTTTGTTATGTATCAACTATTGTAATAAAATTTATTTTTTACTGTAAATATTTGCGATTTCACTCCTTCATTTTCTTTATTCGTGTATAACATTACTGTGTGGTTTGCAATTGATGAGTCTATAAGTCAGATACGTCTTGTATTCCTCTCCATAGATAACATAGTCACTAACTTTAGGCAACATCTATGATCCTACATTATGTTCTTACAGGGAAAAATATCCAAAGACTTACCTTCTAAGGGAGAATTTATCAAAATCACCCTTCCCATCGGAGAGGTGGCTCGCAGCCCTTTAGTGTGACCATTTCCTGGTCTGTTCAGCTTTCGAAATAAATGCCGAGCCTTAATTGAGGAGTCTCTCCTGGAACTACTGGGGAAGACATCATTGGTCATCTCACCGTCATCCATTTCAATAGCGTGTGCCATGGCGGCGGAAAGTGAGGGCAAGTCATAGGGATCCTAGAGTCTGATAGATGCTGTGGGTGAAGAAATTCCTGGGTTTTTCCAAATAAGAAATTTCTTTATGTCATCTCCCACCAGAAGAGATATATGCTGAACATAGTGGGAAGAAGCATGTCTTCAGGCCATGAATGGACGTTCTGTGTTTGCCATTGTAAATACCATTCAAGAAATGACCATGACCTAAAGCGGAGAACAGAAAACATTTTTGTTAATTTCTATGCATTTCGATTTTTTTTTTTATTGCAGCTTTGTTGCGTCTCCTGGTCCACTCCGTCTGAGTGCAGCTCAAGACAGATGGGCAGATGCTGAGCCCAGGGATATATTAGTTCAATTTGATTCATTATGTTAATGTAACAAGTCTTGCTTCCCCTGCTCATACATAGAGACAGCCATTGGCGTAACCTGAAGCTTGTGGTCTCCTGTACAAAATCTCCAACAGTGCCCCAAATTATCACAACGTTTTTGACCACTTCTTGCTCCATTACTTATGAATCCCATACAAAAAAGGGGCATACCAGCACTCTGTAAGGACCAAGATATATGCAAACACGAGATCTAGACTACACTGTTGCTGAATAAAACACACTAACACAAAGAAGTACTTACAAAAATGAAGGTTCTTAGCGCATGAATTGGCAAATTCATATGTGCCCATCAACCACGGCAAGGTGACACTTCTCTGATGGGTCCTATCATCTCAAACATGCCTCTCTTGGACTTATTACTTATGCATTCATTATGGAGTGGGTGTGGAAGTCTGAGATGAACTCAGGAGATGAGCTCAACCCACATTCTCCTGTACTTTATGGGAGATCATGATTTTGTGATATTTCCTATCTACGACGCTACTTTATTATAAAAAGTATATTAAATTATTGCAATATATAGAACAAGCGATCGAATGCTAAAAAATGGGAATGAAAAACAAAGTGAAAGATAAATAAGTCTTTACGTATTTTTTTAAACGATAAAATTGGGAATATCCCCCTTTTCATAATTTAAAAATAAAGGCATGAGCAAATAAGCATATTTCTTGAAAATAAGCCCTTATATAACTGTGACAAAAAGTTAAAAAAAAAAAGTTCTGACTTTTGGAAGAAATTAGCAAAGTGCAAAAATGAAAAATGCCTGCTTTCTTAAAGGGTTAATAGTATATGTGACATAGGGACCTTTTTGGGCCCCCATAGGCTCCAGTACCCGCGGTGACTGTGACCCCTAGACACACTATTGTTCAAATATCACTTCCTCCAAGATCCCACAGGAATGTGGTGAGATTAGGCTGCACTTGGGATCTGTCTATGGGGACACTTTTTGGATGATGAACTTGGCACTGTGATGTCCTCTACCTGGTAGGCACTTAGCATGGAGACTCTTGTTGGCTGGTACTTATTGGGGGAAGAGTCCACTAAGGCTACGTTCACATTAGCGTTGTGCGGCACAGCGTCGGGGGCAGCCGCGGCGACGCATGCGTCATGCGCCCCTATATTTAGCATGGGGTGCGCATGGACATGCGTTGCTCTTGCATTTTTTGTGACGCATGCGTCACTTTGGCGCAACTGTCAGGGCGCAGAGGACGCTGCATGATGCAGTTTTTTCTGCGCCAAAAATCATGCAAAAATGAACGCATCCGTCACAAAATGCTGCGTTGTGCATGCGTTCACATTTGCGTTGTCCGTTGCATCACCGACGCAGAACCGCACAACGCAAATGTGAAGCCTAACACAAAACTGCCTTTTTATATAGTATCATGTAATTTGCAACTTATTTAATCTGTGTAGGCGCAGGAAGTATTGGGTGCAAGGTGAGGAGAGTCCAGCTCTGAAAAGACCCCCAGGTCACCTGTACATGCGGCACTTCTAGAAGATATACGGTACCTATCTACATGAATAATTAACAGGAGATCCTGGCTCCTGTGCTGCGAGAGTAAGGAGAGCTGAGGGTTAGATGCGTATTTGTTTCCAAAATGTGCATCATCGTGACTCGTCTGTACCTTAACGTGATATAAACCCACATGAACAAATAATTGTAATATACAAGATACAAATAGAATAAGCAAAGAAACCCCCCATCCATACAATAATCATTATATAGATTAATGCTATAATAATTCTAGTAGAATAAAATAAGTTACCGTAGATTGCATTTTATGGCAGCGTGCACGACATATGTGCCTACATAGAACTGAATGTGTAGCAGTAACTGCTTTGGTGGCTGCAAAACCCCATCTCTGCAGGACGACAGCCCTGGATCATATGACAGGTTGTTGTTACACTTCATAGCACTGTATAACAAATACAAAGGATGGAAGCTATTTAACCTATTCCTCTCCAATTCGTCCATATGAAAATACTCCAAGGTAAGCTGTTCACAGAGAGGAGCAAAGTAACATAGTAACATAGTAACATAGTTAGTAAGGCCGAAAAAAGACAATTGTCCATCCAGTTCAGCCTATATTCCATCATAATAAATCCCCAGATCTACGTCCTTCTACAGAACCTAACAATTGTATGATACAATATTGTTCTGCTCCAGGAAGACATCCAGGCCTCTCTTGAACCCCTCGACTGAGTTCGCCATCACCACCTCCTCAGGCAAGCAATTCCAGATTCTCACTGCCCTAACCGTAAAGAATCCTCTTCTATGTTGGTGGAAAAACCTTCTCTCCTCCAGACGCAAAGAATGCCCCCTTATGCCCGTCACCTTCCTTGGTATAAACAGATCCTCAGCAAGATATTTGTATTGTCCCCTTATATACTTATACATGGTTATTAGATCGCCCCTCAGTCGTCTTTTTTCTAGACTAAATAATCCTAATTTCGCTAATCTATCTGGGTATTGTAGTTCTCCCATCCCCTTTATTAATTTTGTTGCCCTCCTTTGTACTCTCTCTAGTTCCATTATATCCTTCCTGAGCACCGGTGCCCAAAACTGGACACAGTACTCCATGTGCGGTCTAACTAGGGATTTGTACAGAGGCAGTATAATGCTCTCATCATGTGTATCCAGACCTCTTTTAATGCACCCCATGATCCTGTTTGCCTTGGCAGCTGCTGCCTGGCACTGGCTGCTCCAGGTAAGTTTATCATTAACTAGGATCCCCAAGTCCTTCTCCCTGTCAGATTTACCCAGTGGTTTCCCGTTCAGTGTGTAATGGTGACATTGATTCCTTCTTCCCATGTGTATAACCTTACATTTATCATTGTTAAACCTCATCTGCCACCTTTCAGCCCAAGTTTCCAACTTATCCAGATCCATCTGTAGCAGAATACTATCTTCTCTTGTATTAACTGCTTTACATAGTTTTGTATCATCTGCAAATATCGATATTTTACTGTGTAAACCTTCTACCAGATCATTAATGAATATGTTGAAGAGAACAGGTCCCAATACCGACCCCTGCGGTACCCCACTGGTCACAGCGACCCAGTTAGAGACTATACCATTTATAACCACCCTCTGCTTTCTATCACTAAGCCAGTTACTAACCCATTTACACACATTTTCCCCCAGACCAAGCATTCTCATTTTGTGTACCAACCTCTTGTGCGGCACGGTATCAAACGCTTTGGAAAAATCGAGATATACCACGTCCAATGACTCACCGTGGTCCAGCCTATAGCTTACCTCTTCATAAAAACTGATTAGATTGGTTTGACAGGAGCAATTTCTCATAAACCCATGCTGATATGGAGTTAAACAGTTATTCTCATTGAGATAATCCAGAATAACATCCCTCAGAAACCCTTCAAATATTTTACCAACAATAGAGGTTAGACTTACTGGCCTATAATTTCCAGGTTCACTTTTAGAGCCCTTTTTGAATATTGGCACCACATTTGCTATGCGCCAGTCCTGCGGAACAGACCCTGTCGCTATAGAGTCCCTAAAAATAAGAAATAATGGTTTATCTATTACATTACTTAGTTCTCTTAGTACTCGTGGGTGTATGCCATCCGGACCCGGAGATTTATCTATTTTAATCTTATTTAGCCGATTTCGCACCTCTTCTTGGGTTAGATTGGTGACCCTTAATATAGGGTTTTCATTGTTTCTTGGGATTTCACCTAGCATTTCATTTTCCACCGTGAATACCGTGGAGAAGAAGGTGTTTAATATGTTAGCTTTTTCCTCGTCATCTACAACCATTCTTTCCTCACTATTTTTTAAGGGGCCTACATTTTCAGTTTTTATTCTTTTACTATTGATATAGTTGAAGAACAGTTTGGGATTAGTTTTACTCTCCTTAGCAATGTGCTTCTCTGTTTCCTTTTTGGCAGCTTTAATTAGTTTTTTAGATAAAGTATTTTTCTCCCTATAGTTTTTTAGAGCTTCAATGGTGCCATCCTGCTTTAGTAGTGCAAATGCTTTCTTTTTACTGTTAATTGCCTGTCTTACTTCTTTGTTTAGCCACATTGGGTTTTTCCTATTTCTAGTCCTTTTATTCCCACAAGGTATAAACCGCTTACACTGCCTATTTAGGATGTTCTTAAACATTTCCCATTTATTATCTGTATTCTTATTTCTGAGGATATTGTCCCAGTCTACCAGATTAAGGGCATCTCTAAGCTGGTCAAACTTTGCCTTCCTAAAGTTCAGTGTTTTTGTGACTCCCTGACAAGTCCCCCTAGTGAAAGACAGGTGAAACTGTACAATATTGTGGTCGCTATTTCCTAGATGCCCGACCACCTGCAGATTTGTTATTCTGTCAGGTCTATTAGATAGTATTAGGTCTAAAAGTGCTGCTCCTCTGGTTGGATTCTGCACCAATTGTGAAAGATAATTTTTCTTGGTTATTAGCAGAAACCTGTTGCCTTTATGGGTTTCACAGGTTTCTGTTTCCCAGTTAATATCCGGGTAGTTAAAGTCCCCCATAACCAGGACCTCATTATGGGTTGCAGCTTCATCTATCTGCTTTAGAAGTAGACTTTCCATGGTTTCTGTTATATTTGGGGGTTTGTAACAGACCCCAATGAGAATTTTGTTACCATTTTTCCCTCCATGAATTTCGACCCATATGGACTCGACATCCTCATTTCCTTCGCTAATATCCTCCCTTAAAGTGGACTTTAGACAAGACTTTACATAGAGACAAACCCCTCCTCCTCTTCGATTTTTACGATCCTTTCTAAACAGACTGTAACCCTGTAAGTTAACTGCCCAGTCATAGCTTTCATCTAACCATGTCTCGGTTATTCCCACTATGTCAAAGTTACCTGTAGATATTTCTGCTTCTAGTTCTTCCATCTTGTTTGTCAGGCTTCTGGCGTTTGCAAGCATGCAGTTTAGAGGATTTTGTTTTGTTCCAATCTCCTCACTGTGGATTGTTTTAGAAATGTTCTTACCTCCCTTCTGAGTATGTTTTCCTGGATCTTCTTTGTTCAAGTCTAATGTTTTTCTTCCCGTCCCCTCTTCTTCTAGTTAAACGCCCTCCTGAAGTGTTTCCAAGTGTTCAAAACCGAATAATTTTTCAAGCAAAAACTACTTCAGGACACAACAAATATTTCTAAATTCATTTTTCTAAATGTATGGTGCCTACAGGGTAACATGGTGGTGGCAGTGTCCTTATATGCGGCTGCATGAGTAATGCTGGTGTCAGGGAGCTACTTTTCATTGATGGTATCATGAATTTACAGATGTACTGGCCTATATTAAATGAGAAGATGCTATATCACTTCTTACCCTTGGCAGATGTGAACTTTCCCAACATGATAATGATCCAAAACACACATATTGCATTTCTGAAGAAAAGGATAAAAGTGATTCAGTGGTCATGTCCCCTGATCTGAACCCAACCGAACACTTATTGGGAGTTCTGGAGAGACAAGTTGAGCATCACTCTCCGTCCAGCATCCAGGCTCTAAAAGAGGTTGTCCTTGAAGAATGGAAAAAGATAGGTGTTGCAACGTGTCGCCAACTTGTTCATTCCATGAATGGATAGCACTCGTATATACAATAGTGAATGGGGTCATTCATGTTTTTCCGTAAACTGAGTGGTTTGCGCAGAATCTTGGAGACATGTCTGATTTTGATGAGAGTTTTGGATCACAACCAGCAATGGAATTCTATGGGTCCATGAAAACATCGGACAGAACTCAGATGCCATGCAATTTGCGTTCCAATTTTCACGCAATGCTAGATAGGAAAAGAATAGAGAATATTTTTTTTCTCGTATGAGAAAAACTGATGACACTCAGACTATACTTGAACACACAGATGAAACTCTGACCAACAAAATCGGTTCGTTTTTTCTTCGCACGTGAAAAAGATTGACGTCGAAATGAGATTTTCTAATGAAAATTATATTATTAGCCTTACTTTCAAGCTATGCTAAAAAAATGTCTTGATCAGTGAGATATTGATTGAAATCTTACTTTTCAAAGAGGGGGGGGGGGGGGTGTACTCATTTATGCTGAGCACTGTGTATATATTACTATTATCAATTGCGTCTTGCAGATTTCTTTTTTCGGATTGGTATCCTAATAAATAACAATTAACAAATATACAAGCACGGAATATCGAAGGTGAGCTATGAGTGTCCGTAGCTGTTTTAAGTGATCTTACTGTGTGTTTCGCCATGAAAATAGGAAAAAATGTTGTTGGATCACAGGAGCCACAATACTTCATTGTAGATCTATTCACGTACATTGCCTTAGGCTACACCAGCTGTCTTTGTCCCTGAACAGCAAGAGTTGCCCCATTGAAATAATATACCTTTTCCATTGTCTTGAAATATGCATGCATTCAGTCTGCTTTCGGTCTTTATTTCTTGAATAACTTTTACGTGACTTCTTGTATGTCTAGATTCATATAGATTGTATCATTGCGAAAACTCCTGGATTCATCTTCCAGATCAGAAGAAGCCAGAACTTTCTTTTGCGGGAAAGAATAAGCAACATAGCACTAAGATGTTACGGCGCTTCCTTTGCTAGTTTATGATGCTGAATGTTGTTATTTTTACTTTGTATCAATGCAATAAGTAGAATAAAATGTACATTAATCACATGCAAAACCCACATAAATAGAAAACTGTTTATCAATAACAAAGGTGAACATGCTCAATGTAAGGAATCTCTGTTGCAAGTAGGTTACAAACTTTCACTATTGCAAGTAAAGACATTTGCAAAGAAGCTCAAGGGCAACAAACATTATTCTTAGATCTGGTGCCAGACTTGCAGCACCAGGTAAATTTGCAGCAAGGAATGAACTATTTCTAAGCCAAATTACAAATAATCCTTGAAGAGGACAAAGTTATCACAGGCAGAACATTTACTTACTTTACATTTGTCCCTGCAGATGGATCATCTGATGCTGTGCTGCTTCCACTGACTGCTGTATGGTTACATCACCAGCCTGCACTGCACAGCTCAGCTCTAGCGCCCTCTAGGGGGCTCTACTCAGCCAATAGGAGGAGCTTTTCCACCAGCAGGGTAACATGTAGTCACACTGTGCAGAGTGAGTTATATGCTGTATATAGACCATGCACTTTATTGCAATGGAAAAATCAAATAGAAGTGACGAAGGTGAATCCCTCCTGGTTTGCTAGAGTCTGGACATGGGTACTTTATCATTTTAGAGTTGGTCACAACTATCCAATGTGCATTTCTTTAAAATACAAAGTTATATAGTGCATGCTCTAAAAATTAGATAAAGTTGTACTAAAAAAACGAATTGAAAAGTTAAGGTGGCAAGGAAGGTTTAGAAAAGCATGGCTGATTTATTCCAGAAATAGTGGCACCTTTGCTTTGACCATGGGTTGTGCCTGGTGTTGAGGACCGGCCGACAGTGCGGCGTGCCCACCCACCACAGAGGTTCAGTCCCAGCCCCCATGCTTCTGCCCAGAGACATGAGGTAGATGAGGGAAGCAGGAGGCGGTCAGCGCAGGTTGTGTCTGATATGTCCCCCATGGCTAGACCGGTACCCTGATAAATCAGCAGCAGCGGAATTGTGTGTCAGTTTTACGGTCTTTTTTTAAATTCCTTTCTTTTATTTCAGCGAGCCATTCTTTGTGCACAATTTAAAATCAGCCGGCGAGAACCCAGCCATGATAAAAGAAAAAATTGAGAAAGAAGTGAATTTGAGGCCCTTCCTCCATCCCTCTTTTTCCCATCCTGTAGGTATCTCCACTTGATATTGTCCCCAAAAAAAGAGATGAATAAGTTTCGTTTGATACATCATCACCTGGCTCATCCATGAGGCAGCTCGGTAAATGATGGCATATGCAAAGAGGATGCGTCTGGTGGCTTATGTGTCATTTGACACATTCCCTCAGCGTATCCAGTTCAAACGACTAATACTGATCTACAAAGCCATCCATAACCTGTCTCCTCCATATATCTCTGAACTAATCTCCCGATATCTTCCCTCACGTAATCTCTGGTCCTCCCAAGACCTCCTTCTCTCCTCCACACTTATCCGCTCCTCACCCAACCGCCTCCAAGACTTCTCCTGAATATCCCCCATCTTCTGGAATTTTTTGCCCCAACACGTCTGACTATCAACCACATTCGGATCCTTCAGACGGAACCTGAAAACCCATCTCTTCAGGAAAGCCTACAGCCTGCACTGACCCCGTTGCCTCCTCACCACTACCGGAGCTAACATCTCACCAACATCGGAGCTGCTGCAACCTCCCAACCCATTGTTTCCTTCCCCACCATCCTGTAGAATGTAAGCCCGCAAGGGCAGGGTCCTCGCCCCTCTGTATCAGTCTGCAATTGTTAGTTTGCTTACTGTAAGTGATATCTATAATTTGTATGTAACCCCTTCTCATGTACAGCACCATGGAATCAATGGTGCTATATAAATAATAATAATAATTTGACAGGGTGGTTTCTGTAGTTCTTGAAGCTGGCTACGGCAAAATCTGACATCAAGTCACCTTTCCGCCTCCTACGAATATATCCAGATTGTTACCACCTATTGAGTTGCTATTTAGATGTGTTTTTCTATTATGATTCCTACTTGGGTTGCTCAATATCATGCCATTACTTTGAGTTGTTCAGCTCCTTTTTGGAATGGCTGGTACGCTACAAAACTGGGTCTACAGTAGTCATACATTACCTGTGCGCCTTTTTTGTTTGTTTCCCCTTGGAATAGCAGTGGGTGTCAATTTCTCCTTTATTCTTTCAGTCATTTAATGCAGCCGTTTCGGTGTCCCACTTTCCGCTAAGAAAACAATCGGTCCTACATGTCGTTTGTCCTTTCTGGGCATAGAGCTAGCTTCTGTCATGGTTCGCTGGGTTTGCAGGTTAGGTAGTTTAAGAGTTAATGTGGATGGCCTCTATTTGGGATCATGGGAGGGTTTCTATAGCCTCATTGTGGGGTAATTCTTTGTCATTTGTACTCTGAGCTGAGTGTGTCTGACCCTGTTCTGCCTGTGCTTCGTGCCTATCTTTGTATGTCTACTTGGTTTTTGATCTGTTCTCGTCCCTGTTAAAGTCTTCCTTCTGCTGATTCTGTACCTCGCCGCCCTCTTTGTGTATGACCTTCGGCTACGTCCTGACCTCCCTCCGACCATTCTTGCTGTACCACACCTCCCTCTCAGTGTATGACATTGTTGCTTTGCTGACCTGACTACTGTTTCCTCCTCTTCACTTTTTCTTTCCTGCGCTGCTGTCGGCTCCCAGTGGGGCTTTGCAGTAGCTCCACCCCCTTCTCTGAGGTGTGGTCACATGACCGCAGGTCTTGTTGGTGCAAAGAATTCCAGAGCACCTCCACTCTCGTCAGGTCCCGGCTCCTGGCTGCTGATACCTACAATAGACACTGGACCCTCGACCCCTTGTACCTGCGGGTAAGAGTCCTCTGCATTTCCCTTTGTGCGTCCTCTGTATCTGGGGTAGTGGTTACCGAAGGTCTTCATCTGACACTTTCTGAACAAATGGTTTTCGCTCTTACATCTGACAAGACAGAAAAATTAGAGAGCCTGGTCTGCGGTTTTTACTGCTTTTCCAAGGTAATTTTAAAACAAATGCAGGTCCACTTGGGTTTACTTGCCTTCGAGTTTTCCTCTGCCTTCAACAGGGCAGATAAGTACGCCTGAGCAGGAGCGCGATGCCGAGGAGCCTGTGAAGCAAGCAAGAGGGCGGCATTCCAAGAAAATGGGAGGCACCGGACCAAGCGACACCCATCAAACCGGACTGCCGCGCAGGTGAGTATAATAAAAGTTATTTTTCTGGTCTTTCAGGTTGGATCGGGGGCTTATTTACAGCATTAACTGTGATAGTCTTTGGGACCATTCACATGTTCTTGATTTTTCAAATATCGGGCGGAAAATCACGAAGATATGTCCGGAGGGCATGTCTTTTCCCTCTGGACACAAACGCCTCCCAGCCATCACTCGGCCCCTACGTGCGCCGGCTCCTGTGCCTTCATTAACGTCCCTGGTGCCTGAGCTGTAAGTTCCTTTTTCGGGGATGCGCAGTTTGCGCTGCCCTTCGACTCACATCACATGATGGGAACTTACAGCGCAGGTGTCAGGGACGTTAATGAAGGCACAGGAAGAGGCGCCCGGAGGGGCCGAGTGATGGCTGGGAGGCGTTTGTGTCCGGGGGGAAAAAGACATGCCCCCTGGACAGACTACAGGTATGATAGGCAAATAAAAAAAATGAATATTGCAGCGTTGGAAGGGACCCCAAATAATAGAGCCACCTTGACACATGGCAGCATTAGAGCTACACAAGGTGGCTCTTTTAGTTAAAAAGGCAAATTGAGTTGACTTTCTCCTAAAGTGGCTTTACCTAGAAAAACGTGGTAGTTCTGCCACATGAAAGAAAACATAGAGTGCACACAGTCTGAGGGCTCTTTTAGATGTCCGTGATAATTGGTCCAATGTCAGATCGCAATGCATGGCCTGGCTGCATATCTCCTGACTCGAGCGTCATAGCTTCATTTATTTCTATGAAGTGTTAACAGAGATGTGCGGCCAGTCCATGCATTGTGATCTGAAATCAGACCAATTATCATAGACATAATTCAGACCGAAAATCCTCAACGTATTCATCCTGAGTGAACGTACCTTTGAGGATAAGTGCAGACGATCCGGAAGGGGCAGTGCTTTTCCTCAGTGCATGTTCGCTGCATCCAAGGTGCTGCTGTCTATTGAACGCATGTGAATCCACCCCGTAAAGCAGAGCTGTGATATCACCGCTGTGCTCTGCTTTACGGCCGACCGGCGCTGACACAGTCAGTGCGGGAAGCTGACAGCTTGGGACGTGACAGACAACGGAATGTGAGTATGTACTGTTTTTTTTTTTTACTTTTACGCTGGTAACCAGGGTAAATATCGGGTTACTAAGCGCGGCCCTGCGCTTAGTAACCCGATGTTTACCCTGGTTAAAAGTGAACACATCGCTGGATCGGCGTCACACACGCCGATCCAGCGATGACAGCGGGTGATCAGCGACCAAAAAAAGGTCCTGATCATTCCCCAGCGACCAACGATCTCCCAGCAGGGGCCTGATCGTTGGTCGCTGTCACACATAACGAGATCGTTAGCGGGATCGTTGCTACGTCACAAAAAGCGTGACGTTGCAACGATATCGTTAACAAAATCGTTATGTGTGAAGGTACCTTAATTCAGTCCAGAAGGGCCCGAGCACCCAGACAGTCCACACAGGCTCTAGGCCCAGGACATTAGCAGCTACCATGCAACGTTGTTTGACTAATAGGAGAGAGCCCAGCCATCCACAGCATTAGGCCAGAAAAGCGGAGGCCAGCACAGCATTAAGAAAAAAGGAAAAAAGACAGTACATGGGCACAGGTAGCCCTAGAATGTGGCAGCTTATAGCTTGGGCAGATGTCATCAGTACCAGGGCGAAACGGTGGCTGGGGCAGAACCCAGAAGCAGTGAGCTGGGAGCAGGACAGTGCTGGGACTTTACAGAGCACAAAACTGAAGGACAGGTCACTCACCAGGTGGCAACTAGCTTCGGAGGTGCAAACTTTTTTTGCCTGGGGTGACACAGACTAAGGAAGGCCTAACCATGGCAGAGCTGAATTGGGAGGACACTGAGGACCTGTGCTGCATGGTCTGACCCTGGTATGCAGTATGTGAAAGGAAGGAAGGTGCAGGGAGAGAAGAGGACATGTGTAATGCTGATTCTGTTGTTAATGCTGTGAAGGATCTGGATGTGCTGTGTAAAGATAATAGTAAAGTTGATGATTTGAAAGTTGAAAAGAACTGTGTCTCAATTTTTATTACACCGACTGATGGGAACCTGCAGCGAAACAGAGGCGACCCTGACGGTGTAGAGAATGGAGCCACAGGTACACAAAGTGATGGACAATATTTTCATGTAATAGGGGGCCAGGGCACAGATACAGTTATATGAAAAAGTTTGGGCACCCCTATTAATCTTAAGCTTAATGTTTTATAAAAATATTTTTTTTTGCAACAGCTATTTCAGTTTCATATATCTCATAACTGTTGGACACAGTAATGTTTCTGCCTTGAAATGAAGTTTATTGTACTAACAGAAAATGTGCAATCTGCATTCAAACAAAATTTGACAGGTGCATAAGTATGGGCACCCCACCAGAAAAGTGACATTATTATTTAGTAGATCCTCCTTTTGCAAAAATAACAGCCTCTAGTCGCTTCCTGTAGCTTTTAATGAGTTCCTGGATCCTGGATGAAGGTATTTTTGACCATTCCTCTTTACAAAACAATTCCAGTTCAGTTAAGTTTGATGGTCGCCGAGCATGGACAGCCCTCTTCAAATGATCCCACAGATGTTCAATGATATTCAGGTCTGGGGACTGGGATGGCCATTCCAGAATGGTGTAATTGTTCCTCTGCATGAATGCCTGAGTAGATTTGGAGCGGTGTTTTGGATCATTGTCTTGCTGAAAGATCCATCCCCTGCGTAACTTCAACATTGTCACTGATTCATGAACATTATTGTCAAGAATCTGCTAATACTGAGAGGAATCCATGCGTCCCTCAACTTTAACAAGATTCCCGGTGCCGGCATTGGCCACACAGCCCCAAAGCATGATGGAACCTCCACCAAATTTTACTGTGGGTAGCAAGTGTTTTTCTTGGAATGCTATGTTTTTTGGCCGCCATGCATAACGCCTTTTTGTATGACCAAACAACTCAATCTTGGTTTCATCAGTCCACAGGACCTTCTTCCAAAAAGAAATTGGCTTCTCCAATTGTGCTTTTGCATACCTCAGCCGACTCTGTTTGTGGTGTGCTTGCAGAAACGGCTTCTTTCACATCACTCTCCCATACAGCTTCTCCTTGTGCAAAGTGCGTTGTATAGTTGACCGATGCACAGTGACACCATCTGCAGCAAGTTGATGCTGCAGCTCTCTGGAGGTGGTCTGAGGATTGTCCTTGACTAATCCCACCATTCTTCTTCTCTGCCTTTCTGATGTTTTTCTTGGCCTGCCACTTCTGGCCTTAACAAGAACTGTACCTGTGTTCTTCCACTTCCTTACTATGTTCCTCACAGTGGAAATTGACAGGTTAAATCTCTGAGACAGCTTTTTGTATCCTTCCCCTGAACAACTATGTTGAATAATCTTTGTTTTCAGATCATTAGACAGTTGTTTTGAGGAGGCCATGATGCCACTCTTCAGAGGAGATTCAAACAGGAGAACAACTTGCAAGTGGCCACTTTAAGTAGCTTTTCTCATGATTGCATATACCTGGCTATGAAGTTCAAAGCTCAATGAGGTTAGAAAACCAAAAAAAGTGCTTTAGTAAGTCAGTAAAAAGTAGGTAGGAGTATTTAAAACAAGAAAATGATAAGGGTGCCCATACTTATGCACCTGTCAAATTTTGTTTGAATGCAGATTGCACATTTTCTGTTAGTACAATAAACCTCATTTCAAGGCAGAAACATTACTGTGTCCAACAGTTATTAGATATATGAAACTGAAATAGCTGTTGCAAAAAAAACAATTTTTTATAAAACATTAAGCTTAAGATTAATAGGGGTGCCCAAACTTTTTCATATAACTGTATACCAGGGTGTTCGGCCATGACTACTGCCCTGGTCGACCCCCTACAGCTGCACAAATACACAGAGCGTCAAACCTGCACCGATTACTGATCGTCTGCACCTACCCTGAAAGGTTTGTCCGGTTTTATTAAAAAACTGAAGAAATTGATAAATCTTTATAAAACTACAGATGATACGTTGTGACATTCTGATGAACTATTTAAAAAATTATCCATAATACATCAACTTACTACTTACTAACTACTGCTACATCTGTAAGCACCATGAGAAATTAGAAGCTAGCAGCAAAAAAATACCATTTTTTTGTGGTTTGCAAATTAGAGTGTGACTCCTACATGCCCGGAGGACCCCAACAATTCTCTATATCTTGCACTATTTTGACTATGAATATTTCAAAATTAGCGTGTATTGTTACATTTCGGTCTACCAGGATTTACCGCTTTCTTCTTCAAACTTGAAGTTTGGGTGATGTTATTGATATGGAGTAAGATACCAATGTCTGTGTAGTTAGTGAATGAAATCTCGAATAAAATAAAGTAAGATTTCTACATGTAAAATATCTTTGGAGTGCAGGTAATACAAGTGCAGAGAAGCTAACTTTTCCTATCCATTAGCTGAATTACAGTGTCTTGGATGAGTGACCAAGGTCTTATGAATTAATCATGTGACTCCCACGAACATCTCAAGTGCAAAGTGTTCTCAGGCACAAACCCCGCAAAGCACCGATCTTCAGGAAACGACCGGTCTGTTATAAAAATCCAAGATAAACTGAGTCATTCTCCGTCATGTCAGATTCTTGCTGTGATTCTGTATCAGACAGGTTACGTGGCTGATTCTATTAGAGATTTTCATTAGAATTATTATTTGGGAAACTTTGAAACTATTTTAGGCTGTTTGTTAAGTAGTTTGATGCTAAGCTGAATTTCCCCTTACTTATGGCATAGGGATCAGTTTTATGGTGTCTCAGCGTATCACATCTGATGTCTAAACAGCATCACTTGTCATCCAGCTTTTTACTAGTTTATACTGCAAAACTAGAGAGTCAGATTGAAAATCTCAACAAGTAGCATTTTCTGACCTGGCACCTTGAAGACTCTAGTGCAACAGCTGGTGTGCTACATGAATGGGAATATGAAAACTTTGTGATTGTGTCCCACATCAGTTTTGTAGCCAGCCGGATGGCTCGGTAAATGGAAACAAAACCTTAAATGGCATGTTGTGTCCGTTACATCCCGTATAGGACACACCTTACCATAAAACACACTCCAGGTTTAGATACCAGAAAATAAGACAACATACTGTGTTTCCTATGAATGAAATCTTCCCTGTTGGTGTAAAGAAACAGAGGGGTCAATACTACTAATTTTAGGAGATAATAGGTCTATTGTTAGTGCTTCTGTGCAACATGTGTATTATACCCATATAGCTTTACAGCACGCACATGATGTACACTGCAGTACACACGTGTACATTGCTGCAGACATCCTGAATGCGTTAGCCAAAGTCGTGTTTTTGTCCAGCTGTTATACCGGTGCCTCCACTTTGTGCCAGTCATTGCGCTGGTTGCCCATTCACTACAGAATACAATATACACTTCGCTCTCTCATCCACAAAGCTTTACACAGTTCTGAACCATTGTATAGCTCATCCCTCATCTTTCTCTATTACCCTCCCTGTGCTCTCCATTCTAGAACTGATTGAAGACTAACATCCTGCACAATGCAAACCTCACAATTCCGTCTCCAAGGCTTCTCTTGTGTTGCGCCAGTTTTCTGGAATGCATTACCCTAGACGTTCTGACTAATATCTAGCCCCCATATTTTTAAGCATGCTTTAAAAACATATCTCTTTAGACAGGCCTATAACCTCACTTCACTAGTTTAACTCTTCCCTGTTACCTCTTTTTTACATCTTTTACTAGCACTTGCGGATTACTGCAATTTTTTTCAAACTGAGTGTTTTTGGTTTTACTATTCTCTTTTGTGTCTTCCTGTTACCTCTTTGTAAATGTTCCTCAGAATCTGGTCCCTCCCTGTACATCTGTCCCTACATCCTCCATGGAAACAATAGCTCTTGGTAAGTGTACATAAACAGATACTGGCTGATGACTGGATCATGCAGCTTAATATGAAATGCCCTATTTATTATAATGATGGCTGGACCATACATGACTAGCACTATTGCCTATTGTGTCCCCCCAGTGGCGTAACTAGAGTTCGATGGGCCCCCCTGTGAAAAACTTGGACTTGGACATCTCCACAAACACACACCCACCCACACCTCCCCGCCCCATCATGTTGGTCAGCTGTATGCGCCTTATAGTGTTCTAAATCATATAAGTGAAATAAATGTGCAAAGCGCAATAGGGTCTTACCCAAGTATGGTAGATAGAAACATAGGGGTGATATGTGAAATAACCACTATATAGCGTAACTGTCAGCTTCTGCACTATCGATAGGAATCGATTCATATATGCCAAAACCTGGTCATCTAATGGTTAGACGGAGACCTGGAGAGGCGTACAAGCCACAATGTCTTGCACCTACTGTGAAATTTGGTGGAGGATCGGTGTTGATCTGGGGATGCTTCAGCAAGGCTGGAATTGGGCAGGTTGTTCTTTGCGAAAGACGTATGAATCAAGCCGCATACAAGGTTATCCTGGAAAAGAAATTGATTCCTTCTGCTCAGGCAATGTTCCCCAACTCTGACGTCTCTGAGGTTCCCCAACTCTGAGGTCTGGGTTTTCCAACAGGAAAATGCGCCATGCCACACAGCTAGGTCAATCAAGGTGTGGATGAAGGACCACCACATCAAATCCCTGTCATGTGCAGCCCAATCTCCAGACCTGAACCCCACTGAAAACCTCTGAAACATAATCAAGAGAAAGATGGATAGTCACAAGCCATCAAACAAAGAAGAACTGCTGACATTTTTGTGCCAGAAGTGGCATAAGGTCACCCAAAAGCAGCGTGAAAGACCGGTGGAAAGCATGCCGAGACGCATGAAAGCTGTGATTAACAATCATGGTTATTCCACAAAATATTGATTTCTGAACTCTTCCTGAGTTAAAACATTAGTATTGTTTTTTCTAAATGATTATGAACTTGGTTTGTTTTTTTTGTGTGTATTATTTGAGGTTTGCAAGCAATGCATATTTTTGTTATTTTGACCATTTCTCATTTTCAGAAAATACAAAATTTATTGCTTGGAACTTCGGAGACATGTTGTCAGTAGTTTATAGAATAAAAGAACAATTTACATTTTACTAAAAAATATACCTATAAAGAGAAAAATCAGACAAACTGAACATTTTGCAGTGGTCTCTTAATTTTTGCCAGAGCTGTATATACATCCTGATATATATGTTCTTTATCCTGGGCCCCATCCTGGCATAAAAGTCCCTTATCCTGGGCCCCATTCTGGTATATATGCCCCTTATCCTGGGCCCCATCCTGGTACATATGTCCCCCTTACTGGTAAATAACTAAATATGTCCCCTTCCTGGGCCCCATCCTGGTATATACCGTACAACCACCATCCTAGTATATATGCCCCTTATCTTCGGCCTTATCCTGGTACATGTCACCCGTTCTGATGCTTCTTTAACGCATATCAAAAAATTCTCTTCTGAAGCCGCCGGCTGACTTCAGCGTGCAAGCGACTGGAGCACATGACGTCACTGCCATGCGGCCCCCGTCACGTGCAAGGCAACATCGGCTGTAGGTTTCTGATTGGTCGGCCATGTGTATTGCAGCGCACGGACCCTGCGCCACAATACACTTCAGCTGAATGTGCGGCTGCGCTATGTTTGTTCGTTTTTTTTTTGTCACTCATGGAAATCTCATTCTATCATGGCTGATTGATCAAGGGCTTCTGGGTGTGATGTTCAGACGTCCCCCCTGCTGTTCCGTCTTGCCTCTCACCACATGCGGTGTCACAGAGTCTCACAGAGGCTCTGTATCTGCCAGCTAGTTAAAATAAATTACTAAGATCATTTTACCTTTTTCATCTACCACTGATACATCTGAAAAAAATTGGATAGGCACATTTTAAACACTTGGGGTTTGTTCACTGCAGTGTGCAGACGTTGGGCTTCTCTGACCTTTCCCGGTGCCTGCGCACTGCAGTACTTTGCTCTGCCCTCAACAGGACAGATCAGTACGCCTGCGCCGGAGCCGCGACAGGAAGCAAAGAAGAGGACGTCATCGTATAAAGATGGGAGGCGCCGGACCCAGGATCTGCGACACCCATCGGACCGAACCGCCCCGCGTGACTATAATAAAACTTGTTTTTCTTCTCTTTCAGGTCGGACCGGGGGCTTATCTACAGCATTACAGAACGCTGTATATAAGCCCCGAAAGGCGGCAAAACGAGGTGACAGGTTCCCTTTAAAATAAAAAAGTAACCTAACTGACATACAACACGGTGCATAGATTATTTTTTTTATTTTAAGAAGAAGGGTATGTGCACACGTTCAGGATTTTTTGCATTTTTTCGCGATAAAACGCATAAAAAACTCAGACATATGCATCCTATCATTTAGAATGCATTCCGCAATTTTTGTGCACATGATGCGTTTTTTTCCCACGAAAAAAAAACGCATCGCGGTAAAAAAAGCAACATGTTCATTAATTTTGCGGATTTTTCCCGTTTTTCCCGCTATTTAATACATTGGGAAAGCGCCAGAAAAAAACGCGTAAAAAAACGCATGCGGATTTCTGGCAGAAATGTCCTGTTTTTGTCAGGAAATTTCTGCAAGAAATCCTGAACGTGTGCACATACCCTAAAAGTTAAGTTCTGTTATCCCTGTGTCCTAATAATTCAGGGATAAAAATACCGATCAGTGATATTCTAATATTGCAACCTTGCCTCATTCAAGTCCAGATCTCCTGATTAGACATAAGTAAATATATCTTTGGAGAGTCTTATCCATTAGATAGAAAAGATAAAAACTGAGAGTTCAGTTATCTAAGAAGATGATGACAAATAGCACGCTCTCAAGGTTTTATCCAAGCTTTTTAGGTCTCTTTAGCCAGGTCCAGAACACTTGCTATTTGTCATCAACCGCTGAGGACTCACATTTTGTATCTTTTCTGCTCATAGATAAAATACCTGCAGTCACCACTAGAGGGAGTCTAGGAGGTTATGGTCCATGTCTATGAAGGCAATGTGGAGCTCTGTATCAGTAAAATGCAGCCTCCTCTGCTATAAAGATATTTAATCAGCACAGAATTTGTATCTATAAATGCCATGAAGCTAAAACACTGACATTATACAATCTTGGAAAATGTTCTTTAGGCACAATGCACACATAAAATAAATTCTCATAGGGCACCCATAATAACAGCTACAGCCCCCATAAAAGGGAAAGACCTCATAGCAATGAAAAAAGTATTTTATACCTATGGCCGTTGTTTGTGTCAGGTTGGTTCGGTGTTAACTGCGAGGCTGGCCCCTGGGAGGGGGAAAAAGTGGCCCTGTAGGGGAATCAGTGGGAAGGTTTTAGGGAGATAGTGTCATGATCTGTTCCAGGGTTTTATCTTGTCTGCCCTTTTTCCGGGTGGATCATGTCAAGGGTTAACTTTGCTCTGCCTCATTCTGGGTTCAGGTTTGCTATTTAGCTCCTATGCATCCTGCTGGCAGTGTCAGCTATAGTCCTGCCTTCAGCGTGTGAACCTGACTCTGGTAACTCTTGATTTGTCCTGCTGTGATCACTGACTTGCCCCGTGTCTGTTGACTCCCTCTGTCTGCCCTTTTCCCAGTGTTTCCCTGTTTGTTGGCTTGATTCTCTGGTTTTTGACTTGGCTTGTATTTGGACTCTCTTCTGCCTTCTGTCTTTGTCTTATCCGCTTCTGACCATTGCTGAACCCCCTGGCTTGTTCCTGACCACGTATACTGCTGCTACTATTGGTACTTCTGCTTCTAACGGTTTTTTGACTCAGCTTGTCTAACCACTCTCTTGCCACTTGGTGGCGTCTGTGCTGCTGCTCTGTGTGTGCAGTCTTACTTTCCTCTCAAGCTCCTCCTGTTGGAGGTTGCGTTATACTGCACTGCAGCATCATGACAGACTAAGTAGTCAGTGTTGGGGAGGAGGTGAAAGGGAGAAGACAGGTTTACCAGTGGTGGAATTATAAGGCTCAGCATGGAAAGGAACTAGTTACAGAGGTGGAAGGACATCACAGGCAACTGGGGACCTCTACAAGAAGAAAATATTTTGAGGCACTTTTGAGGCACAGTGCAAAGATCAAAATGAAAGAATCGCCATACTGGAGTTTAGATTTTGCTGGAATGGTTTGAGGGTGCCATGTCACTTTGGCAGAGCCACTGACATGCCAGAATAGCAGAAACCCCCATATGTGACCACATTTTGGAAGCTACACTCCCCAATAAATTCAGGGGTGCAGTGAGCATGTTGAGACCACACGTGCCTCACAGAATTGTATAGCATTGGGCTGGAAGAAAAAATTATTACATTTTTACCCCTAAAATGTTGTTTTAGCCCCGTTTTTAATTTGTCTAAGGGCAAGTAGGTTAAAATGGAACTCAGTTTTGTTGCAGTGCAAAGCTGAGAAGGGAAGGAGCGTCAAATTATAGTGCAGATTTTACTGGTTTGTGGTTGCCATGACCCACTAGCAGAGCCCCTGAGGTCCCAGAAAAGCAGAAACTCCATAAGTGATCCCATTTTACAAACTACAGCTCTTAATACATTTGTCTAGGGGTGCAGTGATTATATTGACACCACAAGTGTGTCACAGAATTTTATACAATTGGAGAGTGAGGAAAAAATAATTACACTTATTTTGTTTTAACCCCATATTTTACATTTTCACACTGGGGAATGGGTAAAAATGGCACCAAAATGTGTCCCACAATTTCTGCTGAATGTGGAAACACCCAATATGTGGCTGTAGAGTACTGCTTAGCCACATGATGAGACTCGGGAGGGACGGAGCGCTATTTGCCTTCTGGAGCACAGATTTTACTAGAATAGTTTGCAGACACCATATACAGATCCCCAAAGTGCTAGAAGAGCAGAATCCCATTTTGGAAATGATACCCCTTTAGGAATTTATCTACCGGTGTAGTGATGATTTTGACTCCATTGGTGTTTTTCAGAAACAAGCAGCAGTGGATGTTGCTGAGTGAAAATTGCAAACTGTCGTTGTAGTGACCAGTACGTTGTAGTGACCAGTACGTTGTAGTTACCAGTACGTTGTAGTCACCAGTACGTTGTAGTTACCAGTACGATGTAGTCACCAGTACGTTGTAAACACCAGAATGTTGTAGTCTCCAGTACGTTGTAGACACCAGTACACTGTAGACACCGGTATGTTGTAGTCCCCAGTACGTTGTAGACACCAGTACGCTGTAGACACCAGTACGCTGTAGACACCAGTACGCTGTAGACACCAGTATGTTGTAGACACCAGTACGTTGTAGTCACCAGTGCATTGTGCACAGCTTGTACTTCTGGAAACACGCACTCGTAAATTAGGTGGGCTCTCATCGCTATAGAAATGTCACACGTGTGGACGCTAAATGTGGTTTAGGCACACTTGTAGGGCCCAGATAGGAGGGGGCATTTGGATTTGGAGCACAGAATTTTTGAATTTCCTTTGAGGGGCAAGGAGCCATTTTGCTTTTCCAAAGCCTTTGTACTCCCAGTAACGTGGAAGCCCCCTATATTTCTGTTAACAGATGACGGACTTGAGTGGGGATTTGTTTGCTTGTGGATTGAGATGACGCTTTTGTTAGGAACATTTTACATAAGATTTAAAATCACATTTATCTGCCGCTCTACACTGAGCACTTACATTGGTGTTTCCATCTAAGGGCTCATACTCACTTGCGCGAAACTCCGATGAGTCTCGCATCTTAATACTGCTGCTGGCACTCAGATCGGAGCGTGCGGCCGCATAGGAATACATGCAGCCGCACGCTCCGCTCCTCATGCCAAGTGCTGGTCTCGCGCAAGTGAGAAGGAGCCCTAAATCTCAGAGTCGCGTGATTCAGATGAAACCCCCGAGGGATCCATTCAGTATAATGAGGCAGCAGAGTTAGTCTGGTTTCTGTCTGGCCTCTGTTCAGCGATGTCCTTCTTTTCAGAAGTGCACAAAACTGTGGCTGACTGCACTTTTATGCTCGCCTAAAAAGACAGCCATCGCCGGATCATAGGCCAGACGGTGTCCACAGTACCTCCATCTGCCTCATTGTAGGGAGTTTTCCACCAGGGATTCCTTCTGAATCACATATTTCAGAGATTTACACGGAAATCTCAGTGTAATTGCTCAGCGCATCATTAATGTGCGCCGCGCCTTACACGATCTTTGGGAGGCAGAATTAAAAAATCAACAGTAGGTGAAAAATTGGTTTCATTTATTTTTTACTCCGTTCCTCATGCGATATAAGTGATTAGACGACTATTCTTCGGGTCGGTGCAATTACAGTGATACCAAATTTATATTTTACAGAAGAGGTCCACAAATTACAAGTTGTTCATCACTGTTGAGCTGCACTTCTTTAAGCAATATACAAGTGTTACATATTACAAGTATTTGATATGGATGGCAATATAGGAACCCGCAGAACAAAAATCAGATGTGACTACAAAATGAATTAAAACACAATGTTTATTAAATTACACCTAAAAAGTATTTTTTATAAAATTCAGTAATGGGTACTGGAATTAGAAAAAAAGAAGACTCAAAAAATATGACTAGCAGCCAGCGAGGTATCGAATAGTCATTTTCATAAACACATTTCTGTATTTCAAAAAGACAATCAAAAGTTAAATGACAAAAAAATAGTTATAAAGTGCAAGTGCTTTTTGTCAGAAGATGCAACAAAAACATTCAAGTGATTATAAATATTTGAATTTGTGTCAAAAAAACTTCACATGAGTTTTTATTGAAAACCAATCATTTAATGTGAAACAGACGTAATTATGTAGTTGGCCAGTAGATGGCTATATAACACTCTAGTTATAAAATGCTGGTGCTTTTGACAAAAAAATAGTAAATGGAGAAAACAGAAAGATTAAAACAGACCCCCAGACTTAAATTAACCCAAAATACTTCTGTGTTAGATGCTATAAATACCTTAGCAACTAAATAAAATTGATTTGATTATTGTTCCTGTGCTAGCTTATAAACAGAGAAAGTCTTGGCAAGGACAATCAAAGAATACGGACTGTAAGAAGAAATGTTGGAGCTTCGGCCTCTGGCCCTCATGTGCACGTTTCACCCTGCTTCTTCGGGGGGTTCGTGATACCAGATTTATACAGTTTTTTTATGTTTGGCAGCTGTCACACGCTAAAAGATGCTGTATTTTATTAAACCGCCATATATTTTCCATTTTTTCCATTGCTCAAAATGTTCATAATATATTGGACATGCCCTTTATGAACTTCTACAGCACGTCACCAATCACAGTGTATAGGGCATCCATATGCAAAGATTAGGGGCATGAAGCATGCACTGAAATGTGCGTCGGGGTGAGCGCCACACTTTCGGCAGGACCTTATTTCATCCAGGTATGAACAATGCCCCTAATCTGTGTGTGAGGCCCAGAAGCTGAAATATAGAACTGGTAGTCATTAACAATCATAACAAATAGGCCGTACTAATGAGCAAAGACAACGGGATAATCACAGCTCCAATATTCATGGCATAGCTACAGTATATCTCAAAAACGTCTAATAGATGACTCTGAAAACAGGAAACTTGTTTTGAACCACCGTAAATAGGAAACAAGCGTAGCACTCCTTCGTTCACTTCTATGTGTACAAGTATGCTTAACAGTTTTTGGAACTCTCATAGAAGTGAATGGAACCTCACTATTATTCCATTTTTACTCTGGTTCCCTCTCATTAATCTTAGATATTTCACTATTTTATTTCTACTTTACTAGTCTGCACATCACTAATAATATTCACTTTCCTAAAGTAACTAGGAAGAGGAACTAATGTTTGATAACAACTGACCAAACTCTGATAAAACTCGGACCGATTTTTGAGTGCAAGAAAAATCACTGATGTCTGAATGAGCCCTAAACCTACTGTGCTAGCGGCAAATCATTTGCTCCAATCTAATTAAACCTTCTTGCTTGTAAATCCTAATTACTATAATTATATTACACGAGTATTAGATAGTATTAACCCATTTAATCAGCCAAAGATATTAGGAGGAGGACATTAATTTAATTTTCAAGTGTGCGGCAACATATATGAGCTGTATATGAAGAACTGGTGCAGTTTATGAAATTGTTCTCTTATCTTATCTTACCTTTATATATGACTGTGCTTGCTGAGATCCCCCTGAATGTCCGGTGTCCTATAGAGGTTATTGGAGCACAGCTAGTTAGCCTCATTAGAGATTACTAAGAGTTTGGAATAGGAAGAGGAACAATTAAAAGTAAAACCACCCATCACTGTGTGTAAGGCCATGTGCACACGTTGAGCATTTGGTGAGTTTTTTTTACCTCAGCATTTGTAAGCAAAAACCAGGAGTGGGTGAAAAATACAGAAGTGGTGACGTGTTTCCATTATGAATATCCTCTGATTGTTCCACTCATGGTTTATCACAATACAATGGCTGAATAATACCACCACAAACTGACTGGAAAATACAACCATACACTGACTAAATAATACCACCATACACTAACTGAATAATGCCACCATGCACTGACTAACTAATACCACCATACACTAACAAGAGGTTGGTACACAAAATGAGAATGCTTGGTCTGGGGGAAAATGTGTGTAAATGGGTTAGTAACTGGCTTAGTGATAGAAAGCAGAGGGTGGTTATAAATGGTATAGTCTCTAACTGGGTCGCTGTGACCAGTGGGGTACCGCAGGGGTCAGTATTGGGACCTGTTCTCTTCAACATATTCATTAATGATCTGGTAGAAGGTTTACACAGTAAAATATCGATATTTGCAGATGATACAAAACTATGTAAAGCAGTTAATACAAGAGAAGATAGTATTCTGCTACAGATGGATCTGGATAAGTTGGAAACTTGGGCTGAAAGGTGGCAGATGAGGTTTAACAATGATAAATGTAAGGTTATACACATGGGAAGAGGGAATCAAAATCACCATTACACACTGAATGGGAAACCACTGGGTAAATCTGACAGGGAGAAGGACTTGGGGATCCTAGTTAATGATAAACTTACCTGGAGCAGCCAGTGCCAGGCAGCAGCTGCCAAGGCAAACAGGATCATGGGGTGCATTAAAAGAGGTCTGGATACACATGATGAGAGCATTATACTGCCTCTGTACAAATCCCTAGTTAGACCGCACATGGAGTACTGTGTCCAGTTTTGGGCACCGGTGCTCAGGAAGGATATAATGGAACTAGAGAGAGTACAAAGGAGGGCAACAAAATTAATAAAGGGGATGGGAGAACTACAATACCCAGATAGATTACCGAAATTAGGATTATTTAGTCTAGAAAAAAGACGACTGAGGGGCGATCTAATAACCATGTATAAGTATATAAGGGGACAATACAAATATCTCGCTGAGGATCTGTTTATACCAAGGAAGGTGACGGGCACAAGGGGGCATTCTTTGCGTCTGGAGGAGAGAAGGTTTTTCCACCAACATAGAAGAGGATTCTTTACTGTTAGGGCAGTGAGAATCTGGAATTGCTTGCCTGAGGAGGTGGTAATGGCGAACTCAGTCGAGGGGTTCAAGAGAGGCCTGGATGTCTTCCTGGAGCAGAACAATGTTGTATCATACAATTAGGTTCTGTAGAAGGACGTAGATCTGGGGATTTATTATGATGGAATATAGGCTGAACTGGATGGACAAATGTCTTTTTTCGGCCTTACTAACTATGTTACTATGTTACTATGTAACTGAATAATGCCACCATACACTGACTAAATAATACCACCATACACTAACTGAATAATGCCACCATACACTGACTAAATAATACCACCATACACTAACTGAATAATGCCACCATACACTGACTAAATAATGCCACAATACACTGACTAAATAATATAACCATACACTAACTGAATAATACCACCATACACTAACTAAATAATGCCACCATACACTGACTAAATAATGCCACAATACACTGACTAAATAATATAACCATACACTAACTGAATAATACCACCATACACTAACTGAATAATGCCACCATACACTGACTAAATAATACCACCATACACTAACTGAATAATGCCACCATACACTGACTAAATAATGCCACAATACACTGACTAAATAATATATCCATACACTAACTGAATAATGCCACCATACACTGACTAAATAATATAACCATACACTAACTGAATAATGCCACCATACACTGACTAAATAATATAACCATACACTAACTGAATAATGCCACCATACACTGACTAAATAATACCACCATACACTGACTAAATAATGCCACCATACACTGACTAAATAATACCACCATACACTGACTGAATAATACCACTATACACTGACTACATAATACCAACATACAGTGAGAGCGTAGGCATGTGATAGGGACAGTCATACACCTCTTTCCCTGACAATGTTTGCAAGGAGTGTATTTAAATATGTGGTTTTATTGTATTTTCCTAGCAGTGTAAAATGCAGAAGTGCATAGAATCCTATAGGCAATAATATATGTAATTCTTCTGATGTGTGGTAATTTATGTACAATGTTATGAGTGTGTAGTGTATAAGGAAAGTATAAGGTTAGGTTTATGACATAAGGTATAGTATAGGGCTTAGAAATAAGATTCAGGGAGGGAAATATGCAGTGGTGGGCATATTAGTTATAGGAAGTTGAGCACAGGTTTAGATACAATGCCTTGCAAAAGTATTCGGCTCCCTGGAACTTTTCAACCTTTTCCCACATATCAGGCTTCAAACAAAGATATAAAATATAGATTTTTGGTGAAGAATCAACAACAAGTGGAACACAATTGTGAAGTTGAACGAAATTTATTGGTTATTTTAAATTTTTGTGGAAAATCAAAAACTGAAAAGTGGGGCGTGCAATATTATTCGGCCCTTTAACTTAATACTTTGTTGCGTATCTTTTGCTGTGATTACAGCTGCAAGTCGCTTGAGGTATGTCTAAATCAGTTTTGTTCATTGAGAGACTGAAATTCTTGCCCATTCTTCCTTGGCAAACAGCTCGAGCTCAGCGAGGTTTGATGGAGATCGTTTGTGAACAGCAGTTTTCAGCTCTTTCCACAGATTCTTGATTGGATTGAGGTCTGGACTCTGACTTGGCCATTCTAACACCTGGATACGTTTATTTGTGAGCCATTCCATTGTAGATTTTGCTTTATGTTTGGGGTTATTGTTCTTGTTGGAAGACAAATCTCCATCCCAGTCTCAGGTCTTTTGCAGACTCCAACAGGTTTTCTTCAAGAATGGTCCTGTATTTGGCTCCATCCATCTTCCCATCAATTTTAACCATCTTCCCTGTCCCTGCTGAAGAAAAGCAGGCCTGAACCATGATGCTGCCACCACCATGTTTGACAGTGGGGATGGTGTGTTCAGGGTGATGAGCTGTGTTGCCTTTATGCCAAACACATCGTTTGGCATTGTGTTGTGAATTCTGTGGCCAAGCTCCCTCCTGTGGTCGAGAGTGGTACTTCGGCTGGTTCTGTCTATGAGCTTCCTTTGGTGGATGAGAGTGGTACTGCGGCTTCTGAGTTTCCTTCCTCAGGTGATGAGGTTAAGTCGTTAGGTGCTGCTCTATTTAACTCCACCTGGTGCTTTGATCCTGGCCTCCAGTCAATGTTCTAGTATTGGTCTTGCTTCCTCCTTGATCGTTCCTGTGGCCTTTCTATCCTGCATAAGCTAAGTTTTGCTTGTGTTATTTTTGTTTGCTATTTTTTCTGTCCAGCTTGCTTTATTGGTTTTTCTTGCTTGCTGGAAGCTCTGAGACGCAGAGGGAGCACCTCCGTACCGTTAGTCGGTGCGGAGGGTCTTTTTGCCCCTCTGCGTGGGTGTTTGTAGGTTTTTGTGTTGACCGCAAAGCTATCTTTCCTATCCTCGGTCTACTGTATTCAGTAAGTCGGGCCTCACTTTGCTAAATCTATTTCATTTCTGTGTTTGTATTTTCATCTTACTCACAGTCATTATATGTGTGGGGCTGCCTTTTCCTTTGGGGAATTTCTCTGAGGCAAGGTAGGCTTATTTTTCTATCTTCAGGGCTAGTTAGTTTCTCAGGCTGTGCCGAGTTGCATAGGGAGCGTTAGGCGCAATCCACGGCTACCTCTAGTGTGGTGTGATAGGATTAGGGATTGCGGTCAGCAGAGTTTCCACGTCTCAGAGCTCGTCCTTTGCTTTTTGTAATTGTCAGGTCACTTTGTGTGCTCTGAACTTCAATGTCCATTGTGGTTCTGAATTACCTGTTCATAACAGTACTGGAGGCCCAAAGTACTAATGCTTCTCAATAGAGGGAAAAGAGAAGTTCTGAGACCATTTTTTTTTCTTTGCACTGTGTTCTGTCTTTCTTTTCCCCTTTACATCAGGGTGGTTCAGAACACAGGTGTGGACATGGATATTCAGGGTCTGTCCTCTTTGATGGATAATCTCACTATAAGAGTACAGAACATTCAAGATTTAGTGGTTCAGAATCCTATGTTAGAACCTAAAATTCCTATTCCTGAGTTATTTTCTGGAGATAGAGCTAAGTTTTTGAATTTTAAAAATAATTGTAAACTATTTCTGGCTTTGAAACCCCGCTCCTCTGGTGACCCAGTTCAACAAGTTAAGATCATTATTTCTTTATTACGTGGCGACCCTCAAGACTGGGCATTTTCCCTTGCGCCAGGAGATCCTGCATTATGTAATATTGATGCGTTTTTTCTGGCGCTCGGATTGCTGTACGACAAACCTAATTCAGTGGATCAGGCAGAGAAAAATTTGCTGGCTCTGTGTCAGGGTCAGGATGAGATAGAGATTTATTGTCAGAAGTTTAGAAAGTGGTCCGTGCTCACTCAATGGAATGAATGTGCGCTGGCAGCTATTTTCAGAAAGGGTCTCTCTGAAGCCCTTAAGGATGTCATGGTGGGATTTCCTATGCCTGCTGGTCTGAGTGAGTCTATGTCTTTGGCCATTCAGATTGGTCGACGCTTGCGCGAGCGTAAATCTGTGCACCATTTGGCGGTATTACCTGAGCCTATGCAGTGCGATAGGACTTTGACCAGAGCTGAAAGGCAAGAACACAGACTGTTATGGCTGGCAATCAGGCAACACAGCGTGCAGTAATCAGCGCACATACAGAGATCTGGCAATAACCCAAAACAATAGGACGAGCTCTGAGACGTGGAATCTCTGTAGACTGCAGTACCTGATCTATCCTCACACAACTGGAAGCAGCAGTGGATTGCGCCTATCCACTACCTATGCAACTCGGCACTGCCTGAGGAGCTGACTAGCCTGAAGATAGAAATACAAGCCTGACTTACCTCAGAGAAATACCCCAAAGGAATAGGCAGCCCCCACATATAATGACTGTTAGCAAGATGAAAAGACAAACGTAGGAATGAAATAGATTCAGCAAAGTGAGGCCCGATATTCTAGACAGAGCGAGGATAGCAAAGAGAACTATGCAGTCTACAAAAAACCCTAAAACGAAAACCACGCAAAGGGGCAAAAAGACCCACCGTGCCGAACTAACAGCACGGCGGTGCACCCCTTTGCTTCTCAGAGCTTCCAGCAAAAGATAATAACAAGCTGGACAGAAAAAACAGAAAACAAACTAGAAGCACTTATCTAGCAGAGCAGCAGGCCCAAGGAAAGATGCAGTAGCTCAGATCCAACACTGGAACATTGACAAGGAGCAAGGAAGACAGACTCAGGTGGAGCTAAATAGCAAGGCAGCCAACGAGCTCACCAAAACACCTGAGGGAGGAAGCCCAGAGACTGCAATACCACTTGTGACCACAGAAGTGAACTCAGCCACAGAATTCACAACAACAGACGTCAGAATGGGCTGTGTTTCTACTGTGGTGATTCCACTCATGCTATCTCCAATTGTCCTAAGCGCACTAAGCGGTTCGCTAGGTCTGCCACCATTGGTACGGTACAGTCGAAATTTCTTTTGTCCGTTACTTTGATCTGCTCTTTGTCTTTCTATTCTGTCATGGCATTTGTGGATTCAGGCGCTGCCCTGAATTTGATGGACTTGGAGTTTGCTAGGCGCTGTGGGTTTGTCTTGGAGCCCTTGCATTATCCTATTCCATTGAGAGGAATTGATGCCACGCCTTTGGCCAAGAATAAGCCTCAGTATTGGACCCAGCTGACCATGTGCATGGCTCCTGCGCACCAGGAGGCTGTTCGCTTTCTGGTGTTGCATAATCTGCATGATGTGGTCGTGTTGGGGTTGCCATGGCTACAAGTCCATAACCCAGTATTAGATTGGAAATCAATGTCTGTGTCCAGCTGGGGTTGTCAGGGGGTACATGGTGATGTTCCATTTCTGTCTATCTCATCATCCACCCCTTCTGAAGTCCCAGAGTTCTTGTCTGATTACCAGGATGTATTCGATGAGCCCAAGTCCAATGCCCTACCTCCGCATAGGGATTGTGATTGTGCTATCGATTTGATTCCTGGTAGTAAGTTTCCTAAGGGTCGACTGTTTAATTTATCTGTACCTGGGCACGCCGCTATGCGGAGTTACGTGAAGGAGTCTTTGGAGAAGGGTCATATTCGCCCGTCATCGTCGCCATTGGGAGCGGGGTTCTTTTTTGTGGCCAAGAAGGATGGTTCGCTGAGACCTTGTATTGATTACCGCCTTCTAAATAAAATTACGGTCAAATTTCAGTACCCCTTGCCGCTGCTGTCTGATTTGTTTGCTCGGATTAAGGGGGCTAGTTGGTTCACCAAGATAGATCTTCGTGGTGCGTATAATCTTGTGCGTATTAAATGGAATGGAAAACAGCATTTAATACGCCCGAAGGCCATTTTGAGTACCTGGTTATGCCATTCTGACTTTCTAATGCTCCATCAGTGTTTCAGTCCTTTATGCATGACATCTTCCGAGAGTACCTGGATAAATTCCTGATTGTATACTTGGATGATATTTTGGTCTTCTCGGATGATTGGGAGTCTCATGTGAAGCAGGTCAGAATGGTGTTCCAGGTCCTGCATGCTAATTCTTTGTTTGTGAAGGGGTCAAAGTGTCTCTTTGGTGTTCAGAAGATTTCATTTTTGGGGTTCATTTTTTCTCCTTCTACTATCGAGATGGACCCTGTTAAAGTTTAGGCCATTTATGATTGGACTCAGCCTACATTATTATTATTATTATTTATTTATATAGCACCATTGATTCCATGGTGCTGTACATGAGAAATCTCTGAAGAGTCTGCAGAAGTTCCTGGGCTTTGCTAATTTTTATCGTCGCTTCATCGCTAATTTTTCTAGCATTGCTAAACCATTGACTGATTTAACCAAGAAGGGTGCAGATGTGGTCAATTGGTCTTCTGCTGCTGTGGAAGCTTTTCAGGAGTTGAAGCGTCGTTTTTCTTCTGCCCCTGTGTTGTGCCAACCAGATGTTTCGCTTCCGTTCCAGGTCGAGGTTGATGCTTCCGAAATTGGAGCAGGGGCTGTGTTGTCGCAGAGAAGTTCTGATTTCTCGGTGATGAAACCATGCGCCTTCTTTTCCAGGAAATTTTCGCCTGCTGAGCGAAATTATGATGTTGGCAATCGAGAGTTGCTAGCCATGAAGTGGGCATTCGAGGAGTGGCGTCATTGGCTTGAAGGAGCTAAGCATCGTGTGGTGGTCTTGACTGATCACAAAAACTTGACTTATCTCGAGTCTGCCAAACGGTTGAATCCTAGACAGGCTCGTTGGTCGCTGTTTTTCTCCCGTTTTGACTTTGTGGTTTCGTACCTTCCGGGCTCTAAAAATGTGAAGGCGGATGCCCTGTCTAGGAGTTTTGTGCCCGATTCTCCGGGTTTGCCTGAGCCGGCGGGTATTCTCAAAGAGGGGGTAATTTTGTCTGCCATCTCCCCTGATTTGCGGCGGGTGCTGCAAAAATTTCAGGCTAATAGACCTGACCGTTGCCCAGCGGAGAAACTGTTTGTCCCTGATAGGTGGACGAATAGAGTTATCTCTGAGGTTCATTGTTCGGTGTTGGCTGGTCATCCTGGAATCTTTGGTACCAGAGATTTGGTGGCTAGATCCTTTTGGTGGCCGTCTCTGTCGCGGGATGTGCGTTCTTTTGTGCAGTCCTGTGGGATTTGTGCTCGGGCTAAGCCCTGCTGTTCTCGTGCCATTGGGTTGCTTTTGCCCTTGCCGGTCCCGAAGAGGCCTTGGACACATATCTCTATGGATTTTATTTCGGATCTCCCCGTCTCTCAAAGAATGTCGGTCATTTGGGTGGTTTGTGATCGCTTCTCTAAGATGGTCCATTTGGTGCCCTTGTCTAAATTGCCTTCCTCCTCTGATTTGGTGCCGTTGTTTTTTCAGCATGTGGTTCGTTTACATGGCATTCCAGAGAACATCGTTTCTGACAGAGGTTCCCAGTTTGTTTCGAGGTTTTGGCGAGCCTTTTGTGCTAGGATGGGCATTGATTTGTCTTTTTCCTCGGCTTTCCATCCTCAGACAAATGGCCAGACTGAACGAACCAATCAGACCTTGGAAACATATCTGAGATGTTTTGTTTCTGCTGATCAGGATGATTGGGTGTCCTTTTTGCCTTTGGCTGAGTTCGCCCTTAATAATCGGGCCAGCTCGGCTACTTTGGTTTCGCCGTTTTTCTGCAATTCTGGGTTCCACCCTCGTTTCTCTTCAGGGCAGGTTGAGTCTTTAGACTGTCCTGGTGTGGATACTGTGGTGGATAGGTTGCAGCAGATTTGGACTCATGTAGTGGACAATCTGACTTTGTCCCAGGAGAAGGCTCAACGTTTCGCTAACCGCAGGCGCTGTGTGGGTCCCCGACTTCGTGTTGGGGATTTGGTTTGGTTGTCATCTCGTTCTATTCCTATGAAGGTTTCCTCTCCTAAATTTAAGCCTCGTTTCATTGGTCCATATAGGATTTCTGAGTTTCTTAATCCTGTGTCTTTTCGTTTGACTCTTCCAGCTTCTTTTTCCATCCATAACGTGTTCCATATGTCATTGTTGCGGAGATACGTGGCACCTGTGGTTCCATCTATTGATCCTCCTGCTCCGGTTTTGGTTGAAGGGGAATTGGAGTATATAGTGGAGAAGATTTTGGATTCTCGTGTTTCGAGACGGAAACTCCAGTATCTGGTTAAGTGGAAAGGTTATGGTCAGGAAGATAATTCCTGGGTCTTTGCCTCTGATGTCCATGCTGCCGATCTGGTTCGTGCCTTTCATGTGGCTCATCCTGGTCGGCCTGGGGGCTCTGGTGAGGGTTCGGTGACCCCTCTTCAAGGAAGGGGGTACTGTTGTGAATTCTGTGGCCAAGCTCTCTCCTGTGGTCGAGAGTGGTACTTCGGCTGGTTCTGTCTATGAGCTTCCTTTGGTGGATGAGAGTGGTACTGCGGCTTCTGAGTTTCCTACCTCAGGTGATGAGGTTAAGTCGTTAGGTGCAGCTCTATTTAACTCCACCTGGTGCTTTGATCCTGGCCTCCAGTCAATGTTCTAGTATTGGTCTTGCTTCCTCCTGGATCGTTCCTGTGGCCTTTCTATCCTGCATAAGCTAAGTTTTGCGTGTGTTATTTTTGTTTGCTATTTTTTCTGTCCAGCTTGCTTTATTGGTTTTTCTTGCTTGCTGGAAGCTCTGAGACGCAGAGGGAGCACCTCCGTACCGTTAGTCAGTGCGGAGGGTCTTTTTGCCCCTCTGCGTGGTTGTTTGTAGGTTTTTGTGTTGACCGCAAAGCTATCTTTCCTATCCTCGGTCTATTCAGTAAGTCGGGCCTCACTTTGCTAAATCTATTTCATTTCTGTGTTTGTATTTTCATCTTACTCACAGTCATTATATGTGGGGGGCTGCCTTTTCCTTTGGGGAATTTCTCTGAGGCAAGGTAGGCTTATTTTTCTGTCTTCAGGGCTAGTTAGTTTCTCAGGCTGTGCCGAGTTGCATAGGGAGCGTTAGGCGCAATCCACGGCTACCTCTAGTGTGGTGTGATAGGATTAGGGATTGCGGTCAGCAGAGTTTCCACGTCTCAGAGCTCGTCCTTTGTTTTTTGCAATTGTCAGGTCACTTTGTGTGCTCTGAACTTCAATGTCCATTGTGGTTCTGAATTACCTGTTCATAACAGCATTGTTGCCAAAAAGTTCAATTTTGGTTTCATCTGACCAGAGCACCTTCTTCCACATGTTTGGTGTGTCTCCCAGGTGGCTTGTTGCAAACTTTAAATAACATTTTTTACGGATATCTTTGAGAAATGGCTTTCTTCTTGCCACTCTGCCAGATTTGTGCAGTGTACGACTGATTGTTTTCCTATGGACAGACTGTCCCACCTCAGCTGTAGATCTCTGCAGTTCATCCAGAGTGATCATGGACCTCTTGGCTGCATCTCTGATCAGTCTTCTCCTTGTGTGAGATGAAAGTTTAGAGGGACGGCCGGGTCTTGGTAGATTTGCAGTGGTATGATACACCTTCCATTTCAATATGATTGCTTGCACAGTGCTCCTTGGGATGTTTAAAGTTTTGGAAATCATTTTGTATTCAAATCCGGTTTTAAACTTCTCCACAACAGTATCACCGACCTGCCTGTTGTGTTCCTTGGTCTTCATGATGCTCTCTGTGCTTCAAACAGAACCCTGAGACTATCACAGAGCAGGTGCATTTATACCGAGACTTGATTACACACAGGTGGATTATATTTATCATCATTAGGCATTTAGGACAACATTGGATCATTCAGAGATCCACAATGAACTTCTGGAGTGAGTTTGCTTCACTAAAAGTAAAGGGGCCGAAAAATATTGCACGCTCCTCTTTTCAGTGTTTGAATTTCCACAAAAATTTAAAATAACCAATAAATTTCATTCAACTTCACAATTGTGTTCCACTTGTTGATTCTCCACCAAAAATTTACATTTGGTATCTTTATGTTTGAAGCATGATATGTGTGAAAAGGTTGAAAAGTTCCAAGGAGCCGTATACTTTACTGTATGATTAATATGTTTGGGAACAGCCTAGCATGAGAAGGGGAAAAGTCATATAAAAAGGGGAGCACTTCCTGGTTAGATTAGTTGAGTTGAGAGATTGATAAATTATTAGTAAGAGTTCAAGGCCAGAGTGCTGGAGGTCATGAGACGTACGTATTGTTCTGGCAGAATGAGAACATCACTAACGGTCTTCACCGACGCGTACATTCCTGTAACATCCAAGACCTACGGCCCAAACCTAGGCACTGGGAGTGTGCCTTATTCCCTTTCAACAAGTGGAAGCTGGACGGGGAGATGTGTGAGGTAGACGGGGTCCTGTTAGTCCTGTGGAGTCAGACGGAGTATCCCGGGGGCTGACGGGACCAGTACGTGAAGGGATGGCACAGGTTGAACAAACGGAGAACATGAAAACGTACTGTGCTTTGTCATCGATTGAACTCAGAATGTTAAGTAAAGTTGAACTAGGTATTAACCCCTCTGTGACCTTAGACGTACTATCCCGTCGAGGTGCCCTGGGCTTATCTGACCCTGGACGGGATAGTACGTCATAGCCGATCGGCCGCGCTCACGGGGGGAGCGCGGCCGATCGCGGCCGGGTGTCAGCTGCTTATCGCAGCTGACATCCGGCACTATGTGCCAGGAGCGGTCACGGACCGCCCCCGGCACATTAACCCCTGGCACACCGCGATCAAAGATGATCGCGATGTGCCGGCGGTGCAGGGAAGCACCGCGCAGGGAGGGGGCTCCCTGCGGGCTTCCCTGAGCCCCCCGCAGCAACGCGATGTGATCGCGTTGCTGCGAGGGTCTCCTCACCTCCCTCCCTGCTCAAGCCCCGGATCCAAGATGGCCGCGGATCCGGGTCCTGCAGGGAGGGAGGTGGCTTCACAGAGCCTGCTCAGAGCAGGCACTGTGAAGCAGCCTGCACTCCTATCAGATCAGTGATCTGACAGAGTGCTGTGCAAACTGTCAGATCACTGATCTGTGATGTCCCCCCCTGGGACAAAGTAAAAAAGTAAAAAAAAAAATTTCCAAATGTGTAAAAAAAATAAAAAAAAATATTCCAAAATAATGAAAAAAAAAAAAAAAATATTATTCCCATAAATACATTTCTTCATCTAAATAAAAAAAAAAAACCAATAAAAGTACACATATTTAGTATCGCCGCGTCCGTAACGACCCGACCTATAAAACTGTCCCACTAGTTAACCCCTTCAGTAAACACCGTAAGAAAAAAAAAAAAAAACGAGGCAAAAAACAACGCTTTATTATCATACCGCCGAACAAAAAGTGGAATAACACGCGATCAAAAGGACAGATATAAATAACCATGGTACCGCTGAAAGCGTCATATTGTCCCGCAAAAAAAGAGCCGCCATACAGCATCATCAGCAAAAAAATAAAAAAGTTATAGTCCTGAGAATAAAGCGATGCAAAAATAATTATTTTTTCTGTAAAATAGTTTTTATCGTATAAAAGCACCAAACCATAAAAAAAAGATATAAATGAGGTGTTGCTGTAATCGTACTGACCCGAAGAATAAAACTGATTTATCAATTTTACCAAACGCGGAACGGTATAAACGCCTCCCCCAATAGAAATTCATGAATAGCTGGCTTTTGGTCATTCTTCCTCACAAAAATCGGAATAAAAAGCGATCAAAAAATGTCACGTGCCCAAAAATTTTTTCAATAAAAACGTCAACTCGTCCCGCAAAAAACAAGGCCTCACATGACTCTGTGGACCAAAATATGGAAAAATTATAGCTCTCAAAATGTGGTATTGCAAAAAATATTTTTTGCAATAAAAAGGGTCTTTCAGTGTGTGACGGCTGCCAATCATAAAAATCCGCTAAAAAACTCGCTATAAAAGTAAATCAAACCCCCCTTCATCACCCCCTTAGTTAGGGAAAAATAAAAAAAAATGTATTTATTTCCATTTTCCCATTAGGGCTAGGGTTAGGGCTAGGGTTAGGGCTAGGGCTAGGGTTAGGGCTAAGGTTAGGGCTAGGGTTAGGGCTAGGGTTAGGGCTAGGGATAGGGTTAGGGCTAGGGTTAGGGCTAGGGCTAGGGCTAGGGTTAGGGCTAGGGTTAGGGCTAGGGTTAGGGTTAGGGCTAGGGTTAGGGCTAGGGTTAGGGCTAGGGTTAGGGCTAGGGTTAGGGCTAGGGCTACAGTTAGGGTTGGGGCTAAAGTTAGGGTTAGGGTTTAGATTACATTTACAGTTGGGAATAGGGTTGGGATTAGGGTTAGGGGTGTGTCAGGGTTAGAGGTGTGGTTAGGGTTACCGTTGGAATTAGGGTTAGGGGTGTGTTTAGATTAGGGTTTCAGTTATAATTGGGGGGTTTCCACTGTTTCGGCACATCAGGGGCTCTCCAAACACGACATGGCGTCCGATCTCAATTCCAGCCAATTCTGCGTTGAAAAAGTAAAACAGTGCTCCTTCCCTTCCGAGCTCTCCTGTGTGCCCAAACAGGGGTTTACCCCAACATATGGGGTATCAGCGTACTCAGGACAAATTGGACAACAACTTTTGTGGACCAATTTCTCCTGTTACCCTTGGGAAAATACAAAACTGGGGGCTAAAAAATAATTTTTGTGGGAAAACAAAAAGATTTTTTATTTTCACGGCTCTGCGTTATAAACTGTAGTGAAACACTTGGGGGTTCAAAGTTCTCACAACACATCTAGATAAGTTCATTGAGGGGTATAGTTTCCAATATGGGGTCACTTGTGGGGGGTTTCTACTGTTTAGGTACATTAGGGGCTCTGCAAACGCAATGTGACGCCTGCAGACCAATCCATCTAAGTCTGCATTCCAAATGATGCTCCTTCCCTTCCGAGCCCTCCCATGCGCCCAAACGGTGGTTCCCCCCCACATATCGGGTATCAGCGTACTCAGGACAAATTGGACAACAACATTTAGGGTCCAATTTCTCCTGCTAACCTTGGAAAAATACAAAACTGGGGGCTAAAATATAATTTTTGTGGAAAAAAAAATATTTTTTATTTGCATGGCTCTGCGTTATAAACTGTAGTGAAATACTTGGGGGTTCAAAGCTCTCACAACACATCAAGATGAGTTCCTTAGGGGGTCTACTTTCCAAAATGGTGTCACTTGTGGGGGGTTTCTACTGTTTAGGTACATTAGGGGCTCTGCAAACGCAATGTGACGCCTGCAGACCATTCCATCTAAGTCTGCATTCCAAATGGCGCTCCTTCCCTTCCGAACCCTCCCATGCGCCCAAACGGTGGTTCCCCCCCACATATGGGGTATCAGCGTACTCAGGACAAATTGGACAACAACTTTTGGGGTCCAATTTCTCCTGTTACCCTAGGGAAATTACAAAACTGGGGGCTAAAAAATAATTTTTGTGGGAAAAAAATTTTGTTTTATTTTTATGGCTCTGCATTATAAACTTCTGTGAAGCCCTTGGTGGGTCAAAGTGCTCACCACACATCCAGATAAGTTCCTTAGGGGGTCTACTTTCCAAAATGGTGTCACTTGTGGGGGGTTTCAATGTTTAGGCACATCAGTGGCTCTCCAAACGCAACATGGCGTCCCATCTCAATTTCTGTCAATTTTGCATTGAAAAGTCAAACTGCGCTCCTTCCCTTCCGAGCTCTCCCATGCGCCCAAACAGTGGTTTACTGCCACATATGGGGTATCAGCGTACTCAGGACAAATTGGACAACAACTTTTGAGGTCCAATTTCTTCTCTTACCCTTGGAAAAATAAAAAATTGGGGGCAAAAATATAATTTTTGTGAAAAAATATGATTTTTTATTTTTACGGTTCTGCATTATAAACTTCTGTGAAGCACTTGGTGGGTCAAAGTGCTCACCACACATCCAGATAAGTTCCTTAGGGGGTCTACTTTCCAAAATGGTGTCACTTGTGGGGGGTTTCAATGTTTAGGCACATCAGTGGCTCTCCAAACGCAACATGGCGTCCCATCTCAATTCCTGTCAATTTTGCATTGAAAAGTCAAATAGCGCTCCTTCCCTTCCGAGCTCTCCCATGCGCCCAAACAGTGGTTTACTGCCACATATGGGGTATCAGCGTACTCAGGACAAATTGGACAACAACTTTTTGGGTCCAATTTCTCCTGTTACCCTTGGTAAAATAAAACAAATTGGAGCTGAAGTAAATTTTTTGTGTAAAAAAGTTAAATGTTCATTTTTATTTAAACATTCCAAAAATTCCTATTAAACACCTGAAGGGTTAATAAACTTCTTGAATGTGGTTTTGAGCACCTTGAGGGGTGCAGTTTTTAGAATGGTGTCACACTTGGGCATTTTCTATCATATAGACCCCTCAAAATGACTTCAAATGAGACGTGGTCCCTAAAAAAAAATGGTGTTGTAAAAATGAGAAATTGCTGGTCAACTTTTAACCCTTATAACTCCCTAACAAAAAAAAAAATTGGTTCCAAAATTATGCTGATGTAAAGGAGACATGTGGGAAATGTTACTTATTAAGTATTTTGTGTGACATATCTCTGTGATTTAATTGCATAAAAATTCAAAGTTTGAAAATTGCAAAATTTTCAAAATTTTCGCCCAATTTCCGTTTTTTTCACAAATAAACGCAGGTACTATCAAAGAAATTTTACCACTATCATGAAGTACAATATGTCACGAGAAAACAATGTCAGAATCACCAGGATCCGTTGAAGCGTTTCGGAGTTATAACCTCATAAAGGGACAGTGGTCAGAATTGTAAAAATTGGCCTGGTCATTAACGTGCAAACCACCCTTGGGGGTAAAGGGGTTAAGAAGCAAGTGTCCCCTGATTTATGTGCAGCTGATACTGATACAAAAGGACGTGGATGTAGCAGAAACCTCCGGCCTGAAAGTGAGTAAACCGCACTGCACACAGCACAACATCCATGTACTGGGACACTGTGTATTAGTGGGGTGCCAGGGCATGAGAACACAGCCCCTCGACCATGACTACCGCCCTGCACACCTTCCAAATGTATAACACAATCAAACACTAATTTAATATCACCATCACACATTGAGAGAATAATGCCACCATACAATGACTGAATAATACCACCATACACTGACTGGATAATACCACCATACGCTGACTGGATAATACCACCATACGCTGACTGGATAATACCACCATACGCTGACTGGATAATACCACCATACGCTGACTGAATAATACCACCATACACTGACTGGATAATACCACTATACGCTGACTGGATAATACCACCATACGCTGACTGGATAATACCACTATACGCTGACTGGATAATACCACCATACGCTGACTGAATAATACCACCATACACTGACTGGATAATACCACCATACGCTGACTGAATAATACCACCATACACTGACTGAATAATACCACCATACGCTGACTGGATAATACCACCATGCACTGACTGGATAATACCACCATACGCTGACTGGATAACACCACTATACGCTGACTGGATAATACCACCATAAACGGACAGAATAATACCATCATGCATCAACTGAATAATACCACGATAAACTGACTGAATAATACCACCATACACTGACTGAATAATACCACTATACACTGACTGGATAATACCACCATACGCTGACTGGATAATACCACCATGCACTGACTGGATAATACCACCATACGCTGACTGGATAACACCACTATACGCTGACTGGATAATACCACCATAAACGGACAGAATAATACCATCATGCATCAACTGAATAATCAGAGAAAAGAAAAAAAAAGTTGAATTCCAGCTCCTTAAAACATGACGTTTATTGTATCCAAATAAAAAATCCAAATGTCCATGGTGTGCAACCTCCCACCGGTAAGTGCCTGGGATGACAGAGATAAACGGCTACGCGTTTCGATCGGAGTGATCTTTATCAAAGCCATACCTGGATCAGGCAGCTTCTCCTACTTATAAGGAGGCTCACCCAACCAGATCATTCATTTGAGTCACATGGCAATTTGACAGGTCCTTTCATCTAAAATCATTGTTCTATATGTAACAACATAACAAAAATAAAGGATTAAAATCACATTCAGCAATAATGTAACATAACTTCATGTCTTTTATTCAATCCTGTTGGGACACAGGTGTTCAATTGGAAAATCCAATATGCTTCTCGTGTGAGAAGCCGGCGTCTAATGTCACCACCCCGACTAGGGGTATTAACCCGTTCTATGCCCTGAACCTGAAGAGTGACAGTGCTGCGTGCATGGTGCCTAACAAAATGTTTGGATGCTGCTGATATATTCCTGTCATTATTCTGAGTGTTACCTATGTCATATAAGTGTTCCCTAATGCGTGTTTTCAATTTTCTGGATGTACAGCCCACATACGACAGGTTACACTCTATACATTTGATTTTGTATACCACATTGCAAGAATTACAATTGATGTACTGCTTTATATCAAATTTGATAGTTTCATCCGCATTATAAAATGTCTTTTCAATACTGGCGAATTTACATGTGCTACAATTTCGTGTGCCACACCTGAAAAATCCTGGATAATTTAACCAGGTTCTGATGGATTTATTTTTGGAGCAGAACAAGCTAGGGGCTATTTTATTACCAATGGTCGGGGCTCTTCTCGACACCACATTAATGCCAGAATTTAGTATGTTATACAGCTGCGGATCTTCATATAAAATAGGTAAATATCTGTTGACAATATCTCTAATTCTAGCGAACTGCGGGCTATATTGAAAGCATATGTATGGCTTTTGTTCCATTTGTAAATTTCTATGCTTTTGTGCTGTAACTAGTTCTTTACGATCTTTTCCTGCTACTATTTTTTTGGCCCGATTAATTGTCCATTGAGGGTATTGTCGATGTGTTAATTTATTTGCTATTTGCTCGATTTCACCCTTGAGATCTTTTTCTGAACTGCAATTCCTTTTAATCCTGGTGAACTCACCCACCGGAATTGATTTAATTGTATGCCTGCTATGGCTGCTTTTGGCATGCAGTATTGTGTTACCCCTCACTGGCTTGTGATGTGTTCTGGTGACGATATTTGAATCTATTTGCCCCGTGAGCTCCAGATCTAGAAATGATATACTTTTGCTATCTGCCCTATGCGTGAATCTAATATTGTACTCATTCTGATTCAGGTACTCCATGAAGCGCGGTATGGCAGACACATCACCCTCCCATATCATGAGCGTATCATCAATGTATCTGCCATACCACGCCACATATTCCAAATACGGATTGTTCACGGAAAAAACGCACTCCATCTCCCAGACGGACATAACCAAATTAGCAAGGGAGGGAGAGTATTTCGCACCCATGGCCACTCCAGCTTGCTGCATATAAAATTGATTATCAAATGCAAAAAAATTACTAGTGAGCAAAAAATGTATTACCATCAGCAGATATTCAATCAAATCCTCAGAATACTGACTGAATTTGACAAGGTGATATTGGATCGCTCTGATTGCTAGATCGTGCGGGATGCATGTATATAAAGATATAACGTCGCAGCAGAGCCAGGAATAATTTTTTTGCCATATCTTACCATCAAAAATACGTAATACCTCCTTAGAGTCTTTTATATATCCAGGGGAACGTTTTACAAGTGGCTGGAGGAGAGAGTCTACCCATTGACAGAGTCTTTCATTGCAGGACCCGATTCCAGATACTATGGGTCGCATTGGGGGAATCCCCTCTTTTTTATGTATTTTAGGGACCCCATATATTATAGGAGTGACTGGACATTCAACTATTAGATATTCCATTTGTATTTTAGTTAATACCCCCAGATCGAATCCCTCCTTGATAATGACATCTCTCTTTTTGATAATTTCTTGTGAGGGATTATTTGTTAGTTTTTTATACGTGATTTGATCAGATAATAGTTCCAGCATTTTTTTCTGATAGTCCACTGTGTCCAATACCACTACCACCCCTCCCTTATCTGACATTTTAATTGTAAGATCTGGCATATTTTGTAGCTCTCTTATAGCGTTACGTTTTTTTATAGATATATTCTTAGGGTTGTATTTATTATTAGTTTTTATTTCCTTGTTTAATTGTCTGAGTTCCCTTTCTATGTTTTCTTGAAATTTGTCCATACACTCAGATCTGGCCTGGATTGGATAATAGTAGGGATTTTTTGTAGTAAAATTCTTGGAAACATGCACCCGGTCACTATCCAGCAATGTATCTGAGCTGAGATCTTGTAGCGCAATTAGTGCTACTTGTTCTTTAAAGTCCATCTGTGAGTACTCATTATCCACCATAGGTGGTGCTACAGATCCTTCCTGACTTAATTCCTCTTCAGTATTTTGCTCCTGATAAAAATGTTTTCTGATGGTCAGGTTGCGGATAAATTTATTAGTGTCCATAATTGTTGCAAATAGGTCAAAATCCTGGTCAGGAACAAAATTTAATCCCAAGGATAAAACTTGGACCTGTTCTGATGATAAACTTCTGGATGACAGGTTAAGTACATTCGTATATTCATTTATCTTTTGTGCAGTTTCTTGTTGCGTGTAGTCATTCCCCCGTCGTTTGTGTTTTCTCCCCCCCCGCCTGCTGCGTTTTTTGGCTGGCGGTAGTTATTTCTTGGGGTGTATACTCTGTTTTCATTCAGGGAAATGTCTGACGCACTGGCCTGATTGTCTGATGAGTCAGGGTCTGACGAAGTAAAATATACATGCGATTTTTCTTTGCTCTTAGCGTTTTTTCGTTTATGGCGAGATTGACTATACTTCAGTATCGATCTCGGGGTTTTATTTATATTAGTCCAGTTACCCCAATCATACACTTTATTAGTCGCATAATCGTCAGAGTCTCTAGTAAATTTTCTTTTTTTCCGATCCATGATTTGTTCCTCCAAACCCATTATTTTTTCTTTGGTTTGTATCATAAGTGCATCAAACTGTGCACCTGTTTTATAATCATTCAAAAGAAGATTTACTTCATCTATTTCCTGCTGTATATTTTTCAATTTGTCCTCCTCGTGTTTAATAATAAGATTCATCAAATCCTTCGAACATTTGCTTAGAATAGAATTCCACTCCTCCAAGAATTCTGCTGAGTATACGGTTGTGGGTATTTTTCTAATTCGCAGACCTCTTGGGATCATGTTCTTAGCCACATAATTATTCAATGTGGTTTGATCCCACCACACTTTTGTTTCCTGCATCATAAGTGTTTCCAATTTACTCATATTTTCATTCAGAGTGGATATACCCACATCTTCATTTTCATGAGTAGAGAACACCTGAGCAGCTTTACGCAATCTGTCTCTTGTTAAGTCCATAGCCATGCTGATATGTGAATAATGATAAAAGAAAAAAGGCTCTGTATCCCTTGGCAACTAAACCGGTAATAGACAGTACATGTGTCCGCAATAACTTTATCAGGGAGTAGTACCAGGAGCACGGCAATCCAGCATTATAAATAGTAACAAAGAGAAAAAGAGTTTGTAGCCAGCTCACCGGTAAATCACCGCAGGTGCACGGAACTCAGCGGAGTTCCGTGCACCTGCGGTGATTTACCGGTGAGCTGGCTACAAACTCTTTTTCTCTTTATCAACTGAATAATACCACGATAAACTGACTGAATAATACCACCATACACTGACTGAATAATACCACTATACACTTACTGAATAATACCACCATACACTGACTGAATAATACCAGTCCACCATACACTGACTGAATAAAACAACCATTCACTACCTGAATAATACCACCATACACTGACTGGATAATAGCACCATACAGTGAATAATACCACCATACACTGACTGAATAATACCACCATACACTGACTGGATAATACCACCATACAGTGAATAATACCACCATACACTGACTGAATAATACCACCATACCCTGACTGGATAATACCACCATACACTAAATTGGTTTTATTTATTTTTTTACGCCGTTCATTGTGTGGTATAAGTGATTAGGCGACTTTAGTCTTCAGATCGGTGCGATTACAGCACTACCAGATTTATATCAGGTTTTTATGTTTGGCAGCTGTCGCACACTGAAAGAAAGTTTCTATTGCAAAAAATCATTTTTGCATCACCATATTACGAGAGCTATAATTTTTCCATATTTCGTCCAACAGAGTCATGTTTTATTGGTACCATTTTCAGACACACCACATTTTTTGATCGCTTTCTATTCTGACTTTTGGGAGGCAGAATGAACAAAAAAACAACAATTTAGGAATTTTTTTGGGGGGTGGGCTTTATGTCATTCCGCGTGTGGTAAAATTGATAAGGCAGTTTTTATTCTTCGGGTCCATACGATTACAGCGATACCCCACTTATATCTTTTTTTATGTTTTGGGACTTTTACACAATAAAAACTTTTTTTATAGAAAAAAATAATTACTTTTGCATCACTTTATTCCGAGTACTCTTTTTTATTTTCATATTTTCAGCGGTACCATTTATATTTATATCCGTCTTTATGATAGCATTTTATTCCACTTTTTGTTTGGCGGTATGATGATAAAGCATTGCTTTTTATTTTATTTTTATGGTGTTCACTGAAGGGGTTAACTAGTGGGAAAGTTTTATAGGTTGAGTCGTTGCCAACGCGGCGATACCAAATATGTGTACAACAGCTTGATTTTTTTTTTTCCATATTTTTACAATTATTTTAAAAAAAGTTTTTTTTAACTTTTTTACTTTGTCCCACCATAGGACTATTATTTTTTGCCGGCTGATGGCTTGTATCGCATGGGGATACAGCAGCTCTGCACTGACAGATAAAGTTGCTGATCATGCACTATGCAACTTTCATAGCTCTGGTGACCCTGATGTTGTCATGACACAGGGACTTATTATTACTGCAAATATTGAAAAGGGGTTAAAGGGAACCTGTCACCCCCCTGGCGTTTTAAGTAAAAGAGCCACCTTGTGCAGCACTAAGGCTGCATTCTGTGAAGGTGGCTCTTCTTTTTGTGCTCCCTTCTAACGCTGCAATATTAAGTTTTATAATTTTCACGCCTTACCTTTAGTCTGTCCGAGGGGAACACGTCTTTTCCCCTGGACACAACCGCCTTCCAGCCATCACTCAGCCCCTGAGTGCGCCGGGCGCTGCCTCCTCTGTCTTCAGTCACGTACCCGGCGCTGTGCTTTCCTTTTTTGGGCATGCGCCGTTTGCGCTGCCCTTCAATTCACATCACCTGATGTATTCATCTCGCGCCTGCGTGTAGCCGAGGCCCGAGATCCCGCCCCTCAGTGTGTTCTGATTTATTCACACTGCAGCGGGTACGTGACTGAAGGCAGAGGAGGCGGCGCCCGGAGGGGCTGAGTGATGGCTGGGAGGCGGTTGTGCCCAGGGGGAAAAGACTTGCCCCCCCCCGGACAGACTAAAGGTATGGCGCAAAAATTATAAAACTTAATATTGCAGCGTTAGAAGGGAGCACAAAAATAACAGCCACCTTCACAGAATGCAGCCTTAGTGCTGCACAAGGTGGCTCTTTTACTTAAAGGGAACCTGTCACCTCAAATTGGCGGGATATTTAAATGAGTTTTTACCTGTCCGATGGGCGGCGTTTCCTCTTCATTTCTTCACCCCGTCCGTCCCTGTTGTCCGCAGTATGTTAGAGAATTAGAGTATGTGTGCGCCATAGTTGGCGCGTGCGCAATGCAATCTTTGGTGGTGCACGCACAGTATGCTTTGCCCAGCTGTGGGCAAAGCCAAAAAGCATTACTGCACATGCGCCCGCGCACTATGACCCGGAAGTATTTTGCTGTGTTGTGGGGCATAGTGCGCGGGCGCATGCGCAGTAATGCTTTTTGGCTTTGCTCGCAGTTGGGCAAAGCATACTGTGCGTGCGCCACCGAAGATTGCATTGCGCACGTGCCAACTATGGCGCACACATACTCTAATTCTCTAACATATTGGGAACAACAGGGACGGACGGGGTGGAGAAATAAAGAGGAAACGCCGCCCATCGGACAGGTAAAAACTCATTTAAATATCCCGCCAATTTGAGGTGACAGGTTCCCTTTAAAGGGAGTCTGTCACCCCAAAAATATTATCTGAGCTAAGGCCACCGCCATCAGGGGCTTAACTGCAGCATGCAGAATGCTGTAGATAAGCCCCTGATGGCGGTGGCCTTAGCTCAGATACGATTTTTGGGGTGACAGACTCCCTTTAAAAATGCCGGGGGAGTGACAGGTTCCCTTTAAAGGGAACCTGCCAGCAGGATTGTGCACAGTAATCTACACAGTGTCAGGTCAGGGTTGTTGTACTGATTAGGCCGGGGTCACACTTGCGAGTGATGGGAGAAACTTGCCCGAATCTTTCGCATCAATATCAGGCGCTGCTGCAAGCACTGGGACCAGAGCGTGCGGCTGCATGTATTTAAACATTTTCACTTTTCCCCCAGACCTCCACCATCCAGCTCTGCTACATCCCATCATGCATCTCTGCTACATCCCATCATCCAGGTCTGCTACATCCCATCATGCATCTCTGCTACATCCCATCATCCAGCTCTGCTACATCCCATCATTCAGCTCTGCTACATCCCATCATCCAGCTCTGCTACATCCCATCATGCATCTCTGCTACATCCCATCATGCATCTCTGCTACATCCCATCATCCAGCCCTGCTACATCCCATCATGCATCTCTGCTACATCCCATCATCCAGCTCTGCTACATCCCATCATCCAGCTCTGCTACATCCCATCATGCATCTCTGCTACATCCCATCATGCATCTCTGCTACATCCCATCATCCAGCTCTGCTACATCCCATCATGCATCTCTGCTACATCCCATCATGCATCTCTGCTACATCCCATCATCCAGCTCTGCTACATCCCATCATGCATCTCTGCTACATCCCATCATGCATCTCTGCTACATCCCATCATCCAGCTCTGCTACATCCCATCATCCAGCTCTGCTACATCCCATCATCCAGCTCTGCTACATCCCATCATGCATCTCTGCTACATCCCATCATCCAGCTCTGCTACATCCCATCATCCAGCTCTGCTACATCCCATCATCCAGCTCTGCTACATCCCATCATGCATCTCTGCTACATCCCATCATGCATCTCTGCTACATCCCATCATGCATCTCTGCTACATCCCATCATGCATCTCTGCTACATCCCATCATCCAGCTCTGCTACATCCCATCATGCATCTCTGCTACATCCCATCATCCAGCTCTGCTACATCCCATCATCCAGCTCTGCTACATCCCATCATGCATCTCTGCTACATCCCATCATGCATCTCTGCTACATCCCATCATCCAGCTCTGCTACATCCCATCATGCATCTCTGCTACATCCCATCATGCATCTCTGCTACATCCCATCATCCAGCTCTGCTACATCCCATCATCCAGCTCTGCTACATCCCATCATGCATCTCTGCTACATCCCATCATCCAGCTCTGCTACATCCCATCATCCAGCTCTGCTACATCCCATCATCCAGCTCTGCTACATCCCATCATGCATCTCTGCTACATCCCATCATGCATCTCTGCTACATCCCATCATGCATCTCTGCTACATCCCATCATGCATCTCTGCTACATCCCATCATCCAGCTCTGCTACATCCCATCATCCAGCTCTGCTACATCCCATCATCCAGCTCTGCTACATCCCATCATGCATCTCTGCTATATCCCATCATGCATCTCTGCTACATCCCATCATCCAGCTCTGCTACATCCCATCATGCATCTCTGCTACATCCCATCATGCATCTCTGCTACATCCCATCATCCAGCTCTGCTACATCCCATCATGCATCTCTGCTACATCCCATCATGCATCTCTGCTACATCCCATCATCCAGCTCTGCTACATCCCATCATCCAGCTCTGCTACATCCCATCATCCAGCTCTGCTGCATCCCATCATGCATCTCTGCTACATCCCATCATGCATCTCTGCCACATCCCATCATTGATCTCTGCTACATCCCATCATCCAGCTCTGCTACATCCCATCTTCCAGCTCTGCTACATCCCATCATCCAGCTCTGCTACATCCCATCTTCCAGCTCTGCTACATCCCATCATCCAGCTCTGCTACATCCCATCATGCATCTCTGCTACATCCCATCATCCAGCTCTGCTACATCCCATCATCCAGCTCTGCTACATCCCATCATCCAGCTCTGCTACATCCCATCATCCAGCTCTGCTACATCCCATCTTCCAGCTCTGCTACATCCCATCATCCAGCTCTGCTACATCCCATCATGCATCTCTGCTACATCCCATCATCCAGCTCTGCTACATCCCATCATCCAGCTCTGCTACATCCCATCATCCAGCTCTGCTACATCCCATCATCCAGCTCTGCTACATCCCATCTTCCAGCTCTGCTACATCCCATCATCCAGCTCTGCTACATCCCATCATGCATCTCTGCTACATCCCATCATCCAGCTCTGCTACATCCCATCATCCAGCTCTGCTACATCCCATCATCCAGCTCTGCTACATCCCATCTTCCAGCTCTGCTACATCCCATCATCCAGCTCTGCTACATCCCATCATGCATCTCTGCTACATCCCATCATGCATCTCTGCTACATCCCATCATCCAGCTCTGCTACATCCCATCATCCAGCTCTGCTACATCCCATCATCCAGCTCTGCTACATCCCATCTTCCAGCTCTGCTACATCCCATCATCCAGCTCTGCTACATCCCATCTTCCTGTCACCTGTTATTCCGCACAGGGGGAATAGTTTGCATTCTCACGTGACACAACAAACTCCCCATGTGACAGCAGTGACCGGCCTCCGCCAGCTGCTCTGTTATTCTTAGCCTGAGCCCCGCCCACCGTGCCCGCGCCCCACTCCCCCCGCTCCCCACTCCCCCCGCTCCTCTGTGGTTACAGCAGCCAATCACAGGCCGCCTGTGTGCGCAGTATGATCAGAGCATTGGCCGCCCCCCTCCCCTGTACGCTACAAGCCTATGACGTCACGGAGAGGTCGCTGCGATCACTGGATGCTGGGAGCACTGACTTCTGAGCAAGGACGCAGGGAGCGTAAGTGACTGCACCCTCCTGTGCACACCGTGACTGCACCCCCCCCCTCAACCCGTGCACACCGTGACTGCACCCCCCCTCCACCCGTGCACACCGTGACTGTAACCCCCCCCCCCTCCCCTTCATGCACACCGGGTCCTGGCACGGAGCAGTTATATCCTGTAGAAATTATGAACATTAGCCTCACTGGTGGTTAGCGGCAGCATTGTCTCTAGATAGCTGGCAGAGAAAGGGTTACAGGGCAGCAGCGCGGAGTATAGGATCGGGTAACAGTGGGCGAGAGGGTGCAGCACTGTATCATCTACACCGGCACTGACCCTTCCCAGACCCCGGGAGTAATGTATAATGTGCGGATCCATCTGTCCAAATGGGAAGGTGGAATGTTCCATGGGATCTAATCTATCTATCTATCATCTATCTATCTATCTATCATCTATTATCTATCTATTATCTATCTATCTATTATCTATCTATTATCTATCTATCTATTATCTATCTATCTATTATCTATCTATCTATTATCTATCTATCTATTATTTATCTATCTATTATCTATCTAACTATCTATCTATTATCTATCTATTATCTATCTAACTATCTATCTATTATCTATCTATTATCTATCTAACTATCTATCTATTATCTATCTATTATCTACCTATCTATCTATTATCTATCTATCTATTATCTATCTATTATCTATCTATCTATCTATTATCTATCTATCTATTATCTATCTATCTATTATTTATCTATCTATTATCTATCTATCTATCTATCTATTATCTATCTAACTATCTATCTATTATCTATCTATTATCTATCTAACTATCTATCTATTATCTATCTATTATCTACCTATCTATCTATTATCTATCTATCTATTATCTATCTATTATCTATCTATCTATCTATTATCTATCTATCTATCTATCTATCTATCTATCTATCTATCTATCTTTTATCATCTATCTATCTATCTATCTATCTAACTATCCATCCATCTATCTATCTATCTATCTATTATATATCTATTATCTATCATCTATCTATCTATCTATCTATTATCTATCTATTATCTATCTATTATCTATCTATTATCTATATCTATTATCTATCTATCATCTATCTATTATCTTTCTATATATTATCTATGTATCTATCTAGCTATCTATTCGCTATCTTTCTATCTATTCCATATGTATCTATCTGTCCTTGGCCGGGGCCGCACTACTGACACCGTGGGGCACATCCTGACGCGTCTCGTGTGCCCTTAGGGGGTATTTCCAGGTGATAGATTGCTATTACGGCTGATATAGTCCTTATACATGGGGTCACCACTTGGGGCATTTCCTGTGGTCAGGGTGGGTTTAGGATCACAGTGATTCTGGAGTCTGCACAATTGGTATCTGTCTATTGGGGGATTAGAATACGTTTTGGAATAGGGTGTGCTTACATTTGCAAACCCTGACCCCTATCCATAGTGGCACATTGGCTGAGAATGTATTATGTAGCTATCCAGTGGGATTTTCTCCGGCGTGCTCGCCGTCACACATTTTGGGTGGGGTCCTGGCATTGCTGCCAAATAATCAGAACGAAAAGGAACCAGTTCTCCATGATAAAATCTTCTCGGTCCCGGATCCTGTGTAATGTGCTCAGTGTAGCACACGATGCGTTATCTGACCTTTAGGTGAAGATATTGGAGCTTTATAGCATTCAGCTTTTATTTCAATTTTATTTTTTGTATATTTCAATATTACAGCAGTAAGAGAAAAATATTCTGGCCTTCCTGCCTTTGATCTTTTGTATATTTTGTAAACATTGGATTTTCAGTGCTAGTGAGGGAGGTGAGGCCTCCATATACCGGCACAGGCGGCCGATTCACCGCTGCAGTTGTCATGGAGACGACACAGAACGTAGTGAGCGGCTACCATTATGCCGTACAGGGCATTGTCCTTCGCCTGTGAAATGCTTCTCACTGTACACGGAAAGCAGAAAGAGAAAGAAAGAGTTAATAATCCCTCCCTTTAATTTGGCTTTATATGGAGGTTACAACGGAAAGTTTGAGTGTAAAGTATCTGGGCATAGTCCCAAAAGGCTGGGGTGGTAGGAGACGGAGCTCTGGAAAAAATGATGAATTTGGCTTTTTGTAGAAGGGTTAAAGATTTAGGCCTTTTGTAAAGCGCATAGATATAAATGTGGGGGATTCAGATCCCAGCATTCAGCACAATTACCAACACTCAGACATTGTGGGAGGATGAATTGTTTTACTTGTGACATACAGTAATGTTTGATTAATCATCACAACATGGAGGATTACAGGAATGAACGGAAAAGGAATAAGATAAAGAGGTCACACAGTACAGCATTAAAGAAAACCCGTCCTCAGATTGATGCTGTCTGAATTTTCTGGCAAGTTCCCTTAACATAGTTTGATAATCGAAACGGCGCCATCTGCTGTAAACAGTCCCTCCACAGAATAATCCTGCAGCTGTTGTATGCTCAAAAAAACCATTACCTATTGAAACCCCGACATTTTAACGCCACCAGTCCATGCCATTCAGAGATTATATCATCCTCAGCAGTCACAATGATATTTATGACAAGTGACTGCTGCTGCCAGTGATTGGCGGCAGCAGTCACGTGAATGAATATAATGGTGCATTATGTGGTTTTCACTGTAATGGGAAGCACCGTAGAAATCGTGGGGGACAAAGACCCTGTGCAAGAACAATATATTGGCCATTTGCAGTCTAGTAACTCATCATAATTCACAATTACAGCTTGGTGAGTGGTAGTGGCCCCTTTACCTCTTGGCCCCCAGTGCGACTGCACAGGTCGCACCATAGGTATGTTCACCCCTGGTAGGAATGTCGGAGCAGGGGCGGACATATCATTGGTGCAACCTGCGCAGTTGCACAGGGAGCCAAGAGGTAAAAGGAAGCATTTCCATTACCAAAACGTGGAATTATGTATTGCAATTTATTATACTGAAAAATGGGGAAAAAAATCCAAGTGAGGGGAAATAGTAAAAAATACTCCATTTCCCCCCCAGTATCTTTTTTTTTTTTTTGGGGGGGAGGGGGGAAGTTTTCACAGCTTTCCTTGTGCGTTAATAATGACCTGGCAAATTTATTTTTCTGGTCAATTTTGAGTAACATTTTCAAGCATTTCAAATATTCATCATTTAGAGTTTTGTATGTTTTCAATCTACTATATAATTGTCTAAGGGTCACTTCCGTCTGTCTGTCCTTCTTTCTGTCACGGATATTCATTGGTCGAGGCCTCTGTCTGTCATGGAATCCAAGTCGCTGATTGGTCTCGCCAGCTGCCTGTCATGGCTGCTGCGACCAATCAGCGACGGCCACAGTCCGATTAGTCTCTCCCTACTCCCCTGCAGTCAGTGCCCGGCGCCCGCTCCATACTCCCCGCAGTCACCGCTCACACAGGGTTAATGCCAGCGGTAACGGACTGCGTTATGCCGTGGGTAACGCACTCCGTTACCGCCGCTATTTACCCTGTGTGACCAAGTTTTTACTATTGATGCTGCCTATGCAGCGTCAATAGTAAAAGGATCTAATGTTAAAAATAATAAAAAAAAATAAAAAATCATTATTTACTCACCTTCCGCTGCCTTTCCCGCTCCTTGCGACGCTCCAGTAACCGCTCCATGCAAGTGGCAGGTTCCGGTGGCAAGGATGGTATGCGACAAGAACCTGCCATGACGTCACGGTCATGTGACCACGACATCATCACGGGTCCTGCGCTACCAACCCTGGGACCGGAAGCTGCCGAGTGCACCGCACACAGGTGACAGGACTACAAGGGCTCCCTCAGAAGGTGAGTATATGTTTATTTTTTAGTTTTTAACCTGTGACATACGTGGCTGGGCAATATACTACGTGACTAGCCAATATACTACGTGGCTGGGCAATATACTACGTGGCTGGGCAATATACTACGTGGCTCTGTGCTGTATACTAAGTCACTGGGCAATATACTACATGGCTCTGTGCAGTATACTACGTGGCTCTGTGTTGTATACTACGTCACTGGGCAATATACTACGTGGCTCTGTGCTGTATACTACGTGGCTGGGCAATATACTACGTCACTGGGCAATATACTACGTGGCTCTGTGCTGTATACTACGTGGCTGGGCAATATACTACGTGGCTGGGCAATATACTACGTGGCTGGGCAATATACTACGTGGCTGGGCAATATACTACGTGGCTGGGCAATATACTACGTGGACATGCATACTCTAGAATACCCGATGCGTTAGAATCGGGCCACCATCTAGTTTATTTATAAATTCCTAATTTAAAAGGGATTAAATGAAACTTGTACCTTTTTTTTAACTTTTTAAAAAATATTTTTAAAACATTTTTTTTAATTTTTACTTTGTTTCATCATCCACCTAGGGAACATGAAATGTGATTGTTTAGTAGCAGGGCTGTGGAGTCGGTAAGCCAAACCTCCGACTCCAACTCCTCAATTTCTATGATACCGACTCCAACTCCGACTCTACCAAAATGGGCTTTGACTCCACGACTCTGACTCCACAACCCTGTTTATGCATGAGCACTGTGTATACCCACACCCCACCTTTGATTGGCATCTCTTCCTGTGCAGAGTGTAGGCCGTCCATCATTGTCGCACGGATTAGGCAGAGCTCATCATTGAGAGGATTAGCAGAGCTGCAGCAGATATAATGAGGATTTTCTGAAAACTACAGCAATTAGCCCAGTAAGTGACACATGTAATGCTGCCCTTAGATTGGGAACCATAACCCTGGTGGCATGGCACCTTCCTAGGTGCACCAGGTACTCATGCCGACCTTGTCTCCAGCCGCAGTTCTCAGCTGTAGATTATGGATTCTCATCTTCAGTTATTTTTAGAAAACAATTGATTAATGGTGCTGAATGAGATGGGAAGTTGCACGGATGCAAAGCGGCTTTTCTCTCCTGCAGTCAGTTTAGTGATTATCCGGTGTTGAGATCTTGCAGTATTAGTTTTATATCTCGGCAGCTTATAGACAAGCAGTGTGAATCCATAAAGCGAGCGCCCTATGGATACCTGGACCTTTCCTGGAGATGGTTGTATATAATATAGAACATATATTTTTTATTGCTTTCAGCATCGCACTAATTCACATAACTATAATAACTGGCGCAGGGAATTTTATCTGGCCCTGATTGCTATGATAGTATAGCTGTGTGGCTATGTCACTGAGATGAATGTGCAGGACGAGGTGTGGCAAAACACTTGTAAGGGTGTGTGTCCACGGTCCATAATGACGGCGCTTTGGACGGAGCGGAAAACCCGCGCCGCCCCCTTCTGTACGCGCGGTGATTCCGGATGTGTTCATTGCACACATCCGGAATCTCCGCACCCTATACATAAGGCCCTGTGATTTACCTTGCGGCAGCGGAACATCGCCGCAAGGTAAACAGACATGCTGCGCTCTAAAAAGACGCGCCGCATGTCCATAAACGCAGGGCTGCCGGATGCGTGTTCGCACGCATAGTGGAGATGGGATTTCATAAAATCCCCTCCACTATGCTGTAACATCTGGACGCTGCGGGTTGAACGCTGCTTTCAATCCGCAGCTAATCCGGATGTAATCCTGAAAGTTTTTCTTTTACATCATTTTTTGGTTTAATATCCAAGTCCTGTTTTTCTATTCGCCACGACAGCACCCACTAGAGAGAGGGGATCCGCCCCTAGGAACAGGAAACCTACAGAGAGATAAAAGGGGCGGCCACCCCTCGCTCCTCTCCTCAGTTGGTTTCCTGTTCCTAGATGGAGACCCACAGAGAAGACTCTATGGATAGGAAGAGGAAGACCTGCCTGGACTACCGCCTGTCGACTCTGCTGAGCGGCAGGGGTTCCAGAGCAGGTAGACAGAGTCGGGGGAATGATCCTGCGGGCTCCCCCCTCATCTGGTGCGGCTGACAGGCAGCCTGAAGTTATCCAACGGTCTCCCTGCTGGGACACCGTTGTGGAGACGCCGACAGTGCGGGTACCTGGTGCGACGTCCTCCGGTGTGCGTCTGAGCAGCGGTGAGACGGTTACACGATACGAGGCCCTCCTGTCCCTCCAAGGTAAGAGGTGACATGGTGGGATGCAGCAGGCAGCGGCGTCTCCCGGCATACAGGACGCGGGCGCATGCGCAGTAGCGTCGGCGTCCCGGAAATGGAGAGGAACTTCCGGGGCACGGTGTTGGAGGCAGCGGAGAGTGGGGAGGTCGACTCTGATATTTCTCAGCAATCTAATTCCTCAGAGGAAGAGGACTTCGTCTGTTTTCCAACTGAGGGCATAAACAACCTAGTAAAATCAGTGAGAAATACGATGGGGGTGTCTGAATCAAAAGAACCCCAGACGCCACAAGAAGTTATGTTCGCTGGTCTTTCTCAGAAGAAAGGCCACGTATTTCCAATAAATCAGGCCATAAAAGATCTCGTTAAAAAAGAATGGAGTAGAGGTCAAAAGGGGTTGGTCCCAATATCCTGTAAGAGGCGCTACCCCTTTGATGATGAGGATTTGAATACCTGGGCCAAGATACCAAAAGTCGATGCGGCAGTTGCGTCTACATCTCGACGTTTCTCCTTACCAGTGGAGGATGCAGGTTCCTTATCAGATCCTATGGACCGGAAATCAGACGCACTCCTTAAAAAATCGTGGGAGGCCTGTGTCACGGCATTCAAGCCGGCTATTTCAGCCACATGTACTGGCAGATCAATGCTAGTTTGGCTGGATCAGCTGGATCAGAAGATTAAAAGTGGCGTATCTAGAGAAAAATTAAGGGCATCTATCCCTTTGATTAAAGGTGCTGCGGCTTTTATTTCAGATGCCTCAATTGATTCCCTCCGCCTGGCGGCCAGAACAGCTAATTCGCTAATACGGCTCGGCGGGCTTTATGGTTAAAAAACTGGAAGGGGGATGCCCAGTCAAGATCCAAATTATGTTCCATACCCTGTCAGGGTGAGTACCTGTTTGGCACAGTCCTTGATGATATTCTCACTAAGGCGGGCGAGAGGAAGAAAGGATTCCCTAATCCCTTTATTCCGTCTTACAGAAGGGCGTTCAGGAAGCCACCATTCGGAAGAAAGGGAGACTTCAGAGACAGGTGGAATAATAAGGATTTCAAACAAAAAGGAAATCTGTTTAATAAACGCCCCTTCAAGCCAACCGATAAATTCCATCAGTGATATTTCTCCGGTGGGGGGAAGACTAAAACAATTCAGTCATCAATGGAAAGAAATAACAACTAATCAATGGGCTATTAAATTAACATCCTCAGGCCTCACACTAGACTTTATTAAAACTCCTCCGGATTCTTTCCTTCTTACCACCTTAAGATCCAAGCCTCAGCAAGAGGCACTTGAAACCGAGGTTAAAACCCTCCTACGCAAACATGTCCTAGTAGAGGTTCCATCTTCCCAGATAGGGAGAGGTTTTTACTCTCCATTGTTCCTGATTAGTAAGCCGGATGGCTCTTTCAGAACTATAATCAATTTGAGGAAGCTGAATTCCTTTATAAAACCTAAAACATTCAAAATGGAATCCATTCGTTCAGCTATAAAAAATCTATTTCCAAATTGTTACATGGTAGTATTGGATCTAAAAGATGCTTACTACCATATTCCCATTCATAATTCACACAAACAATTTCTTCGGGTAGCAGTTTGTATAGAGGGGCAAATTCGTCATTTACAATATAGAGCAATGCCCTTCGGGTTATCTATGGCCCCAAGGATTTTTACTAAGTTACTATCAGAAGTAATGTCCTTTTTACGGGTAAAGGATACTTTGGTCATTCCATATCTAGATGACCTGTTGATTGTAGGAAAGAGCCCCCTACAGTGTGAGCAGAGATTACGGGAAGTAGTCATATCCTTACAATCCCTGGGTTGGCTGGTTAATTGGGAAAAATCTAGACTTCAGCCTGTAACGTGTCAGAAATTCCTTGGGCTCCTTCTGGATTCCGTTGACCAGATTTGTAAACTGCCTGAGGATAAGAAATTCTCCATAGTTGATAAGGTGTCCTCAGCAATAAAAAGACGTAGTATGTCACTAAGACAGGTCATGTCATTGCTAGGCTCTCTAACATCGTGCATTCCTGCGGTACAGTGGGCACAGTTCCATACTAGGCAGCTACAAAAATTTGTATTGGAGGAAGACATTAAGAATAGAGGATGTCTGGATAGAACAGTTTTTCTAACATCGGAAGTATTACACTCCCTTAGGTGGTGGTTGGATCAGAATAATCTTTCAAAGGGGGTTCTGTTGTGAATTCTGTGGCTGAGTTCACTTCTGTGGTCACAAGTGGTATTGCAGTCTCTGGGCTTCCTCCCTCAGGTGTTTTGGTGAGCTCGTTGGCTGCCTTGCTATTTAGCTCCACCTGAGTCTGTCTTCCTTGCTCCTTGTCAATGTTCCAGTGTTGGATCTGAGCTACTGCATCTTTCCTTGGCCTGCTGCTCTGCTAGATAAGTGCTTCTAGTTTGTTTTCTGTTTTTTTCTGTCCAGCTTGCTATTGTCTTTTGCTGGAAGCTCTGAGAAGCAGAGGGGTGCACCGCCGTGCTGTTAGTTCGGCACGGTGGGTCTTTTTGCCCCTTTGCGTGGTTTTCGTTTTAGGGTTTTTTGTAGACTGCATAGTTCTCTTTGCTATCCTCGCTCTGTCTAGAATATCGGGCCTCACTTTGCTGAATCTATTTCATTCCTACGTTTGTCTTTTCATCTTGCTAACAGTCATTATATGTGGGGGGCTGCCTATTCCTTTGGGGTATTTCTCTGAGGTAAGTCAGGCTTGTATTTCTATCTTCAGGCTAGTCAGCTCCTCAGGCAGTGCCGAGTTGCATAGGTAGTTGTTAGGCGCAATCCACTGCTGCTTATAGTTGTGTGAGGATAGATCAGGTACTGCAGTCTACAGAGATTCCACGTCGATAACAAAAAAACGATGATCAAAAGGCCAAAATATGAAAAAATACCAAACTTTATTAAATAACAACCATATAAAAGCATATGATCATAGTGTAAAATACAGGGAGAGCACACCCACCCATAAGATACCATCATACATAATACGCACACCCACAGGATATATATGACAATACACGATCGTATATTGGGACAATACAGGCACACAGACTAACCAAATGTAACTAGTATATATATCTCTATAATGACACCTGGCCCGATCATTGCCCATAGGGGAACCTCGCTCAATCATATGTAATGTACATCTGTACAACAAACCTTTCCCCATACCCCCATAGTCTGTGGCACACACGGCTCCAAAGCCCTATAGTACCCAACCAATATTAACATAATCACCTGCTCCAGACGATGGGGGAGTGTAGTCAATCCTGCGGAAGCGCGTCCGCCCCGACGCGCGTTTCGGTCACCTTTATCAAGGGGCCGCACATACACACACCTCCCTAGTCCTCCTATTATATAGTCACCGGCCGCCGCGTGGATACCGCGCGGCCGGATGTGACGTGTACACCCCCCCGGGGGATGTGACGCGTACTGTTGCCCAGTCAGCGGGCGGCGCCAGCCAGCGTCGGCGTCACATGAGAGGCGGGGCCGGGGCGGGCCCAGCACTCATGTAGAGACGCCGAGAGCAGGCAAGCGCAGCGGTGAATGGGCACAGCACGCGTCAGGGGGAGGACTTGAGATACACCACTACCGCCCTGATACAACAAGTACCCATATAAATTACCTCCCATAACAACCAGTACAAGCCTGTGGTGGAACTAAGAGATATTTTCCCAAGACGTACGCAATATACAGGACCAGAGACAGACAACTGGAACAATACATTAAATAATAATCATCGCATTTCCAATCCTCCAATATGAACATCGCCGCACCCAGACTATTCAGTATGGCTTGAGTATTGCGTTCATAGTGCTGGCAACGTTCTTGCTCCAGTATACGTGTCCAATCCAATCCTTTATTGCTCCCCACTCTCGCATAAATCACCACAGTGTGCATGAGCGATCAAAACTGAAATATTAAAAGAAAATAATCAACCAAACATCTAAAAACAACATATAATTAAAAGAAATAATGTAACAATGGTACCAAATGAACATCGGCGGTACGGTACCGTGGTTATAAGAAGGGGGCATAGCTAATATTTTCGTTGAGTCCAGATGGATGGACCGTATCCAGGGTCCATATCCATCTGGACTCTAGCTGTGCCAACCTCCTAGTCATGTTACCACCACGGATGTTCATATCCAGCATATCGATCCCCCTACATCTCAAAAGGTCCCCATTACAATCATGGTACCGTCTGAAATGACGTGGGATCGTTTTAAGTGCCGTGATGTCCTCGGCATTAGCCGCCGCCGTGATCCCTAGGATGTGCTCACGGATCCTTATCTTCAATGGTCTAGTGGTCATACCCACATAAATTTTCTGGCAGGGGCATACTGCATAGTAGACCACATATCTACTATTACACGTGATCCTTTTATTGATTGAAAACCTGCGTGACCCTGCCTGATTCTCAAAGTGGTCTATTCGATCAATATTAGTGCATGCCACACACCGGCCGCATGGGAAACACCCATTCGGTACCTTAGCCTGATCCAAGAATGTGCTCCCAGGCGGTCCGGTGTAGTGGCTACGAACCAGATGATCCCTCAAATTTCTTGATCTTCTGGCTGCTATCGCTGCCTTTTCGGGTATAAACCTAGAAATCACTGGGTCCGCTTTAAGAATATGCCACGATTTGTTCAATATTTCTCTCATACGACCAAATTGGGAGTGGTAGTCTGTTACAAATCTAACTCGATCCTGGCTATCCCTACTAGTCTGTTTAGGGCCATATAATAATACATCCCTAGATGAATATTTAGCCCTATTGTAAGCCTTCTTAATCATTCGGTTGCTAAACCCACGTTCTTGTAGTCTCCGCTTAAGATCTTCAGCCTGTGTATAAAATTCTTCATTATTTGAACACAGTCTGCGTAAACGGAGAAACTGTCCAGTGGGAACTGACTGGATCATGTGACCCGGGTGGGAGGAGGACGCGTGCAACAACATGTTTGTAGAGGTGGGCTTACGATATATGCTTGTTTGCACCTCCCCCTTCTCATCCTTTGAGAGTAGGACATCCAGAAATTCAATAGTTTTAGAATCGTACTTATAGGTAATAAATATATTTAACTGGTTGTCATTTAATGATGCCATAAACCTTTCCAGATCGTCACTCGACCCCTGCCAGATCAGCAAAATGTCGTCGATGTACCGTGTCCACGAAAGGACACGGCACATCGGCGACGACTGATCCGGCAGGGAGAGGTCCCTCTCCCACAGCCCCAGGAACAGGTTGGCATAAGGCGTGCAACGGATGTTCACAGATTTTTATGCAGCTTTTGAGTGAGCATAATCAGAACATAATTACTCAATTGGATACCAATATTGGGAGAATGGAAGATGAATTAAAATCTCTAGGTACAACGGAGAAAGTAAATATGTTTCATAGTCAGTTGGATAAAACTTTGGAAACAGTGGTCAAAAATATTCGGACAACCCAAATTAAAAAACTAAATAGAGACCGGAAGGATTATGAGAATCAGACGGTCTACCTATGGCGGAAACCACATGTACAGGGTCACCGTGTGGCCCGTACCCCATCACAGACATCAATATCATCAGCGAGCGATGTATCTGAAGTATCTGGGTCATCTGTAACCACCAAATCAGGATCTATGAGACACAATCAGAGGGATCATACGTTCCATCCATATAAACGTTATGATCGGTCCCCGGTGGCTACCAGATACAAAAATAAGGTAATTAATTTGAGTAAACATATCTTCTCAGACGTTGATTTGAATATCTTAGAAAAGGGCCTGTCGTTCTCCCCAGCAGCTAGTTTTGATGCATTCGCTGCTGTGAAAGATTTGCATTTGTTTGCCCGTTCTTTGATTTTTAAAAAACATTTCTTTGATGGCAACCTCTCCCAACTTTTTCCAACAGAGGAAGAACAAGTAGCTTTGCGTATATTGGAGGAATTAGCCATTGAGCACAATACTCCGGAAGGAGGTAAAGTACCAACATCGATACGTATAAAATCTAAAAAATTCCCTCCTCTATCAACTTGTTCTAATGTAGATCTGTTCGTTCAAATTGTTTCTAAGGAATTTATGAGTATTCCACGGTGTGTGTATAAGGATAACCTGACCGGGGAAGAGAGGGGGCGTCTGCGCGTCCTTCAGGAGGTAGAGGATGTGGTATATAAACCAGCTGATAAGGGGGGCAATGTGGTAATTTGGCCAAAGGTACTCTATGAAAAGGAGGCCTTTCGCCAACTAAACAATACCACATGTTACAAAAAACTAACATTCAACCCATTGTCCTCCTTTACCACACAATTACATTTGATTATCAACCAAGCGAGGGAGCAGGGCACCATAACCAAGGAATTGGCTATGGCACTGGTGGTGCCCGAACCAACCATCCCTACGCTTTATTTACTACCGAAAATCCATAAGGACGCGCAGACTCCCCCTGGACGCCCAATTATTTCTGGAAGGGGCAATTATCTTGAACACGTAAACCGTTGGATAGATTCTAAGCTGCAACCGATTGTGGAGGGGTTGCCATCATTTTTGAAAGATACGGGTGAACTGTTGAGGAGAGTAGACGGCCTACAGCTCGATGATGATATGGTGTTTGTGACTGGGGATGTGGAATCCTTGTATACGAGCATTAAGCATGCGGATGGGATATATGCCACAGAAGTTTTCCTTAGTATGTCCAATCTTCCGATGGACATCCAGAAATTGGTGGTTGAATTGTTAAGATTTACGTAGACACATAATTTTTTTGTGTTTAAGGGGTCCTTCTTCCTACAGCTCCAGGGAACAGCGATGGGGGCGTCCTTTGCCCCGGCTTATGCCAACCTGTTCCTGGGGCTGTGGGAGAGGGACCTCTCCCTGCCGGATCAGTCGTCGCCGATGTGCCGTGTCCTTTCGTGGACACGGTACATCGACGACATTTTGCTGATCTGGCAGGGGTCGAGTGACGATCTGGAAAGGTTTATGGCATCATTAAATGACAACCAGTTAAATATATTTATTACCTATAAGTACGATTCTAAAACTATTGAATTTCTGGATGTCCTACTCTCAAAGGATGAGAAGGGGGAGGTGCAAACAAGCATATATCGTAAGCCCACCTCTACAAACATGTTGTTGCACGCGTCCTCCTCCCACCCGGGTCACATGATCCAGTCAGTTCCCACTGGACAGTTTCTCCGTTTACGCAGACTGTGTTCAAATAATGAAGAATTTTATACACAGGCTGAAGATCTTAAGCGGAGACTACAAGAACGTGGGTTTAGCAACCGAATGATTAAGAAGGCTTACAATAGGGCTAAATATTCATCTAGGGATGTATTATTATATGGCCCTAAACAGACTAGTAGGGATAGCCAGGATCGAGTTAGATTTGTAACAGACTACCACTCCCAATTTGGTCGTATGAGAGAAATATTGAACAAATCGTGGCATATTCTTAAAGCGGACCCAGTGATTTCTAGGTTTATACCCGAAAAGGCAGCGATAGCAGCCAGAAGATCAAGAAATTTGAGGGATCATCTGGTTCGTAGCCACTACACCGGACCGCCTGGGAGCACATTCTTGGATCAGGCTAAGGTACCGAATGGGTGTTTCCCATGCGGCCGGTGTGTGGCATGCACTAATATTGATCGAATAGACCACTTTGAGAATCAGGCAGGGTCACGCAGGTTTTCAATCAATAAAAGGATCACGTGTAATAGTAGATATGTGGTCTACTATGCAGTATGCCCCTGCCAGAAAATTTATGTGGGTATGACCACTAGACCATTGAAGATAAGGATCCGTGAGCACATCCTAGGGATCACGGCGGCGGCTAATGCCGAGGACATCACGGCACTTAAAACGATCCCACGTCATTTCAGACGGTACCATGATTGTAATGGGGACCTTTTGAGATGTAGGGGGATCGATATGCTGGATATGAACATCCGTGGTGGTAACATGACTAGGAGGTTGGCACAGCTAGAGTCCAGATGGATATGGACCCTGGATACGGTCCATCCATCTGGACTCAACGAAAATATTAGCTATGCCCCCTTCTTATAACCACGGTACCGTACCGCCGATGTTCATTTGGTACCATTGTTACATTATTTCTTTTAATTATATGTTGTTTTTAGATGTTTGGTTGATTATTTTCTTTTAATATTTCAGTTTTGATCGCTCATGCACACTGTGGTGATTTATGCGAGAGTGGGGAGCAATAAAGGATTGGATTGGACACGTATACTGGAGCAAGAACGTTGCCAGCACTATGAACGCAATACTCAAGCCATACTGAATAGTCTGGGTGCGGCGATGTTCATATTGGAGGATTGGAAATGCGATGATTATTATTTAATGTATTGTTCCAGTTGTCTGTCTCTGGTCCTGTATATTGCGTACGTCTTGGGAAAATATCTCTTAGTTCCACCACAGGCTTGTACTGGTTGTTATGGGAGGTAATTTATATGGGTACTTGTTGTATCAGGGCGGTAGTGGTGTATCTCAAGTCCTCCCCCTGACGCGTGCTGTGCCCATTCACCGCTGCGCTTGCCTGCTCTCGGCGTCTCTACATGAGTGCTGGGCCCGCCCCGGCCCCGCCTCTCATGTGACGCCGACGCTGGCTGGCGCCGCCCGCTGACTGGGCAACAGTACGCGTCACATCCCCCGGGGGGGTGTACACGTCACATCCGGCCGCGCGGTATCCACGCGGCGGCCGGTGACTATATAATAGGAGGACTAGGGAGGTGTGTGTATGTGCGGCCCCTTGATAAAGGTGACCGAAACGCGCGTCGGGGCGGACGCGCTTCCGCAGGATTGACTACACTCCCCCATCGTCTGGAGCAGGTGATTATGTTAATATTGGTTGGGTACTATAGGGCTTTGGAGCCGTGTGTGCCACAGACTATGGGGGTATGGGGAAAGGTTTGTTGTACAGATGTACATTACATATGATTGAGCGAGGTTCCCCTATGGGCAATGATCGGGCCAGGTGTCATTATAGAGATATATATACTAGTTACATTTGGTTAGTCTGTGTGCCTGTATTGTCCCAATATACGATCGTGTATTGTCATATATATCCTGTGGGTGTGCGTATTATGTATGATGGTATCTTATGGGTGGGTGTGCTCTCCCTGTATTTTACACTATGATCATATGCTTTTATATGGTTGTTATTTAATAAAGTTTGGTATTTTTTCATATTTTGGCCTTTTGATCATCATGTTTTTGTTATCTATGTAGTATTTGATGATAGGCTTTATTGTCCTATTATTTCTAGCATGGTATATGATTTGGTATTTAATGATTGACTCTATATTTTTATATTACCATGTTTATGTGTCATATTCACTTCTAGAGATTCCACGTCTCAGAGCTCGTCCTATTGTTTTTGGTTATTGCCAGATCTCTGTATGTGCGCTGATTACTGCACGCTGTGTTGCCTGATTGCCAGCCATAACAGTACAAGGAGCCAAACCAATGATTCCCAATAGAGGGAAAAAAGAAATCCTGACATCATTTTTTTTTCTTAGCTCTGTCTTCAGTATTTTTTTTCCCCTAGACATTAGAGTGCTTCAGGACACAGCTGTGGACATGGATATTCAGGCTCTGTGCTCCTCAATGGATAATCTTGTTGTAAATGTTCAAAAAATTCAAGATACTATTGATCAGAAATCGATGCTAGAACCAAGAATTCCGATTCCTGATTTGTTTTTTGGTGACAGAACTAAGTTCCTGAGCTTCAGAAATAATTGTAAGCTATTTTTGGCCTTGAAACCTCATTCTTCTGGTAATCCTATTCAACAGGTTTTGATTATTATTTCTTTTTTGCGCGGCGACCCACAGGACTGGGCGTTTTCTCTTGCACCAGGAGATTCTGCATTGAGTAATGTTGATGCATTTTTTCTGGCGCTCGGATTGCTTTACGATGAGCCTAATTCAGTGGATCAGGCTGAGAAAAATCTGCTGGCTTTATGCCAGGGTCAGGATGATGTAGAAGTATATTGTCAGAAATTTAGGAAATGGTCAGTACTCACTCTGTGGAATGAATCTGCACTAGCGGCTTTGTTCAGAAAGGGTCTCTCTGAAGCTCTTAAGGATGTAATGGTGGGATTTCCTATGCCTGCTGGTTTGAATGAGTCTATGTCCTTGGCCATTCAGATCGGTCGTCGCTTGCGCGAGCGTAAATCTGTGCACCATCTGGCGGTACTGCCTGAGAGTAAACCTGAGCCTATGCAGTGCGACAGGACTATGACTAAAGTAGAACGGCAAGAACACAGACGTCTGAACAGACTGTGTTTCTATTGTGGTGATTCTACTCATGCTATTTCTAATTGTCCTAAACGCACTAGGCGGTTCGATAGCTCTGCCGTTATTGGTACTGTACAGTCCAAATTCCTTTTGTCCATTACCTTAATGTGCTCTTTGTCATCGTATTCTGTCATGGCGTTTGTGGATTCAGGCGCTGCCCTGAATCTGATGGATTTGGATTATGCTAAACGTTGTGGATTTTTCTTGGAGCCTTTGCGGTGTCCTATTCCGTTGAGAGGAATTGATGCTACACCTTTGGCCAAGAATAAGCCTCAGTACTGGGCCCAGCTGACCATGTGCATGGCTCCTGCACATCAGGAAGTTATTCGCTTTCTAGTACTGCATAATTTGCATGATGTGGTCGTGTTGGGGTTGCCATGGCTACAAACCCATAATCCAGTATTGGATTGGAACTCTATGTCGGTAACCAGCTGGGGTTGTCAGGGAGTACATGGTGATGTTCCATTTTTGTCTATTTCGTCATCCATTCCTTCTGACATCCCAGAGTTCTTGTCGGACTTTCAGGATGTATTTGAAGAGTCCAAGTCTGATGCCCTACCTCCGCATAGGAATTGTGATTGTGCTATCGATTTGATTCCTGGTAGTAAATTCCCTAAGGGTCGTTTATTTAATTTGTCCGTACCTGAACACACCGCTATGCGCAGTTATGTGAAGGAGTCCCTGGAGAAGGGACATATTCGCCCATCGTCGTCACCATTGGGAGCAGGGTTCTTTTTTGTAGCCAAGAAGGATGGTTCGCTAAGACCGTGTATTGATTACCGCCTTCTTAATAAGATCACTGTTAAGTTTCAGTATCCCTTGCCATTGATTTCTGACTTGTTTGCTCGGATTAAGGGGGCTAGTTGGTTTACTAAGATTGATCTTCGTGGTGCGTATAATCTGGTGAGAATCAGGCAGGGAGATGAATGGAAAACGGCATTTAATACGCCCGAGGGTCATTTTGAGTATCTGGTGATGCCGTTCGGACTTGCCAATGCTCCATCTGTTTTTCAGTCTTTTATGCATGACATTTTCCGTGAGTATCTGGATAAATTCTTGATTGTTTACTTGGATGACATTTTGATCTTCTCAGATGATTGGGAGTCTCATGTGAAGCAAGTCAGAATGGTTTTCCAGGTACTGCGTGCTAATTCCTTCTTCGTGAAGGGATCAAAGTGTCTCTTCGGTGTGCAGAAAGTTTCATTTTTGGGGTTCATCTTTTCCCCTTCTACTATCGAGATGGATCCGGTTAAGGTTCAGGCCATCCAGGATTGGACTCAGCCGACATCTCTAAAAAGTCTGCAGAAATTCCTGGGCTTTGCTAATTTTTATCGTCGCTTCATCTGTAATTTTTCTAGCATTGCCAGACCATTGACCGATTTGACCAAGAAGGGTGCTGATTTGGTTAATTGGTCTTCTGCTGCCGTGGAAGCTTTTCAGGAGTTGAAGCGTCGTTTTTGCTGTGCCCCTGTGTTGTGTCAACCTGATGTTTCTCTTCCGTTCCAGGTCGAGGTTGATGCTTCTGAGATTGGTGCAGGGGCGGTTTTGTCACAGAGAGGTTCTGGTTGCTCAGTGTTCAAACCATGTGCTTTCTTTTCCAGGAAATTTTCTGCTGCTGAGCGTAATTATGATGTGGGCAACCGAGAGTTGCTGGCCATGAAGTGGGCATTCGAGGAGTGGCGTCATTGGCTTGAGGGTGCTAAGCATCGCGTGGTGGTATTGACTGATCATAAGAACTTGACTTATCTCGAGTCTGCCAAGCGCTTGAATCCTAGACAGGCCCGTTGGTCGTTATTTTTTGCTCGTTTTGATTTTGTGATTTCATACCTTCCGGGCTCTAAAAATGTGAAGGCGGATGCTCTGTCTAGGAGTTTTGTGCCCGACTCTCCGGGGTTATCTGAGCCGGCGAGTATCCTGAAGGAAGGAGTCATTGTGTCTGCCATCTCCCCTGATTTGCGGAGAGTGTTGCAGAAATTTCAGGCTAATAAACCTGATCGTTGTCCGGCCGAGAAACTGTTCGTCCCTGATAGGTGGACTAGTAAAGTTATCTCTGAACTTCATTGTTCGGTGCTGGCCGGTCATCCAGGAATCTTTGGTACCAGGGAGTTGGTTGCTAGATCCTTCTGGTGGCCATCTCTGTCACGGGATGTGCGTGCTTTTGTGCAGTCCTGTGGAATTTGTGCTAGGGCTAAGCCCTGCTGTTCACGTGCCAGTGGGTTGCTTTTGCCCTTGCCGGTCCCGAAGAGGCCTTGGACACATATTTCGATGGATTTAATTTCTGACCTTCCCGTTTCTCAAAAAATGTCGGTCATTTGGGTGGTCTGTGATCGCTTTTCTAAAATGGTCCATCTGGTGCCCTTGGTTAAATTGCCTTCCTCCTCTGATTTGGTGCCTTTGTTCTTCCAGCATGTGGTTCGTTTACATGGCATTCCTGAGAATATTGTTTCTGACAGAGGTTCCCAGTTTGTCTCGAGGTTCTGGCGAGCCTTTTGTGGTAGGATGGGCATTGACCTATCTTTCTCCTCGGCCTTCCATCCTCAGACTAATGGCCAGACCGAACGAACCAATCAGACCTTGGAAACATATCTGAGATGTTTTGTTTCCGCTGACCAGGATGATTGGGTGTCATTTTTGCCGTTGGCTGAGTTCGCCCTTAATAATCGGGCCAGCTCGGCTACCTTGGTCTCTCCATTTTTCTGCAATTCTGGGTTCCATCCTCGTTTCTCTTCAGGACAGGTTGAGTCTTCGGACTGTCCTGGTGTGGATTCTGTGGTGGACAGGTTGCAGCAGATCTGGACTCAGGTAGTGGACAATTTGACCTTGTCCCAGGAGAAGGCTCAGCTTTTCGCTAATCGCAGACGCCGTGTGGGACCCCGACTTCGTGTTGGGGATTTGGTTTGGTTATCTTCTCGTCATATTCCTATGAAGGTTTCCTCTCCTAAATTTAAACCTCGTTTTATTGGTCCGTATAGGATTTCTGAGATTCTCAATCCGGTGTCTTTTCGTCTGACCCTCCCAGACTCCTTTTCCATACATAATGTATTCCATAGGTCGTTGTTGAGGAGATACGTGGCACCTATGGTTCCATCTGTGGAGCCTCCTGCCCCTGTTTTGGTGGAGTGGGAATTGGAGTATATTGTGGAGAAGATTTTGGATTCTCGTGTCTCTAGACGGAAACTCCAGTATCTGGTCAAATGGAAGGGTTATGCTCAGGAAGATAATTCCTGGGTTTTTGCCTCTGATGTCCATGCCCCAGATCTTGTTCGTGCCTTTCATGTGGCTCATCCTGGTCGGCCTGGGGGTTCTGGTGAGGGTTCGGTGACCCCTCCTCAAGGGGGGGGTACTGTTGTGAATTCTGTGGCTGAGTTCACTTCTGTGGTCACAAGTGGTATTGCAGTCTCTGGGCTTCCTCCCTCAGGTGTTTTGGTGAGCTCGTTGGCTGCCTTGCTATTTAGCTCCACCTGAGTCTGTCTTCCTTGCTCCTTGTCAATGTTCCAGTGTTGGATCTGAGCTACTGCATCTTTCCTTGGCCTGCTGCTCTGCTAGATAAGTGCTTCTAGTTTGTTTTCTGTTTTTTTCTGTCCAGCTTGCTATTGTCTTTTGCTGGAAGCTCTGAGAAGCAGAGGGGTGCACCGCCGTGCTGTTAGTTCGGCACGGTGGGTCTTTTTGCCCCTTTGCGTGGTTTTCGTTTTAGGGTTTTTTGTAGACTGCATAGTTCTCTTTGCTATCCTCGCTCTGTCTAGAATATCGGGCCTCACTTTGCTGAATCTATTTCATTCCTACGTTTGTCTTTTCATCTTGCTAACAGTCATTATATGTGGGGGGCTGCCTATTCCTTTGGGGTATTTCTCTGAGGTAAGTCAGGCTTGTATTTCTATCTTCAGGCTAGTCAGCTCCTCAGGCAGTGCCGAGTTGCATAGGTAGTTGTTAGGCGCAATCCACTGCTGCTTATAGTTGTGTGAGGATAGATCAGGTACTGCAGTCTACAGAGATTCCACGTCTCAGAGCTCGTCCTATTGTTTTTGGTTATTGCCAGATCTCTGTATGTGCGCTGATTACTGCACGCTGTGTTGCCTGATTGCCAGCCATAACAGGGTTCTATGGGTAATCACTCCTTCTAGTGTTGTGACCACAGATGCTAGTCCTGAAGGCTGGGGGGCACATTTTCAGGATCAATGGGTTCAAGATCTTTGGTCCAGCTCAGATCTTAATAATTCCTCGAATGTCAAGGAGTTGAGGGCGGTATATTACTCCCTTCTCCACTTTCTTCCCCAGCTCAGCGGCTCTCATACAAGAGTATTCTCCGACAACACCACTGCGGTGGCGTATCTGAACCATCAGGGAGGTACAAGGTCGGACAAACTCAGGGAGGTGGCATCAGACATCATGGAATTAGCCGAAGGTCATCTACTATCACTATCGGCAGTACACATCAGAGGCACAGACAACTTTCGTGCCGATTTCCTGAGCCGTCATACTCTTCATCAAGGGGAATGGATGCTGAGCAGGAAGATTTTCAAGGCAATAACAGCTCGATGGGGTGTTCCTCAAATAGACTTGTTTGCCACAAGAGCCAACCGTCAAGTCAAGATGTTTGCCTCTCTAAACAGGGAGGACAAGCCAGACATACTCGATGCCCTCCAGACGCCATGGACATTCGATCTGGCCTATGCTTTCCCTCCATGGAATCTATTACCTATAGTAATAAGAAAAATAAGGGAGGAGGGCGCAAAAGTTCTGTTGATAGCCCCATTTTGGCCCAAGAGGCCATGGTTCTCATGGCTGAGGGCGATGTCAGTGTCAGATCCATGGATTCTGCCTCAGTCCAAGGACCTGCTCTCTCAGGGTCCATTCCTCCATCCTCAGGCAAAGGGCATGAACTTAACTGCCTGGAGTTTGAGAGGCGGTTACTAAATCTCAGGGGGTTTTCTAATGGGTTAATCGATACTCTTATGAAGAGCAGAAAACCTTCAACTACCAGGATTTATGTTAGAATTTGGAGGAAATTCCTTCAATTTCATACTACACAATTTTCCTCTGAGATTCCTATATTTCAAATGTTAGAATTTCTACAAAAAGGGCTGGAATTAGGGCTCTCCGTGAGCACTCTGAAGGTGCAGGTTTCAGCATTAGGAGCTCTTTTTAATCATGACATTGCAGGAAATAAATGGATATCCCGGTTTATATCCGCTTGTGAAAGATCAAAACCAATTAACATTCCTCGGGTTCCTCAGTGGGATCTTTCGATAGTTTTGAATGCATTAACACAACCACCTTTTGAGCCTCTCCATACAGCCTCACTAAAGAACATTTCTTTGAAGACTGTTTTGCTAGTGGCATTAGTCTCTGCCAGAAGAGTGAGCGATCTACATGCATTATCTATAGATCCTCCCTTTTTAACGGTAACATCAGATAGGATACTTTTAAAAACAGATCCTTGTTATCTCCCTAAGGTGGCTTCTACCTTTCATAGATCCCAGGAGATCTTGTTACCCACCTTTTATGAGAACCACTCAACTCCAGAAGAGGAAAGACTTCACACCCTAGATGTAAAAAGGTCTGTCCTAGCCTATTTAGAGAGAACTAGGGACTGGAGGAAGAGTAGGGCTCTCTTTGTGTCTTTCCAGGGTAAAACCAAGGGTGCCGGAGTCACAAAGAACACATTATCTCGCTGGATCAGAGAGGCCATAATCTTGGCGTATAAAGCTGGAGGGAAAGATCCTCCAATGCATGTGGGAGCGCACTCTACAAGAGCCTTGTCGACTTCCTGGGCAGAAAGGGCGAATGTGCCAATAGACCTTATATGTAAGGCTGCAACTTGGTCTTCACCAAATACCTTCTATAAGCATTATAGATTAGATCTATCCTCTGCTTCTGATCTAACTTTTGGTGTATCGGTCTTTGACTCAGTAAACCCACCCAGTCTATAGTCTCTGCAATTCTCTCTAGTGGGTGCTGTCGTGGCGAATAGAAAATACCGGATTACGTACCGGTAATGCTCTTTTATAGAGCCCACGACAGCACCCGTTCACATCCCTCCCTTTTCTGTATATAGTTGCACATGGTGCTTGTTTGGTGAGGTGTAAATATTAGAAAGATATAATATGAGGTTGTAAATATGTATATATATGTATATACCTGAACCTGTTAACTAAAACCTGGCGGCGGTTCCTCCTATTCTCTGTAAAACAACTGAGGAGCGAGGGGGGGCCGCCCCTTTTATCTCTCTGTAGGTTTCCTGTTCCTAGGGGCGGATCCCCTCTCTAGTGGGTGCTGTCATGGGCTCTATAAAAGAGCATTACCGGTACGTAATCCGGTATATCATGCTGTTTGGTGGTCAAGTCCTGGGTGCTGCAAATCGGCTCAAGTACTCGGCAGCACCTGGGAGCGACCATTAAGGGAACCTGTCACCCTCCGGGACGTGTATAACCTATTATGGGCATAGAGGTGACAGAAATATTACAGTAGTCCAACCTGTAGGCCTCATATTAGTGGTCTTGTTGTTGAGAAATGTTAAATGCTAATTATTTCTTCCAGGCTCCGGGGCGTGCAATGTCTGGAAGAAATCCCTGCCTTCTGTTTTCAATATAATATTACCCCCCTCCCATGCACGTCACACTGACCTGTGATGTGCAGCTCTGGCCCCGGAATCCCGCGCCTGCGACCTTCACTCCCTCCACAATCCATACCTTTTCCTCCCTTCTATGGGCCGTGTATTCAGTCTATATGTACACACTAGATGGAGGCCCGATGCTATCAGATCGGGAGGGCGGTAATGTCACAATGGGGGCAGGCTTTGCAGCGTTGAGAAACTCTTTCTTCCCCCATGTGCTCACCCACCTATCCACTCTCTTTCCCCATGTGCTGACTTCTCCCGTCTGTGCTCTCTTCTTTGACCTGTCTACCCCATGTGCTATCTCCCTGGTCTGCTGTCTTTCTCCTTCCTGTGCTGTGTTCTCCCCTCATGTGCTGTCCCGTTTGATCTGTCTCCCCCAGTGCTCTATTGCTGTTAAGACTTCAGATTTCTGTTTGCGGCGCTGCTGTTGCCTAATGGCATCCTGTGATAATCTAATGACTTTTGCATCAGGGGACTCATGTGCTTGACGCCTACGCTTATATGCATTGTTTTTGTGCCAGCGATGCTGTTGCTCTTCAAGAGTCTCATTTGTCCGTTGTTGTCTTCGACATTGTGCCTTTGCTGCTTTCCTTTCATTGTCATTGGTGTACTTTTTAGTAGGAGCCATGTTGGCATTGATATTTGCATTTTAAAGGGGTTTTCCCACGAACGAAAGTTCATTTTAAAAATGGTCTGTGTCTGACCGTGTACAGACCATACCACAGCTCCTGGGCAGGGGAGGAAGCAAAAGACAATACTGAAATTACAGCAAGAGATCGCAGAGGATACATTTTGTGAGGTAAAATTTTGTTTAAAAACAGTCAGTGAAATATTTTACCTCACAAAATGAATCCTCTGTGATCCCCTGCTGTAATGCGCATGCCGGAGGTCACTGGAGCGGACGTTGCTGGCGCCTGCACAGAAGATCCCTGAATACAATGCCCATAGAAGGGAGGAAAAGGTATGGATTGTGGAGGGAGTGCAGGGCACAGGCGCAGGATTTCGGGGCCACAGCTGCATATCACAGGACACTTGGACATTTATAAAGGCTCTGTTTGCATAAAAAGCTCAAAGTCTTCAGTAAACACCTAGGAGACCTCCTATGGTCAGAGACATCTTTTTCACAGCAAATTTTTTTGTCGCAAATCACATTTTTGGGAAAAATTAGGTGAATCTGGTAAACTTGAATTTCAAAACGATCCAATCATCTCTAATAAATACAGAATATGCAGTCTATGGTGTTCTGCGTACATGTTTGCACCTTTTGATATTCTGCATGGCATTTTCACATTTTGTTCAAAATGCAGCATATTCCCAAAGCTGGTGTGGAATATAGTTCTTCATAGGACACTCATATGAAACACTCTGAATTTGCATCTTATAGCGGCAAAATCTGCTGACAGGTTCCCTTGAAACTAAAATTCCTGAGTAAGAATGACGCCTTAACTGCGGGTCTGTGTAGGAAGAACCGATCTGGAGCAATGCCTGCTTCCGTTGCAAGTAAATGACTGAGCACAGTAGGAATAAAGAGACATTCTTGCACCTATGCAAAGTACATTTTATTACTTAGGCAGATAAATTTGATTTTAAATGTAATATTTAGGAGGTAATTAAACAATACTGAGAATTGGCTGTACCATTCATAAGCTTGTAATTATCCAGACCGTATTTTACTTTTTTGCATCTTTGCAGATCATGACTGAAGACCTTCCTTTCAATATTAACATCAAGGAACCTCGATGGGATCAGAGCACGTTCGAAGGACGAGCCAGACATTTTTTTATGGTAACAGATCCTCGCAATATTCTGCTTGGACCCAAAGTGCTTGATGAATCGAAGACCATTATAGAAAACTACAGGTATGCTGTATTAAATATTGGAATTCCAGGTGCTTAGCTTTATGAAATATTATCCCACCTAAAATATTGTTTTGAAATTCCTGTTCCTCCAACAAGTTCTAATTTAAGGTTATACTATTGCTACAACGCCTGTGGTAATTTCTAATGCACTGATCATAATTATATAACTTGTGCAATACCGAAAAAATATGTCCTGTTGCCGGTAGTTAAGATTGGAGTTGAGAAATGCTGCTTTTAAATATACAAGTTTTATTTGAATCACTATTTTGGTGATAGCTTCAGGTGGCTAGGTGGGTCAGGAGCTAATTTCTCTGTATTTGCACGTTTTTAGTATAAAACAGGTTATTTTTTAAAAGGGAATCTGTCATTTGCGTGGTGTGGCGAATGCCGTGTATTTGCCTTACTACGCGCACTGACAGTGCGCTTTGTTGCCAGCTCGTTACTACTGATCTGAGTCGGAGAGAAAGCGCACTGTCATTGTGCACATCGCCCAGTAACAGAGCAGGGACTAGCCCAGCCTCTGAAATGGATGTCACCAATGATGCCTCGTTTCAGGGAGGGGGCTGTGGCAGTGACCGCAGCCCCCGATGACGCTTCGTTTGAGTATCAGAGCATGCACTAGGATTCTCAAAGTGTCGTCAAAAGGAGAGTTGTCAAAAAAAGAAAGAAAAGCAGTTAGATAGTGTAGTTAGGGATGTATAGAAAACTTTTAACTAAAGTATATTAGAAAAAAGATTAGATTATGACATTAAATAGAGATTTGGGATGAAAATTAATTTGTGTTTCGGACCACCCCTTTAGACATGGCCTGAAAGTGAGTGTATAAAACAGAAATGAACAGATTAAGTCCCCTATTCATTAAATCTTTTTTTTTTTTTTTTAAAGAAAACTAACACTTTAAAAAGTTTCAAGTTTTTTGTGTAATGATGGATTATGAAAAAAAAAATCTAGCAATTTTTGGCGTTTCCATGCCTGTTACAAACAGGTCCACCAAAACTGGTGAAGCTGGGGAGGAATCAATATGGCAAAAGTGCCTGCGTTTCCTATACCAGAAATGCTACTCTGGTAAGTAGCATTTTTGGCACTGAGAAGATGCGCCAAATTCATTATGTGGTGTGCGCCTTTTAATGAATGTGGCTCATCCTACTCCAGTTAAGGATGTCATGTGCAATGCCGGTCTTATTGAATCGGCGCCATAACTTTCCAATTCTGATTCAACACTTTTTTTCTTAAATGACTTTTATTAATAATAATAACAATAATAATAATAATTCTGTGTTTCATTTGTCTGGTTATGAATCTTTTTAGAAATGGCATTCGAACACCGGGACTCACTGAAGATCAACTATGGAAAGCGAAATACATCTATGATTCAGCCTTCCACCCGGATACAGGAGAGAAGATGGTCTTGATAGGACGGATGTCGGCGCAGGTGCCCATGAACATGACAATCACAGGCTGCATGCTGACATTTTACAGGCATGTATCAATACATCTAATATATTGTCATTTTCAAGCAAGTAGGTGAGAAATCATCAGATATTAGAAAAACAAGTCTAAGTGCTCTAAGACAATATAATAAAGAAGAATAATCTGAATATAAAATCAAGATACAGTAGAAAATCCTTGTGTGAGAACTTGTACCTTGCAGCCATCTAATCATATATAAAAGAAGCAGATTGGGGCCAATAGATGCATTTAGGACATTTTTGATATCTTGACATTCTAAAAATCTATCACTGCAAATACAATAATATAATGCTACATATACTAATATAAGCAGGGGAGGACACACCATTGGGGCCCAAGAGGTAAGGGGGTCCCATTTCTACCTGCAAAGCAGGTGGAATTGTGCATCATGATGAGGTCTTGGACTACAAATGGCCCATAAGCTAAGAAGCAGATATAGCAGAGCTGAATTTGACAGATAGTGTTGAGTTCTCTGTCATCTTTAAAAGATTTTGAATCCGAACCTACGATTATAATGTTTTAGTATAAAGTTGTTAGGGATACATTGAACAATCAGAGGATCTGCCCGGGGGCACAAGCTGTCAGAGGTCCAGAGAGGTCCAACGGTTTCTTCTCAATTTGATAGAACAGATGTCGCTTGCAGCCGGGATTTTATAAAGGACCAGATTTATGTCTTGGTGGCAAAAAAAGACAAGAGAAAAGAAGGAGGGATCTTTGGAAGGAAACGACGTCTGACTCACTGACTGCGTGAATGGTTTCTATGTATAACGATCAAACACATCCTGCTCCATTTAGCAAATCTCACATTCTTTCTACTAGTAAAATGTTATTCAGAACTAACCAAAGGAATATAATATCTACTGTAGTTTAGTGTGTATCAGCATTACATGAGGTGTATGTGTGGTGACTTTTTATGACTGAATGAGAACAAATAGCAGCTAGTATTGAGCGAATGTGCTAGGATAAGGTGTTATCTGAGCATGCTCAGGTGCTAACCGAGCAACTTCGGCGTGCTCGAAAAATATGTTCGAGTCCCCGGAAACTCCTAAACCCTTCATCCAATTTTAATGTGGATACCCTCAAATGAAAGCTGACAGTCTGAACTTCAACTGCATCTGAATTGTTTTGCTTAAAATTCATTGTGGTAATGTCTATAACCAAAATTAGAAAACTGTTGTCTCTGTCCAAATATATATGGACTTAACTGTATAATGGGCCCCATATGATGCTCCATATATATATTAGGCCCCCGGCGTTTTGCCCGAGTGTGCCAGGTGCTGATACTAGCCCTGACCATCAGCATAATTTTTTTTTCACATTTCTGAAAAAAAAAACAATACACAGTACAGGAAAGTTTATGGGACTGTCCAACTTTCCAATGTGTATCAGGAGTCTGGACGCAGTGTTCAGACGTGGTCATCGTCTAATAATAGAGACTGCAATGAAGCTTGTGATAACCAGCTGATGATGTGGAGTTTACAGTTCTCAAATTGCAATCAAGTTGGCCCTTTAAAGGGTTAACCCATTACTTGCCAAATTAACATTTTTACAAGTACGGATTTTTCAGAAAAGGGCGTCCCAATATTCAATTAAAAATGACAATGACATGATTTCCTATTTTGAAATCATTCATTTTACATAACACAGAACACAGAAAACTGGACCTAATTATAAAATTTTTACAATCTTAATTGCTAGAAGCTAAAGATTAGCCGTCCCAAAAAAGGACATTGGTAGATAATGGGTTAATGCCAAGTTTATAAGTTATCCCTTCAATAACAATGGATAGGAATAACATCCTGATTGCTGGGGATGCAACTGCTGGAATCCCCATGATCTTGGTAACAGGGCTTAGAAGAATCCCATCTGAGTATAGTTGAGGTCGACCATGTGCACATCCGTTCTATTCATTGTCTATGGGAATGTCAGAGTTAGCCAAACTGTACCTGGCAGTCCAGTAGAGAATCAGGAAGAATCCCTTATTTAACCCCTTAGTGACCGAGCCAAATTTTTGAAATCTGACCAGTGTCACTTTATGTGGTAATAACTCTGGAACGCTTCAACAAATCCCAGTGATTTTGAGATTGTTTTTTCGTGACACATTATACTTTATGATAATGGTAAATTTAGTTCAACATTTTTTGTGTTTATTTATAAAAAAGATCAAAAATTTGAGAAAAATGTTAAAAAATTTGCAATTTTCTAAATTTGACTGATTATCCCTTTAATCCAGATAATCATACAAGAGCAAACCATTAATAAATAACATTTCCCACATGTGTGCTTTACATCAGCACCATTTGTAAAATGTTATTTTATTTTGTTAGCATTTTAGGAGGTTTAAAAATGTAGCAGCAATTTTTCATTTTTTCAAAGAAATTTACAAAATTTATTTTTTTAGGGACTTATCCATGTTTGAAGTGACTTTAGGGGTCCCATATATTGGGAAACCCACAAACGTGATACCATTTTAAAAACAGCACCCCTAAACATATTGAAAACTGCTGTCAGGTAGTTTATTAACCCTTCAGGTGCTTTACAGGAATTAATGCAAAGTGGTATAACAGAAATGAAAATGTGTATTTTTACCACCTAAATGTTGCTAACTTCTAAACAGATTACTACAGCCGTCAGACTCTAAGGCCGCTATCTGGTCATGAATTGCCATGGCAAACATCAGGACAACAAAATCATGATCTGAGGGCACTAATTGGGACAAAGAAGAAGCGCCCACACTCTGTTAACCATTTATAATGATGTAGTCACTATTGACAGCAGCATCTAAGGGGTTAAACAGATTTAGATGGTGCAAATACTGATCCTGGCTGATACAGAAAGTTGTCAGCTATAGTGTACAGCTGACAGCTGCTGGATTGTCACCTGTATGGGGAGGATATTCTCTTATATGTCAGGTCAGTTAAAAGACGTATTGGCGGTCATTAAGGGGTTAATGGATAGCGGATAACAAACTTGGCACAAGCCCGTTAGTCAGCAGTGAACAGCGGATGTTATTAACCCCTAATAATTCTATATAATCTCCCATTAGTCTAACATTCCCTTGTATCCATGTACATGATTGACTTCATTCTACTTCTCTACATTCCATCCTAACGTTCAATCCCATGTTTCCCCAAACTTTTACGAGGAGCTAAATCTTTAACTAGACCAATATAAGAAGTGGAGCGAGCGCCTTTTCATTATGGGTTTTCTGGTGGAAAATTCATAAATAATTAAGCAATCTGTTTTTGTCTACAGAACTACCCCGGCTGTTGTATTTTGGCAGTGGATCAATCAGTCTTTTAATGCCATTGTTAACTACACCAATAGAAGTGGAGATGCTCCTATCACCAACAGGTAACACACATTTCTCGCCATTAGCTATATATATATATATATATATATATATATATATATATATATATATATATATATATATTTATGTGTAAATAGCTGCATACATCTGAAATTGATCAGAATCAGATGATTAAAGGGTTTATCCAGAATTAGGGACATTTTTTTTTCTTACTTAAATGCAATGTATTTTGTCTAAAAAAAAAAATATTTTTTGCCTTTGGGTTTCATTAAAAATGTTGAACTTTTTGCCTTTTATAGCCTCTGACTGCAGAATGGGTTAACTGAGAATCTGTCAGTGAGCTAATTCTTAAGGTACCTTCACACTGAGCGACTTTAGAACGATAACGATAGCGATCCGTGACGTTGCAGCGTCCTGGATAGGGATATCGTTGTGTTTGACACGCAGCAGCGATCAGGATCCTGCTGTGACATCGCTGGTCGGAGCTAGAAGGCCAGAACTTTATTTCGTCGCTGGATCTCCCGCAGACATCGCTGAATCGGTGTGGCGCCGATTCAGCGATGTCTTCACTGGTAACCAGGGTAAACATCGGGTTACTAAGCGCAGGGCCGCGCTTAGTAACCCGATGTTTACCCTGGTTACCAGTGTAAATATAAAAAAAACCAAACACTACATACTTACATTCCAGTGTCTGTCGCGTCCCCCGGCGTTCTGCTTCCCTGCACTGTCAGCGCCGGCCGGCCGTAAAGCAGAACACAGCGGTGACGTCACCGCTCTGCTTTACGGCTGGCGCTCACACAGTGCAGGGAAGGTGATGGCGAGGGATGCGACAGACACCGGAATGTAAGTATGTAGTGTTTTTTTTTTTTTTTTTACATTTACAATGGTAACCAGGGTAAACATCGGGTTACTAAGCGCGGCCCTGCGCTTAGTAACCCGATGTTTACCCTGGTTACCAGGGGACTTCGGCATCGTTGGTCGCTGGAGAGCTGTCTGTGTGACAGCTCTCCAGCGACCACACAACGACGAAACAGCAACGCTGCAGCGATCGGCATCGTTGCCTATATCGCTGCAGCGTCGCTTAATATGACGGTACCTTTACAGTTCAATGGGAAAGTTTCTAACACTTTTTTATTTGTTTTTGTTTCTGAGCTCCTCTCAGTTGATTTATGACCACAGACCGCATGGACTGTACAAGGAGGTCAAGAGCCTGTAAAAGCAAAATTTTTAATGAAACCAATTGGAAAAATGATTTTTGCCCAAAATACATGCGTTTAACTTGGAAAAAAAAATAATAATAATAAAAATAGTCCTCGGAGGTAATCCAGTCTGTGTGCCTCCATTGCAAATACACAATTATAAAATATTTTTGTAAAACACTGAGAAAAACATTAAAGTCCTGCAGATAGTTTTCAACCTGTAAAGGACTATAAATATGAAAGTTCAAATATTTTGGTTTCCAGAGAAGTGATTCAGGATTGAAAATGATAACCACTGGATGTGAGACTCTGGGGCAATTAATCAATGGATAACTGGGCAAAGGGCCTCAATCTTTGTTCTTGGGACATACAAATGGCAATGACTTTATTGGAAATCTTTGCATTAGAATAAATATAGTGAGATGTTTCCTTCAATATTCTAAGATCTAACCTTTCTCCTTGTGGAGAGTGACATGTGAAGCCTGGCATGTCATGAGTGAGGAGACTTAAAAGCCATGCATACTTCTGGCGCTAGAGTTCACGTCCTCTTCCTCTTTGACGAGACAATTTGCATACTTAAATGTTCTAATGAGACTAATGCCAGGCTTATGTATGAATATGTCAGGGTGCACATAAATACAGTATATCTTATCATAGATTGATCGGTTGCAGAATCCTTTAAAAGTTAATTTTTTTCAGGGCGTTTCTGACATATGCTTATGTTACAGCCAGCTGGGGACAGCCTATGTTAGTGCAACTACCGGTGCTGTGGTCACTGCTCTAGGACTCAAGTCACTGACCAAGGTAATATGATGCAGCAAGCTCCTGCTTCTTGTGACTATATTCTGCTTTTTTGTTGGACATCCCATGCATAGTGATGCCCGAAAGTAGTGTGCCCCCCACCGCATCACACCACCGCTTTTCCCACATCCCATCCTAAATCCACATTAATATGGAGTTGGCCCCGTCTGTGCAGCTGTAACAGCTTCCACTCTGCTGGGAAGACTTTCTACAAAATTTTAGGGTAGTATTTGGGAATTTTTGTCTGTTCATCTAGAAGGTATGATGGATTAGAGGATCGGGCTCACAATCTCCATTCTAGTTAATCCTAAAAGTATTCCATGGGGTTGAGGTCAGAGTTCTGTGCGGCCGGTCAAGTTCTTCCACACCAAACTCCCTGAAACCGTGGCTTTATGGACCTTGTTGACTGGGACACAGTCATGGGAAACAGAAAAGGGCCTTCCTCAAAATTTTTCCACCACTTTGGGAGCTACAATTGTCTAAATTATTTTGTAGACTGCAGTGCTAAAATTTCCCTTCAGTGGATGCCGATCCCTGCAAATCAAGCCCTCCTCAATCAAATTTTACAGATTTTACATATACGGACTGAGAAATCAGGCCGACAGGAGCCGGCGTTAGAAACACACCAACTAGGACATGGACAATTATCTTCTGTTCAGACATGGATGCAACATCTCTTGCTTGTTTCCATGAAAAAGGAGACGTCATCAAAAGTACAAATGAAGAATAATTATATTTTAAACTTGTTTTTAAAATTCGCTATAGCAACCTAAGTAATCCGAGATTAAATAGGAGCTTTATATGGTGCGGACATTGTGTGCAGTGTTCTTCCACTTTAATTTAGTAACAGTTCTCCTCCGTTCTACCTTTCCATGTATTTCAGCATCTTCCCTCATTAATCGGCCGCTTTGTGCCCTTTGCTGCTGTAGCGGCCGCCAACTGCATCAACATCCCCCTTATGAGACAACGGTAAGTATTGTTATAGTTCGCCAGAATTCTATATGGTAGTGATTGCTTTATGACAGCTTGATCACTATTGGGTGTGCCTTGGGGTCCTGATCGGGCTGCAGATTCCAGTAACCATTTAATTCTTCACCCTTTAATCATCCTGGATTTGTTTTTGCAATAGACGTTACCTGCAAGCCAGAAACACTGTTGTTATTAATTGACCTGGTTTGGAGTAGTGATATTGCTACAACTAGGGGCAGAACCAGCAGGTAGCCTAGTCAGGGATAGCCAAGGGGTCGATACACAGGAACAGCACTGTCGTTTGAAGGAATAAGCAGCGGGTGGAAGGAAGCTTGAATAGAGGCTGGTAGCTCAATAATCACACAAGGAAAGGAGAGCAAGTCCAGGTTTAAATAGGGTGTGCAATCAGGATGAGCCAAACAGGAACTCAGAGGGGTGACCAACAGGAAACTCAGGGTGGAGACATCAGCAGCAACAACATAGGTACAAGTATTTGGGTTAGCACGGAACTGTCCAGCAAGTTCAATAGCTCAGGGGGAAGAGTTGCCGTCTGGTGCACAGGAGCTGCTGGGTTTGAATCCTGACAGCTGTAGAATTAGCATGTAGAACCATAGTCTGACAAAATAGAGATGGGTACTATTTGGTCCAATAAAGGTAGATGGGCTCAAGTTGAGACAGCTACATAGGAAAAATTAGGCACAGAACCTTTTGCTCACAGACCCAATCTGATCCTGTGGTTAGCACAGCAGCCTTGCAGTTGTCTATCTATATTCAATAAAGTGCTTGTGCAATTAAATAGATCATTTAACTAATCAAAAAAAGTGCATAAATATCTTTGGAGAAATACTAGTACCAGTGTGACGGTGATCTGTAACCCACAAGGATTCCGACTCCGAGTTAAATGATCTATTTAATTGCACAAGCACTTGATTGAATATAGATAGACGGCCTATTATAGTTGTCTAGTTGGTCTCTAGTCACTTTGGAGTATATACACATTTTTTCTAGTATCTTTTATTATCTTATATGGATCTGTTTTCTGCATTCAATATATTTTTGTAACATGTGTAGTATTGTTGGCTGTCCCTTTTGTCGTGTGTGTGTGTGTATATATATATATATATATATATATATATATATATATATATATATATATAATTTCTTCGATTTTTAACTTTAATAACATTTATTTAAAAATATTTTTTCTGTATTGCTGCTTTTGCTGTATGTTCACTTTGATTTTGGTTCTATTATTATTATTAGTTGGAGGCTTGAGGCTTGCAGTGTGTGGTAACAAATTAAGTGTCTCTGAGGATCAGCTTACAGCTTGAGAGATACCGTATTTTTCGGACTACAAGACGCACTTTTTCCCCCCCAAAAAAGGGGGGAAAATGGGGGGTGTGTCTAATAGTCGCAATGCAGCCTTACCATGGCGGCAGAGGTGCGGTGGCAGAGGTGCGGCGGCAGAGGTGTGGCGGCAGAGGAGGCGCAGTAAGCGGGGTCCCTTTCTCCGGTGAGGTGATGCAGCAGCCCAGTATGCAGCAGAGCCGGGTGAATCCTGTTGTTATCGGTGGTGGCGGCCATTTTCCTGAGGCCGCGCGTGCGCAGATGGAGCGCTCTGCTTCCCGGGGCTTCAGGAAAATGGCCGCCGCGATCTCCATCTGCGCACGCGCGGCCTCCCGCGGCCATTTTCCTGAAGCCCCGGGAATCAGAGCGCTTTATCTGCACACGCGCGGCCTCAGGAAGATGGCCGCGCCCACCGATAACAACAGGATTCACCCGGCTCTGCTGCTTACCGGGCTGTTGCATCACCATACCGGGGAAAGCACCTCTGCCGCCGCACCTCTGCCGCCGCACCTCTGCCACCGCACCTCTGCCGCCACGGTAAGCCTGCATTGCCTGCACGGTAAGCCTGGGACCCCTCTCACGCCATACCTCTCACTGCACCTCCTGATCCCAGCACCTTCTCATCCCAGCACCTCCTGATCCCAGCACCTCCTGATCCCAGCACCTCCTGATCCCAGCACCTCCTCATCCCAGCACCTTCTCATCCCAGCACCTCCTCATCCCAGCATCACCCCACCTCTGCCGACACCTTGCCTCCTGTGACCCTGCTCTGCCACCGCCAGCCCTCAGGTAAGATACTGTAAATTCGGACAATAAGACGGACCCCCATCTTATAAAAAATCTTTTTCTGCAATTTTCACCCCAAATTTGGGGTGCGTCTTATGGTCCGGTGCGTCTTGTAGTCCGAAAAATACGGTACATAACTCAGCCCATGCCCCTTAAGCTGGTCATACACATGAGTTACCTGATGGTCCAACATTCAATCAGCAGACATCTTTTTCTCCCGAATACCTCCATACACATGAGCATTTGGCACGGATGAACGTTCATGCATTTGCCAAACATCTTTGCCACTGACTTATCTCCCCTGAAGACGAAAGAACGTCTTGTAGAAGAGTTTGGAGGCTCCAAAACACATGGTCCTGATGAGATCGGCTGACTTTCATCTAATATTTATGGGGGCTTTTAGTTTCAGTGATCAGTTGTCAGACCCTGGATCCTCATCGGTAAGAACTTCTGGCGGGTCACTTTGACATGTCAGAAGTTTTCAGAATTTGGAATCACATTTTTAAGTCCTGAAGGTTGACTTGAGTACATGATCTAGTCTTGTATTATATGTTCCTGATAATGTCTTGTCCATCATCCACTAGATAACCTTCCTATGATGTTTCTATAAAGCCTTTTCCATGGTTTACTAATTATTTATTTTCCCATTTTTGCCTTTCATCATCCGCAGTGACCACTGATTGCCCCTTCCTGGTGGGGATGGGCCCTGTTGTTGCTGTTTTTCTACGTTTTTATAAATCCTCTTATAATTTTACTATACCTGATGTATTATACAGAGAACTGAAGTTTGGAATACCCATTACAGATGAGAACGATAACAGACTGGGGGAGTCTACCAACGCTGCCCGGCAAGCCATTGCCCAGGTGGTGGTATCTCGGATTGGCATGGCAGCACCTGCTATGGGTCAGTTTTGTAAGATTTAGCATTTCTTATGGTAAAAAGCTGCATTGTGTCCTATAGAAGTTTTAATTACTGTGTGTAATTATTTAGGTATTTGATGAACTTTCCGGAATATTTTCTGTTTTTGTTTGAGTTCACTTACTGCAGAGTTTGGCATTTCATAGGAAAAATTATACTTTCTTATACGGAATGGAGCCTTTACATCTTCTTTTAGCTAAATAGTAGTATTTATGTAATACCGACACTCTTCATAAATTCCTTAAACTTAGACTTTTACTGTTATTTAAGGACAAACTGCAAATTATTACAAATAAAACAGGCACAAAAAATATTCATAGGTGAAAAATTATCTTCAACGTCAAAAACTTTGTGCAAAACCTCTAGGTTTGTGATACAATAGGAACTATTATCAATATTTTCTAATTCTCAGGCAGGGTAAAATTAAGGAGGTGAATTTATCATCTCCTCTACACCAGAATATTAACATTAAAAAAGTCACAAAATTTGGTGCGAGTGGCACTTTTTCAAAAACACATGAAGGCCTTAGCAAAAGAATTGTGGCCTATTGTGACAAATTTACTATAAATTATGCCAGACAACTGGCTCATTGCTGGTGTTGATTTCATTTTCTGCCTAGGAAAAGACTAAAATATTCGCCATGTTTATTAAGAGACATATATTTTGGCAGCGTTAAAGTGCGCCAGATTTATGATGGTGGTTCATGTTGATTGATGGATGTGGCTCACCGTCTACTAGACTGCCTAGTAAAAATGGCACATTTTGTGCCAAACATTGGCGCCAAAGTTTTGGCTCGTTTTTTGGCGCTTGGTGTTGATTACAGGACCAGGCACAGCTGCTATAATGTGTAACCATCAGATTTGGGCTGGTTTCCATAGAGGAGCCCGCCTGTTTTCCCCTCCATTATGGTTGTGGTACAGGTAGATTTCTATGACACAATTCCCATTCATCCGGTGGATAAGTTGTCTCACTGGATCGGTTCTAGAACCGGATGAGAAAGTGATGCAAGCGTGATATTCTGATCCAACTATGGCCGGCAGACAAGTTCTCACTTGTGCATCACTGGTGCTCAGCTCAGAAGTTTAGAATTTTTATTTTCTTACCATTTTTTAGGATGATGAGTTTTATTTTCATATCTAGATAATCAGTACCTATTTTAATTTTTTTTCTTAGCAATCCCCCCGGTTATAATGAACATATTGGAGAAGAGAGCTTTCCTTAAGGTACGTCCATGAAACAACCAAAACGTGACATTTGTATTTCTGGAAACATCTTGGTAAATGAGCAGTACTCCTTCCTTCAATCGCAGTTACTGAGTTAGGCCTCATTCACACGTCCACTGTTCTCATATCAGCACTGTCCCTGGTGTTCATGGAAAGCACTAATAGTCTGTTGGGGCCATGATTTTTCGTCTGCAGAATATCGCGGATATATGACTAGTATTAAGCACAGTTGGTCCCCTGAGGAAGCCAACTTCGCGAAACGCTCGTTGGGGCCCTTCTTTTCAGTCTGCCGCGGTCTCTCCCTTTTTCCCTCCCACATGGGTAAGCATTTTGCATGTCGAGTCTGATGAGTGAGGGGACTCTAGCAATACTAGCAGGGGTATATATATATATATATATATATATATATATATATATATATATATATATATATATATATATATATATATATATATATATATATATATACTCCCCGTGTAACTATTTTTTGGACTATGGGATGTCTATTTGTAACCCACTCTGAGTACCAACACATAGGGATGAACCTTTCTTGGCGGACTGATTGTTTTTTATGTGTCTTTTCCCCCTTGTCCTCTCGTCATGTATTTGTACACTTGGGCTTTTTAGCCGTTTTGTACTATTTATGAGCTGGTTGTCTAATAAATATTCACTTTTGAGATTACTATTTCTAGACTTTTAGGCTCTATTTTTTCTAGATTTATATCAATGAGAGTATACTCCTGATCTCTTGTAGGCTGTAGTATTAAGCACAGTGTCTGATCAAAATCGACAATGTCTACGGGTCAGTGAAAAAAGTGGACTGCTCTCGGAAGACGTGTGTGTGCGGTCTGATTTTCACAGACTGTCACATAGGAGAAGGTGGAGAAACTGTAAGATTTTTTTTCTCCATATGATACTCAGAAGATTCTCTGATCAAAGTCTGATCAAAATATTTGGTCTGTTTTTCTCATACATCAGAAAAAACAGATATGTGAATGAGGCCTTACTAAGATGAATTCTCCTGCAGCCGTTTTTGTAGCCGGTACTGTAAAATGTTGTGATGGAGGGAGACCACTGAATGTATTGTGTTCACCCTAAATGATTATTGTACTTCTTGTATTCCCGCAATAGCGCTACCCCTGGATGAATGCACCACTACAAGTCGGACTGGTTGGATTTTGGTAAGCTTTTATTTTTTCACTTTTTGCTTTATTTTATGACCCATCTCCCCCCTCCACATAAATAGGGCAGTTTAGGATTAAAAGAAAAGAAAAACCCACAGAGTTGTTTTTCCACCCCAAAAAAATAGCAGGGGGGGCGGGGGTTGCTCCCATGGTAGCCAAGAACCGTGAGAATTTACGACACTGGGGCGCACGGGCGCACTATAATCTTATTTTTAACGGCGCTGAGGAATAGGTACCCTTAACTGCAGTCGTTAAAAGACGTATAGGCGGTTGTTAAGGGGTTAAATAATCTTGTTATCCAATGTAAAATTACTAAATCCAATATGTCAGCGTGCAATAATTAGGTTTATAAGGCCTGGAGAGAGATTTATAATACTCACATCATCATTGTAAAATGTAAACCGTTCTTTTTTTCTTATTTTAGCCTGGTGTTTGCAACTCCACTGTGCTGTGCACTCTTCCCGCAAAAGAGGTATGTCCTCACCCCGAGAACAAGAGGCTATAACACATTTTCTAGCCAGTATTACATAACGTATGGAGAGGTAATGTGGGCTGCAGAATTACAGCTTTCCGCAGAATCATCAGCGCTCAGACACTGTGGTAGAGTGAGCGGGTTTACTACGGACATACTGCAAGGATTATCCGTGTCATCACAACATGGAGGATTACAGGAAAAGTACAAATTACCAAAAAACAAAAATATCATACAATACAGTAATGATAAACGCTAACAATGAATGTTTATACAATGAATGTGAATACCTAATCAGAGCACAATTTACCGAGCACAATCCTGCTGACATGTTCACTTTAAGCATGGCATTGCTTTCATCTATCTATCTATCTATCTATCTATCTATCTATCTATCTATCTATCTATCTATCTATCTATCTATCTATCTATCATCTATCTATTCTCTATATCTATTATCTATCTTCTATCTATCTATTATCTATCTATTCTCTATATGTTATCTATCTATTTTCTATATGTATCTTCTATCTATCTATTATCTATCTATCGTCTATCTTTCTATTATCTATCTTCTGTCTATCTATCATCTATGTATTATCTATCTATATCTATCTAGCTACTATCTATCTATTATCTATTCATCTATTATCTATCTATCATCTATTTTCTATCTATTATCTATCTACGGTATTTATTATCTAGTTTCTATCTATTATCTATCTATCTTCTATCTGTCTATCTTTTTATCATCTATCATATCTCTCTCTCTAAAAAGTAAAAAAGATGCAGTACTCCATGGGCTAATTAAAGTCCACTTTTTCTTTGCATAGTCCATTGGAAGCTGACTATTTCTAACCTATTTATGCTCTTATAACAATAAGCTATATGTTTGGGAGGTCTTGCACCTGACAGCATAGCTGTTTGGTGCTGTCCTGCTATATTTTCTCTATCTATCTAACAATCACATACACATTAGTTGGCTGTCAGGTGAACAATGGTTTTACCAATTGTTCAGCCGGTACCTAGCTCATCTCTACCATACGCAGGATCACTCTCTCAACCGAGCGCACCTGTGTTGTCTACAAGAGAGACACTGCAAGACATCTGGAGGCCTATCTCTTAGAGAACAAAATGATCGGTCGCCTGGAATCCTTATCTTCCCTGACGTCATATGTTGGGGGAGAGTCGGGGCCCTAGACACATTAATTTGTCGGCTGAACCTATCGATATTAGCAGGTCCAGCCAATGCTAGTCTAATGTGTATGGGGGTCTTAAAGTGTTATTCTCAGCCAAGAGCAGCTGAGCTATGTAGCTTCCATAACTCCCATTCATTGCTGTGAAGCAGTATAGGTCAGCTCGAAGGCTGAGATGAGAATAACCCTTTAAATTGTTCTGGAAATGGATCTATGAAAATGTTGGTTTTGACATTATACCACATAGTCTGGTTTTGTTTGTTGGTTGGGATTTGAAATATTTTGCAAATTTCCATGTAGTCCTAATTCAAGACCCCGATCTTTAGCGAGCCGCACTGCCCAGGATCACGATTGCCTCCCAGACCACTGGTTAAGGACCTCTGATCCCGATCTCTGATGTCACATCCATCTATAGTATCCATTTATCATTCTGGCTGTCTCTCATTCTCTCTTTCCTTCCTTCTTTTCTTGTTATTTTCACTGTAATGCCTTAAAATATATTTGACCGCTATGATCCTAGAAAAGCTTTACTTCTCTGTTATTAACCCTTTAGCTCTATGAAAATATCCAGTCTGGAGCCGGAGATCCGTGATCGCATCCTTGCAAAAAGCCCCAAGACAGAGATTGTGTATTTTAATAAAGGACTGTAGACATAGACCATGCGACGTCGCCATACGAACAATTCTACAAGCTGCTACTACACATTGTATTCCTCCATGAGGGCATATCCCCGGTCTTCTCAGGTATAACCAGACGCAATGTATTGTTTTGTGAGGTTTGTGATTTGATATTTTTCTGGTGAGTTAAATACATTCCATATTTTAGTGACATCACCCAGGACGGGGATTAATAGGTTATACTGGGCTTTAAAAATAAAAATATACAGAGGGAAATCACTAAGATTAGCATTTTATTCATCGGCCTTATTAAAAGGATGCTGGAGTAAGTTGCGCCTATTGTATTAAGTGACGCAGAACTCAATAAATTAGGTTAATTTCTGCCCGTATGTGAAGCAGAAAATCATATCTGACGGGTGTAAATTTGCACTAAGATTTACCCCAATTTCCATAGTAAAATTTTAATGCACCATAATTTGCAAACAATAAAAAAAAATGGAAGGAGCAAACAGAGGACCCACATTCTAATAAGGGCTAGGATATCTCTATTACAACTTCTTTAGAATTAAGGCAGAACAAATCCACAGATACAAAAACATTGAAAAACACACTGACGTATATAAAGGGACCCGTCCGTGTTCTAAATAATGGACAGAAAGGACGCCCCCCCCCATACTCAAAACAGGAGCAAGGCTTACCATCGTACAACATCCAGAGAACTATACTCAATAAATCTAAAAATATTTTTACATTGATTTGAAGCAATATAGGATGACAAAGAAAATTGTTGAGATATTAAAGGAAAATAACCAATCAATATATTCGCTAGAGTACATTTCCGATACAGTCTGTAAGAAGAAAACAATAATATGACATCTCTAACCCATAACAGTGACTTTAAAAAACAAACAAAACAAAACAAAAAAAAACCAGTAAGCCATGGGGAGATGAGCAAAAAATTACTGTGTGTTTCACCATCCTAATGTGGCTTTGTCAGGGGGTAATATAATAGTGATATAATCTGCCTGCTATGTGAGTATAACAGGAGAATCACACATAATCGGGACTCACTGGAGACATGGAAAGTGCTACACAATGTACCTAACTAGATGAGAGTACGGTTGACTATAAAACATAATCAAATACTGCTCAATGGCGTCCATTCACGAATAATCATAACACCACATTTAGTGTATGCGAGCAGAAGCCATATCACATTGTGCAAGCTCCAGTATAGATTCACTTCCACTTTTTTCTCTAGAGATTGTTATAAAGATATTCTATTATTATTAGGATGTGATGTCCTCTGTTTAGACCGTGGATATAAAAAGTCTATGCACCCCTGTTAATATGCCAGGTTTTTGTCATGTAAGAAATCGCACCAAGATGACTCATTTCAGAACTTTTTCTACCTTTAATGTCAACGATAATCTGTACAAATCTGCATGTCCAAGGTCAGAACCCCCGCTTTGATGCGGGCTCTGGCAGTGAGCCCGCATTAAAGCCGGGGCATGTCAGCTGTTTTGAACAGCTGACATGTGCCCGCAATAGCGGCGGGTGGAATTGCGATTCACACGGCACTATTATCTAGTTAAATGCCGCTGTCAAACTCTTGACTGTGGCATTTAACTAGCGCTTCCAGCCATCGGTCCAGAAATGTGCGCATCACTGACCCCGTCACGTGATCGGGGGTCAGCGATGCGTCGGCATGACAACCAGAGGTCTATTGAAGACCTCTATGGTTGTTGATGCCGGATTGCTGTGAGCGCCACTTTGTGGTCGGCGCTCATAGCGTTTAGAATTAGCCAGTACATATATACTTATATAGATGTCAGTAGACAGCTGCCATCATTTACAGTGATTCTGACTACCCCCATATAAAATTTAGCTGTTCTACAAGGGTTTTCCTGACCTTTTCTTAGTTACATTTTATAGGTGGTGTTCCTGAGATCTCAATCTGCGCATGCACCACCTACAGCGGCCATTTTCCCGAAGCCCACTGCAGGTAAATCAATGGGAAAGTGCAGGGAATCCGCTCAAAACTGACATTTTCTGACAGCCCAGGGTCCGCAGCGCCGGGACACCCGCTCCTCCCAGCCTGGGGCCCACAGCATCGCCCCATTCCTACCACCGCCGGCCTTCCGCATCCGCCCCTCCCGGTAAGCTACATTCTGATTATAAGACGACCCACATTTTCCTCCCAAATTTTTGGAGAAAAAAATTGTGTCTTACAATCTGAAAAATACGGTAAGTCAGGAGAAGGGTAAAAAGTTCAAAGGCATTAATGTACCGTCACACATAACGATTTCCTTAACGATATCGTTGCTTTTTGTGACGTAGCAACGATATCGTTAACGAAATCGTTATGTGTGACAGCGACCAACGATCAGGCCCCTGCTGGGAGATCGTTGGTCGATGGGAATGATCAGGACCTTTTTTTTGGTCGCTGATCACCCACTGTCATCGCTGAATCGACGTGTGTGATGCCGATCCAGCGATGTGTTCACTGGTAACCAGGGTAAATATCGGGTTACTAAGCACAGGGCCACGCTTAGTAACCCAATATTTACCCTGGTTACCATTTAAAAAAAAAAAACCAGTACATACTCACATTCTGGTGTCTGTCACGCCCCTCGCCTTCAGCTTCCCGCACTGACTGCGAGCGCCGGCCGTAAAGCAGAGCACAGCGGAATGTGAGTATGTAGTGTTTTGTTTTTTTTTTTTACTTTTACAATGGTAACCAGGGTAAATATCGGGTTACTAAGCGCGGCCCTGCACTTAGTAACCCGATGGTTACCCGGGGACTTCGGCATCGTTGGTCGCTGGAGAGCTGTCTGTGTGACAGCTCTCCAGCGACCACACAACGACTTACCAACGATCACAACCAGGTCGTATCGCTGATCGTGATCGTTGGTAAATCGTTAAGTGTAACGGTACCTTTAGGTAAACCAAGGAACACTATCAAGATAGTCATCAAGAAGTGGCTGAAATCTGGCGCCACAGTGACATTACCTAGAATTGTCCTTCCTTCAAAAATTGAAAAGACAAGGTAAAAATTAGTATGAGAAGTTACCAAGAGGCCTATGGGTGATATTAAAGGCAGGAAAAGTTCTGAAATCATTCTTCCTCGTATGATTTTTTTTACATGACAATATCTGCATTTTAACTGGGGTGTGTAGACTTTTTTTTATTTCCACTGTAAATACTCTTTTTCGTTCTTTTTGTTTGCTAACACTGAAGCTATACATATTTGACTGTCATTCTGATTTCTATTTAGGTTGTGCCCACCCTCCCTTAATATTTCTGATCATGTATGTGAATTATAATTTGCGACTTTTCATGAGAAAAATGAACAAATCGCCCCATGGCGTTCATTGAATACATCAGTATATATTTCTAGATTTTCTTCTTTTTAGAAAATGTAGTTGCTTCAGAATCCTCAAGCGACCTAGTTTGCATTTTTCTACCAGAAATGTAATCTCTTAATATAACCTGATGATAAATGCGCTTTACATATTGTTTGGCTTCTTTTAAAACTTACTATGTACTATATATTGTTGAGTTACGTGACAGGCAAGGCAAGCGGTGAAGCTTTATTGGGTCAGTCACTTGCACAGTTCCAATCGTGAAGGAGAAGTGATCTCATATTTACGTATATCATGATTTTGCATTTACATTACATCTTATTAAAAGTGTTATTAAAAATCCTTTTTGCTCTCCAGAACGGAGGGATTTTTATTCTATAGTGTACTTCTCATTCCTTATGTGGTCATTTTTCTAGGCAAAGAGCATGCGCTTGCCAGCTGTTTGCTGTACTGCTTGCAATCGCTGCTTAGAACCTGGCTGGATCACTAGATCTGACCAGCTTTGGTGTCCCTGCGCTTCTCTTATGCTGCAGAGGCAAAATTTGCCTATACCGGCAGCACTGGAGGGCGTGCAGTTCGGGTCAGCGGCTCAGCCATGCCACCGATCCAAACTGTCAGTTTTCAGGAGTGCACTGTCACTTGACAGGCAGTAAGCTGGGAGCGGTGCGCTCCCAAAGATAGGAATATGACACAAACCCTTTAAGGTTTTAACTCATTAATTTGTAAGGGGCTGTAGGTCTCTTTTATATGGTGCTATTCGAAGATTTAGATCTCCAAGTCATGGGAACGTCATATGAATGTTAGCCAATGAACATATTGGAGGATTGCAGTAATTTGGTCTCACCAGACATTATTTTTAAATCTTAACTATTCTGTGAGCAATTGTTGTAAAATCTGTTTTTTTTTCTTCGGCCCATCCATACTCGTTTATATCAAGTATAGATGACCTGGAATCTACATGTGGTGGAGTCGGCAACTTCCACGTGTTTGAGTTGCAATGGGTCTTCCATCGATCGCCTCCTGAAACATGTAGATGGATGGCACAATCACTTCTCATGATAAATTCTGCCTTGTAGTGACCCGTGATTGATGAGACCTTGTTACCTGGAGATTGTAATTCTAGATTTTAACCAGACAGAGAGGAAAACCCGTACAATGGAACCCTATGCAGCCCGTGTGGGCCAATATCTGGCTGATATGACAAAGTTTTGTAAAAACTTGAAATAAAGTCTACAGATAGTTGTGAGATTTGGTTTCTTTAAAAAAAAATATTCTTGGATATGAATTAAATGTTTATTCTCTGTGTTGCATTTTGTTTTCTAGAGAAGTTACTTTACGCATTCTGTTCTAACCAGCGCCAATGCAGTTCTGGTACTGAATATCCAGTATTGAGCAGATCCCAAAGGATCCATGATTAGGATTCCAGACCGAGTGATGTGCTGCCGATAAAGATTTTTATGACGCTGTTTCCATAAGAAAGAAGCAATATTTGTTTAATATTATACAACTTTTTTATTTACGTTTTTTTGCTCAAAAAACATATTTCTTTATTTGATGCCGCTCTCAAAACTTTAAAAAAAAGTTTGTCGGAGAGTGAACGTGGTTAGCTGTGCAAATCGAAGGTTTAAGGAAGAAGTATGAACTGCAGCTAAAAAGCTGTAAAATAGTCCAGTAGCGGGATAGTGTAGAAATTGGAGAAAAGGCTATATAGAAAGAAGTGTTATGTTTAAAGCAACACTCCAGCGTTTTTTTTTGTTTTTTTTTATTGTGGCGCTGGAGTGGTGCAACTAATCTATGTTCCCTGCCCCTAGCGTTACACTTACCAGCCACCGTTTTCATCTGCTATCGGTGCCGCTCCGGTCGGTCTCCTGCAGATCTGCCGTATCGTTCTTGTGTTTGCCGGAAATCACAAATGAACGTAGATCTATGAGAGCCAGAATGAGGGTCTCATAGACACGGAGAGATTGTGACCGTTACCTCTGACTTCTGGTCAGTCCATTGCTTTTGTTTTTCCCCATTTTTACCGGTGGAGTGGTGCATCTAAAGTAAGTTCCCTGACCTTAGTCCTAAACCTACCACTTGGTATCTTTAGCTGTTCCTGGCGCCGCTCAGGTCCTGATCTGCCAACAGCTGAAGATGTCAAGTGGTAAGTTTAGGACTAGGGTCAGGGATCTTACTTTAGTTGCACCACTCCACCGCTAAAAATGTGGAAAAAAAAAAAAGCAATGGACTGGAGTGGTGCTTTAATAATTAGCTTTCGTTTTATAAAATTGGATCAAATTAAAAGCAACTCCAGGAAAACCTAACCGGCCATCTGGCTTTTTTTTTTCCATTCCACCGTGGCGGTGAAACACTGGAGGGAAACTGTTCTGAGCACGGATTCCCATTGGTTTTTTCTTAGACTGTAAATGTTGCATTTTTCGATCCATCTTGACAAATTTTGCATTAGAAACTGGTGAAAAAGTCCAATGATAACTATGGCAGTTTTGACATTAGTTGTTAGTGGAGACTCAAGAATACTGATGTGGACGGCCAAAATATATGGAAACATCCTGAAAATCCAGGTGGCATCTACGGCAGTCATAGGAGATCTAGGTCTGAAAACCGATCTGTCATCGACGATCACGTGATCGGGGCAGTAATGCGAGAAATAGCATTGCACGCCGTCGACTGTTGTGAATTCTGTGGCTGAATTCACTCCTGTGGTCACAAGTGGTACTGCAGCTTCTGAGCTTCCTCCCTCAGGTGTTCTGGTGAGCTCGTTGGCTGCTTTGTTATTTAACTCCACCTGATTCTGTCTTCCTTGCTCCTTGTCAATGTTCCAGTGTTGGATCTGAGCTTCTGGATCTTTCCTGTGGCCTGCTGCTCTGCTTAGATAAGTGCTTCTTTGCTTTTGTTGCTACTTTTTCTGTCCAGCTTGTCTATTCGTTTTTGCTGGAAGCTCTGAGACGCAAAGGGTGCACCGCCGTGCCGTTAGTTCGGCACGGTGGGTCTTTTTGCCCCCTTTGCGTGGTTTTTTGCTTTAGGGTTTTTTGTAGACTGCAAAGTTCTCTTTGCTATCCTCGCTCTGTCTAGAATATCGGGCCTCACTTTGCTGAATCTATTTCATCCCTACGTTTGTCTTTTCATCTTGCTAACAGTCATTATATGTGGATGTGGGGGGGCTGCCTTTTCCTTTGGGGTATTTCTCTGAGGCAAGTCAGGCTTGTTTTTCTATCTTCAGGCTAGTCAGCTCCTCAGGCTGTGCCGAGTTGCATAGGTAGTGTCAGGCGCAATCCACAGCTGCCTTTAGTTGTGTTTAGGTTAGGTTCAGGTATTGCGGTCTACAGAGATTCCACGTCTCAGAGCTCGTTCTATTGTTTTTGGGTTATTCTCAGATCACTGCATGTGCTCTGATTGCTGGCACACTGTGTCCCTGGATTGCCTTCATAACAGTACAAGGAGCCAACACTAATGATTCTCAATAGAGGGAAAAAAGAAGTTCTGACATCATTTTTTTTTCTCTGCTCTGTGTTCAGTCTTTTTTTCCCCTAGACATTTGGGTGTTTCAGGACACAGGTGTGGACATGGATATTCAGGGTCTGTGCTCTTCAATGGATAATCTCCTTACAAATGTACAAAGGATTCAAGATACTATTGATCAGAAATCTATGTTAGAACCAAGAATTCCTATTCCTGATTTGTTTTTTGGTGATAGAACTAAGTTTCTTAATTTCAAAAATAATTGTAAGCTATTTCTGGCCTTGAAACCTCATTCTTCTGGTAATCCTATTCAACAGGTTTTGATTATTATTTCTTTTTTGCGCGGCGACCCTCAGGACTGGGCATTTTCTCTTGCGTCAGGAGACCCTGCATTGAGTAATGTCGATGCGTTTTTCCTGGCGCTCGGATTGCTTTACGATGAGCCTAATTCAGTGGATCAGGCTGAGAAAAATTTGCTGGCTTTGTGCCAGGGTCAGGATGATATAGAAGTATATTGTCAGAAATTTAGGAAGTGGTCAGTACTCACTCTGTGGAATGAATCTGCGCTGGCAGCTTTGTTCAGAAAGGGTCTCTCTGAGGCTCTTAAGGATGTCATGGTGGGTTTTCCTATGCCTGCTGGTTTGAATGAGTCTATGTCTTTGTCCATTCAGATCGGTCGACGCTTGCGCGAGCATAAATCTGTGCACCATTTGGCGGTATTATCTAAGATTAAACCTGAGCCTATGCAGTGCGATAGGACTATGACCAGAGTTGAACGGCAAGAACACAGACGTCTGAATGGTCTGTGTTTCTACTGTGGTGATTCCACTCATGCTATTTCTGATTGTCCTAAGCGCACTAAGCGGTTCGATAGGTCTGCCGTCATTGGTACTGTACAATCCAAATTCCTTCTGTCCATTACCTTGATATGCTCTTTGTCATCGTATTCTGTCATGGCGTTTGTGGATTCAGGCGCTGCCCTGAATCTGATGGATTTGGATTATGCTAAACATTGTGGGTTTTTCTTGGAGCCTTTGCAGTGTCCTATTCCGTTGAGAGGAATTGATGCTACACCTTTGGCCAAGAATAAACCTCAGTACTGGACCCAGCTGACCATGTGCATGGCTCCTGCACATCGGGAAGTTATTCGCTTTCTGGTGCTACATAATCTGCATGATGTGGTCGTGTTGGGGTTGCCATGGCTGCAAACCCATAATCCAGTATTGGATTGGAACTCTATGTCGGTATCCAGCTGGGGTTGTCAGGGGGTACATGGTGATGTTCCATTTTTGTCTATTTCGTCATCCACTCCTTCTGAGGTCCCAGAGTTCTTGTCTGATTATCAGGATGTATTTGAAGAGCCCAAGTCCGATGCCCTACCTCCGCATAGGGATTGTGATTGTGCTATCAATTTGATTCCTGGTAGTAAATTCCCTAAAGGTCGATTATTTAATTTATCCGTGCCTGAACACGCCGCTATGCGCAGTTATGTGAAGGAATCCCTGGAGAAGGGACATATTCGCCCATCGTCATCACCACTGGGAGCAGGGTTCTTTTTTGTAGCCAAGAAGGATGGTTCGCTGAGACCATGTATTGATTACCGCCTTCTTAATAAGATCACTGTTAAATTTCAGTATCCCTTGCCATTGTTATCTGACTTGTTTGCTCGGATTAAGGGGGCTAGTTGGTTCACTAAGATAGATCTTCGTGGTGCGTATAATCTGGTGAGAATCAGGCAAGGAGATGAATGGAAAACTGCATTTAATACGCCCAAGGGTCATTTTGAGTATCTAGTGATGCCGTTCGGACTTGCCAATGCTCCATCTGTGTTTCAGTCTTTTATGCATGACATCTTCCGTGAGTATCTGGATAAATTCCTGATTGTTTACTTGGATGACATTTTGATCTTCTCAGATGATTGGGACTCTCATGTGAAGCAGGTCAGAATGGTTTTCCAGGTCCTGCGTGCTAATTCTTTGTTTGTGAAGGGATCAAAGTGTCTCTTCGGGGTGCAGAAAGTTTCATTTTTGGGGTTCATCTTTTCCCCTTCTACTATCGAGATGGATCCGGTTAAGGTCCAAGCCATCCAGGATTGGACTCAGCCGACATCTCTGAAAAGTCTGCAAAAATTCCTGGGCTTTGCTAATTTTTATCGTCGCTTCATCTGTAATTTTTCTAGCATTGCCAAACCATTGACCGATTTGACCAAGAAGGGTGCTGATTTGGTTAATTGGTCTTCTGCTGCTGTGGAAGCTTTTCAGGAGTTGAAGCATCGTTTTTGTTCTGCCCCTGTGTTGTGTCAACCAGATGTTTATCTTCCGTTCCAGGTCGAGGTTGATGCTTCTGAGATTGGAGCAGGGGCGGTTTTGTCACAGAGAGGTTCTGGTTGCTCAGTGTTGAAGCCATGTGCTTTCTTTTCCAGGAAGTTTTCGGCTGCTTAATTATGATGTGGGCAACCGAGAGTTGCTGGCCATGAAGTGGGCATTCGAGGAATGGCGTCATTGGCTTGAAGGAGCTAAGCATCGCGTGGTGGTATTGACTGATCATAAGAACCTTACTTATCTCGAGTCTGCCAAGCGCTTGAATCCTAGACAGGCCCGTTGGTCGTTATTTTTTGCCCGCTTCGATTTTGTGATTTCGTACCTTCCGGGCTCTAAAAATGTGAAGGCGGATGCTCTGTCTAGGAGTTTTGTGCCCGACTCTCCGGGTTCATTTGAGCCGGCGAGTATCCTGAAGGAAGGAGTCATTGTGTCTGCCATCTCCCCTGATTTGCGGCGAGTGTTGCAAAAATTTCAGGCTAATAAACCTGATCGTTGTCCGGCGGAGAAACTGTTCGTCCCTGATAGGTGGACTACTAAAGTTATCTCTGAACTTCATTGTTCGGTGTTGGCTGGTCATCCTGGAATATTTGGTACCAGAGAGTTAGTGGCTAGATCCTTCTGGTGGCCATCTCTGTCACGGGATGTACGTACTTTTGTGCAGTCCTGTGGGATTTGTGCTAGGGCTAAGCCCTGCTGTTCACGTGCCAGTGGGTTGCTTTTGCCCTTGCCGGTCCCAAAGAGGCCTTGGACACATATTTCGATGGATTTCATTTCTGACCTTCCCGTTTCTCAAAAGATGTCAGTCATTTGGGTGGTCTGTGATCGCTTTTCTAAAATGGTCCATCTGGTGCCCTTGGTTAAATTGCCTTCCTCCTCTGATTTGGTGCCTTTGTTCTTCCAGCATGTGGTTCGTTTGCATGGCATTCCTGAGAATATTGTTTCTGACAGAGGTTCCCAGTTTGTTTCGAGGTTTTGGCGAGCCTTTTGTGGTAGGATGGGCATTGACCTGTCTTTTTCCTCGGCTTTCCATCCTCAGACTAATGGCCAGACCGAACGAACCAATCAGACCTTGGAGACATATCTGAGATGTTTTGTTTCTGCAGACCAGGATGATTGGGTGTCCTTTTTGCCGTTGGCTGAGTTCGCCCTTAATAATCGGGCCAGCTCGGCTACCTTGGTCTCTCCATTTTTCTGCAATTCTGGGTTCCATCCTCGTTTCTCTTCAGGACAGGTTGAGTCTTCGGACTGTCCTGGTGTGGATTCTGTGGTGGACAGGTTGCAGCAGATCTGGACTCAGGTAGTGGACAATTTGACCTTGTCCCAGGAGAAGGCTCAACTTTTCGCTAATCGCAGACGCCGTGTGGGTCCCCGACTTCGTGTTGGGGATCTGGTTTGGTTATCTTCTCGTCATATTCCTATGAAGGTTTCCTCTCCTAAATTTAAACCTCGTTTTATTGGTCCGTATAGGATTTCTGAGATTCTCAATCCTGTGTCTTTTCGTCTGACCCTCCCAGACTCCTTTTCCATACATAATGTATTCCATAGGTCGTTGTTGCGGAGATACGTGGCACCTATGGTTCCATCTGTTGAGCCTCCTGCCCCGGTTTTGGTGGAGGGGGAATTGGAGTATATTGTGGAGAAAATTTTGGATTCTCGTGTTTCTAGACGGAAACTCCAGTATCTGGTTAAATGGAAGGGTTATGCTCAGGAAGATAATTCCTGGGTTTTTGCCTCTGATGTCCATGCTCCAGATCTTGTTCGTGCCTTTCATGTGGCTCATCCTGGTCGGCCTGGGGGCTCTGGTGAGGGTTCGGTGACCCCTCCTCAAGGGGGGGGTACTGTTGTGAATTCTGTGGCTGAATTCACTCCTGTGGTCACAAGTGGTACTGCAGCTTCTGAGCTTCCTCCCTCAGGTGTTCTGGTGAGCTCGTTGGCTGCTTTGTTATTTAACTCCACCTGATTCTGTCTTCCTTGCTCCTTGTCAATGTTCCAGTGTTGGATCTGAGCTTCTGGATCTTTCCTGTGGCCTGCTGCTCTGCTTAGATAAGTGCTTCTTTGCTTTTGTTGCTACTTTTTCTGTCCAGCTTGTCTATTCGTTTTTGCTGGAAGCTCTGAGACGCAAAGGGTGCACCGCCGTGCCGTTAGTTCGGCACGGTGGGTCTTTTTGCCCCCTTTGCGTGGTTTTTTGCTTTAGGGTTTTTTGTAGACTGCAAAGTTCTCTTTGCTATCCTCGCTCTGTCTAGAATATCGGGCCTCACTTTGCTGAATCTATTTCATCCCTACGTTTGTCTTTTCATCTTGCTAACAGTCATTATATGTGGGGGGGCTGCCTTTTCCTTTGGGGTATTTCTCTGAGGCAAGTCAGGCTTGTTTTTCTATCTTCAGGCTAGTCAGCTCCTCAGGCTGTGCCGAGTTGCATAGGTAGTGACAGGCGCAATCCACAGCTGTCTTTAGTTGTGTTTAGGATAGGTTCAGGTATTGCGGTCTACAGAGATTCCACGTCTCAGAGCTCGTTCTATTGTTTTTGGGTTATTCTCAGATCACTGCATGTGCTCTGATTGCTGGCACACTGTGTCCCTGGATTGCCTTCATAACAGTGGACACTCGATTAGCACCCGACCATGCTCCGATGACATCTTGTCCGAGCACGTTCGCTCATCATTAACCCCTTCCCGACCTTTGACGCACCGTATGCGTCATGAAAACCTGTGCCATTCCGACCTGTGTCATGGCCGGATTGGGCTCCTGCAGGCCGGGTGAAAGGGTTAACTGTAATTTCACCCGGCCTGCAGGGACAGGAGGAGTTGTACTTTAGCCCAGGGGGGGTGGCTTCGCCCCCCCGTGGCTACGATCGCTCTGATTGGCTGTTGAAAGTGAAACTGCCAATCAGAGCGATTTGTAATATTTCACCTAAAAAAAACTGGTGAAATATTACAATCCAGCCATGGCCGATGCTGCAATATCATCGGCCATGGCTGGAAACACTTTTGTGCCCCCACCCCACCGATCGCCCGATTCCGCAGCGTTTTACACCTGTTCCTCAATAGGAATCCGCAGGTGAAATCCGCACAAAAAACACTGGCTATCCGCGGTAAATCCGCAGGTAAAACGCAGTGCCTTTTACCCGAGGATTTTTCAAAAATGGTGCTGAAAAATCTCACACGAATCCGCAACGTTGGCACATAGCCTTAGGGTTAGGGTTGGAATTAGGGTTGTGGTTAGGGTTAGGGGTGTGTTGTGGTTAGGGTTGTGATTAGGGGTGTGTTGGGGTTAGGGCTGTGATTAGGGTTATGGCTACAGTTGGGATTAGGGTTAGGGGTGTGTTGGGGTTAGTGTTGGAGGTAGAATTGAGGGGTTTCCACTGTTTAGGCACATCAGGGGTCTCCAAACGCAACATGGCGCCACCATTGATTCCAGCCAATCTTGTATTCAAAAAGTCAAATGGTGCTCCCTCACTTCCGAGCCCCGACGTGTGCCCAAACAGTGGTTTACCCCCACATATGGGGTACCAGCATACTCAGGACAAACTGCGCAACAATTATTGGGGTCCAATTTCTCCTGTTACCCTTGAGAAAATAAAAAATTGCTTGCTAAAACATGAAAGAAAAATGATTTTTTATTTTCACGGCTCTGCGTTGTAAACGTCTGTGAAGCACTTGGGGGCTCATAGTGCTCACCACATATCTAGATAAGTTCCTTGGGGGGTCTAGTTTCTAAAATGGGGTCACTTGTGGGGGGTTTCTACTGTTTAGCCACATCAGGGGCTCTGCAAACGCAACGTGATGCCCGCAGACCATTCCATCAAAGTCTGCATTTCAAAACGTCACTACTTCACTTCCGAGCCCCGGCATGTGCCCAAACAGTGGTTTACCCCCACATATGGGGTATCAGCGTACTCAGGAGAAACTGGACAACAACTTTTGGGGTCAAATTTCTCCTGTTACCCTTGGGAAAATAAAAAATTGCGGGCTAAAAAAATCATTTTTGAGAAAAGAAATTTTTATTTTCATGGCTCTGCGTTATAAACTTCTGTGAAGCACTTGAGGGTTCAAAGTGCTCACTACACATCTAGATTAGTTCCTTTGGGGGTCTAGTTTTTCCAAAATGGGGTCATTTGTGGGGTATCTCCAATGTTTATGCACACAGGGGCTCTCCAAACGCGACATGGTGTCCGCTAATGATTGGAGCTAATTTTCCATTTAAAAAGCCAAATGGCGTGCCTTCCCTTCCGAGCCCTGCCGTGCGCCCAAACAGTGGTTTACCCCCACATATGGGGTATGTGCGTACTCAGGACAAACTGGACAACAACATTTGGGGTCCAATTTCTCCTATTACCCTTGGCAAAATAGGAAATTACAGGCTAAAAAATCATTTTTGAGCAAAGAAAAATTATTTTTTATTTTCATGGCTCTGCGTTATAAACTTCTGTGAAGCACCTGGGGGTTTAAAGTGCTCAGTATGCATCTAGATAAGTTCCTTGGGGGGGTCTAGTTTCCAAAATGGCGTCACTTGTGGGGGAGCTCCAATGCTTAGGCACACAGGGGCTCTCCAAACGCGACATGGTGTCTGCTAACAATTGGAGCTAATTTTCCATTCAAAGGGCCCCTTTCCACTTGTGAGGAAAACGGACGAGTGCAATCCGATAAAAAATCGGATTGCACTCGGACCAATGTTTTTCAATAGGTGACATTCTATTTGCGATTTTTTTCCCAGCCGAAATCGGACTGAGAAAAATCTGTGTCGGCTGAGAAAAAAATCGCAGCATGCTGCGTATTGCTGAGATTCTCGGACGAGACTCGCCAATGCAAGTCAATGGGTGCGAGAAAAAAAACGCACAGCACTCGCACCATGCGTCCGATTTTTACGCACCCGTGTCCTTAGAAAAGCCGGCAATTCAGCGCAGAGTACAGTAAAATCACACTGACAGGTTAGATGAGAGTAGATATATACACATAGAATAGGTATATATACATATATATATGTCAGGGAGACACCTATATATATATATATATTTATATTTAATGCAGCGTGAGACAGCTTTAAAGCTGGTAATTCAATTACCGGCTTTTGCTTTCTCCTTCACAAACCCGACATGATATGAGACATACATACAGTAAACCATCTCATATCACCATTTTTTTTGCATATTCCACACTACTAATGTCAGTAGTGTGTATATGCAAAATTTGGGCGTTCTAACTATTATATTTAAGGGTTAAATGGCGGAAAAAATTGGCGTGGGCTCCCGCGCAATTTTCTCCGCCAGAGTAGTAAAGCCAGTGACTGAGGGCAGATATCAATAGCCTGGAGAGGGTCCACGGTTATTGGCCCCCCCCTGGCTAAAAAGATCTGCCCTCAGCCACCCCAGAAAAGGCACATGAAGCCCAATATGTCACGAAAAAACAATCTCAGAACCGCTAGGATCCGTTGAAGCGTTCCTGAGTTATTACCTCATAAAGGGACACTGGTCAGAATTGCAAAAAACGGCCAGGTCATTAAGGTCAAAATAGGCTGGGTCATGAAGGGGTTAATATCTATGAAATGAATTATAATAGCAGTAATTTTGCCATAACGATATTAACACTAACCACATACGATCACATCTAAACTATCGGTATGCTCTATAAGAAATGCTCTGATGTTGGCAGGTACTGTGTTAGTGCGCCATATTGGATTAGCGCTGATGCGCCATTATTATAATACTTCTAGTTTGCATTTCGCGTTTACATAATCATTTCACTCCCCTATGAGTTGAAGATGCAAATAAGGTCGCTGACCACAAGAGGGCAACCTAAACTAAGAAAGATCTGTACAATAAAATTCTTTGTAGCTCCGTTTTTATAGTAGTCTTTGGAACGATTGATGAGTGATTCAGAACAAACATTGTTTACTACTGTAAGTGGTAGGTGGTAAAAAAAAAAAAAGTTGTCTAATACCTCCATGAAAGATTAATGATGTAGATAAAAATGCAGGAAAGCTTGTGTTGAACTTATGACTAATTATTTTGGTAAACACTTCAGAATTGGTCAGAATGTAAAAATAATAAAAAAATATCATAACAATAATCACCATCCAGCATGTAGAAAAGTAAACACTTTTATGGCTTATGATGTAGAATTGTAGTTCCAATGATGACTCAATCGCGCAAAATAAACCTGTTTCTGCATAGAGATTAGAAGGATTCAGTCAGTTTTTAATCATGTGATGTCATAGACCTAATGGAAAAGAGAAGAATTCACTGGGTAGAAAGGCAAAATGAGCAATTGTAAGTGCACAGCGCTATATAATATGATGACTGCAATATGGTAAGAGGATAAAAACTTTGATGGGAGGAAGGCTTATTTAAAGATAAACCCCAATGGGGAACAGTGTATCCTACCTCCTTCTGGCTCCCACCACAAAGCATATTAAAAATAAATTGACTACCATTTTTCCAGCTCTTCTTCCCGGGTGCTTTCTTCTTTTCCTTGGCAGCAGAGCTGCTGGTGGTGCAGCTCTGTCACCAGGTTTTTATTACCTCATCAGAGAGCTACATGATGTAGGCAAAGAGAATGAATCCAGCGCTGTGTGGGTGCAGCGGTTGTGACAAAGCTTAGAAAGCTGATCCCACTTACACCATAGCTAACCCTGCCCACACCAGGCTCTGTATGTATATTGTCAATAGACAGTGAGCTGCTTATCACAGGAGGGAGCGGAGTCAGCCTAGCAAGCACATGCCAGACGATGATGATCACCAGTTGATAAAACCTTCTTTGTAAGTAAACAACAGCACACAGCCTAAGTGACACACAAAGTTGAAATCTTTTTTTTTTTAACCCCTACCTTATGCTGTTCTCAGATTGCATGGAGAAAAACTGCTGACAGATTCCCTTTAAGGCTATGTTCACACGTTGCGGTTTTTACCACTGCGGATCTGCAGCAGTTTCCCATGCGGTTTACAGTACCATGTAAACCTATGGAAAACCAGATCTGCTGTGCACATGCTGTGGAAAAAAAACGCGCGGAAACGCATCGTTGTTTTTTCTGCAGCATGTCAATTCTTTGTGCAGATCTGCAGCGTTTCTGCACCCATTGACTTGTATTGAGTCGGGCACTTCCGCATCAAAACTGCAGATATAAAAAAGATCTGTGGTTTAGCTGTGGGTGAAAACGCTGCAGATCGGGAGGGGGGGGGGGGGGAAGATTGTGGGCGGAAACTGTGCCTGTCTGTGTGTGCGGGCGGGGTCTGTGCGGGCCTCTCAGGGGTCTGTGCGGCCTGTCGGGGTCTACATACATACTACATACATACTACATACATACTACATACATACTACATACATACTACATACATACAACATACATACCATACATACATACTACACACATACATACTACATTACATACAACATACATACTACATACATACTGCATTGCATACATACTACATACATTCTACATACATACAACATGCTACATACATACTACATACAATACATTCATACGTTATATACAATACATACAGACATACAGTACATATAACATAGAGTACATACTCACCATCACTTGTCACTTTGATACCCGAAGCCAGTGTCACCTGTAAAAAATATTAAAATAATAAACAAACACTATACTCCCTGATCCGCAGAAATCCACGAGTGTCCCACGATGATCTCCCGTGGAGAACAGCAGCATCAGCTGATGCGACCGCTCTCTAGGGGCTCCAGGAATACAATGACGGGAGGAAGGTATCCTTCCATACTGTATTCCTCCGCCACTGTAAAAAATAGTCCCTAGTCTCACTTGTGGCACTACTGTGTGAGAAAGTTCCCACGCAGCAATGGCATAAAGTGAGACCAGTGAACTACAGTAACCTCTCAGTGATGCACTGCAGGAGCCATTGTCTCCTGTCAGTGTGTCACTAAGGGTCCTATAGAGCAGTGACACCACCTGATGTCACTGTTCTATAGGGGAGATCATCGTGGGACACTCGTTATTAATTGGACTGCGTCAGACAGGGAGTATACGGTTTATTATTTTACGTTTTTTGCAGGCAATCAAGTATAGTAAGTATAGTTAAATTAAGAATAATAAAATACTTTTTTCTGGATGTGTCTTTATTTTTTTTAACCCTTTCACTACTCTAGGATTAGTAATGGATAGGCGTCTTATTGACGCCTCTCCATTATTAACCCGGCTTAATGTCACCTTACAATAGCAAGGTGACATTAACCCCTTATTTCCCCATATCCCACCGCTGCACGGGAGTGGGAAGAGAAAGGCTAAGTGCCGGAGTTGGCGTATCTCACAGATTCGTCACTTCTGGGGTGGCTGCGGGCTGGTATTTGTAGCCGGGGGTGGGGGGAGGGGGTTGGGTAATATCCATGGCCCCTCTCTAGGCTATGAATATCAGCCCACAGCTGTCTGTGTAGCCTTTCTGGCTATAAAATATAGGGGGACCCCACGTCTTTTTTTTGGTGGGGGGGGTCCCCCTATTTTAATAGCCAGTAAAGGCTACGCAGACAGCTGCGGGCTGATATTCATAGCCTGGGAGGGGGCCATGGGTATTACCCCCTTCCCAGGCTACAAATATTGGCCCCTGGCCATCGGCTTTCCCCCTCTGGTGCAGAAAATGGCGCGCGAGCCCACACCATTTTTTTCCGTTTTTTTTTTTTTTTAAATTAAGCGCTCATTAAGAAACATCGGCCTTTCTATTATATATCTATAGATATAACTATGGCTATATCGATCTATAGATATATTTATAGATAGATATAGCTATAGATACATAGATGTATCTATCCATATATCGGGCTGCTTTCACACATCAGGTTTTTGCCGTCAGGCACAATGCGGCGAGTTTTGAAAAAAACGGATCCGTTTTTTTCTCATAGAGTTGTATAAGCGCCGGATTGCGCCTGATGGCCACACGTTTCATTCGTTTTTTGCAGGATCCTTCAGGAAAGCTGTTTCCGGCGGACGGTGAAAACGTACCGAAGAACGTTTTTTCTGTCCGGCGAAAAAACGAACAGCAAAAAATGTATGAAACTGAGATGTGAAATGAAGAATCCGGACTCTGAATCCGGTTTTTCATGCATTTTTCCATTGAAATCTTGCACATGTTTCATTCTCTCTCTCTAAAAAAAAAAAAATAAATAAATAATGGATCAGTTGTTTGTTTTTCATTATTTGCAACGGATCCATTTTTTCAAAAATTCGCCCGATCCTGCCTGATGGATAGATGTAGATAGATATATGGATAGTTAGGCTACTTTCACACATCAGTTTGTTTCCGTCAGGCAGGATCCGGTGAATTTGTGGAAAACGGATCCGTTGCAAATAGTGAAAAACTGATGCAACTGATCCGTTTTTTTAGAGAGAGAGAACGGAAAATGTGCATGATTTCAATGGAAAAAATTCATGAAAAACTGGATTCGGAGACCGGATTCATCATTTCACGTCTGTTTCATACATTTTTTGCCAGATCCGTCGCTGTGCATTTTTTCACCGGACAGAAAAAACTTTCCTCTGTATGTCATGTCTGTCCGGCGGAAACAGTTTTTTTTACGGATCCGGCAAAAAACGAATGAAACATGTGGCCATCTGGCGCAATCTGGTCACTAATACAACTCTGAAAAAAAAAAAGGGATCCGTTTTTTTCAAAACTCGCCGGATTGTGCCTGACGGCAAAAACCTGATGTGCGAAAGTAGCCTAACTATCCATATATCTGTCTACATCTATCTATCTCATTCCTTCTATGTATCTATCTATCTATGTATCTATCTATCTGTCTATGTGTGTAACTGAGCGTGGGTTGGACAAATGTAAAAGAGGAGGTTGGACAAGACATGACATCGCAAATCTTTTTTGTTTGTTCAATAATACATCTTTATTTAGCAGTCAAAACCGCACTTGTGTTTTCTGCCTAGAACTGTGGGTTTAGTGCAGGCCAATCTGCAAAGTGTGCACTTACCCTAAAGAGTTAGGTAATGGTATTAACCTACAGATATTGGGGTAATCTTCAGGTTAATGATGAAGGTGCCTGGCTGCAGTAATGGAAGTGCGGTTTGTGGGGGAAAATTAACTTTATTTTTCCTGGGAGCAGCTGGTTTTCGGTCATACAGTCGTGCCAGCGTAGATACAATCACCATTCATGGCAATGTACTGTAAGTATGCCCCCGCACTTTGACTGACAGCTGGCTGTGCACTGGCTTACAAATACTGATGCAAAATACTGACCAAATACTGAACATATGGACGTGGCCTTAAGTGTATCTACACAAAACATGTAGAAAAGTTTGGTCTAGCTATGCTCATTGCCTATAGCAGGTTAAAACTGCTTATGGTGCACATACCAGTCTAAGATCTGACCCAACGTCCATGCTTTCTAACTTTTCCTCCACTCTTTTTGAGCCTCTTCATCAGCATTCTGCCAGCACTATAGGTGCAAGAACTTCCTTTTACGTGCTAATTTTTCCTTTAATAATGCCCATAGAGGCTGGTAAATATGAGATTAATAAGGGCATGCTATCAATCTAGGTTCTTAAGTAAAATTGAAGGAGTTGTCCAGCATTTTCCTGGTACAACGACACTCCTGTTGATGGGTTATCTCGGGCATTGCAGCTTTTTCTCTTCAAATGACATGAGGAGGACTAAACTGGATACAACCTATCAATAGAAGTACCACGCTTTCTGGAATGATGGCTGATCTTAGCAACCCTTGGTTTATACGGTCTGATATCAATCAATGAAATGAAAACAATCAACTTTCCATCATAATAAATTCCACCTTTGTATCAAACGTCATGGGTGATACTGTAATCTCTTGGGGAAAAAAATCTGCATGAAAGAAACCTCAAATAAACCTCCCGAAACCATGGGGAGACCATGACGCTATACCTTTTAACAAGGAAACTAAAATAAATCAATGAGTTTACTTAGAACTTGGAAGACAAAGTAAATGAAACGTGCAAGAAACCAAAACAACAGCAGCGCCTTCCAATCCATCTCATTTGCCGTGGTCTTTATACTGAGGGCGCTGATCAATAAACCATTTTACAACTTCATTTCCAATTAGTCTTCATCAGGAGAATGTCTGTTTAGAAGACTGGATGTTTGGGTTGCTGCATTTAGGGTAAGATTTACTGCAGGTTTTTTTTTAAGTAAGTGAATAAAGGAAACAAAGAGACATCCTCCACCAGATGGCCTTCTTCCAAGACATCTCAGCCTTGTCAAGATGAACTTGAAAGCAGTCAGCTTCCCTCCAGCCCTTACCCTGATGTGACTCCGACAACAATTACCTTGTGTTTATTTTTCTATTGAACTCTAGAAGAAGAAAAAAAGCAAGTGCAGCCTTTTGTGCGATTATTACCCTGGGGAGGAGAACTGATCGTAGTCCCTAAATTGCCAAGTCATCTTGGATTTAAAGGGAAAGAGCCTATTATTAAGATACACCAGGTGAAACATGTGGCTATTGAGTGACCTTCCAGAGGGAGAGTCAATTTCTCCGGGTGTCACTCTCCTACTCTGTGATGGGCCGGAGATGAAATGTCACACAAGTGTCGGATATATATTTAAATGCCATCGGTGCCGCAGCTGTAGAAAATGAAATTACACATTAAAGGTCATGAGATATAATAATTCCTTGGTGGCTTGAGGACAACTCCTTAAAGGTTCTTCAGAAGTATTGTTACTATGTCTTCAAGAGTTAACTCCTTACCTACCGTCAGTTCATAAGAAGTATTTCTACTATTTCTTTAAGTGTTAATTCCTTACCTTATGTAGTATTATTGTTACCCATATCGGAATAATTGGTGTCAATCGGGACATTTCTCTGTCTCGTGTTTTTCTCAAACACAGTCATTTATATGATTTAGACTTGTTTCATTGTGTTGACCTGTTGTATCAGATGAATACTGTGACTGAGAACTATCAGGATCTACCGATGACTGCTTGGATGTTCTGTGACTGAGGACTACCTGGATCGAACATGACATTTGACTGCTTCGCTGCACTAACCATGATGACCGGCTCTATATACCGGTAGCGGACACCCTTGCTTTACTTGCTTTTAGCTGTTTAGGATGTCCGAGATCATTGGTCTGATCTCAGATGACAATGCGCGGACTGACTACGCATCTCCCAACCCCGATTGTGACAGCGCCATATATTTCTATGATGCTTAAAAGAAGTCTGAGGGCACCACAAAATACTAGAGATCACTAGCCCCACACTTAAAACATGACTATGTTAATACTCAAGAAAAAAAGAAGTGTGTGCAAAAAATGGCCATGATCACCATGGATGAATATCAAATATTAGAAACAATACATTTTATTAAAGCATGATTGCACAAACAAAGTACAAACCACATGTTAAAAACCATTGAAGGCATAAACCATAACACCTGACGGACCGGTTAGGTACCTTACAGCTATCTCCACTGTGTGCACCAGACTTATCAAAAATAACGCAACACTGAACAAAGGAAGATCAACCAATAGTCTAAATCAAGGAAATTACCCCAGCTTTAGCCACTGGACTTGAATATTTTGTTTGTTTTTTGGGGCAATTTACTTCATTTAGACTACTGGTTGATCTTCATTTGTTCAATGTTGTGTTATTTTTGATACGTCTGGTCTGGTGCACACAGTGGAGATAGCTGTAGGGTACCTAACCGATCCTTCAGGTGGAATCGGTCTGAGCTGCATCAGCTCTTTTGATCAGAGTTTATTTAGAATTTGATCAATTTTGCTTTGATGAGAAAAAAATATTTTTTCCACGTTCTCCAATGTATGGCACCTGAGTGCTGTCCGATATTTTCACAGACCCGTCTTTCATTGCCAAGATTGATCCAGCACTCGGATAAACAACGGATATGTCTCCTCGATTTTGCACGGACCACGTGGATTGCAATAACGAATGGACATGTGAGCAAGAGCAAACCCCTATCATAGTGCTATTGGAAGAAAAACATGGATAGCACTTGCACGCGAAAACTGACGGGTGAATGAGCCCTACTTTTGGTACTGAAAAGTCTGTGGATCCTGGCAGATGTCTGTGCAAATTGAGAATCCTCAACACATTAACGGGGAACTGATTTTGGGAATATGTTCATACTTTGTAGAATTTAAATTGAATATATGACCATCCTTCACACAATATATAAACATAAATGAGTCTTAATGATGTAAATAATGAAAAAATACAATTCTAATTAAATAATGAATGTCTAATCTGGTGGCGGCTATCTCCATTCACTTGTATAGAAATGACAGAAACAACTTATGGCCGGGATCACACACACGCGAGATACGGCCGAGTCTCGCAGGTGAAAACCCAGCTCTGGCGCCGGCACTCCAGAGCGGAGCATGCAGCCGCCCAGCAATACATGGAGGAGCTGCACGCTCCGCTCCCAAGTGCTGGCGCCAGAGCTGGGTTTTCACCTGCGAGACTCGGCCGTATCTCGTGTATGTGTGATCCCGGCCTATCAATAAAAATCTGTGCATCACCTATCTAAGCCTCACACCCAAAAATTGCATTGCAATTCGAGGTATAACCATGTGCGGTTCTCAGACACACGGCACCAAGTGTTACAAGTAAAGGCAAAGGAAACAGATTTCTCCAAGATTCTTCCAATCTGTGCACCTGATTCTAATTTCAAGTCTTCGGGTCTAGTTTCTCTGCTTTGTCCAATGCCGACTTGTTAGGATGCAGTTAGACGTTTGTATAAATTGGAGGAAGAGCGGAATGCCTTGCATGGACTGGCCGGCGGCTCTACTGGCCCAAACGTGAAAGCTTCATATATTTCTATGCATTTGTCAAGCTTGGGTGGGGAGCAGAGATAAGTGTTCCTACACATAGTTAGTGTCCGATGCTCAACACCGAACATGGACTTCTCCCTGAAGTCCACTGCAATGTTTGGAGGTCCGGGTGAAGTCCGTTGCAGAGAGAAAGATTTTCCAGATCAAATGTTCAGGCTTCCATTATTTTCAATAGAGCTCAGTTCAGGTACCAGAACCCGAACTTCCTTAGTCTTCTCATCCCTAGTCAGAAGAGCTACTGTCCAGTCCATGCACTGTCAACCGACCTCACTCTGATTTATATGGCCATCTGACTCGGCCCTTAGAAGGGTCACTTGACAATGAGATGATCAGAAAATGTTTGGGGAGGGGGATACGTCAGTGAGTGCCCAATTTCCCTGCGGCGGGAACAGAAGATGAGTATTAAGCTATGAAATGAGGTCATGCAGCCAGTTCTCACCTTTCTGCGACACCCTGGCACACAGCATTTCAATGAGGGGGTCAGACATTACTCACTCTTAACCGGACAGTGCAGACGAGCACCTCCAGGACCCAAAGAGGAAGAGGAGGAGACAAGCTACTGCAGCAAATATATGCCAGGTAAAGGGGTTGAACTTAGCCCAACGGGCTTTTATTGGCCAAGATACACTGGGCCAGGCCAGTCTGACAGAGAGGGGGAGGGAGAGGGAAAACCAAGCAAGACCAGTGAGCGGATGGAAGGGGCACCGCAGTCAATGTCACATTCCTTAAACAGTGTCATGCCATCGAATCAACAAATTGTGTAATGTAGGAAAGGTCCTCCGGAGCAAGAGACGCTCTATGTAAAGCCTCATTCACATGTCAGCTTTTCTCGTACGAGTGCCACCCATGTTTTTCACGGTTAGTCACATGTCTACGAAAACATGTCCCAGCTTGATCCAAAACTCGGAACAAAATTGGCAATACAAGTCTATTGGTCTGTTAAATAATAATAAAAAAACTTGGATACTATCTGCGTGCAGTCCGATTTTTACAAACTGTTCTATTGGAAATGATAGAGAATTTTTTTTTCACATACAAAAAAAACTGATGAAAATTGGACTAAACTCTTATGAAAAACACTAATTAATTTCAGTCCGTTTTTCTCATATGTGTAAAAAAACTGACGTCTGAATGAGCCCTAAGTATTCTGCAGAAAAGGAGAAGAGATGAGCGTCCTGAACACCGAACCCCCCCCCCGGTCCATTAACTCATATATAATTTATATTAGAGATACAAGTATTTATTTCATACAACTTTATAGAAAGAATTGGCATATCTGTGAATTCTGGTTAAATAAATTATTGCAAATATTGATTTTTTTTTCAGTTAACTGTTTGAAGATAAAATCTCAATTTTCACATCTTAGCAAGATGAAAAATTTTACACATTTTCTTTCTATTTTTCCTTGACCTTCATCAGACTTGGACCTTATGGGGACATAGTTTCATGGTAAATGTTGGGTGTTATAATTAGCACTGCAAGCGTAAAAGGGAACCAGTCACTGGGTTTTCCCAATATAAAGTAAGGCCATCACCTTTAAGCCCTCATTTACAGCATTCTAGTAAGCTGTATACATGTCCTCAATCTTCTGTATAGCTAAAAAAAAATACCTTTTATTATATTAACTTACAGTGCGGTCCTGTCCGACGGGCGCCTCTGGTCTTGATCCGGCACCTCCTCCTTTCTTGCTTCGTGTGGATGACGTGTCCTACGTCAACAACACACTGTCCTCCATCCCGCTCCTGCTCAGGCGCCCAACTCTCTGCCCTGCCGAGGGCAAAGCAAAGTACTGTAATGCGCATGCGCCATGAAAGGCCAAAGAGCATAGATGACCCGGAAGTAAAGCCAATGCATGTGCATTACAGATCCAGACCACAGACACCTATCGGACCGGACCGCGCCATCTGTGAGTATAATAACAGGTCTTTTTTTTTTGCAGAGGGGATTGGGGACATACAGACAGCATACCAGGATGCTGTAAAAAGATGGCTTAAAGGTGGTGACCATGCTTTATCTTGGGAAAACCTGGTGACAGATTCCCTTTTAATGCTTATTTTGGCAAAAAAAAAAGTTTAATGGGAATTTGTACCACAAAAATGTAAAAATACTTTTATTATTTTGTTGTACCCTATTAAATATTTCTTAAATACCCAATGCACGACCAACAGACCATGGGCTAAAAGGATTCTTAAACTTAAAGGGAACCTGTCAGCAGGTTTTTAAACCCAGAAATAATGTTACATGTGTAAAGTCTGTATAATGTTGATTATGTCCATGCCTTTGTTTTATAAGTCCATGTTTGACTTTAAGTGAAATCCATCTACAATTTTTTTAATGCAAATGCTGAGGGGTTGTCCCTGTACTTTACGGCTCCCTTCCTTCTCTCCCTGTTGTCCCGCCTGCCGCCGGCCTCCTTTCAGTGACACATTGATTGTCCATCTTCCATAACGTGATCATGACCTCACTAAGCATGGGCCGCTACCGGTATGACGTCACCTATGCCAGATCTCGGGCAGGGGAGCGGATCACAAAGAAGAGTCACCTGTCAGTCCGTGACAGGAGACCCCTCCACTTACAGCACATTTGCATAAACAAATTGCCAATGGATTTCTATAAAACAGAGACACGGACTTATGAAACAAAGGTAGTGGACCTGGATGTAATCCCTTTAAGTTTCTAGCACAATTTATGACATCAATGCCAAGCGCCATAACCTATGTCTGTGATATTAGTCATTCTTCTTTTGGCTAATCCATGCTCATGTAAAGAAAACCTTCATTAATGAGGACATTTAGCCGCCATTGTAATTTTCAATATTTAGGCAATGCATAAATGTCAGTGCCATCCCCCCTTGACATGAGGCCGAACCGCAGATTCCTTTTCTTCAATAAATCACAATATTTTTAATCACATGCTAAGCATGGGCAGCCTAACAAATCATTTATCAAGTCAGTGACAGGCTCATCAGATCCAGCGCTCAGGCAGCCAATAACTTATTACATTAAAGCTGTTATGATATAGTGCATCAATTTAACCAAACTCTACACAGAGATGACATTGGTTTATGACAGAACCTAAAGCCAACACTTTGGGAAATTAAACATTTATGAGATGATCAAAAATGCAATTGTACTGATTTCAAAATTCAATTTGTTTTCTCGAAATTTGTTACATGATGAAAAGACACATTTTAGATTTGAGTAATCGCTGCAGGCAACGACTTCATTGCGTATGCAATTCTAATTACGCAAAAAAAAAAAAAAACAACAACTTTAGAATCGAAAAACTGGACCAGCATCGTGGGTGGTATAAGCGCACACTCACACTGCGGCTATTAAAAGACAGAACCTAGAAAAAAAATAATAGATACAGATATTCTATTAAGTAAATAAATAATACATGTAATAAACATAATAAACATAGAGTATTTAGTTGAGGCCACCACCATTTAAAGAAATAAATAAATGTATATATATATACAGTACAGACCAAAAGTTTGGACACCTTCTCATTTAAAGATTTGACTGTATTTTCATGACTATGATAATTGTACATTCATACTGAAGGCATCAAAACTATGAATTAACTCATATGGAATTATATACTTAACAAAAAAGTGTGAAACAACTGAAATGATGTCTTATATTCTAGGTTCTTCAAAGTAGCCACCTTTTGCTTTGATGACTGCATTGCACACTCTTGGCATTCTCTTGATGAGCTTCAAGAGGTTGTCACCGGGAATGGTCTTCCAACAATCTTGAAGGAGTTCCCAGTGATGCTTAGCACTTGTTGGCCCTTTTGCCTTCACTCTGCGGTCCAGCTCACCCCAAACCATCTTGATTGAGTTCAGGTTTGGTGACTGGAGGCCAGGTCATCTGGCGTAGCACCCCATCACTCTCCTTCTTGGTCAAATAGCTCTTACACAGCGTGGAGGTGTGTTTGGGGTCATTTTCTTGTTGAAAAATAAATGATGGTCCAACTAAACGCAAACCGGATGGTATAGCATGCCTCTGCAAGATGCTGTGGTAGCCATGCTGGTTCAGTATGCCTTCAATTTTGAATAAATCCCCAACAGTGTCACCAGCACAGCACCCCCACACCATCACACCTCCTCCTCCATGCTTCACAGTGGGAACCAGGCATGTAGAGTCCATCCGTTCACCTTTTCTACATCGCACAAAGACACGGTGGTTGGAACCAAAGATCTCAAATTTGGACTCATCAGACCAAAGCACAGATTTCCACTGGTCTAATGTCCATTCCTTGTGTTCTTTAGCCCATACAAGTCTCTTCTGCTTGTTGCCTGTCCTTAGCAGTGGTTTCCTAGCAGCTATTTTACCATGAAGGCCTGCTGCACAAAGTCTCCTCTTAACAGTTGTTGTAGAGATGTGTCTGCTGCTAGAACTCTGTGTGGCATTGACCTGGTCTCTAATCTGAGCTGCTGTTAACCTGCGATTTCTGAGGCTGGTGACTCGGATAAACTTATCCTCAGAAGCAGAGGTGACTCTTGGTCTTCCTTCCCTGGGGCGGTCCTCATGTAAGCCAGTTCCTTTGTAGTGCTTGATGGTTTTTGCCACTGCACTTAATAATAATAATAATAATTATTATTATTTTTATATAGCGCTAACATATTTCGCAGCGCTTTACACAGCACACATTATCATCGCTGTCCCCGATGGGGCTCACAATCTAAATTCCCTATCAGTTTGTCTTTGGAATGTGGGAGGAAACTGGAGTACCCGGAGGAAACCCACGCAAACACAGAGAGAACATATAAACTCTTTGCAGATGTTGTCCAGGGTGGGATTAGAACCCAGGACTCCAGCGCTGCAAGGCTGCAGTGCAAACCACTGCGCCACCGTGGTGCCCCAACTGGGAACACTTTCAAAGTTTGCCCAATTTTTCGGACTGACTGACCTTCATTTCTTAAAGTAATGATGACCACTCGTTTTTCTTTACTTAGCTGCTTTTTCCTTGCCTTAATACAAATTCTAAGAGTCTATTCAGTAGGACTATCAGCTGTGTATCCACCAGACTTCTGCACAACACAACTGATGGTCCCAACCCCATTTATAAGGTAAGAAATCCAACTTATTAAACCTGACAGGGCACACCTGTGAATTGAAAACCATTCCCGGAGACTACCTCTTGAAGCAAATCAAGAGAATGCCAAGAGTGTGCAAAGCAGTCATCAAAGCAAAAGGTGGCTACTTTGAAGAACATAGAATATAAGACTTAATATCTGTTGTCTCACACTCTTTTGTTAAGTATATAATTCCACATGTGTTAATTCATAGTTTTGATGCTGTCAGTGTGAATGTACAATTTTCATAATCATTAAAATCATAGTCAGAAAAATCTTTAAATGAGAAGGTGTGTACAAACTTTTGGTCTGTACTGTATCTGCATATATATATATATATATATATATGTATGTGTATATATATATATATATATACAGGGTGGAGCGCGGTAATTTGCTTTTTTGCACTGCATGCTGTGGCGGCACTGTCGGTCGAAGAGAGGGGAGAGTGGGTGTGGCTTACAGTGGCTGATGGGAGATTTGTATTCCTCTGCCTTTCAGTTGCCATCATGCAGTGGACACGTGAGGAGAGGTCATTTTGTGTTGAAGCGTATTTTTCAAATGCCCACTCGATCATTGCAGTGCAGCGTGCTTTTCGTTTACAATTCGCTGTTCCTCCACGCGGACGTGTTCCTGGACGGCAATCAATTGTAAATTGGGTGAATGCATTCAGAACAGCAGGGAATGTGTCATGTGTACGAAGGGGACCTGAGAGAAGGATTACAACACCACAAAACATCGAGAGAGTTAGAGCAGCAGTACTGCAATCTCCGAAACGCTCTGCTCGGAAGCAATCATTTGCTCTTGGCATTTCACGAGTATGCATCATTGGTCCTTACTTTTTTCAGGATAATGGTCGTGCCATAACTGTGAACTCCGAACGGTACTTGTCTATGATACAGGATTATTTTCAGCCGGCTCTTGAGGCAATGGAACTAGAGGATACATGGTTCCAACAGGATGGTGCCACTGCACACACAGCGAGGGTTACCATGAATTGTTTGAGGCAAATGTTTCCTGGACGGCTTATCTCTTTGAGGGGAGATGTGAACTGGCCAGCACGCTCACCAGATTTAGCCCCATGCGATTTTTTCCTTTGGGGTTACATGAAGTCTAAGGTGTATATCAACCGTCCCAACACCTTGGAAGACCTAAGGAACAATATTGAAGCTGAAATTGGCAGAATACCAGTGGACATGCTTGTTAGAGTTCATGAAAACTTCAGAAAACGTATGCAGCAGTGTGTGGATAGCGAAGGTCGACATTTGCCAGATACACTATTTAAAACCATGTAATTTAAAAATTCCATTACTGTTCAGTATAATTAAAATATAAAATAAATTTTTCTAATGATCATAATTTTTTTATTTAATTCCCAAATCAGCAAATTACCGCGCTCCACCCTGTATATATATATATACTGCTCAGAAAATAAAGGGAACACTTAAACAAGACAATGTAACTCCAAGCCAATCACACTTCTGTGAAATCAACCTGTCCAGTTATGAAGCAACATTGATTGTGAATCAATGTCTCTTGCTGTTGTGCAAATGGAACAAGTAACAGGTAGAAATGATAGGCAATTAGCAAGACAACCCCTATAAAAGGAGTGGGACGTACTTGGACGTTCCAACATGACAATGATCCAAAACACAAGGTCAAGTCGACCTGTCATTGGCTACAGCAGAACAAAGTGAAGGTTCTGGAGTGGCCACCTCAGTCTCCTGACTTCAATATCATTGAGCCACTCTGGGGAGATCTCAAGCGCGCAGTTCATGCTAGACAGCCCAGAAATTTACAGGAATTGGAGACTTTTTGCCAAGAAGAGTAGCAGCTTTACCATCTGAGAAAATAAAGAACCTCATCCACAACTACCACAAAAGACTTCAAGCTGTCATTGATGTTAGAGGGGGCAACACATGGTATTAAGAAATGGGGTATGTGAACTTTTGATCAGGGTCATTTCAATGTTTTGGGCTGTCATTGTGATTAAAAAGAGAAACACAGTAGTTTGACAATAAATGGCTTCACCCAACCACTAACCATGAGCGGAGAAAAAGTTTTGGTGTTGTCATTCATATTCTCTGAAAAAAGGCCAAGAAAGCAAAAAATTCTGCAGGCGTATGTAAACTTTTGAGCACAACTGCATATACAAGTGCTTCTCACAAAATTAGAATATCAAAAAGTTAATTTATTTCAGTTCTTCAATACAAAAAGTGAGACTCATATATTATATAGAGTCATTACAAACAGAGTGATCTATTTCAAGTGTTTATTTCTGTTAATGTTGATGATTATGGCTTACAGCCAATGAAAATCCAAAAGTCATTATCTCAGTAAATAAGAATAATTGAGAAAACAGCTGCAAAGGCTTCCTAAGCATTTAAAAGTGTCCCTTAGTCTGTTTCAGTAGGCTCCACAATCATGGGGAAGACTGCTGACTTGACAGATGTCCAGAAGGCAGTCAGTGACACACTCCACAAGGAGGGTAAGCCACAAAAGATCATTGCTAAAGAAGCTGACTGTTCACAGAGTGCTGTATCCAAGCATATTAATGGAAAGTTGAGTGGAAGGAAAAAGTGTGGTAGAAAAAGGTGCACAAGCATTCGGGATAATCGCAGCCTTGAATGGATTGTTAAGAAAAGGCCATCCAACAATTTGTGGGAGATTCACAAGGCGTGGACTACTGCTGGAGTCATTGCTTCAAGAGCCACCAGACACAAACGTATCCAGGACATGGGCTACAAGTGTCGCATTCCTTGTGTCAAGCCACTCATGACCAATAGCCAACACCAGAAGCATCTTACCTGGGCCAAGGAGAAAAAGAACTGGACTGTTCCTCAGTGGTCCCAGGTGTTGTTTTCAGATAAAAGTAAATTTTGCATTTCATTTGGAAATCAAGGTCCCAGAGTCTGGAGGAAGAGGGAAGGCCACAATCCATGCTGCTGGAGGTCTAGTGTGAAGTTTCCACAATCAGTGATGGTTTGGGGAGCCATGTCATCTGCCGGTATAGGTCCACTGTGTTTTATCTAGACCAAAGTCAGCGCAGCCGTCTACCAGGAAATTTTTGAGCACTTCATGCTTCCCTCTGCCGACAAGCTTTTTGGAGATGGAAAGTTCATTCTTCAGCAGGACTTGTCACCTGTCCACGCTGCCAAAAGTACCAATACCTGGTTTACCAACAACAGTATCACTGTGCTTGATTGGTCAGCAAACAAGCCTGACCTTAACCCAATGGAGAGTCTATGGGGTATTGTCAAGAGGAAGAAGAGACACACCAGATCCAACAATGCCGACGAGCTGGGTGTTGCTATCAAAGCAACCAGGGCTTCCGTAACACCTCAGCAGTGCCACAGACTGATCATCTCCATGCCACGCTGCATTGATGCAGTAATTGATGCTAAAGGAGCCCCGGCCAAGTATTTAGTGCATTTACTAAACATACATTTCAGTAGGCCAACATTTTGGATTTTAAAATCATTTTTCAAGCTGGTGTTATAAAGTATTCTAATTTACTGAGATAATGACTTTTGGGTTTTCATTGGCTGTAAGCCATAATCATCAACATTAAAAGAAATAATCACTGGAAATAGATCACTGTGATTGAAATGACTCTATATAATATGAGTTTCACTTTTTGTATTGAAGAACTGAAATAAATTAACTTTTTGATGCTATTTTAATTTTGTGGAGTGTAGGTGTGGAAAGTGACATGCCTGACATGCCAGTGTAGGGAAACATATTGGCCTTGCAATGCTCCTCTGGGAAATTAAATATGCAAATTGCCTCTTCAGAGAGGAAGAGGACTTGAGCTGTAGTCCCAACTATTGGAAATAGCAATTCTAAAATGCCCTCTTCCACTCTGAAGAGGCAGTTTTCATATTGTAAGTACACTTTCACACAGTTTTGAAGGAACTAGGCAGGGAGTTTGTTCCAAACATGTTGATGAACTAACCACAAATTTTCTGTGGATGTAGGCTTTTGTAAATTCGAGGGCATTCTTACTTTGCAGCAGTTTTTCCACTCCTGCCTACAACTTTTGCACAGTACTTTGTATAGTGTATATACAAGGCAAGTATTTATTTATGAGGCAACAATGATGCTTTGTGTGCCACAGTAGGATAAGGTTGTCAATGTAGCTCAGGCTTCAACTTTGATACAGTACATTTTCATTCAAGACATAAAGGGGCCCCTAACTAGCTGTTTCCACAAAAAGAGGGATGTTAAAATGTTAAAGGGAATCTGTCAGTAGGATCAACCCTCCTAAGCCGTCTATATGGACATGTAGGTGATTCAATCTGTCCAGCCGATAGATCTTAACCCATGTACGACATGCGCCAAACTAGTACTGCGCATGCCGTGTCACCCCCTTTGATGTGGGCTCCGGCGGTGAGCCCACAACAAAGTCGCGACATGTCAGCTGTTTTGTACAGCTGACATGTGCGCGCAATAGCGGTGGGTGAAATCGCTATTCACCCACCGCTATTAACCTGTTAAATGCCGCTGTCAAACGCAGACAGAGGCATTTAACCAGCACTTCCGCCCAGGCGGCCGGAAATGATGTCATCGCCGACCCCCGTCACATGATCGGGGGTCGGCGATGCATCAGGAAGGTAACCATAGAGGTCTTTGAGACCTCTATGGTTACTGATGCCGGCCTGCTGTGAGCGCCCCCCTGTGGTCGGCGCTCACAGCACACCTGCATTTCAGCTACATAGCAGTGATCTGATGATCGCTGCTATGTAGCAGAGCCGATCAGGCTATGCCAGCTTCTAGCTTCCCATGGAGGCTATTGAAGCATGGCAAAAGTAAAAAAAAAATTTTAAAAAAAATATGAAAAAAATATAAAAGTTTAAATCACCCCCCTTTCGCCCCATCCTAAATAAAACAATTAAAAAAACAACAAACCTACACGTATTTGGTATCGCCGCGTTCAGAATCGCCCGATCTATCAATAAAAAAAAGCATTAACCTGATCGCTAAACAGCGTAGCGAGAAAAAAATCAGAAACGCCAGAATTACGTTTTTTTGGTCGCCGTGACATTGCATTAAAATGCAATAACGGGCGATCAAAAGAACGTATCTGCACCGAAATGGTATCATTAAAAACATCAGCTCAGCACGCAAAAAAATAAGCCCTCACCCGACCCCAGATCACGTAAAATGGAGACGCTTCGGGTATCGGAATATGGCACTTTTTAATTTTTTTTTTAAGCAAAGTTTTGAATTTTTTTTCACCACTTGGATAAAAAATAACCTAGACATGTTAGGTGTCTATGAACTCGTAATGACCTAGAGAATCACAATGGCAGGTTAGTTTTAGCATTTAATGAACCTAGTAAAAAGGCCAAGCAGAATTTTTTTCCCGTTTTCTAGTAAAAGACATGGTAAAACCAATGGTGTTGTTCAAAAGTACAACTCGTCCCGCAAAAAATAAGCCCTCACATGGCCATATTGATGGAAAAATAAAAAAGGTATGGTTCTAGGAAGGAGGGAAGTGAAAAATGAAAACGCAAAAACGAAAAAGGGCCGCGACTTGAAGGGGTTAACAGCTCATTTACATATAATAAAAATGTGGATTTCTCTGGAATAAGACATCAGATCACAGATATCAAGCTATCATTTTATTCAGCTCCCTATGACCTGTGTGCCCATGTAGATGGCTTAGGAGGGTTGAAGCTAGTGACAGATTCCATTTAAAGGAGGTAGAAAATATTTTTTTATTCTGGAAATCATTAGTGGGTGGGGAGCTCTGCTCACTAGACTCCAATACAAGTCAAATTACAATCTTAAAAGGCCCCGACACAAGATCAGTAGTGGTCAGATTTTGCTACCATTCCCGCTGATTGTTCCTATTTTTCAATCTGCCATACATTTCCTGAGATATGAGCATTTTTATTTATTGGGAAAATGAGAATGTCCAGCTTCACGATGGTGCAAAATGTTTATTCAGTGGATGATTACAAAAATAGCCTTGTTAAAATATACAAAGGAAAATTAAAAACATTACATCAACGCGTTTCTGGTGAGTAAAGGCGCTAATGCACCAGAAATGCATTAATGCGATATTTTAAATTTTCCTTTGTATATTTTACCTCTATTTTGTATATGGCCATTTTTTGTACTCACGAATATACATTTTGTGCCATTGTGAAGCTGGACATCCTCCTTTTCCCTCTGAATCACGTCTTGGCATAAACGGTTCTGGATCGCCCCCACGTAAGGGCAATGGGGTACTTGGTACCGGGTCCTTCAGTTCCCTCAGCGGGGATGTCACGACCCGGACCGTGGCCCTATGAGGGGCGCCCAATAAAAGGCAGAGTTTGTAGATAACGGTAGTGTTCATGACGCCACCTGTGGTATTTGGTCAGGGTGACCGACGCTGCTTAGGGGTCCGCTGGGGTGATAGAATGGCAGCTAGATGGTATACCTTCCCACAGGTGAAGTATATCCCCAGGACTTCCCAGAAGTGTAGATGTTGATGGTGGATGGTGCAAGGTGCAGTAAATAACAAGGACACAATGGGTGCAGTCTCTTTACCTTTACTGAAGGCTTCAGCATCCACAGTCCAGAGTGCCGGATTACAGGGTAGGCAGGGTCCGGCCGGTCTGATGGCAATTCCAGAGTCCCCTTATCCAGGTGGAAATCAGTAGCCTTCCCCTTGCGCACAGTAACGTAGTAGGTCCCTACTTGCATTAGCTACCATAAGGTCCTCACTCTTGTTCTCTCTCTCTGTCCCCCAGGTAGATAGGACATAACCCGTATGACGGTGGTGGCCTGAGGCTATTTTATAGGGACCCTAGAGACGCCCCTCCTTCGCGTTGCCACCTTGTCTGCTTAGGTGTTTAGGTCGAACAGCCAACTTGGAATCGACTGCCCCGCCGGTCTCTGAAGTAAAGCGTAGAGTCTATTACTCCCTCGGTGTTCCGGCCACCGGATCTGCGCTCAGATGGAGGCACCCTGCTTCTAGCTGGTCTCACACTGTTGTTTCAATGCTGTTGCTATGACTTCTGTGCTCACTCACTATGGCACACTTCCTTTCCTGTCCGTTCTTAGGAGGCTGCCGCATGGGTTGCAGGCGCAGCTCCATGTCCTTCCTACTGAGCAGTTAATGTTCTTTCTTGTTCCTCTGTCTGCCTGACAGGAATTCCCTGGGCCGAGCCCAGTCTGCTTCTCTCCATCTCCTGGCTCCAACTCCGACTGACTATCTCCTTCTCCCTCCAGTCAGCTTCTCCCTCACTTCCTAACCAACCCCCCAGTTTTACCCAAATGTGAGGAGTGGCCTAATAGATAGAACCTTTTGCTCACCCTGGTGGCCGGCATGTGAAGTGTGTGTATGGCTGTGATACCTGGCAGGGTGAACTCCTTTGGTGCCATCAGACATAACATCGCTCCCCCTGGTGGAAGAACGACATTACTGCAACGACCAGGACTCTGGGGCGCTGCAGTTACCGTGCTCCGATTCCGGCAATCATTCATGTGGGTGAGCTGGACACTCCATTATTTTCCACATTTTTATTTAGTGTTCATTTTTATGGTCTTAACCAAGAAGGCGTTTCTCACACAGTAATGATGCAGATCAGTGTGGAGTCAGAGAATCCTGTCAGCCACGTCTACCTGTAACGGCCGTAACAATTAGCACAAGATTAAAAGGCAAATATCTCTCAAACCATATGGGACACTTATGGCTTTTTTTTCCAGTGCCATAGTGGTGCGTCTAATCTTAGATCCCTGACCATAGTCTTATAATTACCAGCCCCCCCCCCCCCCCAAAAAAAAAATAGACAAAAAAAAAACAAACGACCAGAATACTCAGGGGAATAAAATACCGGTAAGAGCAAAAATAAAAAAAAATGACATCTTTGGAATCTGTCAATCAAAACTGACAACTTACACATAGCCCTATATGGAATTAAACCCCCATAATAATTTCACATTTACTGATCTAATCAGTGCACCCTTGATGTGGCCAAGAGGCAAAGAGCAGTGTTTCGCCCTCTTGTTTTGCATGCCCCGCCCTCCACGAATGTCAGGAAGGGGTTAAAAACTCCAAAATATGAAACCTTGCAATTTTTGCACTGACCTGTAAACTTAATACTAGACTCATACTTCCTGTCCTGATCATGGGGCAGGATCCACTGTTCCCAATAGGTGATGGCATAGCACACCTTCTCCTCCTCTGTGCTCAGATTTCAGCATGCACAGTTTCTGCTTCCATACAACGTAGCAGGGTTAGAATCCCTCCATATTTCTGCTGAAAAGAACAGAAAGGAAAAGCCTAAGAAATGAACATATATTGTGCAGGGCAGTAATGAGGAGTTCTTATAAGGTCAGTGCATAGCAGTAATATTGATATTCCGTGACGAGTTGTATCGGCTTCCTGTATCCCAATATCATTTCTGATTGCACGAGATACTGTAAAGGTTGTGTGATCAGCTTCTTATGCATTTGTCCATTTTGCCCAGGAAGAGTCAATAGAATTGTGTCTTGTAATTTACTTCATTCTGTAATGTTGCCAAATTGATTTTTTACACTTTTAGCGATATACTGTAGGAATTTTGGTGAACAATAATAATAATTTTTGGCATCATCTTGACACAAAAAAGGTTATAAAGTAATATAATTGTACAAGAGTAGGGATGAGCGGACCCGTGGAAGTTCGGGTTACTAGTACCCGACCCGAATGTTAGTACAAAGTTTGGTTTTGGTACCAGAACTGTACCTTTGTTTGAATATCTCTCTCTCTTTCTCGTAGCTCTGGAGTTCGGCCTACACCCTACCGTGCAAGGAATCATATGGCACAGGAAACAAACACAAAACCTAAAAACCTATGGCGGAATTTCAGTTTTTTTTTTAACTTTTTGACTACACTTGAATTTTTTCCCCTATTTTCCCCATTTTATAGTACATTTTAGAGTAAAATTAATGTTGCCAATAAAAAATGTCATGCAAAAATAAGCCCTCCTATGGCTATGTCCATGGGAAAAAAAAAAAAATTACGATTCTTGGAAAAAGCAGGAAAAACAAATGCACAAAATGAAAAGTGGTCATGGCGGTAAGGGGTTAAATGAATAAACTACAAGGTATACAAAAAATGTACAATAATTGTACCTCTTTTGATTAATAGACATAGAGTTTCGTACTCCACATCACTTCTCTAAATCATTTATATACCAAGATGGACAAATCGTAGGAATCATTTATTCTGTATAGATTAATTTTAAAAAATTAATAGTGGTGGCTTTTTGAATCCTTTTAAGCTCTATGTAGAAACAGGAGGTCAATTTTCCCTGTATGAGTCATCACTTCAAAAGTCCCTGGCAGGAGGGAGAAGTGGAACAGCTATCCAGGAGCTGAAGAGGGGGATGACTCATGCAAAGTAAAGACACTTCTTGTTTCTAGATGGAGCCAAAAGAGTGAAAAGAGAATAATTAAGTGGGTAGAAAGGTAAAATGAGCAATTGTAAGTACACAGTGCTAGATAATATGATGACTGCAATATATTAAGAGGATAAAACCTTATATGGGAAAAGGAGTGCTTCTTTAAGTTTACCTGACTCTTGGGTCCATAGGATAGTCTCCAATCAGTGCTGAATGTATTGCAGGAATAAATAGGCAAAGGTGAGGGAAGGGCAAAGCCAGAAGTCAAAGATGGAGGTGAAATCAGCAGAGGTGCCGCAGACGAGACCTGATAAGTGAATGTCAGACTTAGGAACTCACATAAACACAATAGGTAAGGACTAGAAGGCGGCACATGGACACTGCGGCAGTGAGAGACTAGAAATACAGGATTTAACCTCCCCCCATGTGATGTCATTGGGAAGCAGTGGCTGACAGCGCTGGCCTACGGATCAGGAAAATATTGCTGGAAAATATCATTAATGATTGCCCTTTCTCTATGAAATGCTATGAAGCAGTTTCCTTTTTATTGCTATAAATAAGTGTTCATCCCCACGAGCATTCAATCTGCAGCCATTCCCAAGAAGAGGAAAAGGCAAGTCAGAACAGAAGCCAAGTATTTGACTTTTGTGAGTGCAGCATACTTATCACACAACTGGGGGCCCTTAGGTTATGGGCTTGGCAAATAATGGACCAATTTAGGGGATTACAAACTAAGGGGCAGGTCTCTCTCGGCACTCAATAAGGGAAACTGACACTTGTTAAAAAGTCTTCACTTCCAATGTATTTTTTTTTTCCCGGCAGTATGATGAAGTAGGGATCACTTTATCCAGTGTTTCCACTGCCAAGAAAAACAACTAAATATAGAAATTAGGATTCTGGGCACTAACTTTTCTTTACAAACATTAAAGCGGTGTTCCAAAACTTATATTGTCATGACCGTTCCTTAGGATAGGCCATCAATATCAGGTCCATCACTTGTCACCGACCAATCAGCTGTCTGCAGCTGGAGGTGCACAGTGTACAGAGTCGGAGCAGAACAGCTCAATGGGCACATACAAAAGCAGATGCCATATTGACCACAATGGCACCATCCACATGGCTTTGGTTTTTTAGGAGATCCATTGTGAAGATTGAATGCGAAACTAAATTAGGTCTTTAATTTTTTTTTAAATTGTGGATGTAAAAAATAGATGTAATAGGAATGTCAAAAATGGACATAGCCATGATATACAGATGTGAAAAACGGACACAAGGAACATCGTATGAAAGAAAAACAAAAGATTTCTAATGTAGTCTTCTGAACTCAGCCTTAAAAGATTGTTTATCAACCAACACTGTGTTCAGAATTATTAGGCAATTTGTATTTTTGATGATTCATTTTGTTATTGAACAACTTCAGTGCATTGGGACAATCCAACAGATTAATAAACCTGAAAGCTGAATATTTAAGTAAAAGTGAGATTTTGTCATTCTCCGGAGAATATCTATGTGTGCGGAATCATTGGGCAGAATAGTGGGCAGAATTATTATGCCACTAAATGAAAAACATACTGTAATTCCTGCTGCAGCACAGCAGCACACAACCTCCACCGGGTGAAGGAAAACAGGTACACTCACAGTGAAATCACAGAGCAGCAGGCAGAAGCCACTAGGTGGCGAAAGAGTAGTCAAACAAAGCCGGGTCAGCCACAGAGAGGGAACAAAGTACCAGAGGTCACAGCAATACACGTGGTCAGAAACAAGCGAAAGAAGTCTGAGCCGATCGGGAGCAGGAAAGCCAGAGACTCAAGACAGTCAAACAGGTCAGAGGACGAGCCGAGTGAAATACCAAGGGGTCACATCACAGAGAGCGAGTACTACAACAAGCAAAGTCAAAAAGGAACACAAGAACGGGACCTAGGTAAATGGGCAGAGGACAAATCAGGGTATAAAGGGTCAGCTGCTCAAGCCAGAGACAGGAACTATAAATGACACTGCTTGCAGGTAACAGCGGACTGAAATAGCCAGACAGATCCCAAAACGAGGCAAGGAAGATTAACCCCGCATAAACAGCCTGGGGAGAGAATAATCAGAAACAAACCCCGGACTGGATCATGACACCTATATTTTCCCATCACAATTGTTTATTTTCATCTTTTAAAGTGAGAGTAATAACCAACAAATTGGAGCAGTTGTCAGATATTTCGATATATGTAAGACTATGTGCACACAGCGTCTTTTTCAGATGGGTTCCGCTCGGAATCTTGTTTTTTTTTGCAAAATAATGATTATTTTCTGAAATTCTTTTGTCTGTGATACAAAGGAAACACATTTTAGACCGGCTAAATATGCATTAAATTTATCACAGTGGCTCATGCTGGATAGAGATGAGAAAATTGATTCAAAGTTAATTTAATTTTCTGTAAATTTATAAAAAAAATTGGATTTTCCAGAATATGAATTTTCTGCAATTTAATTGATACCAATCCAGACACAATTTTACAGGACTTTTGGGGGGCTTTTTAGGGACTCTGATGATATGCACTAGGCCTAATCAGTGTCGGTGGCATCAAAAATTAAGAGAAGTAGATAAGAGTCAGAGAGAGGGAGCCAGTGGAGGAGTGGGCAGGGAGCTGTGGCAGCATCTCTTCCTGTCAATTCTTGCAAATCTATCTCCAAATTCAAATTTCAGCAGATTCGCTTATCTATAATCCTGGCTGATAACTTTGCTCGTGTTTATAAAGGCACAGATGATTGGCCTCGGGGAGACCAAAACATCCAACACCGCGGAGACACCATCACGTGTTTCTCAACGCAGTGATTCCAGAACACTGCCCCCATCCCTTATGGGAAATATGCAGATGCATGTAAAGAAGCTGCGGAGACACCATCACGTGTTTCTCGACGCAAGCAGTGAATAACCAGGCCTTTCCCCGGGAAGGAACAACCACTGGAAGGGCAGCATCCTATGAAGGAAAGCCACCTATGCCAAGCATGGTATCCATCCACAGACAGCTGTTTCGGGGTTTTTGCCCCTCATCAGTGTGGAGTAGGAATCTGGCTATTAGGAGCAGTGCCTAGTAAAAAGGCTATAAAGGCACAGATGATTGGCCTCGGGGAGACCAAAACATCCAACACCGCGGAGACACCATCACGTGTTTCTCAACGCAGTGATTCCAGAACACTGCCCCCATCCCTTATGCTCATGTTTAGACACTTTTGTCCAACCCTGCACCATCTCTAGCCTGGTTAGTTTTGAACCCTTCTTTTGCACACAAACCCCCTCTTTTCAACTGAAGAGAAACAGTGTTTATGAAGCATGATAAAAAGGTGTAAGTTTTGGAAAAATTGTGAGCATTTTTTCAACCAATAGTAAATTTGCTTCAGTATTTTGGTTCAAATCAGTCCTAGAAGGGGATAAGAAAGCATGAAAAATCGTGTAGTGTCTGGATACAAACATAAGCAACAATTTGGTAGGGAAATGTGCACTTTATATACTAAGCAGTGACATACTGATAATGACAACCCACTATGGTACTGCTATATGGCCCATGAACTGGGGAGACCAGAGTAAAATAGTCCTGACCCATGTTTAGGGTCCACGCACTTTGAGTCGTCCGCCAGGGCTGTGGGGTACCTGGTACCGGGTCTGGCGTTCACAGAGGGATGTCCCGGTGGCGACCCGGTCCGTGGCCCTGGGCGCCCATGTAAAAGGGGAAAGTCTTTAGATGGGATTTGATGAATAGAGTTTATGTTCATGACGCCACCTGTGGTATTCGGTCAGTGGGGACCAATGCTGCTTTAAGGGGTCCTCTGGGGTGATGTTATAGCAGCTAGATGGTATAACTTCCCACAGGTGAAGTATGTCCCCAGGGCTCCCAGTGTGTAGATGGAAGATGGTGAATGGCACAGTAAAAAACGAGGACACAGATTTGCAGTCTCTTTACCTAGTTTACTGAAGACTTCAGACAGCCACAGTCCAGGGCACCAGATCACAGGGCAGGCAGGGTCTGGCCGGCTTGGAAGCGAAACCAGAGTCTCCTTTACCAGGTGGAGTTAAAAGCCTTCCTCTAGCGCGGTGGTTGTAGTCCCTTACTGCCTGTGGCTTCAGATAAGGTCCTCACAGTTCTCTCTGTCTCCCATATAGGATAGGACATAACCCATATGACTGGTGACTTGAGCCTTTTTACAGGGACTCTAGCATGCCCCAGGCTCTATATGTGTCACCATGCCTCCTGGGTATTAAGGCGGACAGGTAGCTTGCAGTTCAGCTGTCCTGCGGGTCTCTGATGTAAGTCGTAGTGTCCTTACAACCTCGGTGGTCTGGCTATCAGTTATCTGCACTTCAGAAGGAGGCAGCCTGCTCTTAGCTGGTCTCCCCTGATATCACTCTCCTGTGCTTCGCTCTCCTGCACGCTCACTGAACAATGTTCGGCTTTCTGTATCTCCCTTTCCAGGAGCTGTAGTGCTTCAGACTACACAGCCCCTTCAGACCTTTTGACCCTTCCTTCTGTCTCTCTGACAATCTGATCTCTCTTCCCCTCCAAACCACAATATCTATAGGGGAGTCACCTACTAAATAGGATCAAAAGCTCCCCCTTGTGGCCTGGAGTGTGAACATGTTGTGTGTATGGTGATTACCTGATAAAAGATATCCTTCATCGCTTCCAAACGTAACATCACTCTCCCCTTGAGGAAAGCAATGGTACTGTGATGACCAGGACCCTGGGGCGCCACACACTTCTCCCAACATCATTCATAAATGTACAGAAGAACTCGGGAGAATCTGCATGATGCGGGCGCTGAACCGCCTCCATACCCAGAGGGTGCTAGGAGGATCTGCATGATGCGGGCTTTGAGCCACCTCCATACTCAGTTGCTGCCGGTGAGGGTCCAATTTAGACTTTCACTGTAAGGTCAGGATTTCCATATATGTCCCTGATAATAAGGTTTTGTAAACCAGGGGGATGTTCTTTTCATATTACGGTACAGAGGACTCCCGCTTTCACAAACCAATAGGAAATTTAAAAAAATTAGGTCATATTATATATATTTAATTACAATTTTTATGAGAAATTATGGCATGCAGGCGATAATAAATGTATAGCTACTACTATTTGCATCTCTTGGGGGGTCTGGTGTATATCTTACATACAAATATCCCTTGGTGTTCTATTAAAAGGTACGGTCCACAATAGTTCTACATTTCTAATCAATACAAGCAGTTGACCTTTGCCTAGCAGCATTCATAAATCAGTCATTTAGTCATAAGTGGCCTCTATTAATGGAGCATCCACAGAAGACATTGACCGATATTACATATAATCAGCATTTAAAGGGAGAGAGACTGGGAATACAACTCGCTCAGCCTCCTGCATTCTAGAGAAGTGATCTTCCACTTTGGGATCAATTTGCCATCGTCTGCAAAGGAAAGCCTCGTCTTTCAGGATGTTAGGTCTATATAAGTACGTAGCACTAACAGGCTTTGTATTGTTACACTAAAATAATGCTTCTTTTTTTTTACTGGCAAAGGGCAGAAGTGAGAAGTGGAAATCTCATTTTATAATATGTCACTCAGCTGCGGCTCTGCCAGCTTTAAAACCTACAGAACTTGGATTAAACCTGATCTCGGAGGCGCCATAGTTCTCTGGCTTATAGCGCATTTCGGTAGATTTAGAGGACAAGATGGTGATTACAGCAAGTATCTCACACTTTTCTGTTTTACTCTTTTCCTTTGAGATCTTTATTTGCTTTTTTTTAAGAGACAAGGAATATCTCATAAATTTTGCTACCTTTATCTGACGTTGCTAATTATTAAAGAATGTGTTTTCCCCCTGTAATTTTATAATTATCCACTAGAAAAATATAATATTTCAATTATTGTAGTATCAATTGCTATGCTTCATTACCTCTGTCTTCTTCATCTACCTCAGTCTTCTTTGAGTCATATCATTACGTAATTATTTGATGTGTGGTTTATGTAAAATATTGCTAGAAGAATCCCAACGTCCCTTCAATAATATAGATATGCAAAATTTGGGCTTATAACAATGCTTTCAATCCCAATGATGGATTCTTATGTTTTTTATGCCCTGATTTAACAAAACACTTCTATTTTTAACCATCACATATGGATTTTAAACAAAATGCGCGTGAAATTACATACAAGCGAGATGAACAAGAAAAACCTTTATTGTAGCAAAAACTGTACACAATATTATATATAAAAATTTATTGAACATTCATTCATTCATTCTGCAACTTTATTGGAAATTAATTCTTGCGCCTTTTCCTTTACTCTTCTAAGCTTCTCTTGATACTTTTTCTGTTATTGAAGACCTGCAAATCTTCTCTGTGAAGCATCCAGCAGTAGTCCCCCATCGTGTTCATCTTCCATCTACCTTGGTATTGTCGTTCTATTGCCTTGATATCTTGATTAAAAATTTCCATTTGCTCTTTGCTAACAGCAGCCAGGTATTCATGAAATTAGTCCTAATGGGAATTTAAAAAATGTAACTTCTAATTCATCATACAACCCAAGGCTTTAAAATGTTTCAGCATGTTCTCCACGATGGACTTGAATTTTGGATCTTTGTTGATACCTAGAAATTTCTTCATGACTTCTTTAAAAGACACAGAAAAGATAAAGAAATATAATATTGATGCACACACGATACTTCTTTAAAAGAATCCCAAAGCCCTTTTCTCAACAGCTTTCATTTTTGCCGTTCTTCATTTTTGCTTCAGACAGTTCCTGAAACTTGGAACACAGGTACTTAAAAGTCTCTCCTTCTTTCGGTAGAGCTTTCACAAACTGCTTTATCGGTCCAAGCTTAATGTGGAGGGGTGGAAGGAGAACTTTAGTAGGATCAACTAAACTTTCTGCAAGTATGTTCTTGAGTCCAGGTTGCAAAGATGTTCTCGTTGGTCAACTATATTGGCTCCAGTGATGAGACCTAACCCGGCTGTTCCATTCACACAATAAGCATGGATATTTTGTGTATCCTCCTTGCTTTCCAATGAGCACAGAGAGAATACTTTCAGATCACCACATATTGACCATCATTAATCCTCGTAGTTACGTTTATTGAGAATAAACTCTAAATTCTTTAAGCTTTCCTTCAAATGCACAGAATGCCCTACAGGCACTGAAGCATACTTGCTGCCATTGTGCAGTACACAGCTTTCAGACTTTTTTTTTATGAATCAATGAAGAGTCTCCACTTGCTCACATTGTACCAATGTTACCTTTTTCCATCAACCCAGGAACATCACTGCAATACACTAGAGCACCGTCTTGAGAAAACTATGGAAGAAATTCCCTTTCTCTGCTTCTGTACCGTAAAAAAACAGGTACCAGGAGCTAGCAGGTTCTTTTCCTTTAGTCTAGAGCCTAAAAGTCCTGCAGAATGTTTAGGAAGGTCCAAGTCCCTGAATAAATCATTTAATTTGAGCTGAAAGTCTTCGTTAGAATCTTGCTCTTCATATTCTGAATCTTCTGAATCAGGTGTATCTCCAAGTTTCTCTGGAGGAGAAGAGACAGATATTCCTGGACAGGTATTCCTGAATTATAATTATATCTGAGGCTAATATCCATTATTCTGTGAAATGGCTGATGTAAGTTCCACTTTCACATTTTAAAGGGGTTGTCCACTATTTGGACAACCCTCCCTCAATCCTCAAGTTTTCCCCTTGTTAAATAATAACACTTATACTCACCTCCGGTCAGGGCCGCCATCAGGGCAATACTGCCCTTACTGCTGTATAGGGCCCAGTGAACAGAAGTAAAGAGCAGGTCTGGGCCCCCTCATGTGCTTCTGCTCACTGTGCCCCAGGTTATATCAGCTCCAAGGGAGTGCCTCTGCCTCCTCTGTGACATGCTGGTGACGACGCGTACGGGTTGACATCATTTCGTATGCGCCATCATGTAAGAGCGCCAGGATGCCTGTCCAGAAGTGGAGCTGCAGGGGATCGTATGAGAAGTATTTAATTTTTTGTTTAATAGAATTAATTAAATGGTCTTGGGGGACAGCAAGCGATGAATTGAGAGTGGGGAGAGCAAATGATGAATTGGGAGTGAGGGAGATACTAAATGATTAATTGGGAGTGGGGGTTGGGGAGAGCAAATTATGAATTGGGAGTTATTGTGGGAGAGCAAATGATGAACTGAGAGTGGGGGTGAGGAGAGCAAATGAAAAATTAGCAGTGGGGTAAAGCAAATGACGAATTGGGAGTGGGGGAGAGCAAATGCTGAATTGGGAGTGGGGGGAGAGAAAATGACAAATTGGGAGTGAGGGAGATACCAAATGATGAATTGGGAGTGGGGGTGGGGAGGACAAATGATTAATTGGGAGTTATTGTGCGGACAGCAAATTATGAAACGGGAGTGGGGGGTGGTGAGAGAAAGTGACAAATTAGGAGTGGATCGGAGAGCAAATGACAAATTGGGAGTGGGGGAGAGCAAATAACAAATTGGGAGTGGGGGATGAGGAGAGCAAATGATGAATTGGGAGTCAGGGTGGTGAGAGCAAATGACGAATTGGGAGTGGGGGAGAGCAAATAATGAATTGGGAGTGGGGGATAGGGAGAACAAATGTTGAATTGTGATTTATTGTGTATCTATGATACATGATTTATATATTTTTTAATGACCTGAAGAAGACTCCGGGATGTTGGAGTTGAAATGCGTTGTCTTATTCTGTTCTTTCCTAAATAAATGTTACAATTGACATCCATGAGAATCTTGTGACAGAAGCACCAACTATCATCTGGGTGTTTCTCCGCTTATTGATTGCTTTCACCACGGTTGCCTGAAACCCTCCGTGAGCCCAGCTGGTCGAGCTGCAGTCCGTTTCCTCAGAAGTCTTGTGGGATCCCATTTATGATTCATTTTGCCTGTTTGAGATGAGCGCAACCATTATAGTGTGCAATTCAGAAATTGTCTTTACTACACTTAGATCGGGCAGGGTGTTTGTTCCCATTTTCTTTCCCTATCTTTTAGGGTTATTTGGTTTCATAAAAAATCCCCATTGAATTCACATGGAGCAAAATCTGCAACTGATGTGCAAAGTTCCTCATTTTAGGCTTTATGTCGATGTCCTTTTCAGCTGATGTACTTTTGAGTGTTTTCTAAAAAAATATAAGGAATTTGATTTGAAACTTACTGTCCATCACAGTTTTGCCTTTTATTAAAACGGTGTTACGTGTGAGTGCCTAATTAACATATATTTATTAAAGATGAGCAAATCAGTTTGAGGCAAGTCAAAATCACCTTGAATGGAAGTCCTCCATTTTGCTCAATTGTAGAGGGATTGTAAAGGTGGTTTAAAAAAAAAACATATCGCCATTCTCTTGTACCGATACCATGGTTTCATGATTGATCCTTCGTTTGGTACCTTCGCCCTGTTGTTCACCTGTTCCATCATCATTGTTTCCCCTCTGGTCCTTCGTTGGCTCCCTCCACCCCACCGTTCATCTGTCCCAATGACACTAATTCTTGTCTGGTCCTCCATTGGCTCCTACCACCCTCGCCATTCACCTGTCCAAACGCCACTACTTCCATCTGCTCCTCGGCTGGCCCCCTCCTGCCCTTTTCTCTTCTGGTTTTCATAGCATACAACGTCCTCTTCTGCATCTTCCTTCATTTGCATGGACTAGTTATCAGTTGATGCACATCGTGACCAGAAGAGATTGGAGTCATTATGAACCTGCAGTGGACCAGACAGGAAGCTGCAGCGGTGGAACTGGTGAGTAAAAAGGTATGTATACCATTTTTATGTTTTTTAACCACTATCTTTTTGGTGCCCCGGAGTCTGGAGAGACTCCAGAACTTAATAAGCAGAGATGAGCGAATATTTCAATATTCGGTTCGAATTACGATCACAGTATTTGCAATATTGGCCGAACATAGTTGAACGCCATTGGAGTCAATGGGAATACAGATGAACGAATGTGTTTGGAAACACTCGTCAAACATGAATTCGGCACAAATATGGTATGAATTTGGCGAATTCGGATTTTGACAATTGTTTTCCAAACATATTCGCTCATCTCTATTAATAAGGCTCATTTCATGACCAATTTCAAGTTAAATGGCAAATTCGAATTTCGGCAGATTCACTCATCACTAATATGCACACATACAATAATATGCAAATGAATACAGTAAACCATTTGCATTTATACAGGTGTCTATTGTGCCTATAGATAAATCCCCCTCTGTGTCTATGGCTGCCGTTACACTTCTGATTCCCAGTGGCCTCATTTATAACATCAGTATTTTGGGATAAAAACCTGTTTTCGACACAATACCATTTCACTTGCAGAAATGAAACTATTTTTTAAGACAGATACGTGAATATATTGTATTCTTAACTAATCTTGTTCAATTCTGACATAATGAAACACATAATAAAAACATAATTCATTTTTTATTGCATTTTTTCTCCAAGCATCGAGATCCACTATTAAAAATCCACCTTCATTTCTCTGGCATGCCGCCCTGCGTTGTTTCATATTTAATTTATGGAAGCAGAACGCCAATTGACAAATCGTCTTGTAGGTTTCGTACATTATTTATCTGACGCCGATTGATGGTCTCTTATTGATTTAGCAATATACTTAAATGCAGGAGGTGGGGCTGGAAAGTGGCATTATTCATAATCTCTGTTAATTGTTCTAAACCGCGTATCTCCCTAGCGGTGAGTGATATATTTATTGCTCCTAAACTGCCAATAAAATAGAAAAAACCCTACGAGGTTAGACATATGGACGGCAGTCTTTGTATACCGTCATAGTCTGCGCCTACGAAGTGTCTATGGTAATACTAGAAATCAGATTTGTAAGCCTATCTCCATAATTCTAAGGTATAGCAATGAAGTCATCTGTGAATGTACAAATTCATTTACAATACAAATAGCACTTAAAAGTGTGTCAGCACTAAAAGGATAGCAAAATGGTACAAGGACGGAGGCAATTTATGTGGATTAAGTATATAGACACTGGTTAAAGACCATCTGTCTTAGAGAGTTTCCATTCCAAATATATATGACCATTATATAACAATAACTTCAATTTGACAGTGAACTTCGTGTTGAGAGTGCTCGGAGCTTAGCCGGCTGGAAATAACAATTCGTCTTTTAAGCTTGATTTTTCCATGGCAGGCGTTGCATTACAAGTCGTTCTGTACCCGCAGGCGTCTTTTTTACATGTGTCTTTCACATTAGATTATCCGTGATAGGCCACTCCTTCTGTTCGTCACATCCACCTTCAGACAGTAAGTGCCGACATAAGGTTGACATTAGATTAACGAAAGCAAACATGTGAGTGTCTGCTACGGGTTGCAACAGATTAGTCATTTTTTTGGATCTTGTAGTTTACGTCTCTTCTACAAAATAGACAAAAGATGGCACGTACTTGTTTTTAGAAGCAACCGACTTTCCTTTATGAATTTATAATCCTAGAAAGGTTCTTCAGGGTTATTCTAAATCAATGGTCTCCAAACCGTGGCTTTCCAACTCTTGCAAAACTACAATTCACAGTGGACTTGACAGTTGTAGGCTGTTGGGACATGCTGAGAGTCGCAGCCGGTTAGCTACAGTTTGTAGATCACAATATAAAGATCTCTACATAGTAATATACAATATGTACCACCGTCAACTGACCCAAAATAGAACCTTGACATGACAAAATACAAGGACATCATGACCCATAAGGTCCGATGGCTGATAATTCATTAAAAAGTAAGCTAAGCAGATCATGACTCTGGTATTGTCGATATTCCAGTGGCAGCACCTACGTCACCTGCCCTTGATATCTACTTTCCTCCACCCCACCACCCAAATAACTAATAAAACCACTGACAAATAAGTTTGGATAATTAGGCCACAGCAGCCTATATTAAACAAATGCAATAATAAAATGGTAAGCTTCGTGAGGCCCTTAAGGTACCGTCACACTCAGCGACGCTGCAGCGATATAGACAACGAGCCGATCGCTGGAGCGTCGCTGTTTAGGTCGCTGTAGAGACGTCAAACACAGCAACTCCAGAACGATGCAGGAGCGATCCAGTGACGTATGGGTTACTCACTTATCGTTCTCGCTGGTTGTTAGCTCCATGTAAAACGTTGCTGGCGTCGTTGCTTTTGATGTCAAACATGACAATACACGCCGACCTGACGACGAAATAAAGTTCTGGACTTCTAGCTCTGACCAGCGATGGCACAGCGGGATCCAGATCGCTGCTGCGTGTCAAACACAACGAGATCGCTATCCAGGATGCTGCAACGTCACGGATCGTTGTCGTTCTCGTTGCAAAGTTGCTGAGTGTGACGGTACCTTTACAGCTACAAAAATTTAGTGATTACCAAAAACAACAACCATGAAAATTGATCAGTCTAATGGCCATGGGGGAACCTGCTATGGAAATACGTCTGCTACATTGGTGAGATCAAACCATTTTTTTACTTGAGCACTGGTAATGCACGAGCACTTTATACATTTACATAGTAACATAGTAACATAGTTAGTAAGGCCGAAAAAAGACATTTGTCCATCCAGTTCAGCCTATATTCCATCATAATAAATCCCCAGATCTACGTCCTTCTACAGAACCTAATAATTGTATGATACAATATTGTTCTGCTCCAGGAAGACATCCAGGCCTCTCTTGAAACCCTCGACTGAGTTCGCCATCACCACCTCCTCAGGCAAGCAATTCCAGATTCTCACTGCCCTAACAGTAATGAATCCTCTTCTATGTTGGTGAAAAAACCTTCTCTCCTCCAGACGCAAAGAATGCCCCCTTGTGCCCGTCACCTTCCTTGGTATAAACAGATCCTCAGCGAGATATTTGTATTGTCCCCTTATATACTTATACATGGTTATTAGATCGCCCCTCAGTCGTCTTTTTTCTAGACTAAATAATCCTAATTTCGCTAATCTATCTGGGTATTGTAGTTCTCCCATCCCCTTTATTAATTTTGTTGCCCTCCTTTGTACTCTCTCTAGTTCCATTATATCCTTCCTGAGCACCGCTGCCCAAAACTGGACACAGTACTCCATGTGCGGTCTAACTAGGGATTTGTACAGAGGCAGTATAATGCTCTCATCATGTGTATCCAGACCTCTTTTAATGCACCCCATGATCCTGTTTGCCTTGGCAGCTGCTGCCTGGCACTGGCTGCTCCAGGTAAGTTTATCATTAACTAGGATCCCCAAGTCCTTCTCCCTGTCAGATTTACCCAGTGGTTTCCCATTCAGTGTGTAATGGTGATATTGATTCCTTCTTCCCATGTGTATAACCTTATATTTATCATTGTTAAACCTCATCTGCCACCTTTCAGCTCAAGTTTTCAACTTATCCAGATCCATCTGTATCAGAATACTATCTTCTCTTGTATTAACTGCTTTACATAGTTTTGTATCATCTGCAAATATCGATATTTTACTGTTTAAACCTTCTACCAGATCATTAATGAATATGTTGAAGAGAACAGGTCCCAATACTGACCCCTGCGGTACCCCACTGGTCACAGCGACCCAGTTAGAGACTATACCATTTATAACCACCCTCTGCTTTCTATCACTAAGCCAGTTACTAACCCATTTACACACATTTTCCCCCAGACCAAGCATTCTCATTTTGTGTACCAACCTCTTGTGCGGCACGGTATCAAACGCTTTGGAAAAATCGAGATATACCACGTCCAATGACTCACCGTGGTCCAGCCTATAGCTTACCTCTCCATAGAAACTGATTAGATTGATTTGACAGGAGCGATTTCTCATAAACCCATGCTGATATGGAGTTAAACAGTTATTCTCATTGAGATAATCCAGAATAACATCCCTCAGAAACCCTTCAAATATTTTACCAACAATAGAGGTTAGACTTACTGGCCTATAATTTCCAGGTTCACTTTTAGAGCCCTTTTTGAATATTGGCACCACATTTGCTATGCGCCAGTCCTGCGGAACAGACCCTGTCGCTATAGAGTCCCTAAAAATAAGAAATAATGGTTTATCTATTACATTACTTAGTTCTCTTAGTACTCGTGGGTGTATGCCATCCGGACCCGGAGATTTATCTATTTTGATCTTATTTAGCCGGTTTCGCACCTCTTCTTGGGTTAGATTGGTGACCCTTAATATAGGGTTTTCATTGTTTCTTGGGATTTCACCTAGCATTTCATTTTCCACCGTGAATACCGTGGAGAAGAAGGTGTTTAATATGTTAGCTTTTTCCTCGTCATCTACAACCATTCTTTCCTCACTATTTTTTAAGGGGCCTACATTTTCAGTTTTTATTCTTTTACTATTGATATAGTTGAAGAACAGTTTGGGATTAGTTTTACTCTCCTTAGCAATGTGCTTCTCTGTTTCCTTTTTGGCAGCTTTAATTAGTTTTTTAGATAAAGTATTTTTCTCCCTATAGTTTTTTAGAGCTTCAATGGTGCCATCCTGCTTTAGTAGTGCAAATGCTTTCTTTTTACTGTTAATTGCCTGTCTTACTTCTTTGTTTAGCCACATTGGGTTTTTCCTATTTCTAGTCCTTTAATTCCCACAAGGTATAAACCGTTTACACTGCCTATTTAGGATGTTCTTAAACATTTCCCATTTATTATCTGTATTCTTATTTCTGAGGATATTTGTTTTTTTGTGTCACTTTTTGTCCATGATTTTAGTTTTACATTAAAAGTTATGTTTAAATAAGAAGGGAGACTCTCCTAGCTATACTCTATCTGTTACCCTGAGAGTACTATTATAGTGAAATAATCCATACACTATAGCTGATTGTGTAAGAAATCACAAGATGCCTCGCCTACCTGAACAAGGAGAGCTAGAGCATAAGATATAGGATTGAAACTGACCAGCTGAGCTCAGACTCCATTAAACGCTGCATTTAAAGAGGTTGTCTAAGATTGAACTATTGGTGACTAGAGATGAGCGAACCCAAACTTAAAAGCTCAGGGTTCATAATGGACAGTTAGTGTTTATTTCTAAACGCCGAACATGGATATATCCCGGTAGTCCGATGGAATGTTCCAGGGGAAGTCCGTTGCAGAGAGAGAAAGAAAGATATTTTCGGGCTCAAAAGTTCAGGTCCTCATTGTTTTCAATGGGGTTCAGGTACAGTTCTGGTGCTCAAACTGAACTTTGGAATAAAGGTTGGGTCGTGCATCAGAACCCAAACGTCCACGGGCCTGCTCATCCCTATTGGTGACCTATCTATAGGATGTTTGATCAATATGAGATTGGTGGTTGTCTGATATCTGTTTTCCCACTGATCAGATGAAATCTGCTCCATCTCATTTGAATGGGAGAAAAAAGGCTGTACTCGGAAGTAGCCACTATGGATTATACAAAGCTGGTGTCTTCTGGCCACTGTCGAAATAGTTTCCAGCTGATTGATGGGAGTACCCCCACCGATCTCATTCCGATGTTCCATACATGGATTGTTCATCAATACTTTAGTCCCAGAGAACCCCTTTAGATTGGAGCCACTTATGTTATTAGTTCCTTAATAAAATAGAAATAAAAGTAACCAAGCAGTCAACACTAAAGAAAATAAACTAAATGAAAGTGACTTTCACATTTCAAAATGACCTCAGTTTAGGCTAAAAAATGGGATTCAGCAACACATATATGAACACCATGCAGGTCAAGTACGCTGATGTGTCGCTGAAGTAGTTGGTTAAATGCTTTTAATTATAGACATCCCCTGTCAGAGGATTAGGTGAACCACAGGAGAGGCGGATTATGGGTGTGGAATTTGGTGACTGTGGCGTTTAAACTTGCCTGAGATTCAGCAGCTGAGCGCTCGGCACGTTTGTTCACTGTTCATACCTTAGATGTCAGGCCTCCAGCACATCCAATCTTGTTCCAGTGCAGAATTCTGTAACATTTTTTGGTTCACGATCGGACAGAAAAATTCCTAAGGATTTATATGATAATGAAGCAAATTAATCCAATGAACTCATAGACTATCTATACATTCTGGTGGATTAGTGTAGTTTTAAATGAAGGGAAGATGGGAAAATGTTTACTCTTTATTATCTTAGAAAACTACAGTAACAGTAAGTATTTGGTATTTCTGTATCTCTTGGCAGGAAAAACGCTGCGTAAAATATTTGTATTTTAATGGGTTTTTATGTGTTTTTACCATGTATTTGATGTATTTTTTTTACCCACTCATGAGTACAAATGAAATCTGTAGCAAAAATGCTGAAAGAATTGACATGCGGCAGATTTAAATCTGCACCAAATCTGCACATAAAAAATAAGCAACGTGTGCTTGACATCAGGAAACACTTCAGGTTTTGTGACAAATCTGCACGGCAAAAAAGTGACAAATTTGCGACAAATCAAGACTGCGCCCCACCTGATTCAATAAATAGAGACTGCACCCCACCTGCTCAGAGGTTGTGTCTGGTGTTACAACTTAAGGTACCATCACATTCAGCGACGCTGCAGCGATCTAGATAATGAGCCGATCACTGCAGCGTCGCTGTTTAGGTCGCTGTAGAGATGTCAAACACAGCAGCTCCAGAACGATGCAGGAGCGATCCAGTGACGTAACGGCGACTCACTTATCGTTCTCGCTGGTTGTTAGCTCCATGTAAAAACATTGCAGGCATCGTTGCTTTTGCTGTCAAACATGACGATACACGCCGACCTGACGACCAAATAAAGTTCTGGCCTTCTAGCGACGACCAGCGATGTCACAGCGGGATCCAGATCGCTGCTGCGTGTCAAACACAACGAGATCGCTATCCAGGACGCTGCAACGTCACGGATCGTTGTCGTTCTTGTTGGAAAGTTGGTGAGTGTGAAGGTACCTTTAGTCCCATTCACTTCAATAAAGCTGAGCTGCGAGATACAACATGTGGACAGGTGTGGTGCTGTTTCTGTACGAGGGCAGCCTTGATTTGCTAAACCTGAGTTTTTTCATGACACAATTAAACTATATGGCACTTGAACAACAAACTGCTGTTCACTACTGCAAAAGAAATTGCAAATATTGGTGAAGGGGGCAAAAAATATATTTAGAGTTGAAAATAATCTCCTGAATATTGATTTGATTTGCATTGATTAAATTTGTTGTTAATGAAAGCAAAACAAAACATCGGATCCCATTCGGACCAATGATATTCTATAGGGCCGTGAACGTGTCCGATATTTTCCCATAATTTGCATGTGATTTTCAGATCGTACCCGGCCATGCAAAACAATGAGTCCATGGAAACCATAGGACTGCACTTGGATGATATCTAAGTGCTATCCAATTATCACTGATGGACAGAATGCAGAAGATGATGGAAAATAAAATGCTCTCCTTCTCCTCGGCCAAGAAAATCGGATCACATTCTAATCAAACTTTGATCAGCGTGTGATGAACATAATTGGATCGATTTTCTCAGATAAAATAAAATACGGTCGTGTAACCCTAGTCTTACAAGCCAAAATATATGTATTAATTTAATACAACTTTGAACCTGAGCCATGGATGAATCATCTATTTGCTACCCAGTTTTAATAAAGTGCCTTCAGGTTATATCACTTCAAGGATCTAATCTTCCAAGATGTGCAATAATTTTGACTTTTCAAAACAGCAAATTAATCCTTTTCTCCATATGTTTTCCCATTTGTTGCAACAAGCTCAATAACAATGTATGTTTGCTTTGTATGCGTCTGCTGGAAGGGTAATTATTATAAGACAGCTCACCACTGTCAGCAAGAAGATATATCATTGCGATCAAGTTCATTATCTTCTCCCCAAGTCCCGGAATTATCTGTAGAGTCTGATATGAGCATGGAAAACCCAACGTGTAACTGTAGGTTCAATGAGATCTAATCAGGACTAAAGCAGATTGGTAAATTTACAAAGTGCCTAATTTGATTCCTATGTCGTTTGATTAGCGTTCTTATTAGCTATTCATCATTTTAATTAATCTGCAGAGTTAATGTTCTTTTCTTCTTCTTCATCAGGATGGAAGCAGATTCCTTATTAGAGATTAATGAAATGTTAAATCAAGATAATTCTCAATATATAAAGTCTTTCCAAAATACATGTTCTGTGTTTGGATAAATTTATAATAAAAAAGATGCAAATGCCTTTCTGTGTACAGGATTAATCATTATTTCATCCACTCGTTAATTACTCATTATTTCTTCCATTTGTTAGCATAATTGTTGTTTTTTCAAATTCAATCGCAGACTATCATGTTGACAATTCTGTTTGCATACCTAAATGGTCACTGTACTTTTAAATAACGTGATCTGATAATGTGATAAATAGACTCACTTTTGTTTTAAAAATTGTCTTTTTATCCCAGAAAAATCACTTCTAATTGCTGACTACTAAATGTCTCTCTTCTGTTTACCTTGCTGATCGCCTGCCTGTTGTCAAGTGCAATCTGTCTCTAGCAGCAGTGACCCCAGAATGGATTACAAGAAGTGGAGTTAGATCTTTTTCTCCTTGTTCCTGCTCTCATGTCTTTTAAACTGTATAACAGACATGGGGTCTTTCAGTTCAGAGAAGTCAAGGCTTTGGACAATGGCCAGAGCAATGCATGCTGGGACGTAGGGAAAGGAAGTTTCCGCACCTATAGGGCCAGGAAAATGCTGATGAATAGTGATGAGCGAATATACCGGTTACTTGAAATTTCCCGAGCACGCTCGGGTGTCCTTCGAGTATTTTTTAGTGCTCGGAGGCTTAGTTTTTTTTGCAGCAACTGGTTGATTTACAGCTACTAGCCTGCTTGATTACATGTGGGGATTCCCTAGCAACCAGGCAACCCCCACATGTACTTAGCCTGGCTAGTAGCTGTAAATCATTCAGCTGCGGCGAAAAAAACTAAGACGATGAAAACTGGGCGGACACCCGAGCGTGTTCGGGAAATGTCGAGTAACGAGTATATTCGCTCATCACTACTTATGAAGAGTAAGTGCCTACTCAAAAATGTTGGGTGACAAGTAGAGCTGAACGGATCAATCCTGGGAGGATTCAGTTTGAGTTAAATTTTGATCATCGAGATCCTCTCTCTCTCTTGTCTGAAGGTCTGATTGGTCAGTCGGGTCCACTATCTCTGCCTCTCTCTCCTTTCAAGTGCAAGCTTTTATGGTCAGTGGGATCCATTCTATCTATCTCCTCTCCCCCATGTGTATTTTCTAATCAATTACAAGCTTTCCAGTATCGAGATTTCGTTGAATTTATTTGCTGCAAATCAAATTTTTGGGAAAAATTCAGCAAAGTGGACAAATTCAAATTTCAAAAGAACAGCTCATCACTAGTGAGAAGTTCAAGAGCACAACAACCAAGTGGAAAGAAGTGACCCTGAGGACTGGATGGTGAGCAGCGGGCACCAAAGACAATGAGGATCTCGGGACAGGTGAGTGGTGAGGAATTATTTTTTTTAAACCTTTTTCTGGTCCTCTATAGTTCAGTAATATTGTGGTCACAGCTGGCTGCCATTTTGCTAAATACCCAGAGTGAATAACAAAATAACCGATTTCTGGAGAATACAGATGTTTGTAAATTTCGAGAAGAATTCAATGGCACTTGAATACATTTTTGCAAGTCTAATCGTTCCACCTGAATGCTTAGAGGAAGTTTTATATAATTGTTCTCCACAGTGTTTGTACTGAAGTCAGTACCTTGCGGTATGGGTGATGCCTCTTTTTTCATCTTGAATTGCTTTAAGGCTACGTTCACATTCGCGTCTTTGGACGCAGCGTCGTGGACGCAACACACAACGCACGAAAGACGCAAGTAAAACGCAGGCATTTTTGACGCATGCGTTCAACCTTTTTTTATATATATACAGTGGGGCAAAAAAGTATTTAGTCAGTCAGCAATAGTGCAAGTTCCACCACTTAAAAAGATGAGAGGCGTCTGTAATTTACATCATAGGTAGACCTCAACTATGGGAGACAAACTGAGAAAAAAAAATCCAGAAAATCACATTGTCTGTTTTTTTAACATTTTTTTTGCATATTATGGTGGAAAATAAGTATTTGGTCAGAAACAAACAATCAAGATTTCTGGCTCTCACAGACCTGTAACTTCTTCTTTAAGAGTCTCCTCTTTCCTCCACTCATTACCTGTAGTAATGGCACCTGTTTAAACTTGTTATCAGTATAAACAGACACCTGTGCACACCCTCAAACAGTCTGACTCCAAACTCCACTATGGTGAAGACCAAAGAGCTGTCAAAGGACACCAGAAACAAAATTGTAGCCCTGCACCAGGCTGGGAAGACTGAATCTGCAGTTGCCAACCAGCTTGGAGTGAAGAAATCAACAGTGGGAGCAATAATTAGAAAATGGAAGACATACAAGACCACTGATAATCTCCCTCGATCTGGGGCTCCACGCAAAATCCCACCCCGTGGGGTCATAATGATCACAAGAACGGTGAGCAAAAATCCCAGAACCACGCGGGGGACCTAGTGAATGAACTGCAGAGAGCTGGGACCAATGTAACAAGGCCTACCATAAGTAACACACTACGCCACCATGGACTCAGATCCTGCAGTGCCAGACGTGTCCCACTGCTTAAGCCAGTACATGTCCGGGCCCGTCTGAAGTTTGCTAGAGAGCATTTGGATGATCCAGAGGAGTTTTGGGAGAATGTCCTATGGTCTGATGAAACCAAACTGGAACTGTTTGGTAGAAACACAACTTGTCGTGTTTGGAGGAAAAAGAATACTGAGTTGCATCCATCAAACACCATACCTACTGTAAAGCATGGTGGTGGAAACATCATGCTTTGGGGCTGTTTCTCTGCAAAGGGGCCAGGACGACTGATCCGGGTACATGAAAGAATGAATGGGGCCATGTATCGTGAGATTTTGAGTGCAAACCTCCTTCCATCAGCAAGGGCATTGAAGATGAAACGTGGCTGGGTCTTTCAACATGACAATGATCCAAAGCACACCGCCAGGGCAACGAAGGAGTGGCTTCGTAAGAAGCATTTCAAGGTCCTGGAGTGGCCTAGCCAGTCTCCAGATCTCAACCCTATAGAAAACCTTTGGAGGGAGTTGAAAGTCCGTGTTGCCAAGCGAAAAGCCAAAAACATCACTGCTCTAGAGGAGATCTGCATGGAGGAATGGGCCAACATACCAACAACAGTGTGTGGCAACCTTGTGAAGACTTACAGAAAACGTTTGACCTCTGTTATTGCCAACAAAGGATATATTACAAAGTATTGAGATGAAATTTTGTTTCTGACCAAATACTTATTTTCCACCATAATATGCAAATAAAATGTTAAAAAAAACAGACAATGTGATTTTCTGGATTTTTTTTTCTCAGTTTGTCTCCCATAGTTGAGGTCTACCTATGATGTAAATTACAGACGCCTCTCATCTTTTTAAGTGGTGGAACTTGCACTATTGCTGACTGACTAAATACTTTTTTGCCCCACTGTATATATATATAGGGTCTTTTCAGTGTCTATTTTTTAAGTAAAGAACGCATGCGGCGTACAACGCACAACAACGCAAGTACTTGCGTCTTCTGCGTTGCCAATACACTTCAATGGAGTTTTTGACGCATCAACGACGCAAGTGCGACGCAAGCGTTTTTTTTTTAATTTTGGACGCAGAAAAAATGCAACATGTTGCATTTGCCGCGCCCTGCCAGGTGCGTCGAAACGACGCATGCGTCGCGAAACGCACCAAAACGCATGACAACGCATGCCTATGCGTCCCCAATGTTAAAGATAGGGATGCATGACGCATGCGTTGTTTTGCGGCGACGACGCTGCGTCCAAAGACGCAAAATGTGAACATAGCCTTACAGAGTATTGAAACTGTGTTGCAGGACTTATGGACATCCTTACCCCTTTCTGCTATTGGACGTACAGTAATAGTACATCCGATGGCAGAACCCCGCTGTGATGTGGGCCCCGGCGGTGAGCCCACATCAAAGCGGGACATGTCAGCTGTTCTGAACAGCTGACATGTGCCCACAATAGAATTGCGATCCGCCCGCGACTATTAACTAGATAAATGCCACTGTCAAACTCTGACAGCGGCATTTAACAAGCGCTTCCAGCCATCTGGCCAGAAATGCTCGCACCGGTGACCCCATCCCATGATCGGGGGTCCTTGAGACCTCTATGGTTGTTGATGCCAGATTGCTATGAGCGCCACTCTGTGGTCGGCGCTCATAGCAATGCTGTAATTCTACTACTTGGGGCGATCTGACCATCGCCTCTAGGTAGCAGAGGCCATCGAGTTGTGGCAGGTTATAGCCTAGGCTAGGCTATTGAAGCATGGCAAAAGTAAAAAATATGTTTTTAAAAATATAAAAATAAAAAAAAATAAAAGTTAACATCACCATTCACCACCCTTTCGCCCCATTCAAAATAATAATAAAAAAAATTAAACCTACACATATTTGGTATGATCGCATTCAGAATCAACCGATCTATCAATAAAAAAAAGAATAACCTGATCGCTAAATGGCGTAGCGAGAAAAAAAGTCAAAACGCCAGAATTTTGGTTGTCGCAACTTTGCATTAAAATGCAAAAACGGGCGATCAAAAGAACATATCTGCACCAAAATGGTATCATTAAAAAATCAGCTCGGCATGCAAAAAATAAGCCCTCACTCAACCAGAGATCACAAAAAATGGAGACGCTACGGGTAACGGAAAATTGCGCCACTTTTGTTTTTTTAGCAAAGTTTGAAATTATTTTTCACCACTTAGATAAAAAAAACCTAGACATGTTTGGTGTCTGTAAACTCGTAATGACCTGGAGAATCATAATAGCAGGTCAATTTTAGCATTTAGTGAACCTAGCAAAAAAGCAAAACAAAAAACAAATGTGGGATTGCACTTTTTTGCAATTTCACCACACTTGGAATTGGAACATGGTAAAACCAATGGTGTCGTTCAAAAGTACAACTCGTCCCGCAAAAAATAAGCCCTCACATGGTGATATTGACGGAAAAATAAAAAAATTATGGCTCTGGGAAAGAGGGGAGAGAAAAACAAAAACCCAAAACCGAAAAAAAGCTCCTGGAGTTAAGGGGTTAAGTAGGCAGATACTGCATTCTAACAATCTAAGTATGAGTTTCATTGCAAGCAGCGTACGTACTGGGTAAATGAGATACCAATAGATCCAAAATATATGTACTGTATGTTCCTTAAAATGGTATTCCCTTGTAGACCGTCATGAACGTTACAGAGAATTTCTGCTTTTCTCCTACTTTCTTCTTGAATACCTGAAAAACAAAGCTTCAGATGGAACATTAACACATCTGCAGACCATAAAAGAAAGAAATGGAGAAGAATGAAAGAATATAAAGGAAGATAAATTAGCCATTTATATTGCAAATGCCTTCAGGAGGTAATATCTATTTAAACCTAGGGAAGGCAATGAAGATCAGGTCATTAATAGCTATTGTTTTGGAGCTCACTTCTATAATAGTTTAAGTGGTTAATGAAATTTTTATGCATCAGCTGTAAATGGTTGGGGGAATACAGAGCAATGCGGGGAGGGTGAGAAATTAGAGATTAGGAGATGAAGAACGCGGCCACATTAACCTTTTCAAATAAATGTGCCTTGTTTTATGAAAATATTAGCAGAAACGTCTCGTTGCCAAGATTGGTCCTTGTCAATCTCCATTGATGGCCGATTATTAATTTTTCATTAGTATCAATGTGTGACATGCATTAAGCTCAAGATGAATGGCAGTTTCAGCAGGGTACAATTGCCATCATCTGTCATCCAGGTGGCATCCTGATCCGATTTCTTTTATGCTCCGATTTCATTGAAGCATTAGGTACCGCGATAACATATTCGGTAATTTAGGTAATGAGCTACCATTGAGCTCCAGAACAGTGATTTTAATTAGCACATTCTCTTAATTAAGTTCAATGTTCCAAAAATAAAAGTATAATGAGCTTACTTAACAAAACAAATTAAGATATTCCAACATCTATTGACAGTTTAAAGGGATTATATATTGGTATTTTAGAATAGTAACACACGTAATATGTGAAAATATTGATACTGTGAAAAAAAAGCAGCGACTGAATGTTTCATATTTATGGGTACTATCAACTTAGCATACTAATGATGCAAAAAAGTTTTCAAGTACCCATAAAGATGTAATTTGAGTGCAAGTAACCCTTTTAACACATACAACACCATGGAATTAATGGATAATATAGGACTCGCCATCCTATAAATTCCCATGATTGATGTAGGCAGCTGAAACTAGTTATTACACAATGGGACCTAAGAAACGATTGCAAGATTGCAAGTTGAAATACTTTAAAAGTGTACAGTGTCAAATAATAGCACAAATCAACAAGCGCTAGTGCTTGGCACCACCTAATACCTCCCCAATCAAAGTGTTAGAGCTGCATGGTGTTAAAACAATTATCAAGGATTTAAATAACGTTTCTACTAGTAAAGAATGTTAAAAATAAAAAATAAATGCAAAATACAAAAAGTAAAAAAGCCCAACTAATTATAATAACAAAACAATACCTCAATTCTCTCACGGCTCCAGTGTTCTTAGGATATATTCACATGGGTTTTTTTCAAGGCAGTCAAAACGACGAGTTTTTTTTTAATGGAAACTGTTTCTTCTTTCAGGAGTTTTTGGATGAGTTTTCAATTTCTTGAAGAGTTCTTTATCACAAACATTTTTTGCAGGTACATCTGTCATTTTTTACAGTACATCTGTCATGACTCTTTTGTCAGGTATCTCGGAACCAGGGGCTCCTTCCCGGTCCCTAATCCTAGGGGTGCCCTAGCTTGCCCTATTCCCAGGATTATTTCTGATGGTGAAGACGCCGGGGTCACATACCTTACCTGCGCTCCTGAATTCACCCTTAGTCTGTACCCTTCCCCCACCCTGGAAAGAGGGGAGTAGTAGTGTACTGGAATACACCAATTAAACTAACAAGGTAATACAAGCAGGGATAAAGGAAATACCAATCACACAAATATACTCACACAAACAAGAGAGGTAAACACCGGGGAGTGAAGGATGGGGTTTAACCAAAGTAGGAGAAGAAGGGGATTAGCACACTCCCAAAACCTAGCAACAGTCTCAGATAAATCCACCAAACACCTTCTCAAAAAACAACCACAAACCACCATCTCCTAACAATGCAGCTCTAAGCTACCCTGGCAATGAGTGCTTGCCAGGGCCCCAAATATGTAGAAGATGGGAGTGGCTACCAGTGAACAGCTGGGAGCCTTAATGCAGGAAAGCTTCCAGGAGATCTCAACTGAACAAATTAACCCCTGCACTGCTAAAATAAACCTGCAAAGTTTAATACGAAGGTGAAGTGCTTCTAATCAGTGCAGGAGTAGGTCTGCGGTCTTCTGGCTCCTCTCTGTCATGGTAAACCCCTGAAAACATCCAGTTTTCCAAGGGGAAATGCTGTAAAAAATTTAAATTTTTTTTTTTTGGTCACATGTGTTTCTCAAAACCTGAAGAAGAAAAACTATTAAAAGTCTGAACATTTGAACAGAATAGAATAGAAATGACTAGGAAGTCTTTGAATTGTTTTTTAAGCAATTTTCCGGTGAGTGAAATTACTTTAAGAAACAGCGCCAGCCCTGGCCTTGTGTTGTGCCCCATTGAAATTTTCACTTCTGTTTGGATATTTTTGTTGTCTTTCCTGTTTTGAAGAACAGACAAATAAAACTAATGTTTAAAATCAATCTGTTGCATAACCAATGCAAATGGAAGCAGAGGCGTCTCACAGCTCAGTATGGGATCTGTCTGGGTTCATTGCTGTGTAAGTTTTTGGAATGGACAAAAAAGTTCCTTGGTATTTCTTCTGTTTTAAAAACTGACACGTAAAACAGAAAATATACGGACCCCATAACAATCAGTTAACAACCCTTCTGCTTCTATTTGCATCAGTTGTGCAACAGATCCATTTTGGACATTAGTTCAACTTGTGTGTTCCTAAAAAGAAACAGCCAAACGGGATATCTTATCACAAGTGTGAATCAAGGCTTAAGGTACCGTCACACTAAGCGACGCTGCAGTAATATAGACAACGAGCCGATCGCTGCAGCGTCGCTGTTTAGGTCACTAGGAGACGTCAAACACCGGCAACAGCAGAACGATGCAGGAGCGATCCAGTGACGTACTTATCGTTCTCGCTGGTTGTTAGCTCCATGAAAAACCATTGCAGGCATAGTTGCTTTTGCTGTCAAACATGACGAATCACGCCGACCTGACGACCAAATAAAGTTCTGGACTTCTAGCTACGACCAGCGATGTCACAGCGGGATCCTGATCGCTGCTGTGTGTCAAACACAACGAGATCGCTATCCAGGACGCTGCAACGTCACGGATCGCTGTCATTCTCGTTGGAAAGTTGCTCAGTGTGAAGGTACCTTTAGCTTGGCATACACACCAGATAAGTGTCGAGCAAACACTCATTGGGCAGACAGTTTGACCATAAACGCACATTGACTAAAATTAAGCATCTGCCAGACACCTTCAGCTGCAGCTGATTTCTAAAGCATTCTGACGTTTGGTATATTAAAATCTACATGTCTGTAAACTGCTGCAGAGCAGTAAACGTCTACTAGTCAGTTGAAGTTCATCAGGTGGTGACAGGTGGGATTGGGCACAGTAATTCACATTTTCTCTTTAGTACAACTCCTCTTTAGTCCTGTCGCAAGTCCATCCTGGACTACTACCCCTAAGCCCAGCACTATGTCAGCCTCAGGGATTTCCTGTCCACCTCAGCAACGCACCCGGGACTGGCCATCACCTTCCGTCTATGTGGGTCTTTGTCCATCTTCCACTGTATGACAGAGGACATGACGTGTCCGGCAGCCTCTATGACAGACTTTGGGCTTAGGACGTGACAAGAGTGACCTCTATAATGCCTCCCACTGTCTGGAACAAGCAACAAATGCCTCCCCTAGCAACCCACCGCACCTAAACTTGGCCTTGACTATGCATTTCTCTAACTACTCACTAACCACACACTATGAGGAAGTTCCCACCCACTGGGCTAGTTCTGTCATTAACTACTTCCTATCTTACAGACTAAACTTATTGTACTTATGTTGTTGCTAAACCACTTACTATATAAACAGCAGTTATGCTATCTTAAGCTTGTCTTGCACTATACACTACTCACATTATGCAGTAACACTTCACATGCTGTACATTACCATTATACATTACACGTAAAAACCACTTGACACTTTACACATTGGGCAATTGTTGTCTTCAGGGGCAGAAACAGGGTAAGACAGTCCACATCCCTACATCTGATCCGTTTTTTTCACTAAAATCTGTGATCGGGGGCAGCTGAGAAGTCCTGATACACATGATTTCAAGGGTCAGTCTGACTGATAATGGGATATTCAGACATCTTTTATTGAAGCGGATAGTCTGTTTTAGCCATTAATGTAGCTACCATCTATTCCCTAAAGCACTGTGTCTGTAGCTTATAATGGATCTGTAAGTAAGAGATTTCATATAAACATTTCAATGGAATATTGTCCACTGGGTACAAACAAGGTAAATTTTGAACTAATTGGGAGCAGGGAGAAAACAGCATCCTGGTTGCAAAATCATCCATTTCCTCACTTACTTGATTATTGCCCTGCTGGAATCAATGGGTTTTGATGCACAGCTGAGAATCAAACCATTGACTCCCATCTCTTGTTCTCCACGAAGGTAATCTAAAATAGCTAACATATCAAAAGATCCTGAGCCTAGAGAAACCACTGAAAAGCTCATTAACCACTTTTTCGACTAAAACATATTCAGCCTCTAGTCCAGACAGTCAACTTTAGTACAAGTGTCCAATGCCACTATAAAATGTATTCTGAGAATGGACATAGGGTGGTCAACAAACTTAGACTTCCTTCACTTGAAAAAAGCTATTAACAATATGCCCATAATCAGTTTCACACAATTTACTGTACATTGTGTCTTTAATTGGAGGTGCAGCACCCCATGTAGCCGGTTGCTGCAGTGATTTTGCCTTCCATTCGGATAGGGTGATGTCATGCTTGGAGGCAAGGGGGATTCTTTCTATCAGGTAAGGCACTTACATTCAACACATCTGAATCTAGGCCAGGAGGGGGAGCTCTGAACCTGGATTCGGGGGAGCTTGCTTAGACTTTATGTTTACAGGTCTGGAGGAGGAGTCAGCCAGTCTGGGAGAGGTGAGGAGAGGAGAAGGACATCTGGAGCAGATGTAGAGGCTGAGCAGCCATGGGGGAGCTGCAGCCTCTGTAAAGAGAGATAACAAGAGGAGTTGAATTGTGAAGGAGCTTAGAGGGAAGAAGCACAGTGGAGGAAAGGGCTCAGGAGGGGAACAGCGGAAGGACACCCTCAGAGCCAGAGCGCAGAAGCCGGGAGCCGGGAGCCCGAGGTCGTGTTGTTCTCCAGGATGCGCGACAGAACCGGAGGGCATAGTACTATATGTCAATTGCCTGTAACAAGTCTGAGGTGAAACAGTGACCTTAAGAGCCGGGTCATCTAAGAGATCCTATAAACAGGCTCAAACTGCCTATCGTACAGACATCTGTCTTAGGACAGGAAAGAGGGGACCCTGTCAGCAAGCTTTAAGCTCGCTGACCTCGCCATCTGGTGCAAGTAGGAAAGGCTAATGGACCTCACCTGAAGTGGGATCCTTTATTTCCTCCAAGCAGGCCGGACTACAGCTACCCTACACCTGGTACCCTAGACTGATAAACTGCTACCATCAGTAAACCAGGTAAAAGACTGCAAACTCTGTGTCCTCCACTTATTCGTCGGCATACACCATCTTTGCCACACACCTTGAGAGCCCTGGGGACCCCGCTTCACCTGTGGGAAGCGATCTTGCTGCAACAACATCACCCCAGAGGACCCCTTTAAGCAGCATTGGTCCCTACTGACCGAATACCACAGGTGGCGTCACGAACATAAACTTTAATCAATATTCCTTTTACATGGGCGCCCAGGGCCACGGACCGGGTCGCCACTGTGTCACGTCCCCTTAAGTACTGGACCCGGTTCCGAGTATCCCCACGGCCCTGGCGGGTGACTCAGAGCCTTACAACGGCAAAGACCAAGAAAGAATAAGCATTCTAAAATATGTGTTTCTCATCCTCGGGCGGCAGTGAGGTATTACAGGAATGCTACAGGTTCTATAATATTTCTTTGTTATTATGAATGATCCTGCTTCATTGCCTGCACAACATTTAGGATAGACATGAATTCCACTCAGTAAAATGGAAAAACCAGAGGAACTGACTGATTTACTGGCTTCAAATGTCATCTGGTTCTCAATTCAGAAGATGGAAAATTCTGGAATCAAAGAAGACATTGAAGACCTGGATATGTCTCTCTGTGTACCGCGTGAGTGCCTGTGTTTGCGTTTGAATCAGGTGCATGCACTTTAAATTCAATAATCTTTAATTCATCTGTCACATAGACGCTTTGTGAACTGGAGCTAAATTGTGCTTCTGTTAGACTAATCGGCCCAGAGGAAGAGAAGCAAAGTTCAAAATGAGCACAAAATCAGTCCTATGTGATGGCTGTCATCTTGGTACGGCCCTTGATTTTCTAATTCTTTGTGACTGTAGTGAGGTGAAAAATGGGAAAATTTTAAAAAAGTTATATGAAAATTGTGTGCATTTATCAAAACTAATGTAAATGAAATTAATGTTTTTGTTATGTACAGAGATGGCGACTCTTGGTCCGCACCTGTACACACCAGTTTCGTAATTTGGAAGTGCCGGTCAGTCTTCAATTATTTGTATATTAGCTCTCTGACCGAGCACTCCGCCCTCCAGATTGTGGCAGTTTTAATTGCAGCAGGATCATACCTACCCATTTAGCCTAAGAGAGGTGTTCATACTAGATAGGTTCCCAGCAAATAAGAGATCGCCTTGTCTTTGGCTGCTGGACATGCATGAATTGGCCAAATTATGTGTCTCCATTTTTTCTTATTATGTAGAGCAGTAATGCTAATCAAAGAATATAAGGGGTGCTCACTGCTATGGAAGGTGCTCTGGAGAAAAATACCAATGGATCTATAGAAGAATACTTCGGAACACTTAAAAAATAGATGATACAGTTTCTTGCAATTTCCAAAGTTATTGTTTAACTCGGCCTCATCTATTTTTTAAGTGTATCGGAGTATTTTTCTACAGAGCAGTAATGCTATTCATATTTCACATCTTATATCTACAGAGAGGAACTGTATTTTTGGTAATGAAATCAAGGATGTTGTGCAAAAAATTGTGTAACACATTTTTAGCAAAAAATCAGTACAGTAATTTTAGCAAATGCCAAAATTAGTAGAGTTATTTTATTGACACCTTAAATGTATGACTTCATGAGGAGTCTGAAAACCTAGTGGTCAGTTGGAAACGATCACAAAGAGAGACCATATTTGATTTGCTAGAAATGGAAATCACATGGTGGGAATTCCCATTATCGAAAAAGATGGCAAGCCGTTGGACTGAGACACTAAACAGTATTTGCTAAGAGGAAGTTTCAGAGCATGTGCAGATAGGATATGAACCCAGGACCCCAAGGAAGGTCTAATGAAAACCACTGAGCAAATTTGTGCGAGGTGTAAAAAAAAACAAAACAAAACAAAAAAAACAACACTTTTTTCTCTTCTTAAAGGAGTTGCCAGTTATTCAGATAACCCCATCTCAATCAGCATGTTTGCATGCAGTAACAGCAAGATTTATACTCGTCTCCGGTGCTGACACAATTTCGGCACTGTGGCGGCACTTGCTCTCCCGGGGCACTTGTTATGTCACTTGATCCCTGTGGCAGTTAGCACTGGCTTTACTCCCATCCCCCTATGGATGAATCAGGCATCAAGAGGAAGTGAGTAGCCAGTTCAGGAGAATGAGTGCCAACATAGCTGTAGCTGTAATTGCGTCAACAACAGAGGTCAGTATAAGAGTTGTTATTTTACTAGGGGCAAACATGTTGATTGGAGGAGTTGGCCAAGTAGTATACTCAGATTACTCCTTTAAACAGTCCCATAGAAAGCTTTACTTTTACAAGAGCAGAATACATTTTTTTCATATAATTTCACCGATATCTGCCTGGTAGGATAGACAGGACAAGGAGGGTGAAGCTGGATGGGAAAGGAGGAGTCTGAACGCTGCCAGGAAGGATTTGATAGGTCATCCTGTAGTTAACAGGAAGTTAGAGACTGACTTCCTGTCTACACATGAGCTTATGTACTGGAATGGTTGGCACACTTAAGGTCACATGAGCCAACCTCCTAAAATGAAGAATGGTAAATGTATAGACATATCTGATGTGAGAAGAAATAAGTTACACAGGGAGAATATTGATGATGAGTAAGCATTTTATGTGCAAAAAATATCTGGAGTGCTCCTTTTGGAGATTATCTTTTTAATGACCCAGTGGTGTTTGCGACAATAATCTCCATGACTTGGTATCATGCTTGCTTTGTCAACATAACACAGAACAAAATAGTAGGAAATAAACTTGGCATCACGCAGATCTCCTGCCATCCTCCATTCACAATCCTGGGATTTTAATTTCTGGCACCATTTAGCCAATCATAATAAAACAGGTTTACTTTAGCTCTAGGGTTGGACACATTGCCTCCTTACTTCTCAATTAGTACTTTAAAAAATGCCAACGATGATTAATAGTCGCATGGCTTAAGGGTACAGTAAATGAGTGTTTGCTTAAAGACAAGTCCCAGCAAGTATTTGGGTTTGTTCAGCAGATGCGCACATGTGAAATCTACATTTGTGTTGAGAACGAAATTCCACATTGTCTTCCTTTCTACAATATAATAATAAGCCATATTTTGTACTGATTGATTTATTCTCCAATTGTCAATTATAATATTGCTGAAATAACTTTCCTCAGTTTAATATTAAAGGAATTGTTTCACATCTTCGTCACAGGCAGATGCGTGATGAACAAGTTCCTTGTGGGAAGTGAGTCTCTACCTCCTATTGTTCTGCCATTGTTTGTGCTGATACTCATTACTTTATTTCTAAATATTTCTTTACAGCATTGGAGTTTACGGCATACTTTGTGATAATAATGTAATCGTCTCAACTCCCTCTAGTGACAACTGAATAGAACTAGCATGTTATCCCATAATGCAAACCTGCTCTTTCACAAACAACAATGCATGTTCCAGTATTATATGTCCAGGAACTGCCCCAATTCTCATGTTTTGTAACTTGCAATCCATTCTTTTTTGAGAAAACTAGCATTTGCCAAAACTATAAGTGCAGGAACTTCCTTTTCTCCCAGATTACACTCAACTCTGGAATGATTTTCTGGCTAAGACAATTTAAAGGGGTTATCAGGGATTATTTTTATTTTTACTATTGGTCTAAGAACTAACAGGCAGGTAGTTGCTTCCTAACTGCCTGTTCTGCCAAGCACCGATCTCTGAGCAATGACTTCTCTTTCTCTCTGCTCTGTTGATGGGGCTTGACTGCAGATGTTATGCTAATTGACAGCTTGCTCCCCACTACCTAACTGCGGGGATCCGGCTGTCAATGAGAATGACAATGATAGTCACATCCCATCAACAGGTCAGCAGAAAGAGGAAGAACTGCTTTGTAGATGTTCAGCAACATAATTGCTGTCTCGAGTGGTGAGTGAGCATCTACTTGCCTGTTACTTTTAAGGCCCATAGTAAAAAAACATGATATTGTCTTGTATAACCCCTTTAATTTTAAAAGTGATATATTGCATAACAGATGAGATGAAGTGCGGTACTTGTTCAAATGCCCGGTTATCTGTGTGTAAATATAGTGATAGTAGTACAGACTCCAGAACAAACCACTGATAGCTGAATGTGTTACAGCAGAACTTGTGCTGAGCTTTACAGTTATACTTATACTACTCTCCAGAACTGTCAATAAAGGAGGAGAGCCCACCCTGTTAGAAGCCTGGAAGTAAGAAGACTGCAGAGCTGTGTGCTGCTCAAGAGACAACTTGAGAATAACCCTGTCACCAGGTTTTTACCATATGAGATAAGACCACCACCTTTCAGTCCTCATTTACAGCATTCTAATATGCTGTATATCTGCCCCTGATCGGGCCTGAAACAAAATGAAACAAAATAAAACACCTTTTATTATAACTACCTGCGTGGCACGGTGTGCCGATGGGCATCGCTGCCTAGGTTTGGTGCCTCTATTCTTTTTCTGTCAGTGCCGTCCTCCTTCTGGGCTTCGTGTGGATGACGCCTCCTATGTCATCCACAGTGTTCTCTGGCATCGTTCTCCTCTGCAGGCATCTATCTCTGATTTGACCAGCGCAGAAAAAAGTACTGCAGTGCGCACATGCTGGGAAAGGTCAAAGAGCCCTGGCGCATGTGCACTGCCATAATATACTCTGCCCTGATCAGGCCAGAGAAGTATACCTGCCCAGGAGTGCAATGTTGGGGAACACTATTGGACGATGTAGGACGCGTCATCCACACAAAGCATAGAGGGAAGACGGCATCAAAAGAAGAAAGCAGGCAACAGACCAAGACAGCGACGCCCATTGGACCGGACAGCCCTGCCTCGCCCCAAGTGTGAGTATAATAAGAGGTGTATTTCTTTTGTTGCAGGCCAGATCGGGGGCACATACAGGTGCTTCTCACAAAATAAGAATATCATCAAAAAGTTAATTTATTTCTGTTCTCCAATACAAAAAGTGAATCTCATATATTATATAGAGTCATTACAAACAGAGTGATTTATTTCAAATGTTTATTTCTGGTTAATGTTGATGATTATGGCTTACAGCCAATGAAAACCCAGAAGTTATTATCTCAGTAAATTAGAATAATTAACAAAAAACACGTTTTTTTGTAAGCGTTTAAAAAGGTCCCTTAGTCTGTTTCAGTAGACTCCACAATCATGGGGAAGACTGCTGACTTGACAGATGTCCAGGAGGCAGTCATTGATACTCTCCACAAGGAGGGTAAGCCACAAAAGATCATTGCTAAAGAAGCTGGCTGTTTACAGAGTGCTATATCCAAGCATATTAACACCTTTCTGCCATCGGACAGAATAGTACGTCCGATGGCAGGACCCCCGCTTTGATGCAGGCTATGGAGGTGAGCACCATCAAATCCGGGACATGTCAGCTGTTTTGAACAGCTGACATGTGCCCGCAATAGGTGCAGGCAGAATCGCAATTCCCCCGTGCCTATTAACTAGTTAAATGCCACTGTCACACTCTGACAACGGCATTTAACAAGCACTTCCAGCCATCGGGCCGGAAATGCACGCACTGCTGTCCGCCTGTCACGTGATCGGGGGTCAGTGATGTGTCAGCATGACGGCTCCTCAGGAGGTTAGATACATAGATGTTGCATAGATGTATGTATCTAACCTCCTGAGGAGCCGTCAGGCAAAAAGCGTAGAGGTTCCTATGCATCTAGATCTGGATAAGTATCCCTCTCAGATTCATTTTTGAACATTAACCGCATTGATGACTTAACCATATATATGTCTAATAACATAGCAGATATACTGCTCCAAGTGTGGTGGATCTATTTTGTAGACCTGGAGATTGACAGGCTAGGGCTAGCTATCGTGAAGTGGGGGTGCCATATCCGCTGACAAGTAGGGTGCCAACCTCCGCTGATAGGTAGGGTACAGTGGAGGTGCACTATCGTGAGAGGGGTTACTTTGAATCTATATTTATCAAGTAAGGCACTTTATTCCCTCTTTTCCTGGTCTGTGATACAGACAAGAGATATACATATATATCTATGCATTATGTGTTTTTTCTGATATATACTATGGGTCACTATTTTTCCTGGTTGTGAAAGGGCGTTGACTGGCACTTACGAATAGGGCACAACAGGAGAACAGGGTTAGCCGCCATGGAGCGGGGGCGCCAGTCTCGTGTAGGTATTTATATAGGGTGCCAACCTCCGCAAGCAGGCAGGTACACAGATCAGGATTCATCTATATACTGTATATATATAGATAGGGATTTATAGGGTGCACCTTATGTATGGTGTTACACTTGTATTTGTTATTTGTCACGGTTTAAAGGATTTATTAAAAGTTACGTTTAAAGTTTTTATCTTATGAGTTAGGGGTTATTTTTCATGCTAGCATACTATTAAGACCTCTCCTTTTGTGATATACTTCATGATTTGGATTCTACCAATATGTTACAGAAATACTAAATTAAGCTTAAGATATTGAATAATGAAATTGCTATTTTGGTATTTTCCCAAATACTGTATATCACGTTTTAATGGCAATTGTCTGGGTCACAGAGGAACCTTTTGCTTTCTGATATCTAATCCCAAGTCCCATAGTTCAGTGTAGAAAATGCTCAAAGTAGAATTTTCAGCTCATAGTTATTACTCACATCAATCTGTCTGCTATTCAATGCAAGATTTAACCACAGCAATTTACCTATGAATTTGTCAGTTTTAGAGAATTACGATCACTACAAAGAAAAAAAACAAACAGCACAATCGCTGAAGATAATATCATATAATAACCACCAAGGTAATATACTATACGTTCTCTGCTAATATGACTTACACAGACTTTGTGAAACTACATCATAAGTCAACTTGAAATTACACTTTGGACTTGGTAATTATAAAGGAATCAATCATGAGAAGATCTTCTTCATGATGGGCAGGAGGATTACCCTGCCAATTGCTTCCAGACAAGCGCCGAATCAAACTCCAAGACACAGATCTGTCACATTTTGGACAATTAATGAGTGAAATATCTAAGGATGAAAATAAATCTACCAAAATCTCCAAGTGCGGTCAAGTGACAATTAGATGTTGGAGGTTGTTCTTGTCTTTTATGCTTATTGAACCAATAACCCTCTCCTTCAACTTTTTTTTTTAAAATGAGGTTCCCTTTTCTATAAGTAGCATGAGATGAATAGGGTTCATTTTGCACATTTCATATTGATGTCAAGGGCCCCTGAGTGCATTGATAGCTTGGTATGCAAGAAATGAGTTTGAGAACTCCTCCTTTTATGGCAATTTATATATATGTATATCTATTACACAGCCTCCTCTCATTGTGAATATTATTGCCCTTTATTACACAGTGTCCTCCCTTGTTATGTACAGCACCGTCCCTTACATATCGGATTCTCTTGTTATTTTTGTTACCTATAGCCAGTGGCAAAACTACCGCGGTCGCAGCGGTCGCCAGTGCGACCGGGCCCGGCAGGTCAGGGGCCCGGGCCCGGCAGGTCAGGGGCACCCAACACCATGTTGCCGTGCAGGAGATTCCTCCTGCACGGCAACAGTCTGAGGCGTATCTAGGGGGAGGGGGCAGCTGGGGCACGTGAGAGACAGGAAGCAGCTCCAGTCATCATGCCAGGTGAGACTGTCAGCTTCTGCTCTGCAGCCCCGGGATAGAAGGTGAGAGCAGGGGGGGGGGGGGAGGTGCGGGACGGAGCCGCTTTAGTCAGGAGAAGCTGAGGAGCTGCGGAGCTGCAGAGCTGCAGCCGATTTACATCAGCCACCCCTGTACCAGAGAGGAGATTGTGAGTTGTGTATATGAGCTGGTATCGTGTGTGTGTGTGATATCTGTAGTATGTGTGTGTGTGTGTGTGATATCTGTAGTATGTGTGTGTGTATGATATCTGTAGTATGTGTGTGTGTGTGTGGCAGGGAATGGTGTCCCTTGTCCCCATGTGCCAGTCTCCCTTGCCCATTTGTCCCTGTGTGTCCCCATGTGCCTGTCTCCTTTGTCCCCTTGTGCTTGTGTCAGTCTCCCTTGCCCACTAGTCCCTGTGTGTCAGTCTCCCTTTCCCACTTGTCCCTGTGTCCCATTGTGCTTGTATCCCTTGCCCACTTGTCCCCATATGCCCCTTGTGTCAGGCTCCCTTGCCCACTTGTCCCCTTGTGTCAGTCTCCCTTGTCCCCTTCTGTCAGTCTCCCTTGCCCACTAGTCCCCTTGTAACCTTCTTCCCTGCCTCCTAGCCCCCATGTGTCCCCTTGTGCCTGTCTTCCTTGCTCCCTAGCCCCCCTATGTTACCCTTGTGCCTGTCTCCCCTAGCCCCCTTGTGCCCTCTCCCCTGCCCCCTCGTCACCATTTGCTCGTGTCTTTCTCACTGCCCCTGTATGGAGGGGCTGCATTTTACTATTAGGGGGGCTGCGTTGTATTCTATGGGAGTTACATTGAGTTGTATGGCAGGGCTGCAGGGGGGGGCCCATTTGGAAGTTCGCACCGGGGCCCCTAACTTTGTAGTTATGCCACTGCCTATAGCTACCTGTTTTTATTACATACCATCGTCTCTTCTTATATAAAAACTGAAATGACTGCTGATGGAATATGGTAAAGCTACATTTCTTAACTTTTCTACATTACTTAACTTTTACTGATTAATTAACGGAGACCCCCCCAAAAAAATGACATAGGGTCCCCATATAAATTCTAACCAGCAAAGGCTAAACAGACAGTTGTGGGCTGGTATTTTTAGCAAGGGAAGGGCCATGGATATTGGCCCCACTCACAGGATACCAAAATCACCCCTCAGCCTCCCCAGAAATGACGCATAAGATGCGCCATATCTGGCGCTTAGCATCACTCTTCCCATTTGCCCTGCTGCGGTGGCAAATGGGGTATTAGGGTTGGGATTGATGTCAGCTTTGTATTGTCAACTGACATCAAGCCCAGAGGTTTGTAATGCAGAGGCATTACTAAGCCCATAGTTATATCGTGAAAAGACATAGCAAGAATAAAGTCTTTTAATTTAAATAAACACACCCCACCCACATTTTCACATTTATTACTGTGAAAATTAAAATAATAAAAGTATTAATTAATTGTTAATTAATAATCATATTCCTCACCTGTCCTACAATAATCCATTTGTCCCATGCAGTTATCCTGCTTCATTAAGATACATTGCTAAATGGTGGCATGATGCGATTGTTCACCCCGGCATCCAGGACACACTGTGGTGAACATCAGAGCGCAGCTTCGGTGACCTGCGGTGATGTCATTGAGGTTATCACCAATCACTGCCACTGTTCTCATGCTCAGTTTACTGTGAGCCGGTCTATGAATTGTGGTCACCTTCATTACATCACTGCTAGCGGTGATCTCACTGAGTTCACCGCAGTTCATTGGGCCGCTGACAATGAGCTGCCCATGGGAACCGCAGCGTCGGTGACCTACAGTAACCTCCATTACATCGCCGCAGGTCACTGAAGCTGCGCTCTGATGCTCAGCTCAGTGTCTCCTGGATGCCAGGCTGAATGGTTGCATCGTGTAACCGATCAGCAAGGCATCCAGATGAACCAGAGATAGATTACAGCGTGGGACAAATGGATTATCGTCGGACAGGTGAGGAATATGCTATATTTTTAGTTTTAATTTTACACTAATAAATAGGTAAACAAGGGTGGGGAGTGTTTATTTGAATTAAATAAGTCAGTGTCATTATTCTGGCGGTGTGTTTTTTACAATATGACCATGGGGTTACTAATGGGAGTGTCTTTTTAAACCAATCAGTATTTATTGAACATTTTTCACAATAAACAACATATCAGAATGAAAAGGGAAGGTGGGGGGGAGGGGAGAGGGGATAAGGGGGAAAATCCAATGCATACCGTATTAAGGACCACAATGTAATCAATACAGAATACATAAATACAGTGTCGAGGGGTTCAAGAGAGGCCTGGATGTCTTCCTGGAGCAGAACAATATTGTATCATACAATTATTAGGTTCTGTAGAAGGACGTAGATCTGGGTATTTATTATGATGGAATATAGGCTGAACTGGATGGACAAATGTTTTTTTTCGGCCTTACTAACTATGTTACTATGTTACTATGTAGTGTCATATAGAGGATAGAAGAAATAAACAGAAAACCAAAAAACCAGAGCATAATTGTAGGAGCAAACAGTTTAAATAAGGGAAAGGGCAGACTGAGATACAAATGGCGAGGACGTCCAAGGGTCCCACCACGAGAGGACCTTAGCTCTTTTCAATAGACCCCCTGCCATTATGACCTCATAACAAAAATGTAAATCAATCCTGGAGATCAGCTCTGCTCTGGAGGGGGAAGCGGAGGTCTTCCAATGCTTCGCGATACATTGCCTAGCAGCCACTAGGATATTAGAAACTATGGGGCGCAGGGGGGCAGGGAGATCGATGAGGGAGATGCTCAGGACAGCGAGTTGACCACTCAGAGCAAGGGGCAAACGGATCAGATCCTCAATCAAAGTCTCCACCTCACGCCAGAAGACCCGGACCTGCGAACACGACCACCAGACATGAGAGGAGGACCCAAGGGCGCCACATCCCTTCCAGCAGCGCGGAGAGGTAGCCGGGAAAACCCTCGCCAATCGGGCGGGGGTGAGGTACCAGTGGAGCTGAATTTTTTTCACCTGCTCCAAGTGGCCCAAACAAGACGAGAACCTAGAAGGGTGTACCATAGCAAATTGCCAATCCTCCAGGGAAGCCTCAAAGCCCAACGCTGACTCCCAGGAAGACATAAAAGGAAGTTTGTCAGTAGAACCAAATGAAATGAGGGCTTTATAAATTATGGAGATGCCATGTGGCACAATGGTGGATGGTCTGAAGAATCTATGGGCCGGGTCCTCTGTCAGAGGCGGGGGTGCACCGAATGACCGCCACGATCTGAGGAAGCTGCGAATCTGCAGGTATTGAAAGAAGTCAGACACAGTGAGGGAAAATCTCCCTGCAAGGTCCTCAAACGACAAGAGACCGTCCGAGCCGAAAAGGTCCGCCACCCGGTGCACCCCACGCCTCGTCCAGGAGGCAAGAGAAATATGGGCAATGGCACACTCCACAGCCTGCAAAGAAACATAGTCAAACATGAATGTTAGGAGAGAAGTGCTAAGGAGCGCCCATAGTTTAGAGGCGTTCCTAATAGAACGGAGACAGGGGCCCACAGGAGGAACTTGAAGTAGTTGGAGCTCCAAAAGCAATCTAAGCGAGTTTTGGGGAGCAAAATGGGATTCAATCAGAAACCAGGGCAAACATGAGTTCCCCTCCCACCATATTTTAAGGGGCTCAAGGATCGCCGCCCTGTAATACGCCTGGACCGCAGGAGCTCCCAACCCCCCCGCAGAGTACGGAAGGGACATAATCCGACGCCTGATCCTATGGGGCTTCTTATTCCAGATAAATCGGTCTATCAAAGATTGAAACGCCGAAATAAACTTCGAGGGGATAAAAAGGGGAAGGCACCGAAAGAGGTACATTATTTTGGGGAGGAATAGCATTTTCGCCGTTTGTATGCGGGCCATCCACGAGAGGGACGCGCTTGATATTTGCTCCATGCCCCTCCTGACCTCCGAAAGAGTTTATTCGCAATTTACACGGACTATGTTATCTAGCCTAGTAATCTTGATGCCCAGATATGTAAAGCCCAAGGGAGCCCAAATAAAAGCATATTGAGATTGAATTTGAATCTGAAGGGGGGGGGGGGGGGGGAGGAAGAGGGGGAAAATTGTGGATTTGGTGAGATTAAGTTTATAATATGAAACCGCCGAAAACTCAGATAGGATGGTGGTGATTGCAGTCAATGAAGTTAAGGGAGAGGTGCAGGTCAGGACCACGTCGTCGGCATAAAGACCAATTTTATGTTCAGTTCCCCCCACAGCAATTCCCCTTATGTCCGCGCACTGCCTGACCATGGCGGCCAAGGGCTCCATGATCAGAGCAAAGATGATAGGGGAGAGGGGGCAGCCTTGACGAGTACCGTTCCTAATAGGAAACGTTCGAGACCCGAATCCCGCCGATCGAACCGATGCGCATGGGTTAGAATACAATGCCATAACCGCTTTGCTAATCTGCCCGGTAAGCCCAAATTTCTCCAATGTGAGCTCGATATAGCCCCAGTGCACTCTGTCAAACGCCTTCTCGGCATCGAGCGACAGGAATACACTGGGGAGACTCCCCCTCTCCACCACATCCAAGAGATCTATCAGTCGTCTGGTACCATCCCTAGTCTGTCTGCCAGGAACAAACCCAACTTGGTCGGGGTGAATGAGATCAGGAAGGACCGAGAACAATCTATTAGCCCAGACTTTTGCGTAGATCTTAACGTCGCAGTTTAAGAGTGCTATCGGGCGGAAGTTCCCCGGAGATGTTGTGGGTTTCCCTTGTTTGGGGAGAGTCGCAATGGCAGCCTCCAACCCCTCAGCCCTAATACTGCCAACCGCCAGCCAATTATTAAAAAGACGCAACAGAAAGGGGGCAAGGACAGGAAAAAACTGAGCATAGTAGGAGAAGGGAAAGCCATCAGGCCCCGGGGAGGAACCCTTATTGGCCTCTCTGACAATCTGCGAGAGTTCAGACTCGACAATGGGGGAATTTAGGAAGGAGAGCTGCTCCTGAGTGACCGAGGGAAGATTAGCCCTCTCCAAGAACGCCAAAATTGACTCCCGCGAAGGTTGGGGAATCCCCAGGTCAGACCCGAGGTCATAAAGCGAGGAATAATAAGAAGCAAACTCCTCCGCAATCTGAATCGGGTTGCGAACCTGGGAGCCGTCAGACCGGAGCAAGAATGGGATCTTGGATTGGGCCTCTCTCTTCCTAACACGTCTAGCCAGAACAGCACCCGCTCGATCCCCCATTGTGTAGAATTTGGCTCTGGTTTTCCTCAGGGCCTTCTCAGCCTTATGGAGGAGGAGATTGCGAACATGTATGCGGGCTTTAGAAAGGTCAGAGAGAAGCGCTGGAGTAGGAGAAAGTTTATGAGCAGATTCCAGGCGAGATAATTCGTCTAAGGCTACCTGAAGTGCCGCATTGTATTTCCTCTTAGCCTTTGCCGCTAACTTGATGAAGTGACCCCTAATCACCGCCTTGTGGGCGAACCAGAGGGTATCGTCACCAATGTCAGGAGTGTCATTGGAGGCAAAAAATTCCCCCAAGGCCTCCTCTATACATTGGGAATTGGATTGGTCAGCCAGGAGGTAGGCATTAAGGCGCCAACGCGCAGGGGGTCTGATGGCCAAGGGGTCCTTCAGGGTAAGGGACAAAGGGGCATGATCTGACCAGGTGATACTGCCAATATCTGCTGCGATGCAGTGAGGGAGAGCCACGTCATTCACCAGCACAAAAGCAATCCTGCTATAAGAACCGTGTCTGGGAGACAAAAATGTGTAGTCTCTCTCACCGCAGTGCAGGTACCGCCAGACATCATGCAAGTGGAAAGAAACAGCTAGAGGCCCGACTTCACATCTAGACAGTGAAGAGGCAGAGCAGTCAAGGACTTTGGACATTGGGGCATTGAAGTCACCAGTTATCAGCTTATGCCCATGTTGAATATCATTAAGAGTTTTGAATACACCCTCCAAAAACTTAAGTTGGCCTACATTAGGGGCATATATCGAGGCAATAGTATATGGAGCATTATTAATGAGACACAACACCACAATGAATCTACCCAATGGATCCGCTATAGATCGAACCAGTTGGAAGGAGTTGGACCTGCTGAAGAAAATGGCTACACCCGCCTTTTTTGACGGACCATTGGCGAAAAACTGATGCGGGTACAGACCTGATTGCATTCTGGAGTTATCACATTCCAGCAAGTGCGTTTCCTGGAGACATAAAATATCATGACGGGATTTGCTCAACTGACGTCAAACCACAGACCTCTTACCCGGCGAGTTGAGGCCATTAACGTTAATTGAATACAGTGAGATACTCATTAAAAAGGCATAAGAACAGTTTTACAGTCCTCAGACACTGATAACCTGAGCAAAGGCAGAGAAAACATGTGGTCAGTATAGCAGGACATAAGAAAGGGCAAAACAGAAACAGGAGAGAGAGAACATAGGGAAACACTAATGGGAGTGTCTTATAGACGTCTCTCTATTACTAACCCCTAGGTTTGATGTCAGCAGCCATAAAACAGCTGACATCAACCCTAACCCTATTACCCCACTTACTACCACACTAGGACAATTGGGAAGAGCAAAGCTAAGCACCAGATTTGGTGCATCTTGTTGATGCGCCATTTCTGGGGCCACTGAGGGCTGATGTTATTAGTTTGGGAGGGGGGCCAATATCCATGGCCCCTTCCTTGACTACTAATATCAGCTCACAGCTGTCTGTTTAGCCTTTGCTTGTTAGAATTGATAGGGGGACCCTATGTAATTTTTTTCTGGGGTTCCCCTGTAAAAAAAAAACAGTAAAGGCTAAGCAAACAGCTGTGAGCTGATATTAAAAGCCTGGGAACTTTTAAGGCTATTGGCCCCTTTCCCAGATTATTAATATCAGCCTAAAGCGGTCAGCTTTCCCTCTGCTGATTATGAACATTTTGCAGGAGCCCATGACATTTTTTTTATAATTTTCTTAATTTAAAAATAAAAAATAAGTGCAGAAACCCCCCCACAAAACAATGGTTATATAGCACACTGACAAATTTCTTTCTATCTATCTATTTAACTATCTATCTATGTTCCTCATTGCTATCTTTCTCTATCTTTGAACATCTTTAATACATAACACTCTTTAATTTTTATGCTGCATTTCATTCCATACGTGTCACACTGACAGCAAGCACAAGGACACGGACAGCACAAGGACACATGGATGTCATATACAGTGGGGCAAAAAAGTATTTAGTCAGTCAGCAATAGTGCAAGTTCCACCACTTAAAAAGATGAGAGGCGTCTGTAATTTACATCATAGGTAGACCTCAACTATGGGAGACAAACTGAGAAAAAAAAAAAACAGAAAATCACATTGTCTGTTTTTTATCATTTTATTTGCATATTATAGTGGAAAATAAGTATTTGGTCAGAAACAAACAATCAAGATTTCTGGCTCTCACAGACCTGTAACTTCTTCTTTAAGAGTCTCCTCTTTCCTCCACTCATTACCTGTAGTAATGGCACCTGTTTAAACTTGTTATCAGTATAAAAAGACACCTGTGCACACCCTCAAACAGTCTGACTCCAAACTCCACTATGGTGAAGACCAAAGAGCTGTCAAAGGACACCAGAAACAAAATTGTAGCCCTGCACCAGGCTGGGAAGACTGAATCTGCAATAGCCAACCAGCTTGGAGTGAAGAAATCAACAGTGGGAGCAATAATTAGAAAATGGAAGACATACAAGACCACTGATAATCTCCCTCGATCTGGGGCTCCACGCAAAATCCCACCCCGTGGGGTCAGAATGATCACAAGAACGGTGAGCAAAAATCCCAGAACCACGCGGGGGGACCTAGTGAATGAACTGCAGAGAGCTGGGACCAATGTAACAAGGCCTACCATAAGTAACACACTACGCCACCATGGACTCAGATCCTGCAGTGCCAGACGTGTCCCACTGCTTAAGCCAGTACATGTCCGGGCCCGTCTGAAGTTTGCTAGAGAGCATTTGGATGATCCAGAGGAGTTTTGGGAGAATGTCCTATGGTCTGATGAAACCAAACTGGAACTGTTTGGTAGAAACACAACTTGTCGTGTTTGGAGGAAAAAGAATACTGAGTTGCATCCATCAAACACCATACCTACTGTAAAGCATGGTGGTGGAAACATCATGCTTTGGGGCTGTTTCTCTGCAAAGGGGCCAGGACGACTGATCCGGGTACATGAAAGAATGAATGGGGCCATGTATCGTGAGATTTTGAGTGCAAACCTCCTTCCATCAGCAAGGGCATTGAAGATGAAACGTGGCTGGGTCTTTCAACATGACAATGATCCAAAGCACACCGCCAGGGCAACGAAGGAGTGGCTTCGTAAGAAGCATTTCAAGGTCCTGGAGTGGCCTAGTCAGTCTCCAGATCTCAACCCTATAGAAAACCTTTGGAGGGAGTTGAAAGTCCGTGTTGCCAAGCGAAAAGCCAAAAACATCACTGCTCTAGAGGAGATCTGCATGGAGGAATGGGCCAACATACCAACAACAGTGTGTGGCAACCTTGTGAAGACTTACAGAAAACGTTTGACCTCTGTCATTGCCAACAAAGGATATATTACAAAGTATTGAGATGAAATTTTGTTTCTGACCAAATACTTATTTTCCACCATAATATGCAAATAAAATGCTAAAAAAACAGACAATGTGATTTTCTGGATTTTTTTTCTCAGTTCGTCTCCCATAGTTGAGGTCTACCTATGATGTAAATTACAGACGCCTCTCATCTTTTTAAGTGGTGGAACTTGCACTATTGCTGACTGACTAAATACTTTTTTGCCCCACTGTATGTACACACTGATGGCACACAGACACGGACCATGGATCTCACCAGTACTAGTTTTTCCAGTAATAAAATTACCAGGATGTGTGAAGCAGGCCTAAACCTGTAAGAAAATCAAGCCCTCTACAATAACTGAAGCTAAAGTGAACATCTTAAAAATGAATCCCAAGCACAACGGCAGAATTACTGTTTCCTTATTCAGTTCCACCCCACTTTAATTTTTTCCGGTTGTTCAGCACATTATATAATAAAATGAATGGTGTAATTCAAACCTACAAACTATCCTGCAAAAATGCAAGTGCTCATATAGTTATGTCGACAGAAAAATAAAAAAACTAATGTGGTTGGCTGGCACTTTTTTATCGGTGGCCCATCTGTAGGCTAGGCTCATACAACAGTATAAAAAATCGGGCTGATTTTCATCCAGAAAAGCTGGAACAATTTTTTTCTCACTTGTCATCTATGTGCAGTCCATTTACAATCCGTTTTTTACAGCAGCAGTTATTAATCATTTACAAGACCTTTTCCAGTTTCCTATGATACAGAATTGCAATGTATCTGTAAAAATCAGATATTATACAGTGGCTCCTTATGGCATTTAATATTTTTCTCACACCTATAGGCTTGATTGGGTGAGTCCCTTCCAATTTTTAGAGGCAAATCGTGCATGCTGTGAATATTTTCACATGCACGAATCACAAATAGTTCATCCGCACTGTCCCATTGAATAACATCGGTCCCGAGTGAGATCTGTTTTTCTTTTTTAACGGATAGAAATCTGACCGAAAATACAGTCGTGTGTATGAGCCTTTAGGGTGGATAATCAATATCAGACCGGTGGGGGTGCGATACCTGACACCCTTGCCGATCAGCGTTCATGGTGTTGGTGGTGACCAGATGTGCTCCAAACTACACCGCTAAAGCAACGGGACGGTGGCCACAATGGGGTCTTGCAGATCTGCTCCTATTCATTTGGGAACCAAGAATATTATTATTATACCAGAGCATTTCAGAGAATGGCTGCAATCGGCCAGCCATGCTGAGATTCCAACTGCTCGTGGTTTGGGCAGCATGAATCGTCTGACAGTTCCCCTTTAATGACGAGCGAAGCATTGGATCGCTGATCACAAACGACCGATCTGGCGATTATTGCCCATGTGAAAGGCCCTTAGGTGACTGAGCTCTGAAGTTACAGATGTTTCGCTCATCAGGTTCACCGGTAGGGCAACACGTGACTGATGATGTTATCTCTACGAGTAAAGTTGAATGACAGACGCTCAACTTGGGAATGCTCCACTTCTGACAAGCATCTTGTATGATACCTGACATCACCTTTGACACAGCGAATATTTCTTTTCGCACAGCCTGATAGCGTCCCGACACGAGGTCTTACACGTAACCTCACTCAGAACAATCACCTGCTCCGGTCGTAGCCATCACCTCCGCACAACTCCATCAGATAAGAGCATTTATCTGAATTCTGCTTAACAGCGCAGTCTCTGGAGTTGGCTCTATTAGATCAACTGGTCGATACGTGTACCTCAAAGTACACTCGAAATGACATCAGTCAGGCATTTTTACTGAGATGTGGAGAAATTCACATATGCTGCGCTCACTGAAAAGCTCTGTTAGCGTCTGGCAGTTCCTCTAGGGTGACTGATAGCTTTCTGCCACAGCGCCACGGAAGATATGACAGCAGCGTGTCATTAGACAGGGTATTTGCAGAAAGCGCTGTTTTAAAGACTCTGGAGGATTTTTATGAGTACTGGCTGCCTGTATCTCTGGAAATCTCTGCCTTTCATTAGCAAGAACGCATTAGATCGGTATCCAAAGTTATGTTGTACTTAGGATCTACCTTTAATGCGTCATCAGAAAACATTTTATTCTTCAAACCAAATTTTTATGTTCAAATGTTAAAAACAATTTTTATGTATTTATTTTAATTTTACATATCAATAGTTAAATAATAATAAATCATTGTTATTATTCTTATTATTAACAATAATAATAATAATAATAATAACTAAAATAAATAACCAATGATTCAATTAAAAGAATCCTTCATTTCTACTCTAGTTAGTGCCCCATATAATAGGCTGGCATGTCCTGTTGTATAGAAATGACTTCTCAGCAGTCTCATTACACTGGTCAACGCAATTTTTCAGGCAAAAGGTTTTAAAACATATTTTAAGTCAATTGTGGCTGCTGATTACGAATATGAACTCCGTTTTTGGCCATCACATCAGGATTTCGAGATATTTTCAATTTTTGATGAAAATTACTCCTAATGTTTTATGATAATAACACATGATTTTCGGGACTACATTTTGTATATTTTTAATCAAGGAATAACAAAGATTACAAAGTCTATGTACAGCAAATCAAATATACTTACAGAATTAAACTACAAAATATAATAACACATACACATGGCACACAGATAAATGGCAGTTATTTGAACTTTCTTTTCTTGGCTGATCTGTGATGTACAGCTTCTGGGTTGTCTCTCATCAAGCTCCAGCAATAGTCAGCCATCATATGTGAGTCCCACCGGCCTTGATACTGTTCTTCCATTATTTTAATGTCCTGATGAAAACGCCTCCCTTGTTCCTCGCTCACATCCCCAAGGTTCTATGGAAAAAAGTCCAAATGGCTGTGTAAATAGTGACTCTTGATACTCATTCTACATCCAAGATTTCGCAGACTCATTAGTAGCTCTTCCACAATCTCTTCATAGTTGTCTGCTTTCTTATTCCCTAGAAAATTCTGCACCACATTACAAAATGCATTCCAAGCTCTTTCTTCTGTCTCATTCATTGATGTGATAAAATTTTGGTCTCTCATAAGTGTTCTTATTTGAGGTCCATCAAATATTACAGCCTTTTTCTTCTCTTCACTAAGACCAGGAAAAGTTGTACATATATAGTTAAAGCATTCTCCACTGTGATTGAGAGCTTTGACGAACTGCTTCATCAATCTAGGTTTTATGTGTAAGGGAGGAAATACAATGTCCTTCCTATCCACTAGAGCAGAGGTCCCCAACTCCAGTCCTCAAGGCCCACCAACAGGTCATGTTTTCAGGATTTCCTTTGCATTGCACAGGTGATGCAATTATTACCTGGGCAAGACTAAGGAAATCCTGAAAACATGACCTGTTGGCGGGCCTTGAGGACTGGAGTTGGGGACCTCTGCACTAGAGGATCATGGATGACATTCTTATCGCCAGATGCCAAACTCTATCGCTGAGGCCATTCAGTTTTCACCCAATGCTCTGCTGTAGCTCTACTGTCCCAGTAGAACAGAAAACAAGGGTGTTATCATAACAAATGGGAATTATGCATGTTCAAAGAAAACAAAGATATTCTCACATTTATTGGGAGACTAAATGAAAACTAAACTTACCTTAGTGAACCGTATAAACCGGCACTTTTCATACACTGCTTATATTTATCATGGAATTCATGAAAATGGGCTATATACCTATAGCGCAGAAACGTGATGTGATAAATTATAAGATCAGATTTGCATTCAGCACCCTCAAATTAGTCTAAAACTGTTCTTAAAGTCCATGCCAGAATTTTTTTTTTGTAGACCAGTGAATTATCATCTCAGGCAGGATTATAATTAAAGGTAAACCCCCCCAGTATACATTATACTTCGCTAACGTCAGATCCATCATTCAAAATCAGGGATGGTCAAAGTTTAGCATAGAATTAATTTTATGGTTTAAATGGTCACTGTGTATTTGATAAGGTGCTAGACAATGTGCAATCCCTTTATTAAAAAAAATGTTGTTTTATCCAATAAAACTCTCTAAAGTGCGGCAATTCGGTATCTTTTTCCTGTCTAACTTGTTTTTTGTCAAATGTAATCTGTCTCGACTAGAGAAAGTGGGGGAGCGGGTTTTTATCTCTTTGCTACTGCTTCTCCTTTCTATCAGGCAGCATGTAGGCAAATTAGGAAGAAGGGCTTTCAGTTCAGGACAGGCACGCAACCGGACATTGGCAGGTGTGATGTATTCTAGGAAGTGAAGGAAAGGAAGTTCTGGCACCTACAGTGCTGGTAGAATGCTAATGCTAAAAACACTGAGTGGTAAATTACAGAACATGAAAATCAGGCAGCTACAGAACATATTAGACTGGTATGTGCACTAAAAACTGTTTTCCCTTGTCATGGGAGAAGATAGCAGCAAGACCGTGCTTTTCATAGCTTTATGTGGATGAATGGACAGGTAGGTGCTAAAGTTTACCAGATTTGATGCCAGAACGGGGAAGCTCGATGCTTTAGGTCAACTCTACATGGGAAGGAATCGGGAAGAGTCGATGGCCAACTAATGAAATATCGGCTGTGATCTCAGCACTGCCCCTAGTGGCCAGATGATCAGATCCAAGCTTTAATTGAACAAAGCAAACAAGAAGATTTGATGGATCCCTCGGATGACGGCAGCTTTCCCTGCCGAAATCTATGTTGTTCTGCTTTAATGCTCCATTGACATTTACAGTATTCAGTGACAGCCTTTTTCCAACAAAACGCTGCTACTGCTCTGAGTTCATCGTGCTACCCTAACCAGAGTGTTATCAAGCAGCAACTACATCCAGTAAAGGAAACTCTACAATGATAAATGACTGTACTTGCTGAAAGAAGATAGGAAAGCATCTGTAATATTGTTGGAAATGGAAGTGACAAATAGTTACAGATCGCCGTGAGTCACTGCAAAAGTCAGACTTCAGCCATCCGTAATGTAAAAACATAATAAAGACTTTCACATCTGTCACAGTGCGGCATGTACAGCTGATGTGTGCCACGTCCAGGGTGACTTGTAAATGACAAATACCCTAATACTATTCCTGGCCACAACCACAGTTTAGAGTGTCTGTACCAAGTTGGTAAGTTATAATTTATCCATAGATGGTCCTGAGTTTCGACCAGGAGGATCTCGACAGATCAGCAGGGGTTGAGCATGCGCACCATCGCTCCATGCACTGCTTATGTCTATGACCAATCTTTCTCCATTCAGGTTCTGTAGGTTCTGCAAAGCCCCATTCTCGGGATCACAGTGATCAAAGCAGTAGGACCCCCAGCAATCACCTATCCTGCTTTGTTTGGGGCTAAGATTCCGGGTGAGGTATAGACTTGTGTAGGGATGTCTTATTTGATCTAACAACATTAAATAGCCCCTTCATTCCATTGATCAGTAGGGGTTCCAGGGTTCCCAGGGTATCCACAGTGAAGGCTTAGCAGTGGATACTCCCTCATCAGGAGCATCTATATACAAATAATAGACCTCAAATCAAAAGGGAATGCAGCGCCCCAGGGTCCTGGTCGTTGCCGTAATATCATTCTCCTCTAGGGGGGAGTGGTGTTACGTTTGGAGGCAAAGAAAGACAACTGAATCCAGGTATCACAAACATGCAACACATTTCATACACCAGGCCACCAGGGGGAGCTCTGCTCTTATTTACTAGGGCACTCCTCACACTTATGGTAAAACTGGTTGCCTGGGGAGGAGGTTAGGCAGTTGCTGGCTGAGCTTTGCTCAGGTAGTTGGTCCCTGACAGGGGTGGGATCCTGTCAGAGGCTGAGACAGAAGGACACGGAGCTGCGCCTGTCCTGAGTGCAGCAGCTTCCAGAAAGAGACACGGAAAGAGAACTGTATTGTAGAGAGGGTGAAGAAGTCGTAGCAAAGGAGTGGATATCAGAGGATTTCTGCCCTGCACAGGATGCCTCCTTCTGAGGCGCAAGATCCCGGTAGCCGGAACACTGAGGGAGCAACAGTCCTTTATGCCTTGCTCCAGAGACCTGCAGGACAGCTAATTTCACATTACTGATCCGCCCCTATACCCAGGATGCAAGGTGGCACTGCTTAGAGGCCGGGGCATGATAGAGTCCCTGTAAAAAGCCTCAAGCCACCGGTCATACGGGTTTGTCCTATCCATCTGGGGGACAGAGAGACACATAACATCTGTAACATCTTCAACAGTTGTGAGGACCTTATGAGAAGCTTAGCAATAAGGTGCTACAACACACGGTGCTAGAGGAAGGCACTGATTTCTACCTGGATAAGGGGGACTCTCGAATTGCCTCCAAACCGGCTGGACTCTGCCTGCCCTGTGGTCTGTGCTCTGGACTGTAGATGCTGAAGCCTTCAGAAAAAGGTAAAGAGACTGCAACCTTGTGTCCTCGTTCTTCACTGTGCCTCTCACCATCCACCATCTACACACTGGGAAGCCCTGGGGATATACTTCACCTGTAGGGAAGGTATACCATCTAGCTGCCATAACATCACCCCAGCAGACCCCTTAAAGCAGCGTCGGTCACCCTGACCGAATACCACAGGTGGTGTCACGAACATATCCCTTAAAAGACCTTTCCCTTCTACAACGGACGTCCCAATGGCCACGGACCGGGTCAGCCACCGGGACATCCCCCTAAGAACCGAAGGACCCGCTACCGAGTACCCGCTGCCCATGGGGACGCTCCACTACCTTATATTATACCCTAATATTAGCGCGTTTTACCACACAATTGGTGGCCTTGAATTTATTTCTATGTAGCTACGTAGCTACATAGTGGGCGACAAGAATGATTTTCTCTGGTGGGCCAACGCTGGCTATACCTGCATACACAGTCACACAGGAAAGAGAGCAGAATTGTGAACCATCCAGAAATTCCTGAACTGTCCTTAAAAACAGAAAAATAAATTGAGGTACTTGTGAATTTTTTTGAAGCTGGAGAAACTTTCACAGAATATTATGACTGTAATTTCCATGTTTTACAGCTACCAGTGATTGTTGATGTGTTCATATCTGTGATGTGTCTGTAACAAATGTTGTCTCTTCATAATTTTCAGATAAGTTGTCCAAAAAAAAATTAAGTTGCCAACATTGGAAGACCGTCAATCACTGAGTAGGACCATCCACTGGAATCCTATACATATAATCATTTCGATGACAAAACTCAAGAAAAAAAACAGGAAAATAAAATGAGCATATACCTTATAGCAAGTAAATAGTAATACAACCCCTGGCAAAAATTATGGACTCACCGGCCTTGGAGGATGTTCATTCAGTTGTTTAATTTTGTAGAAAAAAAAGCAGATCACAGACATGGCACAAAACTAAAGTCATTTCAAATGGCAACTTTCTGGTTTCAAGAAACACTAAAACAAATCAAGAACAAAAAATGTGGTAGTCAGTATTTGTTACTTTTTTTTAACCAAGCGTAGGGAAAAAATTATGGAATCACTCAGTTTAGAGGAAAAAAATATGGAATCATGAAAAACAAACAAAAATCACTCCAACACATCACTTGTAGTGATGAGCTAGTATACTCGTTGCTCGGGTTTTCCTGCCCGAGTATTTGTGACTGCTCTGGAGATTTAGTTTTTGTTGATACAGCTGCATGATTTACGGCTGCTAGCCATCCTGAGTACATGTGGGGGTTGCCTGGTTGCTAGGGAATCCCCACATGAATTTGAGCTGTGTAGCAGCTGTAAATCTTTCAGCTGAGGGGATGAAAACTAAATCTCTGAGCACTTACAAATACTCGGAGACCACCCAAGCGTGCTCGGGAAAACCTGAGCAATGAGTATACTCGCTCATCACTAATTACTAGTATTTTGTTGCACCACCTCTGGCTTTTATAACAGCTTGCAGTCTCTGAGGCATGGACTTAATGAGTGTCGAACAGTACTCTTCATCAATCTGGCTCCAACTTTCTGTGATTGCTGTTGCCAGATCAGCTCTGCAGTTTGGAGCCTTGTCATGGACCATTTTCTTCAACTTCCACCCAAGATTTTCAATTGGATTGAGATCTGAACTATTTGCAGGATATGAGATTGACCTTATGTGTCTTTTTTCAAGGAAAGTTTGCACAGTTTTTGCTCTATGGCAGGATGCATTATCATCTTGAAAAATGATTTCATCATCCCCAAACATCCTTTCAATTGATGGGATAAGAAAAGTGTCCAAAATATCAACATAAACTTGTGCATTTATTGAAGATGTAATGACAGCCATCTCCCCAGTGCCTTTACCTGACATGCAGCCCCATATCATCAATGACTGTGGAAATTTGCATGTTCTCTTCAGGCAGTCATCTTTATAAATCTCATTGGAACGGCACCAAACAAATGTTCCAGCATCATCACCTTGCCCAATGCAGATTCGCGATTCATCACTGAATATGACTTTCATCCAATCATCCACAGTCCACAATTGCTTTTCCTTAGCCCATTGTAACCTTGTTTTTTTCTGATTAGGCATTAATGATGGCTTTCGTTTAGCTTTTCTGCATGTAAATCTCATTTTCTTTAGGCGTTTTTTTTTTTTCAGTTCAGTCACAGACATTGACTCCAGTTTCCTCCCATTCGTTTCTCATTTGTTTTGTTGTGCATTTCCTGTTTTGGAGACATATTGCTTTAAGTTTCCGGTCTTGACGCTTTGATGTTTTCCTTGGTCTACCAGTATGTTTGCCTTTAACAACCTTCCCAGGTTGTTTGTATTTGGTCCCGATTTTAGACACAGCTGGCTGTGAACAACCAACATCTTTTGCAACATTGCATGATGATTTACCCTCTTTTAAGAGTTTGATAATCCTCTGCTTTGTTTCAATTGACATCTGTCCTGTTGGAGCCATGATTCATGTCAGTCCACTTGGTGCAACAGCTCTCCAAGGTGTGATCACTCCTTTTTAGATGCAGGCTACTGAGCAGATCTAATTTGATGCAGGTGTTAATTTTGGTTATGAAAATTTACAGGGGGATTCCATGATTTGTTCCTCAGAATTGAGTGATTCCATAATTTTTCCCCTATGCTTGGTTAAAAAAGTAACCATTACTGAAAACCACATTTTTGTTCTTGATTTCTTTTAGTGTTTCTTAAAGCCAGAAAGTTGCCATTTGAAATGACTTTAGTTTTGTGCCATGTCTGTGGTCTGCTTTTTTTTCTACAAAATTAAACAACTGAATGAACATCCTCCAAGGCCGGCGATTCCATAATTTTTGCCAGAGGTTGTAGTACATGTAAATAACATAGAATACTTAGCACTATTTTGATAAAAAAAAGTATAAAAGCCATCCCACTGCAACAAGGTGTACCCATCAATGTTTTAATGAATAAAATGCAAGTTTTTCTGAAACATTTTCACAAAAATATCTTTCAATCTGATCAGTTCTTCCTACTCTATAACAGATTAGAGAAAGTTTTCAACATGGCTGGTTACCTTTAGACATGACCGGTCCCCTTCAGACATGACGGATTCCATTTAGACATAACCGGTTCCCTTTAGACATAACCGGTTCCCTTCAGACAGGACCAGCTGCATTTAGATATGACTGCTTCCCTTTAGCCATGAATGATTCCCTGTAGACATGACCGGCTCCATTTAGACATAACTGGTTCCCTTCAGACATGACTGGTTCCCTTTAGACATGATCGGTTTCATTTAGACATGACCTGTTCCCTTTAGACATGACAAGTTCACTTTAGACATGACCTGTTCTATTTAGACATGACCAGTTCCCTTTAGACATGACCGCCATTAAACATGACCGGTTCCCTTTAGACATGACCGGTTGCCTTTAGACATGACCACGTCCCTTTAGACATGACTGCTTCCATTTAGACAGGACCGGTTCCCTTTAGACATGACCGGTTCCATTTAGACATGACCACGTCCCTTTAGACATGACTGCTTCCATTTAGATATGACCAGTTCCCTTTAGACATGACTGGCTCCCTTTAGTCATGACTGCTTCCCTTTAGACATAATTGCTTTCCTTTAGACATGACCGGTTCCATTTAGACATGACTAGTGTTGAGCATTCCGATACCGCAAGTATCGGGTATCGGCCGATACTTGCGGTATCGGAATTCCGATACCGAGATCCGATATTTTTGTGATATCGGGTATCGGTATCGGAAGTGTAAAATAAAGAATTAAAATAAAAAATATTGTTATATTCACCTCTCCGGCGGCCCCTGGACATCAGCGGGAGGATCCGGCGTCCGGCACGGCTTCTTTCTTCAAAATGCGCGCCTTCAGGACCTGTGGAATGACGTCCCGGCTTCTGATTGGTCGCGTGCCGCCCATGTGACCGCCACGCGACCAATCAGAAGCCGCGACGTCATTCCTCAGCTAAAGTCCTAGAATGAGCGCCTTCTAGGACCTGAGGAATGACGTCGCGGCTTCTGATTGGTCGCGTGGCGGTCACATGGGCGGCACGCGACCAATCAGAAGCCGGGACGTCATTCCACAGGTCCTGAAGGCGCGCATTTTGAAGAAAGAAGCCGTGCCGGACGCCGGATCCTCCCGCTGATGTCCAGGGGCCGCCGGAGAGGTGAATATAACAATATTTTTTATTTTAATTCTTTATTTTACACTTTAATATGGATCCCAGGGCCTGAAGGAGAGTTTCCTCTCCTTCAGACCCTGGGATCCATGAGGATACATTCCGATACTTGATGTCCCATTGACTTGTATTGGTATCGGATATCGGTATCGGCGATATCCGATATTTTTCGGGTATCGGCCGATACTATCCGATACCGATACTTTCAAGTATCGGACGGTATCGCTCAACACTAGACATGACCGGTTCCCTTCAGACAGGACCAGCTGCATTTAGATATGACTGCTTCCCTTTAGCCATGAATGATTCCCTGTAGACATGACCGGCTCCATTTAGACATAACTGGTTCCCTTCAGACATGACTGGTTCCCTTTAGACATGATCGGTTTCATTTAGACATGACCTGTTCCCTTTAGACATGACAAGTTCACTTTAGACATGACCTGTTCTATTTAGACATGACCAGTTCCCTTTAGACATGACCGCCATTAAACATGACCGGTTCCCTTTAGACATGACCGGTTGCCTTTAGACATGACCACGTCCCTTTAGACATGACTGCTTCCATTTAGACAGGACCGGTTCCCTTTAGACATGACCGGTTCCATTTAGACATGACCACGTCCCTTTAGACATGACTGCTTCCATTTAGATATGACCAGTTCCCTTTAGACATGACTGGCTCCCTTTAGTCATGACTGCTTCCCTTTAGACATAATTGCTTTCCTTTAGACATGACCGGTTCCATTTAGACATGACCGGTTCCATTTAGACATGACCGGTTCCATTTAGACATGAATGGTTCCATTTAGACATGACTAGCTCCCTTTAGACATGACCGCTTCCCTGTAGACATGACCGATTCCATTTAGACATGACCGATTCCCTTTAGATATGACCGGTTCCCTTTAGACATGATTGGCTCCCTTTAGACGTGACCGCTTCCCTTTAGACATGACCGTTCCATTTAGACATGACCGTTCCATTTACACATGACTGCTTCCCTTTAGCCATGACCACTTCCCTTTAGATATGATCGGTTTCCTTTAGACATGATTGGCTCCCTTTAGACATGACCGCTTTCCTTTAGACATAATCGCTTTCCTTTAGACATGACTGGCTCCCTTTGGACATGACCGCTTCCCTTTAGACATAACCGGTTCCACTAAGACACACCTGTCATTAATCTGGACAAATCTGACCGCTACTTAAGACGTCTTGACCCCCTTCCCCGTCACTTCCCCTGACGAAGCTGCATCCTGCAGTTATATGCGTGGGGCTTTCCCCACACTACTTGGGTCCCGGGACCATTCCCTTCTGACTGTATGACGGCTGATGGCTGACGGCTGACGCCACACTCTGGATTGCCTGATACGGTGATGTTCTCTCATATTTAGCCTTTTGGCTTATTTCTCTGACATTGGAATGCCCTTTTTCCTTCCACTGTGATGGTTTGAGTTGGCGAGTTTATCTTATATGCTCCATATACCATTTTAACAGGCTCGTCCCTCTGTGATAGTGGTAGCCTTGCCTTTTTATAGGGACTATTTTTGGTATTTAAACTCCGGATTTTTATATATAGACATATTAGACATAATCGCTTCCCTTTAGGCATGACTGGTTCCACTTAGACACGACCGCCTCCCTTTAGACACGACCGCCTCCCTTTAGACACAACCACCTCCCTTTAGATATGACCGCTTCCCTTTAGACATGACCGCCTCCCTTTAGACATGACCGCCTCCCTTTAGATATGACCGCTTCCCTTTAGACATGACTGGTTCCACTTAGACATGCCTGGTTCCCTTTAGACATAATCGCTTCCCTTTAGGCATGACTGGTTCCACTTAGACATGACCGCCTCCCTTTAGACACGACCGCCTCCCTTTAGACACGACCGCCTCCCTTTAGACACAACCACCTCCCTTTAGATATGACCGCTTCCCTTTAGACATGACCGCTTCCCTTTAGACATAATCGCTTCCCTTTAGACATGACCGCCTCCCTTTAGACACGACCGCCTCCCTTTAGACATGACTGGTTCCCTTTAGACATAATCGCTTCCCTTTAGGCATGACTGGTTCCACTTAGACACGACCGCCTCCCTTTAGACACGACCGCCTCCCTTTAGACACGACCGCCTCCCTTTAGACACAACCACCTCCCTTTAGATATGACCGCTTCCCTTTAGACATGACCGCTTCCCTTTAGACATAATCGCTTCCCTTTAGACATGACCGCCTCCCTTTAGACACGACCGCCTCCCTTTAGACATGACCGCCTCCCTTTAGATATGACCGCCTCCCTTTAGATATGACCGCCTCCCTTTAGATATGACCGCTTCCCTTTAGACATGTTCCTTGTATCTTTGGTCCACCGTAAATACCAAAGTGCCAACTACTACGCCAGTCTTATAGAAGCAGAACTATCGGTTACGGCAACCACAACTTTGTATATAAGACGATTTGTCTCTAGTCATATTCCAGTCACTCAATAATTTGTTAGAAAACAACGCCAGCAGAGACCCTTCCAATCTTGTACACAAAAGGTTAATCTATCTATATCCATCCACCGAGAATGCCAGAAGGTGCGTGTATCTATCATCTGCTTCGTCTCTAACCTCCCAGCAATCAACTAGAGGTTTCTTCCTTTTCTCGAGGGTAGGGGTTAGAAACCTTTACATTGATGAACAGATAATCTTACATGTTGGGCAGAAGAGTCCAGCATGTGGCTGGGGGCTCTGTTGTCCCCCCTGAGGCCTGTGGAAACATCACACTGTCTGCATGCAGTCTCTTCCCGTCCCTCAGGAGATGCCCTTTCACTTAATCTTCTAACTGCAAACATTCAATTTCAGCCATTTTTCCTCTAGAAATAAATCTGACTCACTCGCTGCTCGGGATTTATCTCCTCCTTGGGAATATTGAGTGTTTATCTGTTTTTCTTTTAATGGATTGATAATGTTTTCTCTTTTTTTTCAATGGACAGAAATGAACTGAGGCTTTTACCCGTCAACAATTATCTTTGAATTGAATCCCATTAACAGGGTTAAATCAGAAAAGCAATAATGTAACCAATGGAAAATGTCAGGAAAGCAAGTCGACGTCATATTTGGAATATTTTCTATCGCGTTGGTCAAGTTGATAGAGGTAAAAAGTCAAAATTACCATAACTAGAGATGTTACCACTATTCGAAGTAGTTGCCTCAGTTTGACCGATTGGAAGAGAAGTTTTAACCTTTTCGGCAGAGATATGAACATTTTTGAAAATTAAAATTTTGGAGTATGATTTGTCCGAATTTGTCTGAAAAATTTGATTCAGACGAATCAAAAGGACCTTGAAAAAACATTTAGAATTTTACGCATTCTCTCCGAAACACAATAAAAGGAGGCCGAAGGAAAAAGCTAGAAATAATACAAAAATAATATTTACATGTCCCAAACTCTCCGACCCCTCACCTCCTCACCTTTCCTTCTGGTAGATCCACATTTTTTTGTGAAATTTGTGGCAAATTTGATTTGGAACAAGCCAAATTGTTCATCTCTTCTCGTGGATAATTTAGTCAATTACTTGGAATAAACATTAATGAAGATGTAAAAGTTAAGTAATTTTTTTTTCTACTCATATACAATATTGCAATGTTTTAACTTTTTTTTCACTGGCTGTAATGCATTTCATAACCAGTAGGTGGCCAAACAATGATAACTACAAAATACACATCTCCTGACAGAGTGTCTTAAAATTATGTTTTTTGTTTTTTTATAAAACTAGTAATTTTGTTCCTAGCATGTTCACAGTTTAGGATATGTAGCGCTAAGCGGAAAGAAAATGCCCATCACTACATAACCTATTGTTTTCATATTGGTGCTAGGAACTTTTCATGGTTCATATCTAATTTCTATGTTTGCAGACAGCTTCTTACCTATGGATTGGCCTCCTTTCTCTGAGAGCCCCAAAGCAATGAGGGCCACCATAAGGGCATGTACCCTAAAACTGATGACACCCCTACCAGGTTGGCGCTGCCATTTTGCTTCTCATAATTAAGAGATTTCACTTGTAATTTTGCCTGAAGAATGGAAAATATCTCTAGCTACCTCCATGGTTTTACATGGAGGACATTTCACGTGCCATAGATATTTACATTTTTGTACCTACTGTAGATCCCATTATACTTCTAAATATGGTGGTGATTTTCTTTAGCTCCTGCTCCTCTCCATTCCTGAGATGTGGCCCCCTCTTTTCCCTGTATAGAAATGTAGTCTTTTTAGCCCAAACAGTTTTTATATATTTTTTTCCTTTTTTTTATATATATATATATTTTTACCTATTCGGGGTTATATACCCGTTTTACACATTTTTATATATGTTGGGGTATATAACTCTTGAAAGCACCAATTCGGCATTTTTATTTATTTATTGCATCGCTAGAGTGGTGCGATACAACCAATAGTAACGCTGTTCCTGGATAAACAGATCCTTTTCGGTAATCTTAAATAATTATTTTTAAAGGGAATTTATAATCCAAATCCTATTGCTAAAATCAAGTTTTTGTGTTACATTTATATTTTTTCATTTTTATCATAATCTATATTAAAAAAATCTTCACACTTTCTGTTTTTTATAGGATTGCTTTTTGCTGTCTCATTATCATCAAAGAAAGGATTATAATGACATGCAACATCTCTCTACACAGTATACTGTAGCTGTAAATATACTCCATTCACTCTAGGTGATGTTTTGGCTTCTTTTTCTCTGCTTCTCTTTACAATGACCTTTGCACACGCTCATTAGATGCTTCAATACAAAAGAAAGGGCCTATTGCTGCTAATGTACATGTGCATTTACTGAAAAAAAAAAGAAGAAAACAGTAGGAGCTAAGAAATGTAGGAGCTAAGAAATGCCTCCCAGTGGGCAGGGTGAAAATTGCAAGATTACTCATTTCTTTAAATACTGGTCCTGATATGAAAAATAACACAAACGCCAAAAATTTTAAAAAAAGCAAAAACTTGTAACATAAAATCCTTACACAGCAGATTATTTTCTGAAGACGCATCCCAATACCATGTAATGAGAAGAGTTACCAAAGGCAAATTTCTCTGCATAAATTGAAGACTTTTGTCATCACAGACATAATTATAATGACAGGTAACACCTCCCTGCACAATTATAGCAAAGTAACAAAGCAAACAAGGACAGAAAAGAGATATGGAGACAATAGTGATCACTTCACATGATTTTTATTTATTTAAACAACGAAACTAAGCCACAAAGAAAATTCAAAAACGTTTTAAAAGCACCAAAATTGGCTATGATACAACAAATCATCTAGTCTATACAAAGACCAGGGGTACCTATTGTGTGGTTACCAATCAGTGGTACATAGCAAAGTACACATCAATCACAGTAGGTGATGTCTCTGCTTCTTCTTCTCCCCTTCCCTTCACAATGACCTTTTCACACGCTCATTAGATGCTTCGCTACAAAAGATAGGGTCTATTGCTGCTAATGTGCAAGTGCAGGAAAGCCCCCAGTGGCCAGTGTGAGAATTGCAAGATTGCTGATTTTTCTACATATTGATGATAATATGAAAAATAATAATAATAAAAAAAATGCCAAAAAAATTACATAAAAATCTTATATAAACGGTAGGTTATTTTCTGAAGACACATACCAATGCCATACAGTGAGAAGACAAATGTCTCCGCAGAAGTGATTTTTGTCACGCAGGTAGCTACACAAATAGTTAAACAGCTGACGGAGCCCAGCCGGCCTTGTGGGGTTAAATGATAAAGTATCTAGCATCTGTGACACTTCAGAGCAATAACATATAAACACTTTTTTTTTAAATGAGAGGAGGGCAGTAAGTAGGAGATCAATAAATCACTAGGATTTTAATGAGATGTACCAACCGCAGGCTTTAACCTTGCTCATAATGGGGTTAACAGCAGTAATTCTTATTGACAGTGCAGGCTCCCCCATTCTTAATGACCTAATCAATACTTGTACTCATCTTAATTTTCATCTAATTGCTCTTTAACGACGCCGGATAATGGCGCGCCTCTAGTGAAATGGAAAGCCCGGGCAAGAGATTGTAAAATCTCAGCATGAAAAGGCAACGATCATGTTAATCAAATGCTTATCACCTAGCCATAAAGCTCCGTATTTATAAAATGAGACACGCTTTACCCCTAATTAATCCTTAATTACTTAAGATATCTAATTGGTACTTAAAATCGAAAATACATTTTATAAAGTACGGTAGTTGAAAAAATAAATAAATAAAAAAAATTGTGTGCAGCCTTTTAAAATGTTTTAGAACGGCTCACGAGGGCCAGAAAATAAATCTTGGTTACTATTATGTATCTCGGTAGTCAAGGCTGTGAGATATTAGCCTATATTTTACATTTATTATTAAAATAGCTCTCCGGAACGGGAGCACGGGACTCGTGGATACCGCACGCATCGTTTTTGTCATCTGTAACCACGGAGACACATTGGTCTGCACAGGAGCTGTAAACACAAAATGGTTTGAGATTTTTAATTAAGACTAATTGCAAAGTTACCTTGTTTTTCAGTTTGGATGCAGAGGAGCAGTACAAAGTGGATATATTCTTTAACGGGATAGTGGATATATTCTTTAAAGGGATAGCAGAATAATGTAACGTTTTTAATGTCTGATGCAGAAAATTCAATGATTTTCGACTATATAAGGCTACTTTCACACTAGCGTTAACTGCAAACCGTCACAAACCGTCTTTTTTCAGAAAAAACGCATCCTGCAAAAGTGCTTGCAGGATGCGTTTTTTCACCATAGACTTGTATTGGCGACGCATTGCGACGGATTGTCATATGTCGTGTACGTCGTACGACGTATGCGTCGAAATTTTGCGACACGTCGTCGGCAAAAAGCGTTGATTGTAATGTTTTTTGTCTCCGCCTCAAAAACGTGTCGCGACGCATCCTGTGGCATGCGTCATTGGCTACAATGGAAGCCTATGAGCGACGGATGCGTCGGGACACGTCGTACGACGCAATGCAGCGCTGCAATACGTTTTTTACACTGAGCATGCTCAGAAGCAGGATTTTGTTACCAATTGGCCAGACACCCCCAAATCTATATAAACCAGGCCTGGGCCTTCAACCCCACATATGCCAACAAGAAGACAGAGAGAGAAGAAGCGTGCCAGCAAGACCCCAGCGTGCCAGCAAGACCCCGGCCTGCCAGCAAGACCCCGGCCTGCCAGCTACACTCCAACGTGCAAGCTACACTCCTGCCACACCAGACTCCAGCCACCATAGAAACAGTGTGAGTATTGCCATTTTTGTGTGCAGCCAATCAAATTTGGGTGCCTCCCATTTTAAAAACGGATCCGTCGTAAAAACGGATGCAACGGATGCAACGCATCCAGTATTTCGACGGATCCGTCGAAATGCTGTATGCGTTGCATACATTTTCCACTTTTTTTGACGCATCCGGTTTTTCTGAAAAAAGACGATTTGTGACGGTTTGCAGTTAACGCTAGTGTGAAAGTAGCCTAAGTTGAATGGCCACATTCATCACCCAATCTACAGGAGAAGATGTCCAACTGCAGAGAGCCCCACCAATCCCAAAAATGGGTGAATTAAGAATTGAGTGCTAGTGAGCATGTGCGACCACCAGTCCTATAGACAGTGGTTGCATATGAGCACTAGCCACCACTAGAGGGCGCTTCCGACATACAATTCCACATTGCACTCCATTAGACACCAGTATTCGGCAGACTCCTGGTAAGGCGGCCTTTCAAGCTATTGTAAGCAGTAGGGAAGTTAGTATAAACTACTCACATGCAAAAAAAATAGGAACTAGTGGCATATTATACAACGTAACTCTCAATATTATTCTAAAATTACCGCCAAAAATTAATGACTTAAAGTGCAAGTGCTATAGTGACACATAACATACAGCAGTCCTATTCAAACAGAATATGCTCTACCCGAAGTTCTCTCTGCCTGCATAAGAGGTTGTAAGAGTACAGTTTGGTGCCGGAATGAATTTATTATAGCCCACCTTATTAACAAGACTCCCCTGATGAATCGGATGAGAGAGGAGACGCATTGGGAGCTATTTTCCATTGGATTCCAAGGAATAAATAACATGTAGACATCCTTGAAGAGGACCATTTTATGTTACACAGGTTGGGATTGAAGAGCATTATATAGACATGGGTGAGATTGTTCCTTTTTATCTATTTGTCTCACAATACATAAGATTCTGCCATGTTTGTTTGATTCTTTCTCTTCCTCCCTACTTTTATGCATATTTACTCTTTAGGGTATCACCACCTTAAAGTAAGGATAGATACATTGCTGTCACATTGGATGACTTGTCCCTTTAAGGAGACGACAGCACATATAAAAGGTGGTTGATATCTCTTTGTAGGGTATCAGTGTCATAGAACAGAATGTACTGTTACAGGTTGATCATTTCCACCCTAGCAGGGTAATATAGTCCTCGGGCAGAGAGGAAGCATATTCTGTGTGAATAGGACTGTTGTGTGTTATGTGTCACTATAGCACTTGCACTTTCAGTCATTAATTTTTGTGGGTAATTTTAGAGTAACATTAAAAGTTACGTGTTGTAATATACCACTAATTGCTAACACTTCATGCTAAAAGTCACTTTACAGCACGTACATACAATAATTATTCAGAATTGTACAGAAAGAAGCATCAGATATATAAACAGCAGTCAGTATATTAGATGAGGGAAACAGAGAACGGGCACTTTGAAATCACTACTGATACAAAATGAGCTGAAGGCCTCTCTCTCCAGCAGGAGTCCTCACAGCAGGACAGGCCTTGGCCAAGCTCCATGTTTCCCAGAAAAATGAACCTATTATTCAGGTCATGCTGATTTACCCTGACTGAGAAGAGAAAGTGAAAATGGCCATTTACCAGCATATATTTTACTATGTAAAGTCTGTGTAACCATTCTCATGGTCAATGAATATAATATCTAGGTATCACATAATCTACACTATCTATCTATCTATCTATCTATCTATCTATCTATCTATCTATCTATCTATCTATCTATCTATCTATCTATCTATCTATCTATCTAGCCAAAGAGTGGCATGTACAGTAGATACAGGACCCATCAGAGGGAGGTCACCTTGCTGTGGTTGATGCGCATGCATGAATTGGCTAATTTATGCGCTAAGAACCTTAATTTTTCCAAGTACATTTTTAATAGTAGCACAGTCTAGTTCTAATGTTTTCAGTGTTTTTACATGGCCTAACTTATGCAGAGTGCTGCTGTGTTCTCTTTTTTTCTATATAGTGCAGTCATCGCAGCTTGTACAGTGGCATGTACAGTAGAACAGGGACCCATCAGATTTAGGTCACCTTGCCGTGGTTGATGGGCATACATCAATTGACCAAATTATGCGCTAAGAACCTTTTTTTTGTAAGTACATCTTTTGGAATAGTAACATAGTCTAGATTCAATGTTTTTAATGTTTTCAGTGTTTTCACATGGCCTAACTTATGCATATTGCTGCTGTGTTCTCTTTTTCTATCTTCTATCTATCTATTATCTATCTATCATCTATTTATCTATTATCTATCTATCTATCTATCTATCTATCATTTATCATCTATCTATCTATCTGTCTATCTATCTATCTATCTATTTATATAATCTATCTATGTATTATCTATCTATGGATCTATCTATCTATCTATCTATCTATGGATCTATCTATCTATCTATCTATCTATCTATCTATCTATCTATCTATCTATCTATCTGTCTGTCTATCTATTATTTATCATCTGTCTATCTATCTATTATTTATCATCTATCTATCTATCTATCTATCTATCTATTATCTATCTATCTGTCTTTTATCATCTATCTACACTACCGTTCAAAAGTTTAGGGTCACCCTGACAATTTAGTGTTTTCCATGAAAACTCATACTTTTATTAATCATGAGTTGCTAAATGATTTAAAAATCTAGTCCAGATATTGACAAGGTTCGAAAAAAGGATTTTTATTTGAAATCATAATTTTCTCCTTCAAACTTCGCTTTCGTCAAAGAATGCTCCCTGTGCAGCAATTCCAGCATTGCAGACCTTTGGCATTCTAGCAGTTAATTTGCTGAGGTAATCTGTAGAAATTTCACCCCATGCTTCCAGAAGCCCCTCCACAAGTTGGTTTGGCTTGATGGGCACTTTTTCGTACCATACGGTCAAGCTGCTCCCACAACAGCTCCATGGGGCTGCGATCTGGTGACTGTGCTGGCCACTCCATTATAGATAGAATACCAGCTGCCTGATTCTTCCCTAAATACTTCTTGCATAATTTGGAGATGTGCTTTGGGTCATTGTCCTGTTGTAGGATGAAATTGGTTCCAATCAAGCGCTGTCCACAGGGTATGGCATGGCATTGCAAAATGGAGTGATAGTCTTCCTTATTTAAAATCCCTTTTATCTTGTACAAATCTCCCACTTTACCAGCACCAAAGCAACCCCAGACCATCACATTACCTCCACCATGCTTGACAGATGGCGTCAGGCACTCTTCCAGCACCTTTTCAGTTGTTCTGCGTTTCACAAATGTTCTTCTGTGTGATCCAAACACCTCAAACTTGGATTTGTCTGTCCATAACACTTGTTCCAATCTTCCTCTGTCCAATGTCTTTGTTCTTTTGCCCATATTAATCTTTTCCTTTTATTAGACAGTCTCAGATATGGCTTTTTCTTTGCCACTCTGAACTGAAGGCCAGCATCCCGGAGTCGCCTCTTCACTGTAGACGTTGACAGTGGTGTTTTGCGTGTACTATTTAATGAAGGTGCCAGTTGAGGACCTGTGAGGCGTTGATTTCTCAAACTACAGACTCTAGTGTACTTGTCTTGTTGCTCAGTTGTGCAGCGGGGCCTCCCACTTCTCTTTCTACTCTGGTTAGAGCCTGTTTGCGCTCTCCTCTGAAGGGAGTAGTACACACTGTTGTAGGAAATCTTCAGTTTCTTGGCAATTTCTCGCATAGAATAGCCTTCATTTCTAAGAACAAGAATAGACTGTTGAGTTTCACATGAAAGTTCTTTTTTTCGGGCCATTTTGAGAGTTTAATGGAACCAACAAATGTAATGCTCCACATTTTCAACTGGCTCAAAGGAAGGTCCGGTTTATAGGTTCTCTAATCAGCCAAACTGTTTTCAGCTGTGCTAACATACTTGCACAAGGATTTTCAAGGGTATTCTAACCATCCATTAGCCTTCTTACGCAGTTAGTAAACACAAAGTACGAAAAGAACACTGGAGTGATGGTTCTTGGAAATGGGCCTCTATACACCTACAGTATGAAGATATTACATTACAAACCAGACGTGTGCAGCTAGAATAGTCATTTACCACATTAACAATGTATAAAGTGTATTTCTGAATCATTTAATGTTAGCTTCATTGGAAAAAACTGTGCTTTTCTTTAAAAAATAAGGACATTTCTAAGTGACCCTAAACTTTTGAACGGTAGTGTATCTATCTATCTATCTATCTATCTATCTATCTATCTATCTATCTATCTATCTATTATTTATCATCTATCTATCTATTATTTATCATCTATGTATCTATCTATGTATCTATCTATCTATCCATCTTTCTGGATCTATCTATCTATCTATCTATCTATCTATCTATCTATCTATCTATCTATCTATCTATCTATCCATCTATCTATCTGTCTTTCTGTATCTATCTAGAGGTGGGCACAGACTGTAGAGACCCCTGTGCAAGAACTCTGTTGGACGCCCTTCTTTTCTCATAGCTTATCTAACAAGCACATAGTTTTCTCTAAAGCCCCCTATACACATTAGTCTAATGTCAGCCAGATCTACTGATATCAATGGGCTCAGCCGACAGTCTATGGGAGCACTGGGTAATTGATTGTCAGGGGAATCCATCAGCAAACATTCCTAGCAGCGAATCTCTCATACAGGACTGTTCAGCCGAGCGAGCCGCACTGTGTATGGGAATGATGATGGAGATAACTGATAGCCGAATAATCGGCCGGACTATCGTTTGACTGGCAGGCATTCAATGTGTATGGTATGCTTAATTTCCAGTAAGAGGATATCTCTAATAATTTTATGAAATGTGTTTAAATATGTAATTTATATGATATCATGCCAAAACTTCTATTAAGTATACCAAATAATCTAAATAATATTTTGACTTATTGCCAAGGAATAGAATATATTCCTGATATTTTAATTTACAAATAGTAATATATATGCTTTTTAATTTTTTTTTGTTAAAAGTTGGCTACATGGTCCACTTGCCCCATTATGTGATTTTTTAAGCGCTGTTGTTCACTTCATGTCCACTAGGAGGCAACAGAGTACACTATTTTGTTCCAGCAGATGTCAGCCCTGACTGTCAGCCCTGATTGTGTTTGTCATCCTATTGTGAAATCATCCTATATCACACTTGTCACTTCAAAGACGCTATATGTTGATCTAGGTGAGGGATCCACTTAAACAACATGAACATCAAAACCAGTGTAAATATTTGACATTCAAGAACTATCTGTCAAATGCTCCTCTGGCTTCTTGCCCACAAAGAACCATTTTTTAACAATAACACTATAAAAGAAAGAACATTCGGTATTCTGGGAAACACATGGTGGACTCATTGGAAATAATGATTGCTTAGACAGTGTAGACACAAATACTGTTTAATTAAACGACTGCTTATAAACACATAAATGTAGCAGAGCTCAATTTGCCATTTAACTTTTTTTTTGCCTGGACAATATATGTGGAGGCTTGTTACATTGTTTTTGAGAAGGTTGATAGATTTATTCCAGCAAAGTACTGATAAAATAAACTAATGCCACCATATAGTACCGAAAAATAGTACTATAGAGTACACATATGATGTAGTTAATATAGTGTTTATGGAGCGCCTCCACGTTAGGGGAATGGGGTACTCGGTACCGGGTCCTTCGGTTCTCGATGGAGATGTCACGGTGGCCCGACCCGGCCCGCGGTCCTTCGAGGGGCGTCCAATGAAATGAAGAGTTTCTATGAGAATAGTGTTCGTGACTCCAACTGTGGTATTCGGTCAGGGTGACCGACGCTGCTTAGGGGTCCGCTGGGGTGATGTTATGGCAGCTAGACACAGGTGAAGTATGTCCCCAGGGCTTCCCAGAGTGTAGATGGTGGATGGTGGATGATGTAAGGCGCAGTGAATAACGAGAACCCCATGTTGCAGTCTCTATCTTTACTGAAGGCTTCAGTGTCCACAGTCCAGGGCACCAGATCACAGGGCAGGCAGAGTCCGGCCGGTCCAAAGGCAAATCCAGAGTTCCCCTTATCCAGGTGGAAATCAGTAGCCTTCCTCTAGCGCCTGAGTGTTGTAGTCCCTCCCTGCGGAGCTTCTCGGTGAGGTCCTGTCCTCACAACTATTGTAGATGTAATGTCTCTTTCTCTCTGTCCCCCTGATGGATAGGATAGGACAAACCCATATGACTGATGGCCTGAGGCTTTTTACAGGGACCCTATCATGCCCCGGCCCCCACAAGTTGCCACCATGCCTCCTGGGTATATGGTCGGGCAGCCAACGTGGAATTAAGTGTCTTGCCAGTCTCTGAAGTAAAGCATAGAGATCCTTACTCCCTCGGTGTTCTGGCTACCGGCTTCTGCGCCTCAGAAAGGAGGCAGCCTTTTACAGGGCAGAACTCCCTCTGGTTTCCTCTCCTTTTGCTATGACTTTGTTTCTCACTCACTACAAGACAATTCCCTTCTGATATCTCTTTCTTAGGATGCTGCCGCACGTGGGGCAGGCGCAGCTCCGTGGACCCTCATCCTCCGCAGACCTCAGTCTGTATCTGGCTCCCTCTCACTCCAGCCAGCTTCTCTCTCACTTCCTGTCCAGACTACCACTTTTACCTAATTGTGAGGAGTGCCCTAATAGATAGAAGCATGGCTCCCCCTGGCGGCCTAGAGTGTGAAATGTGCTGTGTGGTTTGTGATACCTGGTAAGGTGATCTCCTTTATTGCCTTCAGACGTAACACCACTCCCCCTGGTGGAAGAATGACAATACTGCAACGACCAGGACCCTGGGGCGCTGCATTTACACTGTACCTTGAAAAAGTGTTCATATCTCGTGAACTTTTTCACACTTTTTCACATTATACTCACAAACTTAAATGTATTTTCTAGAAATTTGACGTGATATATCAGCACTAAGTAGATTTCTAATTATTTTAACAATATAAATTTGTAAGTTGTGGGGTGCCTTTGTATTCAGCTGTCATGATCTGGTAATTCAGTACCACAATGGACATAGGAGTCAGAGCACATACAGTGACCTGACAATAACCCAAAAACAAAGAACGAGCTCTGAGACGTGGAAACTCTGATGACCGCAATCCCTAATCCTCTCCAACCACACACTAGAGGCAGCCGTGGATTGCGCCTAACGCTCCCTATGCAACTCGGCACAGCCTGAGAAACTAGCTAGCCTGAAGATAGAAAATAAGCCTACCTTGCCTCAGAGAAGTACCCCAAAGGAAAAGGCAGCCCCCACATATAATGACTGAGTTAAGATGAAAAGACAAACGTAGAGATGAAATAGATTTAGCAAAGTGAGGCCCGACTTTCTGAACAGAGCGAGGATAGGAAAGGTAACTTTGCGGTCAACACAAAAACCCTACAAACAACCACGCAAAGGGGGCAAAAAGACCCTCCGTACCGAACTAACGGCACAGAGGTACACCCTCTGCGTCCCAGAGCTTCCAGCAAGCACGAGAAAACAAATAAGCAAGCTGGAGAGAAAAAAACAGCAAACAAAAAGCAAAAGCGGAACTTAGCTATGCAGAGCAGCAGGCCACAGGAACGATCCAGGAGGAAACAGGTCCAATACTAGAACATTGACTGGAGGCCAGGATCAAAGCACTAGGTGGAGTTAAATAGAGCAGCACCTAACGACTTCACCACATCACCTGAGGAAGGAAACTCAGAAGCCGCAGTACCACTTTCCTCCACCAACGGAAGCTCACAGAGAGAATCAGCCGAAGTACCACTTGTGACCACAGGAGGGAGCTCTGCCACAGAATTCACAACAGTACCCCCCCCTTGAGGAGGGGTCACCGAACCCTCACCAGAGCCCCCAGGACGACCAGGATGAGCCATATGAAAGGCACGAACAAGATCGGGAGCATGGACATCAGAGGCAAAGACCCAGGAATTATCTTCCTGAGCATAACCCTTCCACTTAACCAGATACTGGAGTTTCCGTCTTGAAACACAAGAATCCAAAATCTTCTCCACAATATACTCCAACTCCCCCTCCACCAAAACCGGGGCAGGAGGATCAACAGATGGAACCATAGGTGCCACGTATCTCCGCAACAATGACCTATGGAATACGTTATGTATGGAAAAAGAATCTGGAAGGGTCAGACGAAAAGACACAGGATTAAGAACCTCAGAAATCCTATACGGACCAATGAAACGAGGTTTAAACTTAGGAGAGGAAACCTTCATAGGAATATGACGAGAAGATAACCAAACCAAATCCCCAACACGAAGTCGGGGACCCACACAGCGTCTGCGATTAGCGAAACGTTGAGCCTTCTCCTGGGACAAGGTCAAATTGTCCACTACATGAGTCCAAATCTGCTGCAACCTGTCCACCACAGTATCCACACCAGGACAGTCCGAAGACTCAACCTGCCCTGAAGAGAAATGAGGATGGAACCCAGAGTTGCAGAAAAACGGCGAAACCAAGGTAGCCGAGCTGGCCCGATTATTAAGGGCGAACTCAGCCAAAGGCAAAAAGGACACCCAGTCATCCTGATCAGCAGAAACAAAGCATCTCAGATATGTTTCCAAGGTCTGATTGGTTCGTTCGGTCTGGCCATTAGTCTGAGGATGGAAAGCCGAGGAAAAAGACAAGTCAATGCCCATCCTACCACAAAAGGCTTGCCAAAACCTCGAAACAAACTGGGAACCTCTGTCAGAAACGATATTCTCTGGAATGCCATGTAAACGAACCACATGCTGGAAGAACAATGGCACCAAATCAGAGGAGGAAGGTAATTTAGACAAGGGTACCAAATGGACCATCTTAGAGAAGCGATCACAGACAACCCAAATGACTGACATCTTTTGAGAGACGGGAAGATGTGAAATAAAATCCATAGAGATATGTGTCCAAGGCCTCTTCGGGACCGGCAAGGGGAAAAGCAACCCACTGGCACGAGAACAGCAGGGCTTAGCCCGAGCACAAATCCCACAGGACTGCACAAAAGTACGCACATCCCGCGACAGAGATGGCCACCAAAAGGATCTAGCCACTAACTCTCTGGTACCAAAGATTCCAGGATGACCAGCCAACACCGAACAATGAACCTCAGAGATAACTTTATTCGTCCACCTATCAGGGACAAACAGTTTCTCCGCTGGGCAACGATCAGGTTTATTAGCCTGAAATTTTTGCAGCACCCGCCGCAAATCAGGGGAGATGGCAGACACAATTACTCCCTCTTTGAGGATACCCGCCGGCTCAGATAAACCCGGAGAGTCGGGCACAAAACTCCTAGACAGAGCATCCGCCTTCACATTTTTAGAGCCCGGAAGGTACGAGATCACAAAGTCAAAACGGGCAAAAAACAGCGACCAACGAGCCTGTCTAGGATTCAACCGCTTGGCAGACTCGAGATAAGTCAAGTTCTTATGATCAGTCAAGACCACCACACGATGCTTAGCTCCTTCAAGCCAATGACGCCACTCCTCGAATGCCCACTTCATGGCCAGCAACTCTCGATTACCCACATCATAATTTCGCTCAGCAGGCGAAAACTTCCTGGAAAAGAAGGCGCATGGTTTCATCACCGAGCAATCAGAACTTCTCTGCGACAAAACAGCCCCTGCTCCAATCTCAGAAGCATCAACCTCGACCTGGAACGGAAGCGAAACATCTGGTTGACACAACACAGGGGCAGAAGAAAAACGACGCTTCAACTCTTGAAAAGCTTCCACAGCAGCAGAAGACCAATTGACCACATCAGCACCCTTCTTGGTTAAATCGGTCAATGGTTTAGCAATACTAGAAAAATTGCAGATGAAGCGACGATAAAAATTAGCAAAGCCCAGAAACTTTTGCAGACTTTTCAGAGATGTCGGCTGAGTCCAATCATGGATGGCTTGGACCTTAACAGGGTCCATCTCGATAGTAGAAGGGGAAAAGATGAACCCCAAAAATGAAACCTTCTGAACACCAAAGAGACACTTTGATCCCTTCACAAACAAAGAATTAGCACGCAGGACCTGGAACACCGTTCTGACTTGCTTCACATGAGACTCCCAATCATCCGAAAAGATCAAAATGTCATCCAAGTACACAATCAGGAATTTATCCAGGTACTCTCGGAAGATGTCATGCATAAAGGACTGAAACACTGATGGAGCATTGGCAAGTCCGAATGGCATTACTAGATACTCAAAATGGCCCTCGGGCGTATTAAATGCAGTTTTCCATTCATCGCCTCGCTGAATACGCACAAGATTATACACACCACGAAGATCTATCTTGGTGAACCAACTAGCCCCCTTAATCCGAGCAAACAAATCAGATAACAACGGCAAGGGGTACTGAAATTTAACCGTGATCTTATTTAGAAGGCGGTAATCTATACACGGTCTCAGCGAACCATCCTTCTTGGCTACAAAAAAGAACCCTGCTCCTAATGGCGACGATGACGGGCGAATATGCCCCTTCTCCAAGGACTCCTTCACATAACTCCGCATAGCGGCGTGCTCAGGCACAGATAAATTAAACAGTCGACCTTTTGGGAATTTACTACCAGGAATCAAATCGATAGCACAATCACAATCCCTATGCTGAGGTAGGGTATCGGACTTGGGCTCATCAAATACATCCCGGTAATCAGACAAGAACTCTGGAACCTCAGAAGGGGTGGATGACGAAACAGTCAGAAATGGGACATCACCATGTACCCCCTGACAACCCCAGCTGGACACAGACATGGATTTCCAATCTAATACTGGATTATGGACTTGTAGCCATGGCAACCCCAATACGACCACATCATGCAGATTATGCAACACCAGAAAGCGAATAACCTCCTGATGTGCAGGAGCCATGCACATGGTCAGCTGGGTCCAGTACTGAGGCTTATTCTTGGCCAAAGGCGTAGCATCAATTCCTCTCAATGGAATAGGACACTGCAAGGGCTCCAAGAAAAACCCACAACGCCTAGCATACTCCAAGTCCATCAAATTCAGGGCAGCGCCTGAATCCACAAATGCCATGACAGAATACGATGACAAGGAGCAGATCAAGGTAACGGACAGAAGAAATTTTGACTGTACCGTACCAATGGTGGCAGACCTAGCGAACCGCTTAGTGCGCTTAGGACAATCAGAGATAGCATGAGTGGAATCACCACAGTAGAAACACAGCCCATTCAGACGTCTGTGTTCTTGCCGTTCAACTCTGGTCAAAGTCCTATCGCACTGCATAGGCTCAGGTTTAAGCTCAGGTAATACCGCCAAATGGTGCACAGATTTACGCTCACGCAAGCGTCGACCGATCTGAATGGCCAAAGACATAGACTCATTCAGACCAGCAGGCATAGGAAATCCCACCATGACATCCTTAAGGGCTTCAGAGAGACCTTTTCTGAAAATAGCTGCGAGCGCACCTTCATTCCATTGAGTGGGTACGGACCACTTTCTAAATCTCTGACAATATACCTCTATCTCATCCTGACCCTGACACAGAGCCAGCAAATTTTTCTCTGCCTGATCCACTGAATTAGGCTCATCGTACAGCAATCCGAGCGCCAGAAAAAACGCATCAACATTACTCAATGCAGGATCTCCTCGTGCAAGGGAAAATGCCCAGTCTTGAGGGTCGCCACGCAAAAAAGAAATAATAATTCTCACTTGTTGAACTGGGTCACCAGAGGAGCAAGGTTTCAAGGCCAGAAACAGTTTGCAATTATTTTTGAAATTCACAAACTTGGCTCTATCACCATAAAACAAATCAGGAATAGGAATTCTTGGTTCTAACATAGGCTTCTGAACCACCAAATCTTGAATCTTTTGTACATTTATAACGAGATTATCCATTGAAGAGCACAGACCCTGAATGTCCATGTCCACACCTGTGTCCTGAACCACCCAAATGTCTAGGGGAAAAAAAAAGGCAAAACACAGTGCAGAGAAAAAAAAATGGTCTCAGAACTTCTTTTTTCCCTCTATTGAGAATCATTAGTACTTTTGGCCTCCAGTACTGTCATGATCTGGTAATTCAGTACCACAATGGACATAGGAGTCAGAGCACATACAGTGACCTGACAATAACCCAAAAACAAAGAACGAGCTCTGAGACGTGGAAACTCTGCTGACCGCAATCCCTAATCCTCTCCAACCACACACTAGAGGCAGCCGTGGATTGCGCCTAACGCTCCCTATGCAACTCGGCACAGCCTGAGAAACTAGCTAGCCTGAAGATAGAAAATAAGCCTACCTTGCCTCAGAGAAATACCCCAAAGGAAAAGGCAGCCCCCACATATAATGACTGAGTTAAGATGAAAAGACAAACGTAGAGATGAAATAGATTTAGCAAAGTGAGGCCCGACTTTCTGAACAGAGCGAGGATAGGAAAGGTAACTTTGCGGTCAACACAAAAACCCTACAAACAACCACGCAAAGGGGGCAAAAAGACCCTCCGTACCGAACTAACGGCACGGAGGTACACCCTCTGCGTCCCAGAGCTTCCAGCAAGCACGAGAAAACAAATAAGCAAGCTGGACAGAAAAAAACAGCAAACAAAAAGCAAAAGCGGAACTTAGCTATGCAGAGCAGCAGGCCACAGGAACGATCCAGGAGGAAACAGGTCCAATACTAGAACATTGACTGGAGGCCAGGATCAAAGCAATAGGTGGAGTTAAATAGAGCAGCACCTAACGACTTCACCACATCACCTGAGGAAGGAAACTCAGAAGCCGCAGTACCACTTTCCTCCACCAACGGAAGCTCACAGAGAGAATCAGCCGAAGTACCACTTGTGACCACAGGAGGGAGCTGTGCCACAGAATTCACAACATTCAGCCCCCTGTAGTCTGATACCACTAAATAAAATCCTGAGTGACCTATTGTCTCCAGAAGTCACAAAATTCATAAATTGACTCCACCTGTGTGTAATTTATTCTCAGTATAACTACAGTTTTTCTGTGAAGACCTCAAAGGTTTGTTTCAGAACTCTATTAAACCAATAGCATCATGAAAACCAAGGGACACACCAGACAGGTCAAGGATAAGGTTGTGGAGAAGGATAAAGAAGGATTAGGTTCTGAAAAATAGCCCAAACTCTGAACATGTCATGGAGTACTGGTCAATCCATTATCCAAAAAATGGAAAAAGTATGGCACAACTGCAATCCTACCAAGACATGGCCATCCACCGAACCTGACAACCCAAGCAAGGAAAGCTCTAATTCTAAAATCAGCCAAGAGGTCCATGGTCACCCTGGAGGAGCTGCAGGTGGGAGAATCTGTCCGCAGGACAACTACTAGTCGTATACTCCACAAATCTGACCTGTATGGAAAATTGGCAAGAAGACATTTTTGAAAGTCAGACATAAGAAGGTCTGTTTCCAGTTTGCCAAAATCCATGCCAGCATGTGGAAGAAGGTGCTTTGGCCAGATGAGGCCAAACTGAAACTTTTTTTGGTAAATGCAAACGCTATCTGTGGCAGAAAACTCACACTGCACATCATTCTAAAAAAAATACCATACCCTCTGTCAAATAAGGTGGTAGCGACATCATGCTTAGGGGATGCTTTTCTTCAGTAGGGACAGGAAAGCTGGTCAGAAATGATGATAAGATGTTTTAAGCTAAATACAGGGCAATCCTGGAGGAAAACTTGTAGAGGCTGCAGAAAAACATGAAACTGGAACGTAGGTTAACGTTCCAGCAGGACAACAACCCTAAACATTCTGCAAGAGCTACAATGGAATGGTTTACATCAAAACATATTGATGTTTGAATGGCCCAGTCACAGTCCAGACCCAAAGCCCATTGACAATCTGTGGCAAGACATGAAAATTGCTATTCACAGACGCCTCCATCCAAATTTTACTGTGGGAATGTGCAAAGAAGAATGGGAGAAAATGTCAGCCTCTAGATCTGCAAAGCTGGTAGATACAGACACCAAAAGACTTGCAGCAGTAATTGCAGCGAAAGGTGGTCCTACAAAGTATTGACTCGGGGATTGAATACAAATATGCATCACAATTTTCAGATTTATATGTTTAAAATAATTAGAAAATCTTGTGTCATTTCCTTTAAGTTTCACAAATATTTGTTACTTATATTCCATCACATAACTTTCCAATAAAATTCATTTGTGGGTGTAACATGAAAAAATGTAGAAAAGTTCACTTTCACTTTTGCAAGGCACTGTAAAACAGTGCTAAAGACAGAGGTTTTTACCCTTTATCAGAGCAATGTAGGAGACTCGTTGTCATGTGACAAAGGTCTCTTTATATGGTCGACATCGACATATGGTGTAGTTACAGCTAACATGTGTAAACCTTAGAGGTTTACACGTTAGCTGTTCTCATTTAGACTTCTGGTCCAAATCCAGACTCCAGTTCAAAACCCTCACACTGACATACAAAGCCATCCACAACCTGTCTCCTCCATACATCTGTGACATGGTCTCCCGGTACCTACCTACACGCAACCTCCGATCCTCTCAAGACCTCCTTCTCTACTCCCCTCTCATCTCTTCTTCCCATAACCGCATCCAAGACTTCTCCTGTGCTTCCCCCATACTCTGGAACTCTCTACCCCAACACATCAGACTTGCGCCTACCATAGAAACCTTCAAAAAGAACCTGAAGACTCATCTCTTCCGACAAGCCGACAGCCTGCAGTGATCCTCAACCTACTGAACAGCCGCACAGCCAGCTCTTCCCTCTCCTAGTGTATCCTCACCAATCCCCTGCTGACTGTGAGCCCTCGCGGGCAGGGTCCTCCCTCCTTATGTACCCGTGTGCCTTGTTATCTGCTCATGTTTAATGTATTTATCTATATTTGCCTCGTATTCACATGTAAAGCGCCATGGAATAAATGGCACTATAAAAATGTATAATAATAATAATAATAATAATAATAATAATAATAAAATCCACTTTCTTTTTCCATTATCTAGGGTAGTTGCCTTAAATAGGTGGAACTAGAGAGTAAAATTCTTACCTCTGCTACTTTTGATTGTATTTATTGAATGACCCTGGCTTTGAAACACTGATTTTTACACATCTCAGTGGTTATTTTTAGCTTGTAGAATTGCACTAAGCATCAGTCTGCATCTTAATTACTTAGTTCGTTTCCACAGCACCTGATATACAGTTTGCAGCCTCATCCAAGTGTGAGATTTTTCTCATGTGGGAGTGTTTCTTTCAGTAATATAGGCTGGATGTGAAGTGAGGTCTGTGTATATCCAAAATGCTCATATATCAGCACAGCTTCTATCCTGCACTTATTTCCTCTCTATTTGCTTTCCCCTTTTTCGATGGAATGTTTTCTCTGCCCTCCCTGAGATGTTTTTTCCCATACTGTGGAGATCTGTGCACAACCTTCCACTGCCAATATCTCAAACACTGAGAGAAGGGAAGGGAAGAGCAGAGAGCAAGAGCTGTCAGAACCAGGAGATCTGATGGATTTATAACATTTTTGATAGATCACTTAACCAGAAAAAAGAATTACAGACATCTGTGGTTGCAACATTTTTAATATGAACTATTAGAACGTTGCTTTATTTTGCATGTAGGATTCAAATGAACAATAAAAATAAATTACGTGTGAAGGTGTATGTAGTCTTCAGATAGTTGGTGCTGCTTGAGCTTTTCAACGACCGGCGCACAAAGAACTCTCTATTCCTATACTTTGTGTCTAGTATCTTGATGGATGAATTGTAGCAAGTCTTGCTATATAATTACGGTATATTCCTTGCGGTAACAAAGTATCATTAAATGTACAGGGACTTTCAGGATTCTTTTCAGTAATAGTCATCTGTTACCACGTTGAGAAGACTGGGCATACAGGATTGCGGGGAACATATCTCATGCAGCTGCTGTCTGGTGCCCGGTGACTCTGTCCTCCCAGCAGGATCCTTGCATGGACAGATTGGAACAGGAGCTTCGGGATTTAATGGCGGTGGAATGTACACACCATCAAAGTGTCACGTTCTAGGGGCATCAGAGAGTTGACAGTAGGGAAGGAAAGTTTATAAATGTATTAATTAGTGTTAACTATAAAGGGCTTTTTCATTTTCATGAAAATGGACCCTGAATGCTTGCAGTCAAGTAAATGTGATTAGCTGCAGCGGTGATGCGTGATGTCATCGCTGCACCCAAAACTCAGCAACCAGTGTAGCGGGAGTAGAGAACCGACACTGGAGAAGGGGATAGTGAGTATCATTGGCTTTGTTATTTTACGATCTTGCAAGTGTCTGGGGTCCACTTTGCTCAAAGTTGAAAACAACCTTTAATTCTCCCTTAGAACTTAGTTTAAAAGTGTATTTAGCTTCAGTTTAGGCCTCTTTCACACTTCCGTTTTTTAGCTCCCGTTGAAATCCGTCGATTTTTTTCCCATAGACTTGCATTAGTTACGTATTTTGATGGATGGCCATCCGCTTCATCTGTCGGATCCGTCGGAAAATAGCGGTCTGTCGGGCGGAGAAAATGTTCAGAGGAACTTTGTTCTGCACGTCGGAAAATCCTTCAGCGACGGGTCCTGCGCTGCCCGTCGTCGGGTATAATGGAAGCCTATGGATGCAGGATCCGTCGCTGACCGTCACACACAGGAATCCAGTGACGTCTCCTGTTTTTTTATTCTGAGCATGCGGGGAAGGATTTTCTAGTCAGGGGAATCTCTCTCTCTCTCTCCAGAATTTTATACATTCAAATTCAGGTGCTGCCTAATTCGACACATCCGTTAGGAAACTGGATGCGTTACTTCCGCTTTTCACTATTTTTAAGACATCCATCAATACGTCGCAGCGACGCATTCTGACGGCCGCCTGCCGACGGAAGTTTGAAATAAGCCTTACTCTACAACCCATAAGGCCTCATTCACACGTTAGCATTTAATTTTAATATTTTTAGCCGCTCTTTTCACGTATGGCACTGATACGGAATATTCACATTTGTGATTTTTTTTTGTGGTCCGTGCAGAATCATTGAGATATTGATCCCCGAGTATGATCAATCTCGACAACAAAAGCTTATGGGTCCGTGAAAAAAAATCAGACACCTGTCTAATGTCATTCGTGTGCAAATGTATTAACTAGAGGTAACGACATATGACAAAAGGTGTTCATAGCTATTAACATTCTTCTCCTAAACAATCTTCCAAGCCAGTATGAGGGTGGCCAAATTTTGGAAATTACAGGACAATCTGTAAAAATAAGACAGTTTTTTGCCCTGTCTGTCCTAAAAATGTAAGGCGTCAGAATATTTTTACTGTAATTATCATCACTTCACTGTGAATGCAGACAACATCTCCATATTTGATTTTTGGTCAGCAGGCACACATCACTTATAATGATAATGAATTATTATGATTTTCCAGTCTGCCCATAGATTTTTAAAAAATGGTCCCAAAAAAACGTAAAGCCAAGTTGGCAACCATGACCGCTATACAGAGTAGAATGAAGCATCTTAAGGCTGCAGGACTTGCCCAAGTCCCGCAATCCCATCAAACAGCTGATTGGCTAAGGTGCCATAAGTGAACCCCCTACTGATCTGATATTGACAGTCTATCCAAAAGTGTAGCCCATCAATATTGTGATTCCATAAAAGATGAAGATGACCTATCATTGGGGTATTGGTATTTTATTATAGAAATCAATAACTTTTAAAAACTAGACAAAAATGTAAAAGAAAAAAAAAAGGTAAAAACATTCCGGTGTTAAGCGAGCAATGATATGTTGTCAGCATTAGGTGGCATTTTCCAGACCTGGCTGCAACTAACAGATGTACTGAAATATGGTAAAGTGCTTGTGATATAATATGAATGATGTTAAATGAGGATGTCTTAGTGTAAGACACTGTGTGACTTGGCAGGCATGAAGTGTACAGAAGTCAAGGAGAGGAATAGGTTTATCCTGCACAGGAAGTCTGGGGATGTGGTTTCATGGACTAAGTAAGGAGTCGTCAGCAGGATCCTGTGGTGAACTCTGGACTATGACATCTAAGATCCATTAGTTTCTAACATGAGATGCACACTATGGTAATATTGTGTGACTCCTTCACAGAGGACGGGAACTTGGCAGTGGCAGAAACCAGCTCTGCATGCAACATGCCCAGACAAAATCCGAGTGATCTATTTCATCCCGTTGGAGAAGTAAGCTGATTCCAGCTGCCCATGTCACTATACTGAGCCTTGTACAACAGAAAAGTTGTTGGACCGTCCCAAACATGCACCAGTATGACCATCAATATATAGGATTAAAAAAACAATAATAATTCTGAAGAGGAGCTATAGCACTAGACTTTTATTTTTACTGTTGTGCCTCATTCACAGGCCAGTTTTTTTTGTGAAACACATCAATTTTGATCAGTATTTTTAAATCTATTTTTAATCCATTTTTTCTTCCATGTGTCCTCTTTTGTCAGTGGCGCGGCATCCTTGCAAGCTTCTCCTAACCATTACAAAGTATAAATGGCAAGCACAAGGATGAAACATGGTTGGCACGGATTGTTTTTTTTTCGGTCACTGACCCAATTATTATTTATTTATTATGTTTTGCTCATATAGCACCACCATATTCTGCAGCACTTTATGGACATCATTGCTGGCCCCATTGAGGCTCACAATCTACATTCCCTTTCAGTGTGTCTTTGGAGTGTGGGAGGAAACCGGAGAACCAGAAGGAAATGTACGCAAACATGGGGTGAACGGGAACCAAGCGCTGCAAAGCAAAAGTGGCAACCACTAAGCCCCCATGCTGCCCAAATTTTACTTGAATGGGTCTTATTGTACAGTAGTCTTTTTATGTGGACAGTCAACAAAAAAAACCCTGACATTTGAACATGTCCATGAACTATAATTGGTATGTGCTCTATCTGAAAAAAAAAGACAGAATATGCATATAAATCACCTACATGTGAATAGGGTCTTATGCCCATATACTTTCTAAAGGTTTTTTTTATAATAATGGGAATGCATCATGTATTCAACATGCATTTAAAATTTACACAGTAACTACATTCCAGGAGAGAGGTTAACTCCTAGCATACCTGCCACCTCTATCCAGCCCATACATACATAGTATATAGCACAGCCCATGTAGTATATAACACAGCCCACATAGTATATAACACAGGCCACATAGTATATAACACAGCTTATATAGTATATAACACAGCCACGTAGTATATAGCACAGCCACGTAGTATATTGCCCAGCCACGTATATTGCGCAGCTACGTAGTATATAGCACAGCCCACGTAGTATATAACACAGGCACGTAGTATATGGCACATCCCACATAGTATATTGCACAGATCACGCAGCATATAACACAGCCAACGTAGTATATAACACAGCCACGTAGTATATAGCACAACCACGTAGTATATTGCCCAGCCATGTATGTTGCACAGCTGCACAGCTACATAGTATATAGCACAGCCCATGTAGTATATAACACAGCCCACATAGTATATAACACAGGCCACATAGTATATAACACAGCTTACATAGTATATAACACAGCCACGTAGTATATAGCACAGCCACGTAGTATATTGCCCAGCCACGTAGTATATTGCCCAGCCACGTATATTGCGCAGCACGTAGTATATAGCACATCCCACATAGTATATTGCACAGCTCATGCAGCATATAACACAGCCTACGTAGTATATAACACAGGCCATGTAGTATATAACACAGATTACGTAGTATATAACACAGCCACATAGTATATAGCACAGCCATGTAGTATATTGCCCAGCCACGTATATTGCACAGCTACATAGTATATAGCACTGCCCACGTAGTATATAACACAGGCACATAGTATATAGCACAGCCCATGTAGTATATTGCACAGGCCGAATCCACACCAGAAATTCCTAAGCCTAATCCGCAACGTGTGCACATAGCCTAAAGAGGTATTTGTTGATCAGAGGGGGGTTTGGTAGCTATCTGAAAAATGGGGCTCTGAAGTGCCCCCCAGGCCCCCATGTGAGGAGCGATGGCCTGACAGTCAGGCAGTCCGATAGAGAATAGCTGTAATGGTGCTCGTCTTAACCAATTAGTGAGTTATGACCTATCCTGTGTATGGGCGATAGCTTGCAGTGTTCTGAAGAACCCTTCAAGGATTAAACATACTATCAGACTCATATATGTGGCTGTCTGACTGCTGGGATCATCAATATAAACAGTGATGGGTTTCTGGGACTGATTTTAATGCACAGATGATCATGCAACCGATCTTTTCTTTCCCTTTAAAAGATTTAATAAAGTCTACAAGTTGGCATATGGAAATTCTATTAATTTTAAAGAGCATATAGCTGTCAATCTACAATCATCTCATCATTTGTCAAAGCTTGGGACACATTAGATCTTGAAATTTGTGGGTGACCCAGCTGCTGGACACACATCAATGTGACTATAGTGATGGGTCTGATTGACATGTCATTAAGGTCTATTATGGGAAAGCCCCAATTCAAGCCCTTGAATATAACCTAGGTCTCTACTTCACATACTTGTTTGCCCTCAGATTGTAAAATAATCCAGGAGGGGTACATCTCAGGCTCGGTTGTTGAAATAACTGAGTATTCCAATGATTTATATCTGAAGAGTGCGGCTAGTATTTGCTGTGCTATGTGTAATAAAATCTTACTCCAAAGATTTCCTAGAGCTTGAAGTATGTGAGATACTTAGGAACCACAAGGAGCTGACACAGTATATTAAACTGGACAAACTGACAGCCATACAGCTACTGATAGAACCTGTCAAAACTCAACAAATCCTTCATACCATGAATTTCTCCAAAATAATTGGATGCAGCAGGCTGATATTTCAGATATTGCCACCTATTACAAAAAGGAAAGGACAGAATGTATATTGTAAGCAAGAACTGATATAAAAAATCCCAGAACGCGGAACCAATTTGGTAGATGAAATAAAAGAGGATTGGACTAACTAAACAATTGCATGTGTGTCATTTAATAGACGTTAGCGTGGTTTGGTAGTAAACATGATATTCCTAAAGAGAATCTGTTAGTAGGATCAACCCTCATAAGCCGTCTATATGGGCATTTAGGTCATAAAGAATTGAATAACGTGATTAGAGATGAGCGAACATTATCGGCTCCCTCCTTATTCAGCAAGCTACAGTGCTTACCGAAGAAGCTGCGTAAGGAACCTGGATACCTGAAGCTCCGGCTGATAAGCTGTTTGGCGCCACAGCTGTATGGGTCGCGGCTCTGTGACAGTCACAACACACAGGCTCTCCATGCATGGACAGTTTTTCAATGGTCTTGCTAGTGACAATTTTTTAGAAGAAGAAAGTCCTGGTCCCTTTTCTCAAATATTCACATGCAATCTCCATGGTCTGCCTTTGCTGCATTTCTTTGGCTATTCTTCAGGTCTAGGGAAAAGACCAATCAACTGAAGAAATTTTTAATTGTTTCCATGAGTTCTAGTTCTCCCATTATGATTTTGAATCATTGCTGACCTAGAAAAAGAGCAATCTGTTTGCCTTGTACATTCACAATATATTGGTACATATACAGTATAATAGTGGTGGACTGTACTGTCACTTTTCTACCCAGTGGTGGACTGTACTGTCACTTTTTCTACCCAGTAGTGGACTGTACTGTCACTTTTTCTACCCAGTGGTGGACTGTATTCTCACCTTTCTACCAATCATTTTATGTGGCCGGTGTTGTGCCTCAGTATATACTGTGTATATATTGTGTCATTTAAAATGTAAAATGTTCCTGTATAATGTGATAAGCATTGAAAATAGAATATGCACAGTGTAAAGTAATGTAGGATGTGATAGAGTAAGGTATAGTATAAGAATTGTTAATGCATAGTGTGTAGGGTAATGGAGTTATGCCCAGCAACAGACAGCAGTGTAAGAAATAGTTAAGCTTTGGGATTAGCCCACAGAGGGAGGGCTTAGGGATAGGAAAAGTACTGTGTTTCCTGGTAAGAGTCAAATAGGAGTTAGAGTCTGAAGAAGGAGCAAGTGTGCAGTTGTCATGATCCAGTCTGGGTTTTGATTCCTGTCTGCCCTTTTCCCGGGCTGATCGTGTCAAGGGTTAACTTTGCTCTGCCTCATTCTGGGCTCAGGTTTGCTATTTAGCTGCGCTGCATCCTGCAGGTAGTGTCAGTCATATTTTCTGCCTACGGCATGAGTATCTGACTCTGGTAGTACCCTGATTGGTCCTGCTGCGCTTTCTGATCTTGCCCGTGTTTATTCCTCTTTCTCTGCCCATCCTGTCTTAGTGTTTCCTGATTGCTTTTGGATTTCCCGGTGTTTGACTCAGCTTTGACCCTGACTTGACTTTGCCTCTGGTCCCTGGTACTTCTGCCTTTTGTCTTGTATAGACCCTTTGGCTCTCCACTGACTCTGTGCTTGTTTTTTCCCTTTGTACTGTGTGACGTCTAGGTTTTGACTCGGCTTGTTTGACTATTCTGCTGCCACCTGGTGGTAGCTTCGCTGCAGCACTGTAGGTCTACCCTTGCAGACTTGTTACTATCCTTCCACTCTATTGCCATCTAGTGGAAGTTACAGTTACCTGCATAGCTGCAGCGTGACAGCAGTGCTGCCAAGGGGTGATCAGCAGTATAAAGAGACATACAGACAGGGATAGTGAGATCCTGAAAAGAATTGCTGACAAGATGGAGTGACTTTCTATGAGGCGTTAGCGAACAAGACGCCGAGTCACTGGATACCAGAGAGCTTGCTAGTGCTGAAGGTAACAAGCTTAAAAAGGACTAAGAGTGTGGGACTAGTGGGAGTCCCGAGTGGTAGATCCCGAGCATCCATAGAGATAGGATGCAGAACCGCTGAGTGAGTAGAGAGAAACTCGCTGACCAAGACTGTGGCCTATAAGCTGGGTTGTGATGATATAGGACGAAACAGATAAGAAGCAAGGCCCTGGAGTAGCATACAGATAATAATAATACAGAGGAATACAGATGAAGGATACAGTAGTTGAAAGGCTTTTTACTGTGAAGGAAATGTGTGTAATGTGTATCCGCTATTCCTTGTACATAACCCTTATCAAGTTTAATAAAGTCTCCAAGTTTGAACGCAAATTTCCTTCATTGATCTGCAAACTTTGTTGTTTTGGCCAGCCAATACCATCTGCTAAAGAAGGCCTGCACAGGTAGAAGACCCTCACATTACCAACAACCCACCAGGACCCATGATTTTCTGTAAAGTACCATGGTGTTATGTAGCAGCAGCTCCGACATGGCTACCGTCATAGGGTCATACATGAGAGTATCTGATTACAAACAGTGAGGTTAAATTATCATTCAAGGACACATACCAAATGTATAGAAGAGGTTCTGAACCTTCCTCTGTGTACAACATGTCATGAAATTGAAACTGTAGCTCTTTCCTTGTAAAATATGAGAACTTATTATAAATTTGTCCCAAGTCACATGCTTCAGGAATCAGGTATTTTTTTTACTCATGCTTCCTGTGTAAGGAAAAATGTGCTGTGTGTCCTCCAGTTATTTGTAAGTGGACTCATCAAATTCATAGAGACACTTTGGTAGTTTATAGCCTTACAAGATCTCTGCATGCTGTCAGTGAATAGGAACATTCTTGTTTATACTGTATCTAGACTAGAGGCTAAAAATCCCCACAAGCCTGCTACTTCTCAGAGAGAAGATTGCTTCTGCATCTTTTTCTTCAATCCCTTAAGGACCGCCAATACGCCTTTTAACGACGGTGGTTAAGGGGCCTTATTCCTCAGCATCTCTTTTATACGGTGCTGTGGAATAAGAGTATAGCGCTGCCCCATGGCGGCGATTCCTGCGGGTGTCAGCTTTATATGACTGTGTGAGACTTTTTGGGACTCCTAAAGTGAACCCGCAGGACCACGACAAAGAACCTACTAAGGGTGAGCTGACCTGGTGGACCACCCCCAATACAGGGAGCGTTAGGGGCAGGCCCGAGGAAGACTATTGCCGCAGAAGCTGATACCCTCGGACAGGAGGTAGGAGGCTCAAACAGGCATGGCAAGGATGCTGGATAGGCTGTGTACGGCAAAGACACAGGGCAGGATGGGTACGGCAAAGACGCAGGGCAGGCTGGGTATGGCGAAGACATCGGGCAGGCTGGGTATGGCGAAGACACAGGGCAGGCTGGGTATGGCGAAGACACAGGGCAGGCTGGGTATGGCGAAGACACAGGGCGGGCTGGGTATGGCAAAGACACAGGGCAGAGAACGCAGAGAAACGTGGGGCCTGGGTCAAATGAAACACAAATGACAATCAGGCATGGAGCAGAGGGAAAGGTTACCTTAAATAGGCTTCGTGCTGCAGGACTTCCAGTCAGGATCCTCTAGAGTCATAGAGTGGAGGAATGGAGCATCCGCAGACCAAAGCAAGGAAGTGCGCGTGCACTGAAGGGGTTGGAGTGAGAGGCGCGCGCGCGCACCCGAGGAGACCCAAGGACCGGCGGCGAGTCCGGACAAGAGGAGACCGGAAGGCGCACACACCAGGAGCACGCTGCGACAGGTAAGTATGCGGGGGAGCAGGGGAGAGCGCAGCAGGTGCGACAGCACGGAGCGGCGCCGTGACAGTACCACCCTCCTTACACCCACTCTTTCTAAGACCAGAAAGAAATCTGAGGAGCCTGTATGTTTTCACGGGGTTCCCAAGACCTCTCCTTGGGACCCAAACCTTTCCAATCTACCAAAAGGTTTTACCTCTAGACTTCTTCATGGCAAGAATATCTTTAACTTCAAAGACATCCTGAGCAGAAACAGGCAGAGGTGATTGACCAGGGGAAGCATGGAATTAATTGAAAATGACAGGTTTCAGAAGGGAAACGTGAAAAGAATTGGGAATGCGAAGCGAAGCAGGTAATTTCAACTTGTAGGCAACATTGTTGATACGAGCCAAAACCTCAAATGGACCAATGTACCATGGACCCAATTTATACAAGGGAATCTTTAGATGGATGAACCTGGAAGACAACCACACCTTATCACCAGGCTGGTATAATGGAGGATCCAGGCGTCTCTTATCGGCATGTCTCTTAATCCTGTCCTGCGCCTGTTCAAGAGCGATTTTGGTCTCCAGCCCGACCCTGGAGAACTCCTCGGACAGAAGATCGGCCGCCTGCACACCCGAGACAGGGAGTACCGGCAGAGGGATTATTATTATTATTTATTATTATAGGGCCATTTATTCAATGGCGCTTTACATGTGAGGAGGGGTATACACAATAAAAAAGGTACAATAATCTTGAACAATACAAGTCACAACTGGTACAGGAGGAGAGAGGACCCTGCCCGCGAGGGCTCACAATCTACAAGGGATGGGTGAGGATACAGTAGGTAAGGATAGAGCTGGTCGTGCAGTGGTTTGGTCAATCGGTGATTACTGCAGGTTGTAGGCTGGCCGGAAGAGGTAGTTCTTCAGGTTCTTTTTGAAGGATACCAGGATGCTGCCCGTAAACCATGAAGAATGGTGATTTGGAAGAAGAGTCATTGGTGTGGTTATTGTACGCGAATTTGGCCCACAGAAGCAAATCAGACCAATTGTTCTGATGAACATTGGAAAAATTATGGAGATAAGTCATCAGAATCTGGTTCGTGCGCTCCGCTTGTCCGTTGGTCTGAGGATGGTAGGCTGAGGAGAAATCCAATGTTACATTCATCAGCTTGCATAGAGCCCACCAGAACCGAGAGGTAAACTGAACTCCTCGATCAGAAACTATGTGTAGAGGAAAGCCGTGAATCCGAAAGACATGAGCAATGAAGATTCTTGCCAATTCAGGAGCAGAAGGTAATCCAGGCAAAGAGATGAAATGAGCCATCTTGGAGAATCGATCCACGACTACCAGAATGACCGTATGACCAGAAGACCGAGGTAGATCTGTAATAAAAATCCATAGCTATGTGTTCCCAGGGAGCCGAAGGGAACTGGAAGTGGGTGCAGAAGACTGGAGGGCAAATGCCTAGGAATCTTGTTCTTTGCACAGGAAGGACAGGAGGCGACAAAATTTCGGACATCTTGTAGGAGGGACCGCCACCAGTAATAGCACGTGACGAGAGAGAGTGTTTTCTTGAATCCCACATTGCCTGCCAGCTTAGAGACATGACCCTAATGTAAAACTCATCTCCTCTTGTTCACCTGAACAAAGAACTTACCCGGGGCAAGGAAGTCATGCTGATAGGAGCGACAAGAATGATCTTGCTGGGATCCACGATGTGTGAAGGTTCCTCCTCAACATCGGTTGTGAGAAAGGACCTGGACAAGGCATCTGCTTTGAAGTTCTTATCGCCAGGACGGAAATGCAGTTCAAAGTCAAATCGGGCAAAGAATAAAGTCCACCTGGCTTGTCGAGGATTAAGTCTTTGCGCAGAGCGGATATATGCCAGATTCTTGTGGTCTGTGTAGATCTTGAAAGGATGAACAGCTCCCTCAAATAAGTGCCACCACTCCTCTAGCACCAACTTGATCGCCAACAGCTCCTTGTCGCCAATGGCGTAATTCCTCTCCGAGACTGAGAACATCTTGGAAAAAAAACGCAGGTTGCCAATTGTCCGGAAGAAGACCTCTGGGAAAGTAACGCACCAGCGCCAATGGCAGAAGCATCTACCTCAAGAATGAAAGGCTTGTTGATCTCTGGATGACGGAGTATGGGAGCCGAAGCAAAGGCTTGTTTCAAAGACCAAAAAATGTCTTCAGCTTCAGAAGTCCAGACGTGAGGGTTGGACCCTTTGCGAGTCAAGGCGGAAATAGAGGTGACCAGAGTGGAGAAATGTGGGATAAACTGCTGGTAGTCATTAGCGAACCCGAGGAAGCGTTAACTTGCCTTAACCCCCTGTGGACAAGGCCAGTTAAGCACAGCAGAGACTTTATCCGGATCCATACACAAGCCAGAGTCAGAAATTATATAACCTAAAAACGGTAACGAAGATTGTTCAAAGATGCACTTTTCGAGTTTGGCATAAAGATGGTTCTCTCTAAGACAAGACAGGACTTGGCGGACGTCTCTTCTGTGGGAAGCAAGATCCAGGGAAAAACACAAGAATGTCGTCTAAGTATACCACCACACAGGAGTAGAGTAGATCCCGGAAAACATTATTCACAAACTCCTGGAACACCGCAGGAGCGTTACACAAACTGAAAGGCATGACCAAATACTCATAGTGGCCATTTCGGGTATTGAAGGTGGTCTTCCACTCATCTCCCGAATGAATATGGATAAGGTTGTAAGCTCCACGAATATCCAATTTTGTGAAGATTCGTGCTCCCCTAAGGCCATCAAACAACTCCGGAATAAGAGGTAGCGGATACTTGTTCTTAATCGTGAGATTGTTAAGACATCGGTAGTCTATACAAGGATGGAGGGACCCATCCTTCTTCTTGACGAAGAAAAAACCTGCACCAGCAGGAGAGGAGGACTTGCGAATAAAGCCTTTAGCTAAAATTTCCTGGACATATTCGGTCATAGCTTGTGTCTTGGTGGGAGACAACGAGTAAATCCAACCTCTGGGCGGAGTAGAGCCTGGAACAAGATCGATTGGGCAGTCATATGGTCGATGCGGAGGCAAGATCTCTGCTTCTGTCTTATTGAAGACATCCATGAAAGACCAATAGGTGGAAGATAAATCGGAGGACATCGGAATTGGACAAGAAGAATTCCTCGGCAGAACAGGAAGCAAACAGTTATTCTGGCAAAACAGTCCCCGTGAGTTCCAAGGAAGTCAAAGAAGAATAGTGTGGGACAATGAAAGCAGCACATAAAAAACTATCTTCTACCGATGCAAGATTCCAATTTGTAGTCCCAGTTCCTCGGTCACCAAAGTAAGGGACTACCGCAGGGGTTGGCCGTCGACCAAAGCCATCTGCCGAGGAGTCTCCAGGGATCTGACCGGAATCCATAGTCTCCTAACTGCTTCGAGTTGGATGAAATTCCCTGCCGCACCAGAATCTATATAAGCTAAGTCAGAAAAACGCTTAGAACCGAAATGCAAAAGAACAGAAGGAGTTAGGGGTTGAGAGGCTTCAGGGACACCTAGGGAGACCGTACCTACCTGTCCTAGGTGGAGGCGTTTCCCGGCCTCAAAGGACAGGAACGCAGAAGATGAGACGCACTGCCACAATAGAAACAGAGACCTTGAGTGAGTCTCTCCTTCCGGCGCTCCTCCACCGGCTTAAGACGATCCACCTGCATGGGCTCCGGAGCAGAAATAGCAGAAGTCGACACAAGACACGGACGGGAAGGATTCTAGGTAGCCAAGGGAAGACAAGGAAATCTTCTCTCTCTAGCGGACTCTCGGGAACGCTCTTGGAAGCGTAAATCTATGCGGGTTGCCAGGGAGATAAGATCCTCCAAGGAAGTCAGAGTGTCCCGACCCGCCAATTCATCCTTGATACGAGACGAGAGACCTCGCCAAAAGGCTCCTACCAAAGCCTCATTGTTCCATCCTGATTCGGATGAAAGTGTGTGAAACCGAATAGCATACTGACCTACAGAGAGCGTACCCCGGTGAAGGTTAAAAAGAGACTCGGTGGTGGAGGCCAAATGACCCGGTTCATCAAATACTTTATGAAAAGTATCCAGAAAGATGGAGAGTCGGGAGACAAGAGGATCATCTAGCTCCCAGAGGGGGTTTACCCAAGCTAAAGCCTCACCCTCTAAGTGGGAAATCACAAAGGCCACCTTAGCTCGGTCAGTGGGGTACTGCAAAGGGAGCAACTCAAAGTGTAGTTGGCATTGGTTCAGAAACCCTCTACACAATTTATGATCCCCACTGTAACGAGGGGGTTTTGCCAGGCGAGGCGACGGGTGAGGGGCCAAGGCCTGGGAAGAAACAGGATTGGAAGACTGGAGGGCACGAAGACGATCATCCACGGAAGCCATGAAGTTAAGGATGTGGGCTTGAGTATCACACTGCTGAACAAGCTCCTGCTGGAGACCTGCCAACTGCGAAGCACTCCCTGGGTCGGAGGCCTGTAGAGACAAGAGACGAGACTCCATGGATTTCAAAAAGGACATAATCCTTGACTGATTCTCCATAAGGAACAGTAGTTCCTTTTGGGTGGGAGTCGGGGTATCAGCGGTATCCATGGCCTGATTGTACTGTGAGACTTTTTGGGACACCTAAAATGAACCCGCAGGACCACGACAAAGAACCTCCCAAGGGTGAGCTGACCTGGTGGACTACCCCCAATACAGGGAGTGTTAGGGGCAGGCCCGAGGGAGACTATTGCCACAGAAGCTGATACCCGGGGACAGGAGGTAGGAGGCTCAAACAGGCACAGCAAGGATGCTGGATAGGCTGTGTACGGCAAAGACACATGGAAGGCTGGGTATGGCAAACACACAGGGCAGGCTGGGTACGGCAAAGACACAGGGCAGGCTGGGTATGGTGAAGACACAGGGCAGGCTGGGTATGGCGAAAACACAGGGCGGGCTGGGTATGGCTAAGATACAGGGCAGGCTGGGTATGGCAAAGACACAGGGCAGGCTGGTATGGCAAAGACAGGGCAGGCTGGGTATGGTGAAGACACAGGGCAGGCTGGGTATGGCAAAAACACAGGGCGGGCTGGGTATGGTGAAGATACAGGGCAGGCTGGGTATGGCAAAGACACAGGGCAGGCTGGTATGGCAAAGACAGGGCAGGCTGGGTATGGCGAAGACACAGGGCAGGCTGGGTATGGCGAAGACACAGGGCAGGCTGGGTACGGCGAAGACACAGAGCAGGCTGGGTATGGCGAAGACACAGGGCAAAGAACACAGAGAAACATGGGACCTGGGTCACATGAAACACAAATGACAATAAGGCATGGAGGGAATTTTCACCTTAAATAGGCTTCGTGCTGCAGGACTTCCAGGTCAGGATCCTCCAGAGTCATAGAATGGAGGAATGGAGCGTCCGCAGACCAGAGCGAGGAAGTGCATGTGTGCTGAAAGGGTTGGAGTGAGAGGTGCGCACGCGCACCCGAGGAGACCCAGGGACCGGCGGCGAGTCCGGACGAGAGGAGACCGCAAGGCGCACGCATAGACCATGAGCGTGCCTGGACAGGTAAGAATGCCGGGGAGCAAGGGAGAGCGCGGCAGGTGCGACAGCACAGAGTGGCGCCGTGACAGACTGCTGACACCCTGCAGTATCGGATCCAGCTGGTTTTGCCACCAATCGCACACGATTAACCCGTTAAATACAGCGGTATTTAAGTTGTTCAAAGGGGGTCACAAGACCCACTTAGTAATCAGCGGATACCCGTGATGAAAAATCGTGGGTCCCGATGGTTACCATGGTACCGTGAGGTCATGTGATGACCCCAGGGTACAGTGGCCTATTAGCAGGCTCGGACTGGCCCACAGGAGAACAGGAGAATCCTCCGGTAGGCCCCTGTGAAGGATTGCTAATGTGTAGTGCTATTACACTTGATTCACAAGTTGCAAAAAAAAGTATAATCTAATCATTCATTAAATAAGCTAGCCACATTAATATTACATAGAAGCAAAAGTAAATTTATGTACTAGGGTCAGGTTATTTTTGCATGGAACTGAACAGTGGGCCCAAAGAATCAATGTTACTGATGGGCCTCTGCCAACCCAGTCCGACACTGAGTCAGTGACTCACTGAATGATCTCATGCACTGCAGTACACGAGTAGTGCAGTACATGAGACCAGTGATCAAAAGAAAAATTATATATGTCCCACAGTGAGACTAAGTGATAAAGTAAAAAAAAAAGTAAAAAAACACACAAAATAGTGCACACAAATCACAAAAAGCCTTTTCGGCACTCAAAACGCAACATTTGTGATAAAACAAAAATAAACAAGGAAAAGTACCGTAAATATAACAGGTATCGCCGCACCTGGAACAACCTGCTTTGTAAAACTGGCATGTTATTTATTCAGTATGGTGAACGCCGTAAAAAAATTAATAAAAAAACACGTAAAAAATGTCCCTTTTTCATCGCAGACTCACAAAAAAGTGAATAAATAAATATTGTTTTTACTCAGTAAAAATAGCAAAGCATAAAAAGCTATATAAATCTGGTATCTCTGTAATCGTACCGACTTGATTAAAAAATCAGTCTAATAACTTTTATCGTACAGTAAACGGCGCAAAACATAAAAAATAAAAACAGTAACTGAATTGCTTATTTTTGTTCATTTTGTGTTTGAAAAATCTAAATAAAAGCGATCAAAAAATATGTGCCCCAAAATGGTACCAAAAAAATCTGCAACTCGTCCCGCAGAAAATAACCCTCTTATAGTTCCGTTTGCCAAAAAAATAAAAATGTTACAGCTCTCAGAATGTGGAAATTAAAAAACTACTTTTTACTGTGTTATAGCAGCAAAACCTTAAAAACCCCCATATAAATCTGGTATTGCTGTAATTGCACTGATCCGAAAAATAAATCAGACTAATCACTCATACCACATTGTGAACTCCGCAAAAATAAAAATAAGATTTATTATTGTACTGCTGTCTATTTGTTCATTCTACCTCCAAAAAATAGGCTCACATTTATCCTGCGCTCTCCACTGAGTGCATACATCAACATTTCCATGTGAATTGCCCCAAACCGTGATCCAAGAAAAAATCCCGACGAAGCCGCTCACTTATGATGCAGATGGAGTCACTTTAGACTGGTCTGTGTCCTGATAACACCTAATAATATCCCCAATAAATGGCCATGAAGGGCAATATATGAATACACCAAAGGAACTAACTTCACAAAGGGGCCAGTAGCAAAATATAACTTTTATTAGTGAACAATAATAATTAAAAAAATCACATTGGTGAGAGAACACCTCAAACACAGAACAAAAGGTGGGTAGTCCAGAGAGGCTCCAAGATAAGAGTCAATACATAATGAATAACACGTATCCAGACATATGTCCATATGTAATTAATCATGTACCTATGTATAATGGTATACAGCAATTAGTGAAAAAGTAAACAATAAGTACAGCAAGGTATAGTTACCAAATAGGAGCGCTCCTGGGGACCCACCACACCCGACGCGCGTTTCGCTTGAAATGCTTCGTCTGGGGGTGGACACAACTACAGATCTGTGCACGCCTAAATAGATGGATACCGCCGAAGCAGACGCCAAACGAAGACTTTGTTCAGTCATGTACATTAATGAGAAAAAAAATGAACTTTTTGGAATTTACCAAATGGCTGCAATGAAACAAAGAGTGAAAAATGTAAAGGGGTCTGAATACTTTCCATACCCACTGTAAATTGGGCATTTTCTAATTAGGCCTCATGAGACTTAGTTTATATGCGCTTTTTCACAATTCTGGGCATCACAAAGCAGTTCACAAAAATAGTTGCAGCCACTACAGAAGTTTTCCCCATTCATTTTCATACTTTCTTTCTTTTGTGATGTGTTGCCCGTGCCGATACAGTAATACAGATGTAAAAATACCCTGTAGTGATTTCAGTAGATCAAAGCGCTCGCTGGCAGAACCTGTTTACAGTGAAAACTGTTTGATCACTCTATTATTTAAATTCTAGTGTGAATTTCAAGTAGTCTGGAAATACTAAATTATTACCACCAGCAGTAACGGGAAATGATCCTTCAGCTGAAGGGGGAACTGAGAACGCACTCTCCCATATATCAGATTTACAAGTCAAGATCTACCAATGTGGTAATTATTACACAATCCAGAGGTCTAGTACATAAACGATACATTAAAATGATATTATGAGTCTTTGTTGTAATGCAAATTACGATTAGCTAAGCAGACCTATCTAAAGTCAGTTTATGCTCGTCTCTGCCAAGACAACTGGAAGAAATTTAATGATCGTAAATCTTATGTTTAACATTTCTGGAATTTTGTGCATGGGTTGTGCTGGCGTAACTATATCATTCAGGTTCATCACATCTGAAACTTGGACCAAATATTGGGAAATCTGATGCAATCATTGCTTATAATACAATAAATATTTTTGAATGATACAAATAAACATGTGGATCTTTGAAGCCTAATTAATTAGTTTCCAGGTGTTGGGATCAGTACGAGGGTTTGCTCTATAAGCTATGGGTCTCAAGTACAAAAAAAAGTACAAATGCAATAGTATGTGAACTAGTAAGAATTCAGCATTTTTTTTATTGGTAGTCCCTCTGTACTTTAAGCTCATACAGATCTTAAGGTACCGTCACATTAAGCGACGCTGCAGCGATCTAGACAACGATGTCGATCGCTGCAGCGTCGCTGTTTGGTCGCAGGAGAGCTGTCACACAACGATGCTGAAGTCCCCGGGTAACCAGGGTAAACATCGGGTTACTAAGTGCAGGGCCGCGCTTAGTAACCCGATGTTTACCCTGGTTACCATTGTAAATGTAAAAAATAAACGAACACTACATACTTACATTCCGGTGTCTGTCACGTCCCTTGCCTTCAGCTTCCCGCACTGACTGAGCGCCGGCCGTAAAGCACAGCGGTGACGTCACCGCTGTGCTCTGCTTTACGGCCGGCGCTCACAGTTAGTGCGGGAAGCTGAAGGCAAGGGACGTGACCAGACACCGGAATGTAAGTATGTAGTGTTTTTTTTTTACATTTACAATGGTAACCAGGGTAAACATCAGGTTACTGAGCACGGCCCTGCGCTTAGTAACCCGATGTTTACCCTGGTTACCAGTGAAGACATCGCTGAATCGGCATCACACACGCCGATTCAGCGATGTCAGCGGGTGATCCAGCGACTAAATAAAGTCCTGGACTTTCCCCAGTGACCAACGATCTCCCAGCAGGGGCCTGATCGTTGGTCGCTGTCACGCATAACGATTTCGTTAACGATATCGTTGCTATGTCACAAAAAGCAATGATATCGTTAACGATATCGTTATGTGTGATGGTACCTTTAGGCTTGTGCCTAAAATAGAAAAAATAGTAAACTTTGTAATATAATTTATTTTTTTCAAAGGGGTTGTCCGGGACTTTAACATTGATGCTCTCTCCTTAGGATAGGTAATCGATGTCTATGTCTGATCGTGAAGATACAGGGTTAAAGGTAGAAATCGGTCACAGGAGCATTGAAAGGAGACACTGACACTGGACACAGTTTAGCCACCTGATGAAGACGGCGTGTCCGTTGAAACGCGTTGTGGCTGAACTGTATCCAGTGTCAGTGTCTCCTTTCAGCGCTCCTGTGACCGATTTCTACCTTTAACCCTGTGTCTATCCTCTTTTGGAGGTTTTCGGCTGGAGCTGCGGCGGTTCCTGGCACTTCCCTTATCCCTGGGGCTGCCTCCTCATCGCTCCTAAATGACCGTCTTACATTGACTCTGATTGTGAAGATATGACACCCGGCACCCCTACTGATCAGCCGTTCATGGTGTCGGCGGCAGCCGCAACTGCTCTGTCGACTGTAGAGTGGCTGCAGCTACTATACCGTTGAAGAAGCTGTTCTGTGCAGCTCGGCAACTGATCAATTCCAGTTGACGCCAACAATGGGAACAGCTGATGTGATGGGGTGCCAGGTGTCGCACCCCCACTGATCAGATATTGATAACCTATTCTAAGTCCCAGACAACTTCTTCAGTTCTCCTCCAGATCCTTCTAGTCTCCTTGGAACCCTGCAACCCCAGGAATCTATACAACACTAGATTAGTCAGGGCACATATGCTGCTATAGTTCTCGGCAGCATGAATCCTGTTTACTCTGCTGAGAACAATGATCTTTTATGCTGCACAAAAATTCATATTACCCAATGAATGAGAATTTTGCTTGTTCATCAGGTGATTGGCAGCCTGTTTCCATTGCAAGATAAGCATGAAATTAGCATTTTTATCAACACTCATTCATGATTATCTAGCAACCTAAATGCTCCTTTATAGTTAAGGCTGACTGTAACGGGAGTGGTGGAACCACTGAGCTGTGGTCCGAAAAGAGCCTTGGGTGGCTTGACTAGGTGAGCACCTATCTCCTCACTAGAGCTCCTGATGGTCGGGTTAGACTTGGCTCTCGATGAAGACTCCAGAATAGACCATCTGATACAGGCAGGCACTGGCAGGTGTGGACTGGTACAGCTGTTATACAGATTGGCATGGCAAGTGCTGGTGACCCTGGTTGATATACAGACTGGCACGGCAGGTACAGGCGGGTCTGGCTGATATACAGACTGGCATGGCAGGTGCAGATGGGTCCAGCTGTTATATAGACTGGCATGGCAGGTGCAGATGGGTCCGGCTGTTATGTAGACTGGCACAGCATGGGACACTTCATCATGGCCTTTCCCTTTGAGAAGGAGGGAGCGCACGCTCTAAGCATAGTGCCCGGGAATCTACACGCTGTGTGAGCGCTCCAGGCAGCAGCAGATGAGGAAGGAGGAAGAGTGAGACGGGGACCATGGCGGTGAGTGAGTCTGAGTCTCTGACGGTGGAGAGGGGCAATATGCAGGGACACTAGCGCTAAACTGACCGATGTATAAAGTTGCCTTATGTAATTTTTTCAGACTTCTGCATTTATCACTATACAGCTATGAACATTGTCAAACAGTTTTCCAAGTAACTGATGTACTTAGGAAACCTAAATATGTATTCATCCAAGAATATGTTCCAACATGATAGAGACCACAGGAGTAATGACTACCAAGTGTACTACCGGTGAGGTGTTTTCCTATGTATTTTTTAAAGGAGATTTTTCAAGTAGAGCAGGTAATGAAAACATTCCCATGTTCATAAATAATTCATGCACTACGAGAAATATGCAAAAGAAATGATTATTATTACTGTTATTGAAGCAAAAAAATTCCAAGTTTGTGAAGAAAGATGCTGTTGTCTGCCTTCATACCATGGTGCCCATAGTAGATTAGGCAGAACAGGTATTACACTCACAGCAGTTACAGCTGTACTTCTGTACTTCAGTAACCCTGTAGAAAATGAAAAGGGATATTCCAATCTTAAAATGTGATGGTATGTGACTGGGGTTGGTTGGGGTTTGACCTTTGGGAACCATCACCATCCTTGAAACTTAAAGGGACTCTGTCACCTGAATTTGGAGGGAACAATTTTCAGCCATAGGGGCGGGGTTTTCGGGTGTTGGATTCACCCTTTCCTTACCCGCTGGCTGCATGCTGGCTGCAATATTGGATTGAAGCTCATTCTCTGTCCTCCGTAGTACCAGCGAACGCTGCTGGAGAGAAGAAATGAATGGGGCTTCAGCACCACACGCGGGGGGACAGCGCTTACAGTAGCGCTGTCTCCTGCACGGCACATGGACTGCACACGGACAACGTCCGTGTGCGGTACGTGTTTTACACGGACCCATTGACTTTAATGGGTCCGTGTAATACGTGCGCTCCCACGAACACTGACATGTCTCCGTGTTTGGCACACGGAGACACGGTCCGCAAAAAATCAATGACATCTGCACAGATGCATTGATTTAACTGTGTCTACGTGTGTCAGTGGCTCCGGTACGTGAGGAAACTGTCACCTCACGTACCGGAGCCACTGACGTGTGAAACCGGCCTTACAGGATACTTTTCTGTTCTGCAACAACTGAAGTGTGTTGTGATGATATGCAGCTGCTGAGGTGTATTATAAGGTTCTGCAGCAGCTGATGTGCTTATTATGAGGTTCTGCAGCACCTGAGATGTGTATTATGAGGTTTTACAGAAACTGAGGTGTATTATAAAGTTCTGCTGCAGCTGAGTTGTATTATAAGGTTCTGCTGCAGCTGATGTGTATTATAAGGTTCTGCAGCAGCTGAGGTGTATTATAAGGTTCTGCAGCAGCTGAGGTGTGTATTATGACATTTTATGAAAGCTGAGGTGTATTATGAGGCTTTACAAAAGCTGAGGTGTATTATGAGGTTCTGCATCAGCTGAGGTGTGTTTTATGAAGTTTTACAGCAGCTAATGTGTATTATGAGGTTCTGCAGCAGCTGAGGAGTATTATAAGGTTCTGCACCAGATGAGGTGTGTATTATGAGAAGATGAAACAGTCAAATTGTATTATGAGGTTGTACAGCAGCTGAGATGTGTTATGAAAGGTGTGAATCATCTGTGCTCTCCTCCCAAAAAAGGATACACATTAACCCCTTCAAGATGCAGCCCTTTTTCGTTTTTCGCTCACCTCCTTCCCAGAGCCATAACTTTTTATTTTTCCGTCAATATGGTCATGTGAGGGCTTATTTTTTGCGGGACAAGTTGTACTTTTGAACGACATCATTGGTTTTACCATGTCTTGTACTAGAAAACGGGAAAAAAATTCCAAGTGTGGTGAAATTGCAAAAAAGTGCACTCCCACACTTGTTTTTTGTTTGGCTTTTTTTCTAGCTTCACTAAATGCTAAAACTGACCTGCCATTATGATTCTCCAGGCAATTAAGAGTGTGAATCGTGATTTCAATCGCCGCTATTGTGCGCACATGTCAGCTGTACAAAACAGTTGACATGTCGCGACTTTGATGTGGGCTCAGATCTGGAGCCCACATCAAAGGGGGAGACACGACATGCGCAGTAATAGTACGGCGCATGTCGCGAAGGGGTTTAACCCCTTCCCGACCTTTGACGCATACGCTGCGTCATGAAAGTCGGTGCCATTCCGACCCATGACGCAGCATATGCGTCATGGAAAGATCGCGTCCCTGCAGGCCGGGTGAAAGGGTTAACTCCCATTTCACCCGATCTGCAGGGACAGGGGGAGTGGTAGTTTAGCCCAGGGGGGGTGGCTTCACCCCCTCGTGGCTACGATCGCTCTGATTGGCTGTTGAAAGTGAAACTGCCAATCAGAGCGATTTGTAATATTTCACCTAAAAAACTGGTGAAATATTACAATCCAGCCATGGCCGATGCTGCAATATCATCGGCCATGGCTGGAAATACTAATGTGCCCCCACCCCACTCCTCCGATCGCCCCCCCAGCCCCCCGATCTGTGGTCCGCTCCCCTCCGTCCTGTGCTCCGCTCCCCCGTCCTCCTGTCCGCTTCCCCGTGCACCAATCACACCCCCCGCGCTCCAATCAAACCCCCCCGCACTCCGATCCCCCCCCCGCACACAGCGACCCCCCCGTGCTCCGATCCACCCCCCCCGCACAGCGATCCCTCACCCCGTGCTCCAATCCTTCCCCGTGCTCCAATCCTCCCTCCCGTGTTCCGATCCACCCCCCCCCATGATCCGATCCACCCCCCCGTGCTCCGACGCCCCCCCCGTGCCCTGATCTCCCCCCCTTATACTTACCTGGCCGCCCGAGGTCCGTCCGTCTTCTTTCCTGGGCGCCGCCATCTTCCAAAATGGCGGGCGCATGTGCAGTGCGCCCGCCGAATCTGCCGGCCGGCAGATTCGTTCCAGAGTGAATTTTGATCACTGAGATATAACCTATCTCAGTGATCAAAATAAAAAAATAGTAAATGACCCCCCCCCTTTGTCACCCCCATAGATAGGGACAATAAAAAAAATAAAGAATTTTTTTTTTTTTCACTAAGGTTGGGGTAAGAACTAGGGTTAGGGTTAGGGGTAGGGTTAGGGTTAGGGTTAGGGGTAGGGTTAGGGGTAGGGTTAGGGCTAGGGGTAGGGGTAGGGGTAGGGGTAGGGTTAGGGGTAGGGTTAGGGCTAGGGTTAGGGTTAGGGTTAGGGGTAGGGTTAGGGCTAGGGTTAGGGTTTCGGTATGTGCACACGTATTCTGGTCCTATGCGGATTTTTCCGCAGCGGATTTGAAAAATCCGCAGTGCTAAACCGCTGCCGATTTATCGTGGATTTACCGCGGTTTTTCTGCGCATTTCACTGCGGTTTTACAACTGCGATTTTCTATTGGAGCAGTTGTAAAACCGCTGCGGAATCCGCAGAAAGAAGTGACATGCTGCGGAATGTAAACCGCTGCGTTTCCGTGCAGTTTTTCCGCAGCATGTGTACAGCGATTTTTGGTTCCCATAGGTTCACATTGAACTGTAAACTCATGGGAAACTGCTGCGGATCCGCAGCGTTTTCCGCAGCGTGTGCACATACCTTTAGAATTAGGCTATGTGCACACGGTGCGGATTGGCCGCTGCGGATCCGCAGCAGTGTTCCATCAGGTTTACAGTACCATGTAAACATATGGAAAACCAAATCCGCTGTGCCCATGGTGCAGAAAATACCGCGCGGGAACGCTGCGTTGTATTTTCCGCAGCATGCCAATTCTTTGTGCGGATTCCGCAGCGTTTTACACCTGTTCCTCAATAGGAATCCACAGGTGAAATCCGCACAAAAAACACTGGAAATCCACGGTAAATCCACAGGTAAAACGCAGTGCCTTTTACCCGCGGATTTTTCAAAAATGATGCTGAAAAATCTCATACGAATCCGCAACGTTGGCACATAGCCTTAGGGTTAGGGTTGGAATTAGGGTTGTGGTTAGGGTTAGGGGTGTGTTGGGGTTAGGGTTGTGGTTAGGGGTGTGTTGGGGTTAGGGTTGTGATTAGGGTTACGGCTACAGTTGGGATAAGGGTTAGGGGTGTGTTGGAGGTAGAATTGAGGGGTTTCCACTGTTTAGGCACTTCAGGGGGTCTCCAAACGCAACATGGCGCCACCATTGATTCCAGCCAATCTTGTATTCAAAAATTCAAATGGTGCTCCCTCACTTCCGAACCCCGACGTGTGCCCAAACAGTGGTTTACCCCCACATATGGGGTACCAGCATACTCAGGACAAACTGCACAACAATTACTGGGGTCCAATTTCTCCTGTTACCCTTGAGAAAATAAAAAATTGCTTGCTAAAACATCATTTTTGAGGAAAGAAAAATGATTTTTTATTTTCACAGCTCTGCGTTGTAAACGTCTGTGAAGCACTTGGGGGTTCAAAGTGCTCACCACATATCTAGATAAGTTCCTTGGGGGGTCTAGTTTCCAAAATGGGGTCACTTGTGGGGGGTTTCTACTGTTTAGGCACACCAGGGGCTCTGCAAACGCAACGTGACGCCCGCAGACCATTCCATCAAAGTCTGCATTTCAAAAGTCACTACTTCCCTTCTGAGCCCCCACGTGTGCCCAAACAGTGGGTTACCTCCACACATGGGGTATCAGCGTACTCAGGAGAAACTGGACAACAACTTTTGTGGTCCAATTTCTCCTGTAACCCTTGGGAAAATAAAAAATTCTGGGCTAAAAAATTATTTTTGAGGAAAGAAAACGTATTTATTATTTTCACGGCTCTGCGTTATAAACTTCTGTAAAGCACTTGGGGGTTGAAAGTGCTCACCACACATCTAGATAAGTTCCTTTGGGGGTCTAGTTTCCAAAATGGGGTCACTTGTGGGGGGTTTCTACTGTTTAGGCACACCAGGGGCTCTGCAAACGCAATGTGACGCCCGCAGACCATTCCATCAAAGTCTGCATTTCAAAAGTCACTACTTCCCTTCTGAGCCCCCACGTGTGCCCAAACAGTGGTTTACCCCCACACATGGGGTATCAGCGTACTCAGGAGAAACTGGACAACAACTTTTGTGGTCCAATTTCTCCTGTAACCCTTGGGAAAATAAAAAATTCTGGGCTAAAAAATTATTTTTGAGGAAAGAAAACGTATTTATTATTTTCACTGCTCTGTGTTATGAACTTCTGTGAAGCACTTGGGGGTTCAAAGTGCTCACCTCACATCTAGATAAGTTCCTTTCGGGGTCTAGTTTCCAAAATGGGGTCACTTGTGGGGGGTTTCTACTGTTTAGCCACATCAGGGGCTCTGCAAACGCAACGTGACGCCCACAGAGCATTCCATCAAAGTCTGCATTTCAAAACGTCACTACTTCACTTCCGAGCCCCAGCATGTGCCTAAACAGTGGTTTACCCCCACATATGGGGTATCAGCGTACTCAGGAGAAACTGGACAACAACTTTTGGGGTCAAATTTCTCCTGTTACCCTTGGGAAAATAAAAAATTGCGGGCTAAAATTCATTTTTGAGAAAATAATTTTTTTTTTTTATTTTCATGGCTCTGCGTTATAAACTTCTGTGAAGCACTTGAGGGTTCAAAGTGCTCACTACACATCTAGATTAGTTCCTTTGGGGGTCTAGTTTCCAAAATGGGGTAATTTGTGGGGGATCTCCAATGTTTAGGCACACAGGGGCTCTCCAAACGCGACATGGTGTCCGCTAATGATTGGAGATAATTTTCCATTTAAAAAGCCAAATGGCGTGCCTTCCCTTCTGAGCCCTGCCATGCGCCCAAACAGTGGTTTACCCCCACATATGGGGTATCTGCATACTCAGGACAAACTGGACAACAACATTTGTGGTCCAATTTCTCCTATTACCATTGGCAAAATAGGAAATTCCAGGCTAAAATATCATTTTTGAGAAAAGAAAAATTATTTTTTATTTTCATGGCTCTGCATTATAAACTTCTGTGAAGCACCTGGGGGTTTAAAGTGCTCAGTATGCATCTAGATAAGTTCCTTGGGGGGTCTAGTTTCCAAAATGGGGTCACTTGTGGGGGAGCTCCATTGCATAGGCACACAGGGGCTCTCCAAATGCGACATGGTGTCCGCTAACAATTGGAGCTAATTTTCCATTCAAAAAGTTAAAAGGCGCGCCTTCCCTTCCGAGCCCTGCCGTGTGCCCAAACAGTGGTTTACCCCCACATATGAGGTATCGGCGTACTCGGGAGAAATTGCTCAACAAATTTTAGGATCCATTTTATCCTATTGCCCATGTGAAAATGAAAAAATTGAGGCGAAAATAAATTTTTTGTGAAAAAAAAGTACTTTTTCATTTTTACGGATCAATTTGTGAAGCACCTGAGGGTTTAAAGTGCTCACTAGGCATCTAGATAAGTTCCTTGGGGGGTCCAGTTTCCAAAATGGGGTCACTTGTGGGGGAGCTCCAATGTTTAAGCACACAGGGTCTCTCCAAACGCGACATGGTGTCCGCTAACGATGGAGATAATTTTTCATTCAAAAAGTCAAATGGCGCTCCTTCCCTTCCGAGCCTTACCATGTGCCCAAACAGTGGTTTACCCCCACATGTGAAGTATCGGTGTACTCAGGAGAAATTGCCAAACAAATTTTACGATCCATTTTATCCTGTTGTCCATGTGAAAATGAAAAAATTGAGGCTAAAAGAATTTTTTTGGGAAAAAAAAGTACTTTTTCATTTTTACGGATCAATTTGTGAAGCACCTGGGGGTTTAAAGGGCTCACTATGCATCTAGATAAGTTCCTTGGGGCGTCTAGTTTCCAAAATGGGGTCACTTGTGGGGGAGCTCCAATTTTTAGGCACACGGGGGCTCTCCAAATGTGACATGGTGTCCGCTAAAGAGTGCAGCCAATTTTTCATTCAAAAAGTCAAATGGCGCTCCTTCCCTTCCAAGCCCTGCCGTGCGCCCAAACAGTGGTTTACCCCCACATATGAGGTATCAGCGTACTCAGGACAAATTGGACAACAACTTACGTGGTTCAGTTTCTCCTTTTACCATTGGGAAAATAAAAAAATTGTTGCTGAAAAATCATTTTTGTGACTAAAAAGTTAAATGTTCATTTTTTCCTTCCATGTTGCTTCTGCTGCTGTGAAGCACCTGAAGGGTTAATAAACTTCTTGAATGTGGTTTTGTGCACCTTGAGGGGTGCAGTTTTTAGAATGGTGTCACTTTTGGGTATTTTCAGCCATATAGACCCCTCAAACTGACTTCAAATGTGAGGTGGTCCCTAAAAAAAATGGTTTTGTAAATTTCGTTGTAAAAATGAGAAATCGCTGGTCAAATTTTAACCCTTATAACTTCCTAGCAAAAAAAAATTTTGTTTCCAAAATTGTGCTGATGTAAAGTAGACGTGTGGGAAATGTTATTTATTAACTATTTTGTGTCACATAACTCTCTGGTTTAACAGAATAAAAATTCAAAATGTGAAAATTGCGAAATTTTCAAAATTTTCGCCAAATTTCCGTTTTTATCACAAATAAACACAGAATTTATTGACCTAAATTTACCACTAACATGAAGCCCAATATGTCACGAAAAAACAATCTCAGAACCGCTAGGATCCATTGAAGCGTTCCTGAGTTATTACCTCATGAAGGGACACTGGTCAGAATTGCAAAAAACGGCAAGGTCTTTAAGGTCAAAATAGGCTGGGTCATGAAGGGGTTAAATAACTTGCAAATAAAGAAGTCACTATTTGGGCTCATGCACACAACTGATTATTTTGGAGGAGTTTTCACAGTTAGTACTCATACCCATAGTGTTCTATGGTGTTGTAAGTAAGGTTTGAAAATGGAGTGGAAAAGGGATCAATGTCCTCTGCTTCTTTTATTCGTATGTTCCAGATTTTGCTGGATTAATGCCAATCGAATCCCCAGAATTTGTGGGTAATTCATAACAAATTGGATTTCTTATGAATCAGTTCGCTCATGTCTAGACCCGACTCTCAGACCACCCCAAAATTCTCTAAAGCTCTAATGCACTCAGTATACTGTTTGTGCTTAGATGCACAAATTGCATTGTTTTGGTAGACAATCCTAGCAATCTTGTCAGCTGCATGTTTAGGACTTTGGGATGACATTGATAAATGAAATATATTACTTAATATTCTGTATTCAATTACCTTCTTTCAAACCCCGGGAACCATTGTTAGGGTGCTGACTCTTTGTTCCTAACGGGAAATTACTTTACTTGGCATTCACATAGAAGAGGAACACTTATTGTTACCTTACGTGGTACATGATGCTTAGTGGTTACAAGCAGACTCAATGGAATTATATGAACAAATGCATACTTCAACTTTACCTTGATATATTTGTCTCTTACAAGGAACTGAAGGACCATGAGTCGCAGAAAAGTTTAGATTGCCCCCCATAAAAGATCATGACTGAACCATCTCTCTGACTGTAGGTCACCGGGTAACTTGCACATAGTCTCTACAGGTCCTGCACTTGGCCTTTAGACAACCAAACCTCACCATGCACTTTCACTGGCTAAGTTTTGTAGACCACAGTAACTCAACTTTCTGACTTCCATACATTACAGTTCATCTTCAGATTTACAAGCCCTCCAGATGCTGCTCTCAGTGACACTTCTGAGTCTTTCAGTGCAGTCACACTGTCTCTCTGGATTTACAAGCCTCTGTTAGTTTGACATTAGTTCCTCAAGGAAGCTTCTCTAGACTTCAAACATTCACAGCTTCTAAAAAATGCTCCATCTTGTAGATGACCACCTTGCTCCTCAGTTTCTGGACTCATGCCTTTCCAATGCCCAAAATTAATCTCTCTAAAGCCCCCATACATGTAAGATAGCTGTTGAACAAACAATGTTTTGACAGATCGTTCGGCCGACAGCTATCTTGCACGACTCTCCCATAGACAGGAGCGGTCGCTCTGCCTCTTTGTTCCTTGTGAGACATCTCTGGTGGTGGCTTATATCAAGGAGAACAAATGAGTCCGAAATCAGAGATGTCAGATCCTTATCTCTCCCAACAATCATCTGTCTGGGACCTGCATATGCATTAAATGTCGGTTGATAGACGTTAGTGTATATGGGGGCCTTAAAGGGAACCTTTCACCAGGTTTTTCCTATATAAAGTACGGCCACCACGTTTAAGGTCTCGTCTGCAGCATTCTAGTATGCTGTATGTACAGTATGTCCACAATTCCCTCTGTATAGCACAAAAACGACCTTTTATTATAGTTTCAGATGTTTACAGAGAGGATTATGAGCAGACTTAGCATACTAGAATGCTGTAAAAGAGGCCTTAAAGGTGCTGGCTCTATTTTACATTGGGAAACCTTGGTGACAGGTTCCTTATAACATGCATTAGACGTGCATCAACCATCAGGCTTCTGACATTGCTTTGCTATTAACATAACGGCCTCCACTGATTGACACCTACTCTTCTGGTAAGTTGACATCCAAGAAACCTCATTGTATAGTGGCACCTCAACGTGAAGCGGTCCACTAGCTCAAAATAAACATGGCCTAACGAGTACACCGACATCTCCACGTAGCATAATATAAAGTCTTTGCAGTCCATATCAACCAATGAGAACTCAGAATTCATGTTACCCCAGCGTTTTCACAAATGAAAGCTGAGGGCTGATTGGTTGCTATGGTCAATAAAGACCCATTTTCTGTGAGATAAATGAGGCCCATTGTTTTTATTTTTCTAAACAGTGAAATGTAATTGTCAAATCTCTGCATCGTCCTTCAGAAGGAAAGGATGTTTCTAAAACAGATCGACTGACTGGGTACAATGAGCGCAGTGTCTCTACAGCGGAGCTGGACATCCTGTGTTATCGTTACATGCCCAGTGGGGGAGTCTTCTAGATAATGGAAAATGCAGAAAAATTGCTGACACTCGAACTTTATTTTAGTAGGAAACCAAAAGTATTCAGAATTCCTGGCTCTTACTTTAAAGCCTTCCACATATTTCCTATTGGTACGGGGATTATGATTACAGACATTCTTTAAAATAATTATCAAGAAGCGGGCATATGTTTTTAAGATTTTGCTCAAGTTTCACTAAGAGATTATCTCTCATTTTAAAAGTTTAAAGGGAACCTGTGAGAAGTTTTAGGGTCATCAAACTAATTATATTACTGAATAGTGGAGTAAAAAGTCAATTCCATCCATACCTTACAAGCCACAAATGGATTTTCCATTGCTCCGAAAATCAACTTTCAGTCTTGACATAAATGAGGGCGCAAGTGCATTGTAGACAGGCAGAGTTTTAGGCAGTGCACCAATTAATGCCATAATTCTTTGCCAGGAATCGGCCCACCTTTAGTGCACTTATATCCTGATTTACATAAACATTCAAAGTTGATTTTTTTTCAGCAATGGAAAATGTATTTGCAGCTAGAAAGGTATGTGATAGCTCGTCTTTTAATCTCCTTTCCGGAAATGTAGTTAGTTTGATGACCCTAAGACTCCTGGAGGTTTCATTTTAAAAGGTTTCTTTGCTAAATTGTTAAATTTTTCAAAAATGAAGATATACTCACCCCTGGGCTCTCCGCTACAGCCTGACCAGAAGCGATGTAGTTATTGATCATCGGCTACTGAGCACTGTGGCCACGGATTGGCTATGGGGAGCGGCGTCCAGGTTTCAGAATATCTTATTTATTGTTTTACCACCCTGGCTCCCCTCTGCCAAATTTAACAATTGATAAATTAAGTGAAATAGGTTAAATGTTCACTGCCGGTGAATGATGATGGAAAATGAGTCAGAAATCCAGGAATGCGGTTTCATAGTCAACGCATTTTGAAGTGCCACACGTCTTCATCAGGACGAACCACAAACTGTGGATTTCTGACTCCTTTTCCACCATCATTCTCTGGCAACGCAGATTTAACCCATTTCACTCCAGTCTCTGATGTTCTCCAAGCTGTGGATCTGCAGCAGTCTTGAGCCTTTTTAGTGTTTGTGATCACACAACCCTACCAGGTGACCACCATTGCCTACAATCTCCCCATTTTACCCCGATAAGACTCTATTGTCTTTCCAGATTTCTATCTTAAATTTAACAAATGAGCAGATAAATCCTTTACGTAAAGTAATAATATGCTCACCCCAGATGATCAGCCTTTATTCCTCTACTGTACAGAATCCCTTCTGCAGAACGAGAATACAAAAATCCAATAGGTTTAGTGGATGATTCAAAAAGAAAAAAATTGTCACTCTATGTGACGGCAGCCTTGTGAATCCTCACAGTGTGCACATTGCGCTCTGTGATGGTCCTCCGCTGCCAACATGCGGAGCGGAGAGTCATGTGGTGTTTGCATATCTCTGGGCACATTCTAACTAGACATGTCCAGCCTCTCTCAATACCCTTGCAAATCGTATACTTGCAGCCCGCCGCTCTCACCGCTGCCACTGGAGATTCCTGACAGCGCACAGGACTGCTGATTCACAAGCCTGCAGTCACATAGAGCGGACAACCCCTTTAATATTAGTTTATAGAACTCCGACAAGTTGATATGGCTGTACTAATAGGTATTATGCATGTTATTTTATGTTTTAAGATTTTTATTTAATAAAATGTTCTTGCAGTGAAAAAAAGCTTTTCTGTGCTTTTTCTGACTAACTTCTCACTAACTTTTTGGAATATGTCTTTTTAAAAAATATTTCATAAATGAGTTTTTATTTTTTTATTTCTTAACCCTAATTAGTTTGATTGTTTCAACTCTCTTGAGTTTCACACGAAGAAAGGTAGAAAGTTGACACACGGAAACAGGTACAGACTGGGACTGAAATTCAGCCCTGGCATTTGATCTCACACAGGGCCATGCTGTCACTGTCCCCAAGCACCATTGTGTATATTACTAATATTACCTTGGATGGAGAAAAGCAAGATTTGCTACAAGACCAATATTTCTAATGATACCTGTGGCCTGCTGGGGTAAGTGACGGAGTCAGCTACTTTGTGCTCTGTCACAACTCTTAACAGTATGGGTTTCTTGAGAACACTGATTCTGTTAACAACATAGCAGACAAGGCAGCCCACGACCAGACAGGCCCTTCTGGCATTTGTCAGAATTGCCAGATGGCCAGTTCGGCCCTACCTGCAACTGTTAGTTCACACTTTCCTTAGCAGCAGCTTGGTTGAAATACTGTACAATATCCTCTCATGATCATTTCTCTATGGCAGTAGTGGTGTGCAATTGCATGTCTGGCAGTTTGCACCCACTTCTCCACCTGGGACAGACCTCTCCAGCTCAGAATGGAGCTTTTTTCATGTTCCTCTGTAGCCCTATCAAAGACTTTGCACGGATCACCTTAACAATGCTTACTCACACCCACTACTAGCTAACTAATGTTGCAAGTACTTCTCTGGCTCAACCACTGCTTGTGTCTGTCTGAACTCTGGGAAAGTGTCAGCTTTTTTTTCCTCTGAGATTTCCATTCTAATTCATGACCTATGGGTCATTTTTGCAGTAATGTAATGTATTTATTAAGGCCACAATGCAAAAACCTTGCCCTGAACTTGCAGTACCTCAGATTTTCTATTTACAACACATTCACACCCTGCAGGGGTATTTCTGTACAGTGTGCACCTTGAGGCTCAATGAAGACAACAGACATCATATGTAGTATGTCATCGTAACGCTTCTTACGGTGAAAACATGTTGCTGTTAAATCTCTCAATGCGCAAATAAGCAAAACCTGTAATTTACTGCAAACATGACATTCTTGTGCTTGTTCTCAGCATACTGGAACTTCCTCCGTGCTCAGAGGGTTGGATGCAGCTTTGAAGCTGGGCACAATGATAGCAATTGTAAACCTCAGCCCCATATTGCAGTACTATGCTAAATTTCACACAAGGGGAAGACCGAGCAAGTGTTCCTATTGCAAAAATCTCTATAATACTACTCTAGGGTTGTTGACTTGAGAAATTATACCGTCATGCTATATATTTTCATATTTTCCATGTGTCACTCACATATACCATAGGGCCCATTTAGGCCTGAGACCAATTGTGTCTAGTTCAGGATTTGATGATAATGCAGCATTGATTGTGGCTATTGTTTCTGGGATATTTGGACAGAATTCCTAGAATCTCCAAACAGCTGCAGAACTGAGAGTATACAGCCAATTGTATGAACAAGCTGTGAGCCCTACAATCCCAGAATAATATTCATGAGTTCTCCATCAATACTCATTTTGCAACATCTGCCACCTGCAGGGATGTCAACCGTCAGTAAATTCCTGGACAGTCTACAGTAATAGGGCATCCATCACTATTCACTATTCAGGACCCCCCTCTTCCTATCGAATTCAGTTTTGTCTCTTACTTATAGAATTGGGACAGAGCATATCACTTCAGGTACCATTACAGAAAACACTGTCATGTGTGTACATAATCAATAACACTTTTTCTAGCCAATACATCACACACAGACAACAATGGATTTCTGCTCTTCTTTCTCACAGACAGAAGCAGCAGCAGCATGGAAGAGGTTATACAACAACACTAAGGTGTGTGGCTGTGAATCCAGCACTGAAGTATAATACATTGTCTACAAGCTGCAAAGAAGCTGCAGTACGATCTGCCTGTGTCTGCCTGCTTTATCATTGTGTTCAATGCTTCTTTCTCCTCCAACTACCCTTTCAACAGATTTCAATATGCTGCGTAATCGAACAGCTCACTGGCCTGGTCCATCTTGCTTTGACTGAGATGGAGTTGAGCTGTTTTTTTTCATTGTGGATGATAAATTCAGGAGGCAGTGGAATTTTCATCATCCACACCATCTCCTCGACAGTCTCCTCGACACCGCGCTCCTGCGCAGGCGTACTTGTCTGAGAAGTGCAGCTGCGCAGGTGTGCAGTGCCGAGGAGACGCGTCATCCACAAGAAGCAAGTAGGAGGGCGGCATTGCAAGAAGAAGGGAGGCACTGGACCATGAATAGCAACACCCATCGGACCACCCCGCCCCGCAGGTGAGTATAATAAAAGTTATTTTTCTTCTCTTGCAGGTCGGGTTGGGGGCAGATATATATCATGGCTGTATCTCTTATCGGCCAAACCTGGTGACAGGTTCCCTTTAATTCTCTGTAATCTATGCAGGTGAAGGTTGATAGCCAGGCTCAAAGCTCCTGTAATTGGGTCAGTTAGTTTTAGATTTATTTCTGTTTATGGACAAAGTCGTTTTATGACTTGGGCATGTGTTACATTTGTGCAAAACGTGTAAATCTAACACCTTATGTGTTAAACTTGGCAATGACTTGATAAATTTAAAAATGGCCGGCTTGTTGAAAATGTGTTGTAGAAATGAGTATAAAATCGCTAAGATCTGTGAGAAGTGATCTTCCTGGAATAACTATGTTCTAAAAATAATAACAGGACTTGAAATTTTCTTGCACCTATGGAGGGTTAAATGGACTAAGTGTATATTTTGCGTGGGATGTAAGAACAATAGTGAAGGCCTATCTGATTTTGTTCTAAATTGCGATTAAAAAGATGTTCCAACCGTTATTTACTTAAAAGAAATGTATTTGCAATGCAGTCTGAGATATGAAATAATATGAAGGTTCTTACTGGCCCATTAGGGTACCAGAAGATGGTCTAGTTGGCCCAGGCTCTAACAAAGTAATAACGTGAGAGGCACAAAGTCTCAGGAACAGATGAACCCATTTTGAGAAAACTTTTTGAGACAAGCATTTACCAACAAGGTCAATAAGTATTGAGGCAGGGCCCTAAATTCTTTAGTATGCTAAAAAAAAACCCTCTACAAATGAGCTATTGTGTTATCAATATACCGATGCTCCTCAATTACACACTTCCTTCTAAATTTTTAGAGAGGAACATGGCTGGATACTAAACTAACTACTATACAGCATCAAGGGAATGATGTGATAAGTGAATTTTGTAGATTTTTTTTAAGATTAAAGAAACAATATGCTTTCTCCAGTCCTATGCTACCAAATGATTCTTACTGTCTGCATTATGGCATTGATCCTCCCTGCCAGGCCCTGCTTTGTTTTCTTTTGTGGTGTTTGGACAATGCTCTTTGCCACCCAATTAGCCACATATAAGAATGTGAGCAGGTACCAGGATGCAGTAATGGTTGGAGGCAGAACAAGGGTTAACTGGTTCTTAATGAAACAGCATTACTCCACGCAGGGAGAGGGTAAATGAAGGGAATAAGGATAGTAAAATGGTGTTTGGTGGACGTAGGTATAGCAGGGGCAATAGAGGGTTGAGGAAAGTACAAAGGTATCAAACTTATCAGTCCGGCGGTGTTGAGGATCAGTCTCTGTGAAGATAGGGGTGGCGTTCCGGCATGAACGCTTGAAGAATTCGGCATCCTTTCGCGGGTCCTGGTTCCACCATGGGTCACGATGGCGAGAGAACATTCCTTTATAAGTATAGGCACAACGCTAATACAGGCGGGAGAGTCTACGTACGACAGCCACACTCGGTTCACAGTCAGGATCTTGAGTCTCGACCTGCGCCCCCTGTGGTCTGGTTGTGGGGAGGGCTCACTCATGCTCAGTGACAGTGCAGGAGTGGATGTCAGGGTCCATAGGAGATGTCTCTTCCTACAGTCTCCGGTTGGTCTCCACAGGCCTCTCTTAAGCCTACTGTATCTTGACTGTTCAGCGTGGTAGGGCTCTCACTGTGCCTCTGCACACTACAGCTTCCTGCCAACCGAGTCTCTTTTCCCGCTCACTGTTTCCCTCTTATACCCCTCAGGCCCCCTGATTTCAAGTTCAAAGGTCTGTACGGGGCACTAAATTCTCCCCCCTGTAACTTGGGTGACAGCACCGATGGTTCCGGACTTGTCCTGGATAAAGCATGCCGAGGCTAGCTCTCCTCCTTACAAGAATACACACCTGACCAGTCAATCAGGGAGCCTATCAGCAGATGAATCACAGGGCAATTCCGACAGCCAATTGCATGCCCTATTTAATTTACCTAGATGTGTAGCTTGTGCCAGCTACGGTATATTCTATACTACCCTGTTGTTCTTTTTGCATTGTTATGCTAGTATTTTGATTTAGCGTCCTCCCTGACCATTTTTCTGAATTAACCTCTAGATGCTCATTCTGGTTAGACTGCCTCACTAGAGATTCATGTATACTTACTTTGTAGTCTTTGACCTAATTCTCATTGACTACGTTTTTCATTTCTGTTTCTTCTCTTGTTTCTGACCCCGCTATATGTCTGCACGCATCTGCAGAGCCCCAGGGTCCTGGTCGTTGCAGTAATATCATTCTCCTTTAGGAGGAGTGATGTTACATTTGAGGGTAATAAAGGAGATCTCTTTACCAGGTATCACAAACCATGCAACACACTTCACACTCCAGTCCACCAGGGGGAGCTATGCTCCTATTTATTAGGGTACTCTTCACAGTTAGGTAAAACTGTTGGCCTGGATAGGAAGTTAGGCAGTTCCTGTCAGGCAGACAGAGAGGAAGGAGGAACATCGAATAGCTGCTGACAGAGTTGCTCCCTGACAGGGGTGGGATCCTGTCAGAGGCCTAGACAGAAGGCCACGGAGCTGCGCCTGCCTCACGTGCAGCAGCATCCTAAGAAAGAGACACGAACAGCAAATTGTATTGTAGAGGGTGAGAAACGAAGTCATAGCAAAAGGAGAGGAAACCAGAAGGAGTTCTGCCCTGCAAAGGTTGCCTCCTTCTGAGGCGCAGGATCTGGTAGCCGGAACACCGAGGGAGCAACAGTCTCTATGCCTTGCTCCAGAGACCGGCAGAACAGCTAATTCCAAGTTACTCATCCGCCCTATACCCAGGAGGCACTGTGGCAACGTGTGGGGGCCGGGGTGTGCTAGAGTCCCTGTAAAAAGCCTCAGGCCATCCGTCATACGGGTTTGTTCTTATCCATCTGGGGGACAGAGAGAGACATAACATCTAGAACATCTACAACAGTTGTGAGGACCTTATGAGAGGCTCAGCAGTATCGTACTACAATACCCAGGCGCTAGAGAAGGCTACTGATTTCCACCTGGATAAGGGGACTCTGGATTTGCTTTAAGACCGACCAGACTCTGCCTGCCCTGTGATCTGGTGCTCTGGACTGTAGACGATGAAGCCTTCAGTAAAGGTAAAGAGACTGCAACCTTGTGTCCTCGTTCTTCACTGCGCCTCTCACCATCCACCATCTACACCCTGGGAAGCCCTGGGGACACACTTCACCTGTGGGAAGGTATACCATCTAGCTGCCATAACATCACCCCAGCGGACCCCTTAAAGCAGCGTCAGTCACCCTCACGAACATAAACTCTATCTCTTTAAAGACCTTTCCCTTTTACAATGGACATCCCTACGGCCACGGACCGGGTCAGCCACCGTGACATCCCCCTGAGAACCGAAGGACCCGGTACCGAGTACCCCACTGCCCTACGGGGGCGATCCACATCTAATGTACTGCTGCTAGGAAGTGTACTTTTTTCAGGGTACGCAAACATGAACTGCTCCCTTAAAAGGGTCATTTTTGCATGGCCTATTGACAAAGCATTGTTCTTCATATACCTGTGCTATAAATACATCATTTTTGGACAGCTTGATAAAATGTCTTTGTAGGCGTTTAGTAATTTTGTGAATAGCACACATGTTGCAGATCCAAAAAAGGGATATTTTTTCCCACCAAGTTGGGTACTCATTGCGTCATTTTCAAAACAGCGCACCTCTTTCTGCTCCCTAAATAAAATGATAATTTTTGGACTGCTTATGAAAATGCTATTTCTTCTTCAAAAATTAAAAGAAACGGATGGCACTCACCGGTTAAAAAAATTCTTCTTTATTCCAATACTTTAAAACATCGGCATCAGGAGGATGGGAGCAGGAGTGGAATGGACTGCAGCCGTTTAGTGACCAGTAGAAGCGCCACTGCAGCGCGAAATGGCTGTCGTCCATTCCACTCCTGCTCCCATCCTCCCGACGCCGATGTTTTAAAGTATTGAAATAAAGAAGAATTTTTTTAACCGGTGAGTGCCATCCGTTTCTTTCAATTTTTGAAGAAGAAATAGCATTTTCATAAGCAGTCCAAAAATTATCATGTTATTTAGGGAGCAGAAAGAGGTGCGCTGTTTTGAAAATGACGCAATGAGTACCCAACTTGGTGGGAAAAAATATCCCTTTTTTGGATCTGCAACATGTGTGCTATTCACAAAATTACTAAACACCTACAAAGACATTTTATCAAGCTGTCCAAAAATGATGTATTTTTTGCATACATTGTGGCTATTTTCTTTGGAGTGGCACCCGGGCTTATGGCGCACTTATTGCTGTATATATGCCTGCAGTATCTGTTCATGCAATAACTGTGCACTGAGTGGGCTGTGCGGATTTACACTTCGTTGAAGCATTTCTTCTTCATTTAGCAAAAAAAAATAGCTCTTGATTCTTGATCTTAAAAAGCGATCATCATTTTTGCACCACCACTTAAGAAAAGCCAAGGCTTCTTTTATTTGCACCTCCTTTGTATAAGCACCATCAAAACGGAAGCCAGGCATCTGCCAATAAAAAGGGATAATATTTGGACCACTATAATTTAAATGGAAACTGTCAAGTGAAAAAAATGCTATTAACCTGCAGATATGGGATTAACCTGCAGGTTAAAAGCATTCTGAACCTGCCCAATGTCGGCACTTAGACCCACGCTGTGGGGAGGAAATGAAGTTTATTCCTCCCGGTAGTGTCCAGGTTTCAGTTGTGGGGATGGCACCAGCATGGGTTCAGTCAAAGCTCTGTGTATAGAGACTGATGGCTCTAACCGTGCCCCCCATACTGACAGACAACAAGAAGAACAGCATTGAGTCAGACAGTCAGCGCCGGGTAGAGCACAGCTACAGCCACCACTTTATATACAAAGAGCAATGACTGACCCCACGGCGGTGCCCCCCAAGTGCAATTACATGTTCAATATCTTACAAAGCCCTTTAGCGGTAATTAAGCATCACAAAATTATTTAAGATCAATTGCTTTAGTCTCTCAATTTGGCTATAGACCAATTTATTGTGAAGCAATTTTGTTTAGGAAAATAATTGTCAAAGCTGTTTCGATCATCTCTAGTGAAAACCTGAGAGGCCGTTAGACTCTGCAAAACAGTCACCAGTACAAAGTCAACCTAATTTTCCAAATGCATCAAATTGAAAAATGTGGTTCACCCTTACTGTGCATAGTATTTATCTCCAGTGGGTCATTTAAGGTTACAATTTATTACAAAGTTAACATATATAATTACCTCTAAAGAACTTTGTAAGATATTGAACATATAATTGCAATTCTGCTTTACTGAAAATCATGGTGGGATAATTAAAAGTTCCCCTAATTACTAGGTTGGGCACAGAACATCTGGTGTATGTGTGCAACTCCATCAGATAAGGCTTGGCTTTGAAAGGTCGAAGTCAAAATACTTCAATAATATACAGAACTGAATCTAATATGAGGACACATCTAAATCTAGACTTCAATTTAAAGGAAATTTAGGATCTCCAGTATATATTTTTTTACTAAATCAAACCAAATTGTGAAGCATATTTTTATTCCAATTTCTTTTTATTTGCTGATTGTAGATTTTTATATGTATTTTTTTCAAAGGTATGCCTTGAACCTCTCCATTCCAGAGATATGCCTCCAATTTCCCTGTGCCTAAATCTAGTATTTTTAGTCATCTGGGCACCCACTTGGTTAAAAAGGGTAGATTTACGGAAAGTGAAAAGGGGATGGCACAATTCCTGCGCTCAGCATGTCTTGGATGCAGTGAGTGACAGTTCAGTCATCCAATCTAGTGCGGTATCGTGCTAAGCGTGGGTAGTTTGATAGGCAACTCGGCTGTCCAATCTGAGGTGCTGAGCTTTCTTCAGGTGTTCCCTGTTCTAAGTCATTGCCCAGCTACTTAGCTAAGATGTCAGTCACAGGTCTTTGCCAGTCCTAGCCTTTGTTCGGTGGTGCATGTGTTATGCTTGCTAATGACAGGTGTTATGAAGGCAATCCAGAAACACAGTGTGCTTAGCGATCAGAGCGCACACAGTGATCTGACAAATACCCAAAAATACAAGAACGAGCTCTGAGACGTGGAAACTCTGTAGACTGCACACCTGATCCTATCCTAAACACAACTAAAAGCGGCTGTGGATTGCGCCTAACAACTACCTAGGCAACTCGGCACAGCCTAAGAAACTAGCTAGCCTGAAGATAGAAAAATAGGCCTGACTTGCCCCAGGGAAATTCCCCAAAGGAAAAGGCAGCCCCCCACATATAATGACTGTGAGTAAGATGAAAAGACAAAACGTAGGGATGAAATAGATTCAGCAAAGTGGGGCCCGATATTCTAGGACAGAGCGAGGACAGTAAAGCGAACTTTGCAGTCTACAAAAAACCCTAAAGCAAAACCACGCAAAGGGGGCAAAAAAAACCCACCGTGCCGAACTAACGGCACGGCGGTACACCCTTTGCGTCTCAGAGCTTCCAGCAAAACAAAAGACAAGCTGGACAGAAAAAAAGCAACAAAAAAGCAAAAAGCACTTAGCTATACAGAGCAGCAGGTCACAGGAACAATCAGGAGAAGCTCAGATCCAACACTGAAACATTGACAAGGAGCAAGGATAGCAGCATCAGGCGGAGTTAAGTAATGAAGCAGTTAACGAGCTCACCAGAACACCTGAGGGAGGAAGCTCAGAAGCTGCAGTACCACTTGTGACCACAGGAGTGAATTCAGCCACAGAATTCACAACAGTACCCCCCCCCTTGAGGAGGGGTCACCGAACCCTCACCAGAGCCCCCAGGCCGACCAGGATGAGCCGCATGAAAGGCACGAACAAGATCGGAAGCATGAACATCAGAGGCAAAAACCCAGGAATTATCTTCCTGAGCATAACCCTTCCATTTAACCAGATACTGGAGTTTCCGTCTAGAAACACGAGAATCCAGAATCTTCTCCACAATATACTCCAATTCCCCCTCCACCAAAACCGGGGCAGGAGGCTCAACAGATGGAACCATAGGTGCCACGTATCTCCGCAACAACGACCTATGGAATACATTATGTATGGAAAAGGAGTCTGGGAGGGTCAAACGAAAAGACACAGGATTGAGAACCTCAGAAATCCTATACGGACCAATAAAACGAGGTTTAAATTTAGGAGAGGAAACCTTTATAGGAATATGACGAGAAGATAACCAAACCAGATCCCCAACACGAAGTCGGGGACCCACACGGCGTCTGCGATTAGCGAAAAGTTGAGCTTTCTCCTGGGACAAGATCAAATTGTCCACTACCTGAGTCCAGATCTGCTGCAACCTATCCACCACAGAATCCACACCAGGACAGTCCGAAGACTCAACCTGTCCTGAAGAGAAACGAGGATGGAACCCAGAATTGCAAAAAAATGGAGAAACCAAGGTAGCCGAGCTGGCCCGATTATTAAGGGCGAACTCAGCCAACGGCAAAAAGGACACCCAATCATCCTGGTCTGCAGAAACAAAACATCTCAGATATGTTTCCAAGGTCTGATTGGTTCGTTCGGTCTGGCCATTAGTCTGAGGATGGAAAGCCGAGGAAAAGGATAGGTCAATGCCCATCCTACCACAAAAGGCTCACCAGAACCTTGAAACAAACTGGGAACCTCTGTCAGAAACAATATTCTCAGGAATGCCATGCAACCGAACCACATGCTGAAAGAACAAAGGTACCAAATCAGAGGAGGAAGGCAATTTAGCCAAGGGCACCAGATGGACCATTTTAGAAAAGCGATCACAGACCACCCAAATGACTGACATCTTTTGAGAAACGGGAAGGTCAGAAATGAAATCCATCGAAATATGTGTCCAAGGCCTCTTTGGGACCGGCAAGGGCAAAAGCAACCCACTGGCACGAGAACAGCAGGGCTTAGCCCTAGCACAAATCCCACAGGACTGCACAAAAGTACGTACATCCCGTGACAGAGATGGCCACCAGAAGGATCTAGCCACTAACTCTCTGGTACCAAAGATTCCAGGATGACCAGCCAACACCGAACAATGAAGTTCAGAGATAAGTTTATTAGTCCACCTATCAGGGACGAACAGTTTCTCTGCTGGACAACGATCAGGTTTATTCGCCTGAAATTTTTGCAGCACCCGCCGCAAATCAGGGGAGATGGCAGACACAATGACTCCTTCCTTGAGGATACCCGCTGGCTCAGATAAACCCGGAGAGTCGGGCACAAAACTCCTAGACAGAGCATCCGCCTTCACATTTTTAGAGCCCGGAAGGTACGAAATCACAAAGTCGAAGCGGGCAAAAAATAACGACCAACGGGCCTGTCTAGGATTCAAGCGCTTGGCAGACTCGAGATAAGTCAAGTTCTTATGATCAGTCAATACCACCACGCGATGCTTAGCTCCTTCAAGCCAATGACGCCACTCCTCGAATGCCCACTTCATGGCCAGCAACTCTCGATTGCCCACATCATAATTACGCTCAGCGGGCGAAAACTTCCTGGAAAAGTAAGCACATGGTTTCATCACTGAGCAATCAGAACCTCTCTGTGACAAAACCGCCCCTGCTCCAATCTCAGAAGCATCAACCTCGACCTGGAACGGAAGAGAAACATCTGGCTGACACAACACAGGGGCAGAACAAAAACGACGCTTCAACTCCTGAAAAGCTTCCACAGCAGCAGAAGACCAATTAACCAAATCAGCACCCTTCTTGGTCAAATCGGTCAATGGTTTGGCAATGCTAGAAAAATTACAGATGAAGCGACGATAAAAATTAGCAAAGCCCAGGAACTTTTGCAGACTTTTCAGAGATGTCGGCTGAATCCAATCCTGGATGGCTTGGACCTTAACTGGATCCATCTCGATAGTAGAAGGGGTAAAGATGAACCCCAAAAATGAAACTTTCTGCACACCGAAGAGACACTTTGATCCCTTCACAAACAAAGAGTTAGCACGCAGGACCTGAAAAACCATTCTGACCTGCTTCACATGACACTCCCAATCATCTGAGAAGATCAAAATGTCATCCAAGTAAACAATCAGGAATTTATCCAGATACTCACGGAAGATGTCATGCATAAAAGACTGAAACACAGATGGAGCATTGGCAAGTCCGAACGGCATCACTAGATACTCAAAATGACCCTCGGGCGTATTGAATGCAGTTTTCCATTCATCTCCTTGCCTGATTCTCACCAGATTATACGCACCACGAAGATCTATCTTAGTGAACCAACTAGCCCCCTTAATCCGAGCAAACAAGTCAGATAACAATGGCAAGGGATACTGAAATTTAACAGTGATCTTATTAAGAAGGCGGTAATCAATACACGGTCTCAGCGAACCATCCTTCTTGGCTACAAAGAAGAACCCTGCTACCAGTGGTGATGACGATGGGCGAATATGTCCCTTCTCCAGGGATTCCTTCACATAACTGCGCATAGCGGCGTGTTCGGGCACGGATAAATTAAATAATCGACCTTTAGGGAATTTACTACCAGGAATCAAATTGATAGCACAATCACAATCCCTATGCGGAGGTAGAGCATCGGACTTGGGCTCTTCAAATACATCCTGATAATCAGACAAGAACTCTGGGACCTCAGAAGGGGTGGATGACGAAATCGACAAAAATGGAACATCACCATGTACCCCCTGACAACCCCAGCTGGATACCGACATGGAATTCCAATCCAATACTGGATTATGGGTTTGTAGCCATGGCAACCCCAACACGACCACATCATGCAGATTATGCAACACCAGAAAGCGAATAACTTCCTGATGTGCAGGAGCCATGCACATGGTCAGCTGGGCCCAGTATTGAGGTTTATTCTTGGCCAAAGGTGTAGCATCAATTCCTCTCAATGGAATAGGACACCGCAAAGGCTCCAAGAAAAACCCACAACGTTTAGCATAATCCAAATCCATCAGATTCAGGGCAGCGCCCGAATCCACAAACGCCATGACAGAAAACGACGACAAAGAGCATATCAAGGTAATGGACAGAAGGAATTTGGACTGTACAGTACCAATGACGGCAGACCTAGCGGACCGCTTAGTGCGCTTAGGACAATCAGAAATAGCATGAGTGGAATCACCACAGTAGAAACACAGCCCATTCAGACGTCTGTATTCCTGCCGTTCAACTCTAGTCATAGTCCTATCGCACTGCATAGGCTCAGGTTTAACCTCAGGCAGTACCGCCAAATGGTGCACAGATTTACGCTCGCACAAGCGTCGACCGATCTGAATGGCCAAAGACAAAGACTCATTCAAACCAGCAGGCATAGGAAATCCCACCATGACATCCTTAAGAGCCTCAGAGAGACCCTTTCTGAACAAAGCTGCCAGCGCAGATTCATTCCACTGAGTGAGTACTGACCATTTCCTAAATTTCTGACAATATACTTCTATATCATCCTGACCCTGGCACAAAGCCAGCAAATTTTTCTCAGCCTGATCCACTGAATTAGGCTCATCGTACAGCAATCCGAGCGCCAGGAAAAACGCATCGACACTACTCAATGCAGGGTCTCCTGGCGCAAGAGAAAATGCCCGGTCTTGAGGGTCGCCGCGCAAAAAAGAAATAATAATCAAAACCTGTTGAATAGGATTACCAGAAGAATGAGGTTTCAAGGCCAGAAATAGCTTACAATTATTTTTGAAACTTAGAAACTTAGTTCTATCTCCAAAAAACAAATCAGGAATAGGAATTCTTGGTTCTAACATAGATTTCTGATCAATAGTATCTTGAATTTTTTGTACATTTATAACAAGATTATCCATTGAAGAGCACAGACCCTGAATATCCATGTCCACACCTGTGTCCAGAATCACCCAAATGTCTAGGGGAAAAAAAAAAGTGAACACAGAGCAGAAAGAAAAAAAAAATATGATGTCAGAACTTTTTCTTTCCCTCTATTGAGAATCATTAGTTTGGGCTCCTTGTACTGTTATGTTTGCTAATGACAGGTGTTATGAAGGCAATCCAGAAACACAGTGTGCTTAGCGATCAGAGCGCACACAGTGATCTGACAAATACCCAAAAATACAAGAACGAGCTCTGAGACGTGGAAACTCTGTAGACTGCACACCTGATCCTATCCTAAACACAACTAAAAGCGGCTGTGGATTGCGCCTAACAACTACCTAGGCAACTCGGCACAGCCTAAGAAACTAGCTAGCCTGAAGATAGAAAAATAGGCCTGACTTGCCCCAGAGAAATTCCCCAAAGGAAAAGGCAGCCCCCCACATATAATGACTGTGAGTAAGATGAAAAGACAAAACGTAGGGATGAAATAGATTCAGCAAAGTGGGGCCCGATATTCTAGGACAGAGCGAGGACAGTAAAGCGAACTTTGCAGTCTACAAAAAACCCTAAAGCAAAACCACGCAAAGGGGGCAAAAAAAACCCACCGTGCCGAACTAACGGCACGGCGGTACACCCTTTGCGTCTCAGAGCTTCCAGCAAAACAAAAGACAAGCTGGACAGAAAAAAAGCAACAAAAAAGCAAAAAGCACTTAGCTATACAGAGCAGCAGGTCACAGGAACAATCAGGAGAAGCTCAGATCCAACACTGAAACATTGACAAGGAGCAAGGATAGCAGCATCAGGCGGAGTTAAGTAATGAAGCAGTTAACGAGCTCACCAGAACACCTGAGGGAGGAAGCTCAGAAGCTGCAGTACCACTTGTGACCACAGGAGTGAATTCAGCCACAGAATTCACAACATGCATGTTTGGCTTGTGTTCCTGTGCTCTGTTTATTGATCTATTGATGCCTGACCTTGGACCTCATTCAGACCATCTGTTTGCCTAGCCCCTTTGCTCTGATCAACTCTTCCTGGTATTCTGACCTCGGACCGTTACCCGACTAGACCTTTGTCTTTCCCCTTTTGTTTACAATGTGTTATTTTGGTATCTGACCCCAGAAGCTTTGATTACCCTGCCTCATGGCTTGTCTCTGAGTGACTAGTATCACATGGGACATCTCAGGAATGGATAAGTGCAGGATGAGAAAAAAAATAATAGCTGATTCAGGAGAACACAACATTTACGCCATTTAAAAAAAAATGACATATTTATGGCAAGTGTTTAGTTCTGGTTTGCTCTGGTACAGCATCCAGTCTGGTCCTCCATGACAGCTGGACTAGGAAAGTGTCCATTTGTGTGGCAGACACCCTTTGCCTGGACTCTTGACCATCTCTTGCTCTTACTATTCACTAGGACTCACTCAATGTCAAGACATTGCGAGAGGTAAGAAGCTTAAAGAGAACCTGTCAGAACAATTTTATAATGTAAAATAAAGACAATGCTGTAATGGCCCTGTAGCACAGAGTAAATTGATACATTGGGTGGAGAAATTGACTGAGTTGTTTTTCTTTAATTATGACTTGAAGTTTTCTGCTAATTAGATTTCGGTGCACAGGTGCTGGACTGTGCACTGGGTCTTCTCCTCCCTGTCTGTGATTCTCCAGCCCCTCTGCTGCCTCCTGCCTTTCAATGTTTTGCCTCCCCTGTTTGAAAACTCAGCAGTGACCCGTCATTCAAAGACCAGAGGCAGGCGGAGGGGCCGGGAAGCACAGACAGGGAGGAGAAGATCCAGTGCGCAGTCCAGCCCCTATGCACCGAAATCTAATTAGCATAAAACTTAAAATGGTCAATAAGTAAGAGCCATAAAGTGGATTTCTTCACCAACGTTATCAATTTAATCACAGCCCCATTGCAGCCATGTCTTTACTTTGCATTATAAAATTGTGCTGACAGGTTCACTTTAAGACACAGAACTGGGGATATTGGACTGCTCTTGTCCAGCTATCATGGAGACCAGACTAGACACCAGACCAGGGCAAAGCCAATCTTTTTGCTTAACTCTAATGGATAACCATCATTTTTTATGGATACTTTGGAATACCGTAATGAATGATAAAGATTCTTAGTGATATATGTACCGTACAGTATATACTTTAATATTCTGATAAAATCTCATTACCAGCAGTTACTCTAATCTATGAAATAATGATAATTAAAATCATAATCCTAATGAAGTACCACCTGCCCCCAAAAATCTAAGAAAGTGTTTTATTTGTACTAAGTGTCCTGGAATTTTTGGACGGTTGGCAACCTCGGTGGTCTTTTAGGGGTATGAGCTCAACGATAGCCAGTATATATTATATATGGAGGGACTAAAATTCTGTCTGTATAAGAGGTTGGCTTTCCCAAAGTGGTGATCTTTCCGAGAAGGATATAATATGCATAATGATAATTTAGCTTAAATTCTTTGAACGGGCGACTATACAGTAGAAGGAGACAAGACGGCTGGCTTCCTGAAGACTCCTGTGCACGAACCTGAACTCAAAACCTTGGAGTTGTCAAATTCCATGAAATCTGTGAAAGCAGAGCGGCATACATTTTACAGCACTCAATAAATCATCTTGACATTATTTTTTTTCCCTTACTACCCAGTCCATTTATGGAGGAACCACTTTGAATTTTTGTGAGTTTTGTGGTCACATTTTCTTTTTCTGCTTTTTTTTATATAACATAACCCACCATTTAAAATGAAGGGACGTGATCATTTCTGGCTTCTAATGGTGATATGGTTAGCCATTTACTGAATTCTTTTTAGTTCACAGAGTTAGGAACAGGTGGTGCGCCCGCCAGACCATAGAAGCAGTGGAAAAGCAGTTTGGGAAAGTAAATGTATTGAACAGTAGTAAAAAAGTCTTCACTGTACTGCAGGGTTCAGCAAAATTTTGTCTACTAGCAAAAGAACTGTGCACGCGTGAATTTCCCTGAACTGTGACCTTAATTTAGTAAGGCTGCACAGCATTACACCTAATGATTATCTCTGTTAAATAATAATTTCTTAAACTAAGGCCTCATTCATAGGGATGAGCAAACCTGTGGAAGTTCTGGTTAGGGGGGTTTGGCCGAACTTGAGATAAAAGTTTGGTTAGGGTTCAAACTTGACCTCGAAGATGAATACAATAGAAGTCAATGGGTACCCGAACAGTGGTGCTGTAAAATGGCTGTTAAATGGTCGTAATAGGGGCTAGGGAGCTGCAAAAGGAAGCAAAATGCAGGTACAGTATGAGCAGGACAATTGCCCTGCTAACAAATGTGGATAGGAAAATGACTTAAAAACAGAATTAAAAATAATAATAATAATATTGAACCAGGAGGCTGAGGTCCAAGTGGAACAGTGCCTTGCATGTGTAGTTTACGATAAATAAATAAATAAAAAATTATATGACCCCTATTTTTAATAACCAGCCAAGGGAAAGAAGACAGCTGTGAGCTAGTTTTACTATGCTGGGATAGACCAATATCCATTTAGCTTCCCAACGTATTAATATCAGCACCCAGCAGTTTATGTAGCCTTTATTGGTTATTAAAATGAGGAATCCCCCCAAAAATGGCTTGTGGTCCCCTACTATTTTTAATAACCAGCAAAGTCTAAACAGACAGCTGCGGGCTGATATTATTAGGTGACATGGATATTGGCCCCCTGCCAGACTAATAACAGCAGTCAGCTACCCTAGAAATGGCTCATCCATTAGAGGCACCAATTCTAGCGTTTATCCTTGGCACTTCCTGCTTGCTCAGGTGGATTACCAGGTCTCACCACAGCTCGAGTGCCAGATTGATGAGTTCCATGCTCGCGGTCATTCATCAGTCGAACAGTGGCATTGCACAGCATGGGAGCCAGACGCTATGAACTGAGGTGACCGTACTCACCTCAGTTCACAAAGGCTGGTTCTCACGAGGGCGGCCAGACTAATGAGCAACATTGAGTCCAGCACTTGGCACTCATCAATCCGGTACTCGAGCTGCAGCGAGAATCGGTGGCTGGGAACTTAGGCAACTGTCATCCTTCAGGATGGGGTGCAATTTCATTTTTTTTGTTTCCGTTTTTTCCTCCCCTTCTTCCTAGAGCCATAGCTCTTTTATTTTTCTGTCCACATAGACATATGATGGCTTGTTTTTTGCATGACAAATTGTAGTTTTGAATGGCACCATTCATTTTACCACAAAAAGTACTCGAAAACAGGAAAAAAGATTGAGATGCGGTGAAATTGTGAAAAAAAACACAATTCTGACATTGTTTTTTGAGAATTGTTTTTACACTGTACATCTTGTTGTAAAAATTACCATACAATATGATTCTGCTCATCAAAACACTTCTGAAGATACCAAACATGTCCAGTTTTTTAAATTATTATAGTGGTGAAAAAAAATTGAAGTTTTTCCCAAAAATATTTAACAGTTACATTTTTATTTTTCATCCGATGGAATTGTACGATAGTTTTTTTGTTTGCAGGGCAAAACAATGTTTTTATTAGTACCATTTTGGGATTGATATGACTTTTTATTGCTTGTTACAGCATTTCAGCATTTTTTGTGGACCAAAAAAACCCAAATTTTGGCGTTCTTGAATTTTGTCCGTTTACGGTGTATACCGATGGGATAATTGTTTTTGTATTTTGATAGATCGGACCTTTCTGAATGTGGAGATACCAAATATGTGTATCTTTTAAAGGGAACCTGTCACCCCGTTTTTTGAGATTGAGCTATAAATACTGTTAAATAGGGCCTGCGCTGTGCGTTACTATAGTGTATGCAGTGTACCCTGATTCCCCATGTATGCTGAGAAATACATTACCAAAGTCGCCATTTTCGCCTGTCAATCAGGCTGGTCTGGTCAGGTGGGTGTGTTCACAGCGCTCTTTTCTTCCCCAGCTTTCCGTTGGTGGCGTAGTGGTGTGCGCATGTCCAGAGTTCCGACTTCCCTGCGCCCACGTGAAGACACAGCGCGCGATGTGCGCTGTAATCCCTTGCATCGGTGGGGGCGGCCATCTTCCTGGGGCCGCGCGTGCGCAGATGGAGTGCTCTGCTGCACGGGGCTTCAGGAAAATGGCCGCGGGATGCCGCGCGTGTGCATTAGAGATCGCGTCGGCCATTTTCCCAAAGCCGAGATGCAACAAAAATACCAATCACTTGAATAGAGCCATCAAATGGGCCTCTCTCCCTTGGTTTGGTTTAGATCACAGAATAAATAATGTTGAAAAAATAGGGAAAATCTTTAAAAGCTACTCTGAGAAATAAAAATAGTAAGAAAAAAATGAAAATAGTAAAAAAAAATGTAAATCAAATTTGATCATCTCAACATTCGAGTATAATGGAATTCCACTTGAAAATATTTTCTCATCTCCAGTCTTGGACCAAATGTGAAGGCTGCAGACAATCAACAACTGCTGATTGGCTGAAGATGTCTCATGACCCCCCCTTTCACATATTGATTGTGCAAGACTGGTGGAGGCTCAGTAACAAGGGTGGCTAACCGACACTGGATCGGAATCGGAGTACAGGATTTTTTTTATTGTCCCACCCTGGGCACATTGAGAATAACTTTTAAAATAGGGAACAGCCCTTTTAAATCTCTGCATTATGGAGCACCTTTTCCAGTGTTGGTTTTGATATGGGTCTTAGAGGTCTGACGCCCTCACTGTAAAGAAGGTTTTATATATATATATATATATATATATATATATATATATATATATATATATATATATATATATATATATTCTGAAAAATAGAATGTTTAAGCAAATGTAATCTCTTGTAGAAAAAAAGAAGTGGATAAAATTCATGTGCGGCCACATAGAAGAATCTACGAAACATAAATACAGCAATCTTGTATGAAAATATTCTGGTCAGTTACTTGATTGATGTAAAAATACCATTCATTTCAGATATTTACAAGTTCTCCCTACATTGGAACATATGTTATAGGATGTGCTCCAATAAATCTTAGGCAAAAAATGACAAAGGTATACATAAACTTTCCAAGAAAGTAGCAGCAGTCTCTCAACCCCCATATCCAAAAATGTCATCTGGTGAACAGACAGAAGCATGCTCGTCACCAGTACAATCTGTCTTACACCCAGCTACTCTGAATGCTTTTACTGCTGCCCCAAAAAGAAACAATCGCAAACCAAACCAACTGTAGAGAGCCCTGGTAAAAAGGATCTTCTAAACCATTCAACTGCGAGGGTTGAAGAAAATTCTACGCCTTTTCATAATTCATTTAGGTATAATGCATTTATGAATGATACTTTTTTGTTGAAAAAGTGAAGCTTCTGGCACCAATACAAAATCTCTGCTTTGTAGAAATGTTATTGATTCCTATGGAATGATAATGACTAGAGATGGCTGAAGCCGAACAGTAAAGTTTGGTGTCCGTACTGAACACCTACTGTTCGTGCACGGAGACCGAACACGGACTTCACCAGGAAACAGTAGTTCAGTCACCAGTGTTTCTCAGCCTGGACATTCACATCTTGGCACTGTCCAGGTTGAAAACTGTTTATCCCCCAGACATGGATTACAGCGTGGGACAGAACGACAGATAGGTATGGTATATTGTTGGTTTTTTATTTTAGTTTTATTACAGGAGATCAAGGGCTTTGGTGGAAATAGGCGAGGTCAAAAGTATGGTTTAATTAAGATTATTAAAGGAGTCTGTGTCTTTCTTTCAATTAACCCTGCTGTTCTGTTGGTCAAAAATGACCGACTTTGAACTTCAATATTCTTTAAAATATTCAAGATGCGGCTCTGAAACCCGTGGCCGACCGACCCATCCTCATTTAAGTCAATCAACCACAAGTTTCAGAACCGCATCTTGAACACCCCAAAAAATACCAAAGTTCAAAATAGGTCTCCCCAGACCGAACAGAACAGCAGGGTTAAAGGACTTTTTTCTTGCTATGTCTTTACTTACCATATAACTATAGGATTAGTAATGGATCGGTGTCTTATAGATGCCTCTCCATTACTAAGCCGTGGGCTTGATGTCACCTGACAATAAAAAGGTGACATAAACCCCACAAATATTAACCCCACTTGCCACCACTACAGGGCAAGTGGGAAGAGACGGGAAGGCACCAGAATTAGCACATCTAATAGATGTGCTTTTCTGGGCAGCTGCGGACTGCTATTTTTAGGCTGGGGGCAATATCCATAGCCCCTTACCAACCTGAGGATACCAGCCTCCAGCTGTCTGCTTTAGCAAGGCTGCTTGTCAAAAATGGGGGGGCTCCACACCGTTTTTAAATTATTTATTTAAATAATGAAAAATACGGCGTTCTCTGATTGGCGGGGATGATTTCATCGCCGATCAGAAATGGTGTTTGCCACGTTGTCTTGCACACTGAGGCGCAGCAAACACTGGATGATCGGGCCCCCCATTTAAGTGAATGTGGTTTGGGTTTGATTCTGGGTACTGTTCTGGTATCCGAACACAAAATATTTGTAACTGTTTGGCCGAACGCACCGGAGTGGTCATGGCATGGTGGCATCCTTTGGGTCTTGTATAGTTGTATTTTTGGTAATTATTTGTTCTTTGAATAATGTGTTTTGTTCAATAACAGTATGAAGGTAATGTTTAATCCTTATAAAGTAATAGAAGTTTTTCCTGGTATAATGGTATCATTGTGTATGCAGAGTAAAGTACTGCAGTGCACAGGTGCTGGGCCTCTCTGACATTTCCCGATGCCTGCACACTGCAGTACTTTGCTCTGCCCTCAACAGGGCAGAGAATGACGCCTGTGCAGGAGCCGCGACAGAAGCAAGGAAGAGGACGTCATCGCATGAAGATGGGAGACGCTGGACCCAGACCTGCGACGCCCATTGGACCCAAACCACACCGGACCGCCCCTGGGTGGGTATAATCTAACTTGTTTTTCTTATCTTTCAGGTTACATCGGGGGCTTATCTACAGCATTACAGAATGCTGTAGATAAGCCCCTAATGGCGGTGGCCGCAACTTATATATGAAAAAGGAGGTGACAGATTCTCTTTAAATATGTCCCTGACTTTTATTTTGTCCCTAAGTTTGACCTCCTGGATGCGACCAGGTTTGATGACACTTCTCTCTGCCAGATTGCTCCACTGGTTAGCAGACACTGCAAGGACAAAGCCGGGGCGGGCTGTGAAGGTCCCGATTCCTGTACAATGTTTAGTTTCAATGGTTTTTATTTCAGAAAACATCTTTAACATGAAACTCATAGGTCGTAAAAATCAAGGAACCCCTCGCAGGGGGAAATATATAACATGTTAATATGCATCGTAATTGCAAGTATCTGATAACACTCTTAACTTAGTCATATTCAGATTAGTGGGGGGGGGGGGAAGGAGAGGGGAAAGAAAGAAAAAAAGGGGGGATCAGAGGTTTTGTATGTTAGTGACAAGATGTCACCGCTGTGCTGTGCTTTACGGCCAGCGTTCACAGTCAGTGCAGGAAGCTGACGGCGTGGGACGTGACAGACACCGGAATGTGAGTATGTACTGTTTTTTTTTACATTTACAATGGTAACCAGGGTAAATATCGGGTTACTAAGCGCGGCCCTGCGCTTAGTAACCCGATGTTTACCCTGGTTACCCGGGGACTTCGGCATCATTGGTCGCTGGAGAGCTGTCTGTGTGACAGCTCTCCAGCGACCACACAACGACTTACCAACGATCACGGCCAGGTCGTATCGCTGGTCGTGATCGTCGGTAAATCGCTAAGTGTAACGGTACCTTTATTGAGAGCTGATAGCCTTTTTTGGACAGTGCACTTTTTTAAATACCACATCAACTCACCTGCCTACCTTGGATGGTACAGAGGATCTTCTTGGTGGGTTTATACTCGGGTAAGTGTCCTAAATGGAAATGTCTTGACACAGGACATGCAAACATGTCCCTATTATTCTTCTATGTTTCATTGCTTAGAAATTTTCAGACAACAAATAAAAGAACTACAGAATATTGCCAGTGCCTGAAGAATAAGCCATAATTTACTAGAAAGCTTGGAGAACAAGTGCGGTATTGTGCAGGTTATTTTCAGGCCTTGAGTCCATGTCCCTCTGGATTTTTTCTTCTTCTTAAAATAAAGACAAAAACATCCAAACAAAACAGTGGTCAGGGTAATTCCAGCTCCACATGCCAGGCAGCTCTTACATAGGCGCCCTTCTAATTATTGCCATTGCAGCAGGCACAAAACAAGGCACACACTCACAGGAGTCAGCTAGGAAAAGCCTTAGGATTTATTTTTGACCATTGCAGCCAATCTGACATGAACTAGGTGTTAGCATTTATTTAATTTGGGAAATTACTGGATTTTAACAACCAGTAGAAGGAAAGTAAATGATAGCAGTGTGTACAGAAGGTAACAGGGTTATTCACCATCAGCACAACACAGAGGCTGAGATCGACAGGTTAGAAAAAGAATACAAGAACTGTTTGACCTAAAAATCAGCAGAAATAACCCATCATGTTCCAAGATATCTCCGGACATGCAGGGCTTTTCATATTAATCACCACAGCATAGACAAGTCTTTCTGTTCTGAGGTACACTTAGTTTCTGAGTTCTATCCGATGTCCTAATACAATGTGGAAAAAGAAGAAAATGCTAGTCATGATTATTACATTAATTTGGCACTAGTTTCTAAAATTAAGAAATCCAAGGCCTGACAAAGATCAGAAAATCAGAGCGCAGAGCAAACATCCCAGCAAATACATTGCCAGCCAGCTAAATAGCCAGGCAATCACCCTGAATGGGTGACACCAGGAGGAAACCCAACAGGCCCGGCCAGATTGGATATCTGGGCCGTCACTCACAATACTGACAGCCCAGCACAGCTCTGCCACAGATTGGATGACTGGGCTGTCTCTCAAACTAATGAGTGGTGGAATTATGACAAACAGAATTTGATTTTACTGATTCGTCGTGTGTTTTCAAGATCCCCATACCATCAAACCACTTATGACCTGAACAGGGGGAAGCAGCAAATACCTGGATCGCATACACACACTCAGGGGTACTGTAGTCTGGTGTTTTTGGATCGCGACACAAACCTTGGCGCCACAGGTCTCTTACATACACTTCCTGGAGGAATAACCTAGGAATGATTCAATGTAAAGGTCAAAAAAAGGTGTTCCAGAATAGTTATTTTTATAGGGAATATAAATATTTATTAACATAGACATGTCAGGAATGGTGACAGATCCTCAAGTAGTTTCCTGAATGGATAATCAGGGTAGATTGATTGACCCGCCACTGTACAGGTTTATTTTTATGCTGCATTGTGTCGTGGCACTGGCTGTGAATGTCCCCTTCTTTACTAACTAACTATAAAAGTCTACTACTAGTGCATTGTGGTCCAAGAATGATCAGAAATGTATAATTGTTAACAGATCAGATCCAGTCGTTGATTGGGTGAATTAGGCTACTTTCACACTAGCGTTGTTTGGCCTCCGTCGCAATGCGTCGTTTTGGAGAAAAAACGCATCCTGCAAAGTTGCCCGCAGGATGCGTTTTTTCCCCATAGACTTTCATTAGCGACACATTGCGACGGATTGCCACACGTTGCAGTCCGTCGGGACAAAAAAACGTTGCATGCAACGGTTTTTTGTCCGTTGGTTCCGCCCCCATTGTAAAACTGCATCCGCTGCCCCGCTGTTCATTTTCTTCACAGTTTGCGTTGGTACGTCGGGCCGATGCATGGCGACGGCCCCGTACTGACACTAGTGTGAAAGTAGCCTTAAATTGGCATGAAAACACCAAACATTGCTAAATTTTTGCACAACTACATGTTGCACAGACATTTTTTGACTTTAAGACAGTATTTTTGTGGTGTTTATGAATCTGCCCCATTATTCCAATGATGTCATAAAATTATGACAGATGAACTAGTAAAGGTCTCCCACACGCCATGTGCTATGTCTAATGCCAGTGGCTTATTATGTGGATTTATTGAGCCCTATAAGCTACCTGCACCCAGTTTATCTACAATATCTGCTTTACAGCCCCTAGAAAATAATAATAATATAATAAGTGATTATATAATATGCGTGCTACAATAAATCTAATCTACATACGAATGTCCATCACAACTGTGACTAAGCCACATGCTAGATACGTGGCATTATCTACGCCCACACAATAGCATCGGCTCCTGGTAGTCAAAATAAAGTTAAAAAATGTCAGGATGTGCCGACAAGGGATTTCCATCTGTGCTGATTTAAGGGTTGTGATTTCATCCTTGCTGCTTGAAGTAAGTAAAAAAAAATCACAACAGACATATAGTCTTTTTACCTTGACATATTTCATGCCTGACATAGACTTAAAAAACCTGATGAAGACTCCTGATAGTCTTCCCTCTGCTCCATCAATTTAAATCAATGTGGATCAAATCCAATGCTGATGTAATTCTGGGAAAGTGCCATCAGCTCTTCCTTTGAATTGCATAGGATGTGGAGATCCAAAGACCATCATTTTTATAGGGGTCTGCCATTGACCTGTCTTGGGTGTTTTTGGTGCTGCAGCCCAGCTCTACATAAAGAGAATCTGTGGTCAGGATTTTATACATCATGTTAATGGTATGAATATAAAAGTGCATTCATGCTGAGTACTGCAAATTCTGACCTTTTGGCCACATTTACACGTTGAGTATTTGGTCAGTATTTTACATCAGTATTTGTAAGCCAAATTGAGGACTTGTGCAATCTTAGGAAGAATATAAGGCCGGTTTCCACGTCAGTGGCTCCGGTACGTGAGGTGACAGTTTCCTCACGTACCGGAGCCACTGACACACGTAGACACATTGAAATCAATGCATCTGTGCAGATGTCATTGATTTTTTGCGGACCGTGTCTCCGTGTGCCAAACACGGAGACATGTCAGTGTTCATGGGAGCGCACGGATTACACGGACCCATTAAAGTCAATGGGTCCGTGTAAAACACTTACCGCACACGGACGTTGTCCGTGTGCAGTCCGTGTGCCGTGCAAGAGAAAGCGCTACAGTAAGCGCTGTCCCCCCCACATGGTGCTGAAGCCGCCATTCATATCTTCTCTGCACCCATAGGGGTGGAGCCGCATATTCATTACTGTAAATGAGCGGCCCCACGTGACCGCTCATACAGTAGAAGGTGCGGCCAGGACAGGAAGCAGCGCCAGCCAGCGAGGGAGCCAGGTGAGTATTTTAATAACAGTGGGCAGGCGCACAGGGGGTGGGAGGGGGGTGGGGACATGGATCTTTATTTGAAACACGAGAAACAAAAAAAAAAAAGAATATTCATATCTTCTCTACAGCAAACGCTGCTGCAGAGAAGATGTGAATGGCGGCTTCAGCATCAGATGCAGGGGACAGCGCTAAACTTTAGCGCTGTCTCCTGCACGGTGCATGTGGTACCCAGTGGGCACACGGGCGGCACACGTGTGCCACACTGATGTGCCACAGAAACGCATGAGCACACGGACACTGATAATTCCGGTACCGATTTTTCCGGTACCAGAATTATCTGGACGTGTGAGACTGGCCTAATAAAAACAAGCGCACGACTTCTGCATTTTTCAACCACTCCTAGTTTTGGCTTACAAATACTGATGTAAAATACTGACCAAATAATCTACATGTCAACGTGGCCTTTTTGTAGAAATCCTTCACGTGTCTCCTACTATTTCCTAACAGATTTCTGACAGTAGTTTTGCGAATAGTTTCTTACTGGCCACTTGGCCCGCACTAGCCTTGCCATTTTATTCTCGGGTATTAGCACACTTTTCATTGTATGGACATTGTGTCCTCTCTCTGATACAATGTCTCCTGATTTAGAGGTTAATAATTACCACAATATCTTGTATGATTATTACCGTTATAGAATTTACAGTGTCAGGTCATGTGTGGGCTACCTTAATTGAATAGGTATCTGCATTACATTCTCTTTTATCTCATTTTTTACCATGCGTGTTATTTGCTAAATAAAGATTTAGCTTTTGATTATTTGTCCTGTTTACTCCTCATCGGTTTATTTATTATTTGAGGAGGGCTCAGAATTGGTTTTGGCCTTATATAGATATTTAAATAAGCTGTTAAGATGTATGTGCTGGACACTGATCTTCCTGAGAATCTGCTTCCAGAGATTATTGTAAATGAAAAGGGGAGTTACCAGTGTGAGACATGTAATGACTGACAGCCTGCTCTCCTGATCTCACTGCAGAGCTGTGTGTGATTAAAACTGAGACATGTGTAGGTTCCTCTCAACTACAGCTTCTATCTCACGGTTAGTGTTGCAATACTGCAAAGCTGTGAGAGCTGCAGAAAAATACAATACAAATGAGAAATTACATTTGCCCCTAATGGCAACTTGACTACCTGATGTGGATTCCGATTAATGTGTTTGTTAGGAGTCGAGTTTCCTCTGCTGCACAGGGGGAATCTCGATCCGTCTCCGCTGCGGTCTCCCATTCCCCTCCAGCCGCAGTGGAGTCTGCTCAGCAGGGACGTCGATCCCAGCGTCTCGCTCAGTCTGACTCTGTGAGAAGAGTTATTGCTGCTTCTCCAGCTTCTGCCTTTGAAGCCTATTCTGGTCAGCAGCGAGCGGACTTCTCTGGGACTAAGTCCTTATCTGCACACACTGAGCATGCCCAGGGCAAGATCTCCCGTTGGAGATCGAGGGTCATGTGCTCAGGCTCTGCGGCACATTCCATTGGTCCTCTTGGCAGGTCCTAGAAGGGCAAAAGTTCTGTAGCCATTTCCTGTGCTGCAGCTATATAAACTGCGCATGACCGCACGGCCATGCGCTAGTATTGTCTTACAATTGATATGTGTGTATGTGTGAGTGCAAGTCGTTCTTGGTTACCCCTTCCCTATTGAATGTCTGTTCGCGGAAGGTGTACGGTTGCTATCTAGCGCCCGACTTAGCCTACTACACTAAACACACATCACAGCGTCCTGTAGCTGTGCCTGCCAGTATTGCGCCGTGCGCCTGCCTTGCGCTTTCCATACCCAAGTCTGGGTGGTTAGTGGCGTCCGTTAGTGCGGCATCGCTCGCGCACTTGTGCGCTTATATTTCTGAAGGTTCTCTACACACCCAGTTGCGGTGTTGTGCCAGCAAGGGCCTAATCGGGCTTCAATCCCTTCTGGGGTTAAGTCCGCTGGCCACTTGCTCGCTCTCTAGTGCGGTATTGCGGTCCTGTGAATTAACAGGATCGCTTTCCTCACGCTGGGTGAGGTTTAACCCACGCGTGTTTACTTTAGTGTACCGCTATAGAGTCTGCAAATTGCTAGCAGCAGGTTCTCACCTGCACGGTGGACCCCGGACTGCGAACGCATCTTCGTCACCTGTCTTGGTGCGTTCCGCCAGTCCTAACATAATACTAGCGCCAGGGTCTGGCTAGTAAATGGCAGACGGTCAGCGTCTACAGCAGTACATCCAGCAGCTGGAGGGTAGGTTGGCGGCTCTCGAGCGCACAACCTCAGCTGTGGACGTTACTGCTGTCGCTGTTCAGGCTGCAAGTGCAGCTGCAGCCAGTTTGTCCGCTGCCACCCCTGCTCCGACCTTATCCCGTCTCCCGCTTCCAGACAAGTTTGCTGGTGACAGTAAGCCATGTCGGGGATTCGTGAGCCAGTGCTCCATACATCTCGAGCTGCTGGCTGCACGTTTTCCTACGGAACGGGCGAAAGTGGGATTCATTATATCTCTCTTGTCGGGCAGGGCGTTGGAGTGGGCAACGCCGCTTTGGGAACGTGGTGATCGTGTGGTGCAGAGTGCTCCTATCTTCCTGGACGCTCTGAGGCAGGTCTTTCTGGGACCTCGTGTCACCCACGATACCGCGCTCCAATTGTTGGCAATTACTCAGGCTTCGTCCATGGTCAGCCAGTTTGCCATCCTATTCCGGACTCTAGCTTCTGAGCTGGAATGGCCGGATAAAGTCCTTATTCCGGTGTTCTGGAAAGGACTGGCAGATCATGTGAAGGACGCCTTGGCCACCAGGGAGATTCCCGCCACACTGGAGGAGCTTATTACTATAGCTACCCGCATCGATCTCCGTTTTAACGAGCGGAGGTTGGAGCGGACCCAGTGTAGGCAGAGGTTTCGGCTGGCTCCCATCTTTGCCAAACCTCTAGAATCTCCTGTTATGGCGTCCGACTCCCATGAGGCCATGGAGGTTTCTCGAGCGGGATCTAGGTCTCAGACCGCTCGAGTACCTGTGCTATGTAAAAATTGCCAGCAACCGGGACATTTCGCTAATAAATGTCCACGGCGGTCGGGAAAACGATCGCGTCTAGTGTCCATTGGAGGAGGTTCACTGGACACCGCGGCATTTTCCTCAAAATTGTCCTTTAAAGGGACAATCCTGTTAGGCACATCCACTCTTACAGTAGAGCTTTGTGTGGATTCAGGAGCAGAGGGAAATTTTATGTCTTCTGCTTTTGCTCAGCGCCACGCAATACCTCTGGCTATGCTAGCCAAACCAGTAACCGTGAGAGTGGTGAATGGGTCGACACTTCCATTACAGATCACACATCAGACTGTCCCTTTCACGTTAGCCATGTCCCCATCCCACCAGGAGACTATTTCCCTTCTTGTCCTTCCCGAGGGAATGGATGAGATTCTGCTGGGAATGCCCTGGCTTCGTTTCCACTCCCCACATATTGAGTGGACCTCTGGGAGGATATTGGGTTGGAGTGAATCCTGTAAGGGCAGATGTGTGAAAGAGTGCGTTCAGGTTTCCACCACTGAGATACCCGCAGATCTCTCTACTCTCCCCAAACACTATTGGTCTTATGCAGACGTCTTTTCCAAAAAAGCCGCGGAGACCCTTCCGCCTCACCGTCCCTATGACTGTCCTATAGATCTCTTGCCTGGAGCAGAACCTCCTCGGGGACGTGTCTATCCCCTCTCTCTCCCGGAAACGGAGGCTATGTCCCAATACATCCAGGAGAATTTGGCAAGAGGATTTATTAGGAAGTCAGTGTCACCAGCTGGGGCAGGGTTCTTCTTCGTACAGAAGAAGAATGGAGAGTTGCGTCCTTGCATAGACTACAGGGGTCTTAACGCCATCACCGTTAAAAATAAGTACCCGCTGCCCCTGATTTCTGAGCTTTTTGATAGGCTACGGGGAGCTAAGGTATTTACCAAATTAGACCTGCGGGGAGCTTATAACCTGATTCGCATTCGTGAGGGGGACGAATGGAAGACGGCGTTTAACACCAGAGATGGGCATTATGAGTATCTGGTGATGCCCTTCGGGCTCTGTAATGCCCCAGCCGTTTTCCAAGACTTTGTCAACGACATCTTCCGGGATATGCTTTCCACCTCGGTCGTAGTCTATCTGGATGATATTCTCATCTTCTCTCCAGATATTGACTCCCACCGGAGAGATGTTGGCAGAGTCTTCGACCTCTTACGGGCAAACTCTCTTTACGCAAAGTTGGAGAAGTGTGTGTTTGAGCAGGAGTCTTTACCTTTCTTGGGCTATATCATCTCTGCCCAAGGATTGGCTATGGATCCTGCCAAACTACAGGCTGTGATGGACTGGCAAGAACCCCATTCACTTAAAGCGGTGCAGCGCTTTATGGGGTTCATTAATTATTACCGCCAGTTCATCCCCCATTTCTCAACTTTGGTAGCTCCCTTGGTAGCCCTCACCAAGAAGGGAGCAAATCCCAAAGTGTGGTCTGAAGAGGTCTCCAGGGCCTTTTCTTCTACTAAGTCTCATTTTGCTAGCGCTCCCATCCTACATCGTCCCGATGTCGATAAGCCGTTTATAATGGAGGTGGATGCCTCTTCCGTTGGTGCTGGAGCAGTCCTCTTCCAGAAGGATGCTCAAGGTCGGAAGCATCCGTGCTTTTTCTTCTCCAAGACCTTCACACCAGCGGAGAGGAATTATTCCATCGGGGACAGGGAGTTGCTAGCGATGAAATTGGCTTTCTCTGAGTGGAGACATCTCTTGGAGGGGGCTCGTTTTCCCTTTCAAGTATTTACAGACCATAAAAATTTGCTATATTTGCAAACAGCCCAGAGGCTAAATTCTCGCCAGGCCAGATGGTCCTTATTTTTCTCCCGATTCCACTTCACCCTCCATTATGTCGCTGGGGAGAAGAACATTCGAGCTGATGCTATTTCTCGCTCTGTTGTGTCATCTGAGGAGGAGGAAGGAGAGCCTCGGCTTATTGTTCCTTCTGAGAGCTTGAGAACCGTGGCTCCGGTGTCGCTTGAGTCTGTGCCTCCAGGCAAGACTTTTGTGCCCATAAATTTGCGACCGGAGGTTCTCTCTTGGGCTCATTCCTCCAGGGTGGGTGGACACTTTGGGACTAAAAGGACATCTGAGCTGCTGGCGAGGACGTACTGGTGGCCGCATATGCTGCGAGATGTCAGGGATTACGTTCTGGCGTGTGTCTCATGCGCCAAAAATAAGTCTCCTCGACAACGGCCGTCTGGGTTACTCTATCCCTTGCCGGTGGCAGACAGGCCCTGGGAGATGGTCGGGATGGACTTTGTAGTGGGTTTGCCCAAGTCTCGCGGCTGTACCGTCATTTGGGTAATTACCGATCATTTCTCGAAAATGGTGCACTTGGTGCCGCTCCCACGGTTTCCTTCTGCACGGGCCTTGGCAGCGTTGTTCATAAGACACATCTTCCGCCTACACGGCATGCCAGACAAAATTGTCAGTGACCGGGGTCCCCAGTTTGTGTCTCGGTTCTGGAGAGAGCTTTGTCGTCTTCTCAGCATTGAGTTAAATCTCTCTTCCGCATATCATCCCGAGACGAATGGGTTGGTAGAGAGGGCCAATCAGACTCTGGTCACATATCTGCGACATTTTGTTTCTGCCAGGCAGGATGACTGGGCATCTTTATTACCATGGGCAGAGTTCGCCCTTAATAACGCTGTAGCCGATTCCACCGGTCAGACTCCTTTCCTCCTTAATTACGGCCAGCATCCGCGGGTTCCTGTGCCTATGCCCGTGTCCTCTGCTGACTCCAGGGTGGCAGACTGGGCAGTGGAGGCACGGGACATTTGGGACCGCACTCAGGATGCCATTCGGGCCTCGAAGGAGAGAATGAGGTCCTCCGCCGATGCACATCGGCGCCCTGCCCCGGCCTTTGCTCCTGGCGACTTGGTGTGGCTCTCCGCCCGTAACATCAGGCTGCGAGTTGAGTCCACTAAGTTTGCTCCTCGCTACTTGGGCCCATTCAAGGTCCTCGAGCAGGTTAATCCCGTGGTCTACCGCCTGGCTCTTCCTCCACGCTTGGGTATCACCGACACCTTTCATGTGTCCCTCTTGAAACCCGTATACATGTCCCGGTTTTCCGAGTCATCTGCCGGGACATCGGGTTCGTCTACGGACGATTACGAGGTGAACGCTATTTTGGGGTGCAAGGTGGTACGCGGCAAAAAGTTTTATTTGGTGGATTGGAAGGGTTATGGTCCAGAGGACAGGTCTTGGGAGCCTGCTGAAAACATTCGGGCCCCACAGCTCATTGCTGCCTTTGAGCGTAGCGAGGCCCAAGGAGGGGGGGGCCCTAGGAGGGGGGGTAATGTTAGGAGTCGAGTTTCCTCTGCTGCACAGGGGGAATCTCGATCCGTCTCCGCTGCGGTCTCCCATTCCCCTCCAGCCGCAGTGGAGTCTGCTCAGCAGGGACGTCGATCCCAGCGTCTCGCTCAGTCTGACTCTGTGAGAAGAGTTATTGCTGCTTCTCCAGCTTCTGCCTTTGAAGCCTATTCTGGTCAGCAGCGAGCGGACTTCTCTGGGACTAAGTCCTTATCTGCACACACTGAGCATGCCCAGGGCAAGATCTCCCGTTGGAGATCGAGGGTCATGTGCTCAGGCTCTGCGGCACATTCCATTGGTCCTCTTGGCAGGTCCTAGAAGGGCAAAAGTTCTGTAGCCATTTCCTGTGCTGCAGCTATATAAACTGCGCATGACCGCACGGCCATGCGCTAGTATTGTCTTACAATTGATATGTGTGTATGTGTGAGTGCAAGTCGTTCTTGGTTACCCCTTCCCTATTGAATGTCTGTTCGCGGAAGGTGTACGGTTGCTATCTAGCGCCCGACTTAGCCTACTACACTAAACACACATCACAGCGTCCTGTAGCTGTGCCTGCCAGTACGGCGCCGTGCGCCTGCCTTGCGCTTTCCATACCCAAGTCTGGGTGGTTAGTGGCGTCCGTTAGTGCGGCATCGCTCGCGCACTTGTGCGCTTATATTTCTGAAGGTTCTCTACACACCCAGTTGCGGTGTTGTGCCAGCAAGGGCCTAATCGGGCTTCAATCCCTTCTGGGGTTAAGTCCGCTGGCCACTTGCTCGCTCTCTAGTGCGGTATTGCGGTCCTGTGAATTAACAGGATCGCTTTCCTCACGCTGGGTGAGGTTTAACCCACGCGTGTTTACTTTAGTGTACCGCTATAGAGTCTGCAAATTGCTAGCAGCAGGTTCTCACCTGCACGGTGGACCCCGGACTGCGAACGCATCTTCGTCACCTGTCTTGGTGCGTTCCGCCAGTCCTAACAGTGTTTTTATATAGCTGATCTCTTGTGGGCATTCTTAAATCGTACCTGTCCTTTCATACCGAACTTGTGCAAATAATTGTGGCCTTGCTGATCTCAACACCCTTAACGAGCTACAGCTTCTTTTTGTGCACTTTCCAGTGTGACATGTCCATGAAGTATTCCAGTTGTTATTCTCTGTAACTTATTATTACTCTTTTTTGACTGGATGATTCCTGTTCATCAGCATTCTGACAGTACTTTAGGAACTAGAACTTTATCTTTCTCACTTCCTAGCATAGCTCAGGTGATTATTTAATAGCTTGCCTGCCCCTAACTTAAAGTCCAATACTGTTATATTTGTTATAGCTAAAGCTATAAAAGCAGGAGAAGAGGTCCAAAGATCCATCAAAAACAGTAACTAATACCACAAAACAAAAAAGAAAAGTGACTTAAGAAAAAACGTAAGACTTTTTGAAATGCTTTTTTTTATCTGGTTCATTTAAAAAAAAAAACAACAAAGGAAAATGCTGAAAAAATGCCTGGTGAGAGAAAAGAAATGTCATGTCATTCCAGATTGAGTCTACTCCAAACTAGGCACTGTCAAATCAAAGGGCTGCAAAATACAGTAATGTTTTCACCCGGAACCCGCTTGACAAAGCACTCAACATTAAGAATAATAAACATATAAACGAAAAAATCGAATTGACTTGTGCATATGATTCATCTTTTTTAACTTCTTTTAAAGGGGTTATTTGGGAACATTTTTTCTTATGGGGGCTAAGACCTGAAAGGCAGGTAGTTGCTCACTACCTGCCTGCTCTGCCTGGTGCTTGCTCAGAGTGATCACAGATTGTTCTTGCTGGCAATTCAGCTGCTTCACATCAACAGAGCGGCTCTTCCGGGGGCATGTCTGCTGACTTCATGCTGATTGACAGCCCGCTCCCCGCAGTTATGCAGCAGGGAGTCAACTGATAATTATCATGACATCTGCAGTCACATAACTTCAACAGAGCGGAGTGGAAGAGAAATAGCTGCTCTGTTTACGTGACATCACCAGAAACCACAGAATCACCGGCAGGAGAGGCCCATGACCACTCAGATTGGCGCCGGGAACAACAGCTAGGTATCAGCTACTTGCCTGTAAGTTCTTAGGCCCATGAGAGAAAAATAAGAGTCCTGGATAACCCCTTTAATAACTTAAAGCTGTGAAAGCCGTAAAGAATCTAAAAGAAGTGACCAGTCCATTCTTCATTTTTTTTTACTGCTGCCTTCCTTGCAAACTGCACAGTTCTCCTCTTCTCAAAATTTGCCTACTTGAGAAGCATGTGACCAAACCTATCCATCATCTCCTCCAATTGGAAGCAGCTTTCACATCTGAGGTATTTTTCTATTGGAGCAGCCTGTTGGACAGGTTTGGCCACATGCTCCTCCATATTCCTCCATTGGAGAACAGAAGAGCTGTGCAGTTTGTGATGACGACTGTGTTAACAAATGCAGGAGGAGAACCTGTCATACCTATTAAGTGATACAAAATTAACATGTGGGTCAAAACAACAATAAAGTGGGCAGCCCCTTCAAAGTCTACTCATATCAAGTAATATGGAGCCAGAAGTAGAACTATGTGTTGTAAATCTACAAAGGGACCCCCTTTAGAGGTTGCACGGAACAATAACCCTTGGTTCCCCCTCTTCAATTACCTGCTCGCTTTGCACCTTCTTGCAATAGATAATTACTGTAGCTGGCCTGTAAAATACCTGTTTTGTGCAAATTTATTTATATTATACTTCTCTCTGCTCTATTAATTAATCAGATGGAATTATGCAATTATGAACAAGACATCTTCAATATATTTTTCCTTGCCTTCCATATTCCATGTGGGAGTGATGATAGCAATGAGTTAATTAGTAGGAAGAAAAATAGCAGTGGCCATTAAGGAATAAATACTTCCGACTGTGCAATTAAAGTTATGTAGTCACAGATAGGTTTAATTTGTGGTTTTCATACTTTGTTTCTGATAATTATTACCAAGTGCACAGAAATGCTGATCTAGCTACTGGGAAGGAAGAACCAACAAAACAACATTACTCCAAAGAGCGTTCTCCTGTAGAAAGGAATCTGAGTCTTTTGACGCCTCCGCCTGTATCTTGCCGGAGTAACACCCATTAGTAGAGACTAATGTCATCATTCTCTTCCTCATCAAAGAGTGAAAACTGCCCAAAAGTGATGTGAGCACAATAGAAAAAAATTGACCAAGGTCTTTCCAATCTGGCAAATTTTTGTTTTTGCTCTTTCTTTTCACCCTTCCCTGCTTTCAAGAGACGTCAAGTTTTTTTTTTCTATCTACATAGCCATAAGAGGACTTGTTTTTTGCATGACGCGTTGTAGTTTTCATCCACATCATTTATTTTTCCATACAATATGCTGAAAAATGGTTAAAAAAAATCCAACTGGAGTGAAATGGTGAAAAACTACTCCGCAATTACGCCATTATGGTTTTGGTTTTGTTTTTACGGTGTTCATTGTGCAGTAAAAGTAACAATGTGATTCTGCAGTATGATTATGAAACACTCCAGGAAGCCGGTTGTTACAGTGGTGTTGCCATCCTTTCGGGGAGGGTGATGCCATGCCTGGAAGCGACAAGGATCCCTTTAACAGGTAGCACATACATGCAACATGTTGCATCCCTGACCAAATACCACAGGTGGTTTCACGAACATTCTTTATTCAAAACAACCCCTTTAAAGACTTTCCCTTTAACTTGGACACCCAGGGCCATGGACCGGGTCACTGCCACCATGACCACCCCTTTTTAATGACCACCGGACCCAGTACAGAGTATCCCCTAGGCCCTAGCGGGCGCTCCAACTAAAGCGATACCAATTTTAACTGGTGAAGAGAAATATCTGAAAAAGCTTTTGTATGAATTACCATTTATTGAGATCCTTTTTTGGTTGTTTTTTTAATGTATTAATTCAAGAGGCGTAGTGACCAAAAAATCTGCAATTTTACCATCTCGATTTTTTTCTCTTTACCACATTTACCAACAGCGTAAATGTTTTTTTTATTGTTGCTAGATTGGACCTTTATGAATGTGGAGACACCAAATATGTTTATTTTTAATTTTGTTTTACATTTTTTATTGTTAAAATTGCGAACTTGATTGACAAATTGTGATGTAATTTTTCCCTGATTTTGTAATATTGAGACAAAAAAGCACTGCAATCGCACCCTGTGAATGCACCCGAAAATAGAAAGAGAGGCAGAAAGTGTTGGCGACAGCATTGACTGAAAAGAAATGTGCAAAGGTAGCAAGCTGCTGGGAAAACAGCAGAAGGTGATAGAAAACACATACCGTACATTCATTTCCCAATTTCTGCCCCATCTTTCCCTCCATCAGTACGAGAACTGTGGCTTTCAAGCTGTAAAAAAAAAGACAACTCCCTATGTGTCCTAACAGGGGTACATCTTTAGGACATAATGGTTTATTATGGTTTGCAGGTAGTTCTCGGCATCATAGAAGTGCTGAACCAATAATAGCTGGTGGCATATCGGATCAATGCTTGTTGGTCTGACAACTACGGTATCTCTCCTGTGGCCAAACTCCTCTGCGCGGTGGCATATCATTTGGAAAACAAAAGTATTGGCGATCAAAAACCTGACCTGCTGGATCCTTATTTCCCCAAACATCATCTTTAGGGGAAGAGTCAGGAGGCCACCATACACATTAGACTGCCGGGAGATCCCACCGATATATATATCTATACAGTTGGGATTGGTGATAAAAATGATCCCTGCTGTCTTACCTCTCAGATTCATCAACACATTATTAATAGTGATGAGCGAATATACTCGTTACTCGAGATTTCTCGAGCATGATCGGGGGTCCTCCGAGTATTTTTTGTGTAAATCAGTTTTATTAAGTAATATCACGAAAATAGATACATGTCAAATTGCAATGGTAGCATATAAATATAACTTAAGGCTACATTTGGCTTTTAGTACTATATCCAGGAGAAAATACAATAAACTTATCCGTATAAACCTATATTATGACTTCTTTGTCTTCATTAACTAGATTAGAATACAACGCTAGAATAAGATATCGAAATTGCTTCTTGTTCATAACTATAACAAAAATTTAGCCAGTAAAGGAAATAATGGACTAGAGATAGAAAGTGAGAAAGAACAGAGAGAGAAGAAGAGACAAGTGGGTGGTGGTGATGGTGGTGGTGGTGGTGGTGGTGGTGGTGGTGGTGGTGGTGGTGGTGGTGGTGGTGGTGGGGGGGGGGTTCACGGCTTCTGCCATCTCGCCTAGCTCAGTCTATAATTAATATTAAAATATACTCATTCGCTGATCAAGAAGTACATGACCGAAGACAACGATGGTGTATCACAGAACCTCCGAGTATTTTTTATTGCTCGGAGATTTAGTTTTTCTTGCCGCAGCTGAATGATTTACATCTGTTAGCCAGCATAAGTACATGTGGGGGTTGCCTGGTTGCTAGGGAATTTCCACATGTACATATGCTGGCTAACAGATGTAAATCATTCAGCTGCGGCAAGAAAAACTAAATCTCCGAGCAATAAAAAATACTTGGAGGACCCCCGAGCGTGCTCGGGAAATCTCGAGTAACGAGTATATTTGCTCATCACTAATTATTAATAATATGGTATTCAGACCATAATGTAAACCAAACAATTGTAATTGAAGTTAATCAAAATACTATATATACTCCAGAATAGCGCTAATAAAAACCGCACTGGTGAAAAAACTAAAAGAGTTTTGGCTCTTCGAATCTGAAAGGCAATACATATTATTGGATTTACTGCTTTTCCCCACACCTAGTCAACAATTATAGGACACTATAGCAGAAAATGGAAAAACATATTTCCTACTGAATAAAACATTCTAGTGGTGAAAGAAAGTGGAATGGTTAATAGCAATAATTTTCATGTGCTAGCAAGGAATATATGAATGTAATAATTCTCCTGTTAGTGTTTCTCTGCAGAAGGATTATTATTCATATAAAGCTCAGCTTGACAACATGCAAAGTATATGCACATCAATGCTGCATACACAAAGCTCTGCTACATATTTTATCTAATATATAAAGCTGAATGTGTGTGTGTGTATGTATGTATGTATGTATGTATGTATGTATGTCCGGGATTGGCATCTGCACCGTCGCAGCTACAGCCACAAAATTTTGCAGTCACACGTCTGGACCCCGAGAGCGTCATAGGCTATGTTGTGAGGCGAAATTTTAACCCCGCGCGTTCCAATTCACCAAACAATTTTGCCCCTATCTACATAATGGGGAAAAAAGTGAAAGGAAAAGTGTTGGAGGCGTCGTAGCTACAGCAACAAAATTTTGCACAGTCACACGTCTGGACCCTGAGAGCGTCATAGGCTATATTATTGTGAGGCGAAATTTTAACCCCGTGCTTTCCAATTCACCAAACAATTTTGCCCCTATCTACATAATGGGGAAAAAGTGAAAGGAAAAGTGTTGGAGGCGTCGCAGCTACAGCCATAAAATTTTGCACAGTCACACGTCTGGACCCTGAGAGCGTCATAGGCTATGTTGTGAGGTGAAATTTTAACCCTGCGCTTTCCAATTCACCAAACAATTTTGCCCCTATCTACATAATGGGAAAAAATGAAAGGAAAAGTGTAGGAGGCAAATTGACAGCTGCCACATGTGAACAAGGGGGACTTAAAGAATGAGAGCGATGGCGCCAAAGAGTATATACCGTACAGTTGCTAAGGTGGGGCCCCGACATGGGATACTCACCACACATGGGGATATGAACACACACAAAATGCGCCACACACTACCACGTGCTTGAACACATATTACCCTCAGCACACATTTCACCACAAATACACCAACCTCGCCACATAAAAGTCGAAACACAAAAGTCGCCACTCAAAACTCGCCACGCGCAGAACTCGCCTCATGCAAAAACTAGGCTCTTGCAAAACTCGCCACAAGTGCAAAACTCACCTCATGGAAAACTCGCCACACGCAAAACTTGCACACGCGGAAAAATTGCCACATACACAAAAGTTGCAACACATGCAAAACTTGCCTTACACAAAACTTGCACATACTCAAAAGGCACCACACATAAAACTCGCCACGCACAAAACTCGCCATGCGCAAAACTTGCTGCACACAACTTGCTACACTGACCTGTCACATGCAACTCGACACACAAAAAGTTGCTACACGCATGTTGCCACACAAAACTCATCTCACAAAAGTCGCTACATGCATGTCGCCACACGCAACTCAACACACACAACTTGACAAACGAAACTCGCCCTAAAACACACACAAGTCTGGTATTAGCCTTCAAAAATAAAAATCTGATTAATAAGCAGACAAACTACAACAAATGTACCATATAGGAAATACGGCAGCTGTCAGTCACATGACCTGTCTATTATGTGTATGTGTGAGCTAATATATACTGCCAGGGGGAGGGCTTCCTGTTGGCTGGGGATTTATCAGGCTGCCAATTTAGCTTACAAATACTGAGGTAAAAATACTGAGCAAATAACGTGTGAACGAGGTCAAATACAGGAGGAGATGACACACAGGTATATACTATATACAGGGGAGATGACACACAGATATATACTATATACAGGAGAGATGACACACAGGTATATACTATATAGAGGAGGAGATGACATACAGGTACATATATATATATACAGGAGATGACATATAGGTATATACTATATACAGGAGGAGATGACACACAGGTATATACTATATACAGGAGCAGATGACCTACAGGTATATACTATATACAGGAGGAGATGACATACAGGTATATACTATATATAGAAGGAGATGACATTCAGGTATATACTATATATAGGGGAGATGACACACAGCAGGCATATACTATATACAGGGGAGATGACATACAGGTATATACTATATACAGGAGATGACATACAGATGTATACTATATATAAGGGAGATGACAATTATGTATATACTGAGGTGATGAGGTGAAAATGAGAGGTGTGAGGTGAAAATGAAAAGGTGTGAGTGCAAAATGAGAGGAGTGAGGAAAAATACTGGAGTGATCAGAAAATGACAGATGTGAGGTTGAAATGACAAGTGTTAGGGGGGAATGAGAGGAGTGAGGGAGAAAATGAGATGTGAGGGGGAAAATGAAAGATGTGATTGGGAAAATGAGAGGCGTGATGGGAAAATAAGAGAAGTGAGGTGCTATAACTAACCACAGATATTTACTATGCCCAGGCAACGCCGGGCTCTTCAGCTAGTATATATATATATATATATATATATATATATATACACATATATATATATGCACGCACAGGTCTGCAGTGTATCTGGAGCGCCCGCTAGAGCCGTGGGGTACTTCAAGGAGATTGTCACGGCAGCAGTGACCTAGTCCGTGGCTCCGGGGCGTCCAATAAAAGTGAATTGAAAGGGGAATAAAGTTGATGGGAGATTAGTTTGTGATGCCAACTGTGGTGTTCGGCAATGAGTGGCTGACGCTGCTTCTAACCAGTATGGCAGACAGCGTAAGCCTATCACGAGCACTGCCTTTTCACTGGTAGCGCCGGGCTCTTGATCTGCTGTGGTGCCTCCGGGTGTTCGATGTGGCCAGGGAGCTTGCAGTTTCCTGCCCTCCAGATTCGGCAGTCGGGGCATACATCACACACGCACAGCCAAGGACTCTGGCGTCCTATTTTGTCAGAGCTCTGTTCTTGGGTGAGCTTGGTTACAGCTCCACACCCCAGGTTCTCCTCGACTTCTCTCCTCTCCTCTCAGACTCAGACGACTGACTAACTCCACCTCGAGGCCAGAACTTATAGGGAAGCTCCCCAGAAACCGGGTGTCTTTGTTCTCCCTTCTGGTCTGGAGTAAGGAATGTGTTGGATCCTGGTGTTACCTGGTAAGGGGACCCCTCCTTGCTTCCAGGAATGACATCACCCCCTGTGAGGGAGGCAATGCCACTGTGGCAACCGGACTGCTGGGGTGCCACATATCCACATAAACACACAAGGCTATGCTACACATACACACTTATATTTTCTACATACCGTATAAGCACACACAGGCCTGCTTCATATCTACACACAGCTGTACTATATATCCACACAAACAGACACAAACAGCTCTGCTACATGTACACACTGTGTATACACTAACACATTTTGAACTTCCTTCAAACCAATCAGGACCGGAAGCATCTACGCAATAGCAGTGATGTGCAGGTCCTATTCTGTTATTTCTTCTGCCCTGGCCCCTGACCCATTCAGATTGTTCAGTGTCTGGTAGGAAGAGAGAGCTGTTCCACTGCATAGTTCTCTATGCTATATCAGTGTTCTCCTCCAGTGTAGGAAGTTTTCTCATGAATGCAAGATGTACACACACTTTTTACCAAAATCCTTTCCTAGCAAAATGTGCATCTGACAGTCCAAAATATATGGTAATTTATATTTATGAATAAATTATTTGTATAATCAATAATTAACATTGAGATAAACAAGCCCTTATATAAGTCTAAGGGAAAATTTTAAAAGTTGTGACCCTCAAAATACTTAAATGAAATTTTTTTTTAAATATGACAACTTTCCAAAGAACAAAAAGTGAAAGGGTAATATTTGCATGTAATTTCCGTTTCCATATTGTTGTGGAAAGTCATAGGAGCTTGATTTCCTGCTCAAACAGCAAAATATAAAGTCACTTACATAAATATAAAATGTAAGATAAAAAAAAATTTAGCATCTCCCAAGAATCCATATAAAAACTTCTGTAACTTGACAGTGTCACAGATTATAGTGAACTTTTCTGTATCTTGTTTCTTGCCCAAATGTTGGATTTCTTGAGAAAGATATTTTTCCTGCTGTTTGATTTATGATCTGACCCATGACATGGAAAATATGAACAGGTTCTGTAGGAAGCACTGGTAGTATATCTCAGACTTATTACACCGGAATAAGTACCTTTCCACACTAGGCATGCTGTTAGTGGAAAAAATAACACTAAAATTGAAAGCGACTCTCCAGGAATCCATGTTACTGAGGTTTCAAAAGTTGACAGCAAGGCTAAAAACTGAAGAAAGATAAGAGATTACACTCTACAGGTGAGAGAAAGAAGGAGAGAAAACCATGATGACCAGAAGAGCTTACACTCCCCACGGGAGAGACTTATCCAGAGACTCTGGAGATGGAAGATGACTCTTGGCCACGTGGCAATTCATAATGACATTTGCCTGCTCTCTGATGCTTAAAGTGCCTCAATATAGTATACTCCACTCCCCATAGGTCTCCACATGGTATAATGCACTCCCCATATTCCTCCATATAGTATAATGTGCACCACAGCCCTCCATATAGCATAATGTGCCACATAGTCCTCCGTATATTATAATACACTCCCCATAGTCCTCATTATAGTATAATATACTCCACATAGTCCTCCATAGGCTGAACTGGATGGACGACTGTCTTTTTTCATCCTTGATAACTATGGTACTATGCTACATATAGTATAATACGCTCCCCATAGTCCTCCATCTAGTACAATGCACTCTGTTATGACCTGGTGGTCAGGACAATAATGGACCTGGTGGTTAAGAGCACACGGAATGACCTGATAGTTACTGATAATAAGGACGAGCTCTGGGACGTGGGAACTCTGCTGACCGCAATCCCTAAACCTATCAAACACACTAGAAATAGCCGTGGATTGCGCCTAACGCTCCCTATGCAACTCGGCACAGCCTAAGAAACTAGCTAGCCCTGAAGATAGAAAAATAAAGCCTACCTTGCCTCAGAGAAATTCCCCAAAGGAAAAGGCAGCCCCCCACATATAATGACTGTGAGTAAAGATGAAAATACAAACACAGAGATGAAATAGATTTAGCAAAGTGAGGCCCGACTTACTGAACAGACCGAGGATAGGAAAGGTTACTTTGCGGTCAGCACAAAAACCTACAAAAAGACCACGCAGAGGGCACAAAAAGACCCTCCGCACCGACTCACGGTGCTGAGGCGCTCCCTCTGCATCCCAGAGCTTCCAGCAAGCAAGACAACAAATTAAATAGCAAGCTGGACAGAAAAATAGCAAACCAAAGAAATACAAGCTGGAACTTAGCTTCAGATGGGAAGACAGGTCACAAGAACGATCCAGGAGTGAACAGACCAATACTGGAACATTGACAGGTGGCATGGAGCAAAGACCCAAGTGGAGTCAAACAGAGCAGCAGCCAACGAATCAACCAAGTCACCCGCGAAACTCAGAAACACCCATCAGAGGAAGTCCATGGACAGAACCAGCCGAAGCACCACCCATGACCACAGGAGGGAGCCCGACAACAGAACTCACAACAGTACCCCCCCTTGAGGAGAGGTCACCGAACCCTCACCAGAGCCCCCAGGCCGAGCAGGATGAGACAAATGAAAGGCACGAACGAGATCGGCAGCATGAACATCAGAGGCAAAACCCCAGGAATTATCTTCCTGACCATAACCTTTCCACTTGACCAGGTACTGGAGTTTCCATCTCGAAACACGAGAATCCAAAATCTTCTCCACCACATACTCCAACTCCCCCTCAACTAACACCGGGGCAGGAGGATCAACGGATGGAACCACAGGCGCCACGTATCTCCGCAATAACGACCTATGGAACACATTATGGATGGCAAAAGAAGCAGGAAGGGCCAAACGAAATGACACAGGATTGATAACCTCAGAAATCTTATATGGACCAATGAAACGAGACTTAAACTTAGGAGAGGAAACCTTCATAGGAACATAACGAGACGACAACCAAACCAAATCCCCAACACGAAGTCGGGGACCCACACAGCGCCGGCGGTTAGCGAAACGTTGAGCCTTCTCCTGGGACAATGTCAAATTGTCCACCACATGAGTCCAAATCTGCTGCAACCTATCCACCACAGTATCTACACCAGGACAGTCTGAAGACTCAACCTGCCCTGAAGAGAAACAAGGATGGAAACCAGAATTGCAGAAAAACGGAGAAACCAAAGTAGCCGAGCTGGCCCGATTATTAAGGGCGAACTCAGCCAACGGCAAAAAGGACACCCAATCATCCTGATCAGCAGAAACAAAGCATCTCAGATATGTTTCCAAAGTTTGATTAGTTCGTTCGGTTTGGCCATTTGTCTGAGGATGGAAAGCCGAGGAAAAAGACAAATCAATGCCCATCCTAGCACAAAAGGATCGCCAAAACCTTGAAACAAACTGGGAACCTCTGTCAGAAACCATGTTCTCCGGGATACCATGTAAACGAACCACATGCTGGAAAAATAATGGCACCAAATCAGAGGAGGAAGGCAATTTAGACAAAGGTACCAAATGGACCATCTTAGAAAAGCGATCACAAACCACCCAAATGACCAACATCTTTTGAGAGACGGGGAGATCCGAAATAAAATCCATAGAAATATGCGTCCAGGGCCTCTTCGGGACCGGCAAGGGCAAAAGCAACCCACTGGCACGAGAACAGCAGGGCTTAGCCCGAGCAGAAGTCCCACAGGACTGCACAAAAGAACGCACATCCCGCGACAAAGATGGCCACCAGAAGGATCTAGCCACCAAATCTCTGGTACCAAAGATTCCAGGATACCCAGCCAACACTGAACAATGAATCTCAGAGATAACTCTACTAGTCCATCTATCAGGGACAAACAGTTTCTCCGCTGGGCAACGGTCAGGTCTATCAGCCTGAAATTTTTGCAGCACCCGCCGCAAATCAGGGGAGATGGCAGACAAAATTACCCCCTCTTTGAGAATACCCGCCGGCTCAGGAACACCCGGAGAGTCAGGCACAAAACTCCTTGACAGGGCATCAGCCTTCACATTCTTAGAGCCTGGAAGGTACTTAACCACAAAATCAAAACGGGAGAAAAATAATGACCATCGAGCCTGTCTCGGATTCAACCCTTTGGCAGACTCAAGATACAGTAAGTCAAATTCTTGTGATCTGTCAAGACCACCACGCGATGCTTGGCTCCTTCCAGCCAATGACGCCACTCCTCGAATGCCCACTTCATGGCCAACAATTCACGATTACCAACATCATAGTTATGCTCAGCAGGCGAAAACTTTCTAGAAAAGAAAGCACATGGCTTCATCACCGAGCCCTCAGAACTTCTTTGCGACAAAACAGACCCTGCTCCAATCTCAGAAGCATCAACCTCAACCTGAAACGGAAGCGAAACATCTGGCTGGCACAACACAGGGGCAGAAGAAAAACGACGCTTCAACTCCTGAATTGCCTCTACAGCCGCAGAAGACCAATTGACCACATCAGCACCCTTCTTGGTCAAATCAGTCAACGGTTTAGCAACAGTAGAAAAATTAGCGATGAAGCGCCGATAAAAATTAGCAAAGCCCAGGAACTTTTGCAGGCTCTTCACAGATGTCGGCTGAGTCCAATCGTAAATGGCCTGGACCTTAACAGGGTCCATCTCGATAGTAGAAGGGGAAAAAATGAACCCCAAAAATGAAACCTTCTGAACTCCAAAGAGACACTTTGACCCCTTCACAAACAAGGAATTCGCACGAAGGACCTGGAACACCATTCTGACCTGCTTCACATGAGACTCCCAATCATCCGAAAAAAAAAAAATATCATCCAAATACACAATCAGGAATTTATCCAGGTACTCTCGGAAGATGTCATGCATAAAGGACTGAAATACTGATGGAGCATTGGAAAGCCCGAATGGCATAACCAGGTACTCAAAATGGCCCTCGGGTGTATTAAATGCTGTTTTCCATTCATCGCCTTGTTTAATACGCACAAGATTATACGCCCCTCGAAGATCTATCTTGGTGAACCAACTACCCCTTTTAATACGAGCAAACAAATCAGACAGCAACGGCAAAGGATACTGAAATTTGACTGTAATTTTATTAAGAAGGCGGTAATCAATACAAGGTCTCAAAGAACCATCCTTCTTGGCCACAAAAAAGAACCCTGCTCCTAACGGTGATGACGACGGGCGAATATGGCCTTTCTCCAAGGATTCCTTTATATAACTCCGCATAGCGGCATGTTCTGGCACAGATAAATTGAACAATCGGCCCTTAGGAAACTTACTACCAGGAATCAAATTAATTGCACAATCGCAATCCCTATGAGGAGGAAGGGCACTGGCTTTGAGCTCATCAAATACATCCCGATAATCCGACAAAAACTCTGGAACTTCAGAAGGAGTGGAAGATGAAATAGACAAAAATGGAACATCACCATGTACCCCCTGGCAACCCCAGCTGGACACAGACATAGATTTCCAGTCCAATACTGGATTATGAACCTGTAGCCATGGCAACCCCAAAACGACCACATCATGCAGATTATGCAACACCAGAAAGTGGATATCCTCCTGATGTGCAGGAGCCATGCACATGGTCAATTGGGTCCAGTACTGAGGCTTATTCTTGGCCAAAGGCGTAGCATCAATTCCTCTCAATGGAATAGGATACTGCAAGGGCTCCAAGAAAAAACCACAGCGCCTAGCATACTCCAAGTCCATCAAATTCAGGGCAGCGCCTGAATCCACAAATGCCATAACAGAATAGGATGACAAAGAGCAAATCAGAGTAACAGACATTAGAAATTTAGACTGTACCGTACCAATGGTGGCAGACCTAGCGAACCGCTTAGTGCGCTTAGGACAATCGGAGATAGCATGAGTGGAATTACCACAGTAAAAACATAGCCCATTCTGACGTCTGTGTTCTTGCCGTTCAGCTCTGGTCAAAGTTCTATCACATTGCATAGGCTCAGGCCCATGCTCAGATAGTACCACCAAATGATGCACAGCTTTACGCTCACGCAAGCGTCGATCGATCTGAATGGCCAATGACATAGACTCATTCAGACCAGCTGTTAGGAGTCAAGTTTCCTCTGCTGCACAGGGGGAATCTCGATCCGTGTCTGCTGCGGTCTCCCATTCGGTATCGGCCGCAGTGGGCTCTGCTCAGCGGAGACGTTGCTCCCAGCGTCTCGCTGAGGCTGATTCGGTGCATAGGGTCACTACTGCCTTTTCTGGCTTTCCTATGGTACCCTGCACTGATCTGCGGCGAGCAAGCCTCTCTGGGACTAAGTCCTTATTTACTCACACTGAGCATGCCCAGGGCAGGGTCTCCCATTGGAGGTCGAGGGCCACATGTTCGGTCACATGCTCAGGTACTGCAGTACATTCCATTGGTCCTCCTGGAAGGTCCTGAAAGGGCAAAACATGCTCAGATACTGCAGCACTTTTCATTGGTCCTCCTGGAAGGTCCTGAAAGGGCAAAAACTTCAGTAGCAGCTTCCTGTGCTGCAACTATATAAACTGCGCATGACCGCACGGCCATGCGCTAGTATTGTCTTGTAAATATGTGTGTGTGTTGTGAGTGAAAGTCGCTCTTTAAATAACCCTCCCTATTGAATGTCTGTTCGCGGAAGGTGTATGTTTGCTATCTAGCGCCCGACTTATCCAACAGCACGTAACACACATCACAGCGTCCAGTTGCTGTGTCCGCCAGTATGGCGCCGTGCGCTTCCTCTGCGCTTTCCTTACCGAAGCCTGGGTGGTTAGTGGCATCCGTCAGTGCGGCACCGCACGCACTCTCGTGCCTTTATTTACTATTTCAATAGTTTCCTTACACACCCAGTTGCGGTGTTGTGCCAGCAGTGGTCTAATCGGACTTCAATCCTAGTTGGGGTTGTGTTCGCTGACTTATTGCTCGCGCTCTATGTGCGGTACCGCGGTCCTGTGACGCAACAGGATCGCTTCCTTCACGCAGGGTGAAGTTTACCCTTGTATGTATACTTATAGTACCGCCATATAGTCCGTCTTACTTAGCAGCAGGTACTTTCCTGCACGGTGGATCCCGGGTTGCGAACGCACCAATTCCATTTAATAAACTATATATTTGGTGCGTTCCGCCAACCCTAACACCAGCAGGCATGGGAAACCCCACCATGACATCCTTAAGGGTTTCAGAGAGACCCTTTCTGAAGATTGCTGCCAGGGCACATTCATTCCACTGAATGAGCACAGACCACTTTCTAAACTTCTGACAATATATCTCCGCTTCATCCTGACCCTGACACAGAGCCAGCAAGATTTTCTCTGCCTGATCCACTGAATTAGGTTCGTCATAAAGCAATCCAAGCGCCAGGAAAAACGCATCAACATCACGCAATGCCGGATCTCCTGGCGCAAGGGAAAATGCCCAGTCTTGAGGGCCACCACGTAACAAAGAAATAATGATCTTTACTTGTTGAACAGGGTCACCTGAGGAGCGAGGTTTCAAGGCAAGAAACAATTTACAATTATTTTTGAAATTCAAGAACTTAGATCTATCACCAAAAAACAAATCAGGAATTGGAATCCTAGGCTCTGACATCGGATTCTGAACCACAAAATCTTGAATGTTTTGTATCCTTGTAGTGAGATTATCCATCCAAGAGGACAGACCTTGAATGTCCATGTTTACACCAGTGTCCTGAACCACCCAGAGGTAAAGGGGAAAATAGAGACAAAACACACTGCAAAGAAAAAAAAATGGTCTCAGAACTTCTCTTATCCCTCTATTGAGATGCATTAGTACTTTGGGCCACCTGTACTATTATGACCTGGTGGTCAGGACAATAATGGACCTGGTGGTTAAGAGCACACGGAATGACCTGATAGTTACTGATAATAAGGACGAGCTCTGGGACGTGGGAACTCTGCTGACCGCAATCCCTAAACCTATCAAACACACTAGAAATAGCCGTGGATTGCGCCTAACGCTCCCTATGCAACTCGGCACAGCCTAAGAAACTAGCTAGCCCTGAAGATAGAAAAATAAAGCCTACCTTGCCTCAGAGAAATTCCCCAAAGGAAAAGGCAGCCCCCCACATATAATGACTGTGAGTAAAGATGAAAATACAAACACAGAGATGAAATAGATTTAGCAAAGTGAGGCCCGACTTACTGAACAGACCGAGGATAGGAAAGGTTACTTTGCGGTCAGCACAAAAACCTACAAAAAGACCACGCAGAGGGCACAAAAAGACCCTCCACACCGACTCACGGTGCGGAGGCGCTCCCTCTGCGTCCCAGAGCTTCCAGCAAGCAAGACAACAAATTAAATAGCAAGCTGGACAGAAAAATAGCAAACCAAAGAAATACAAGCTGGAACTTAGCTTCAGATGGGAAGACAGGTCACAAGAACGATCCAGGAGTGAACAGACCAATACTGGAACATTGACAGGTGGCATGGAGCAAAGACCCAAGTGGAGTCAAACAGAGCAGCAGCCAACGAATCAACCCAGTCACCCGCGAAACTCAGAAACACCCACCAGAGGAAGTCCATGGACAGAACCAGCCGAAGCACCACCCATGACCACAGGAGGGAGCCCGACAACAGAACTCACAACAGCACTCCCCATAGTATAATGCACCCCATAATCCTTCATATTTTAAAATATACCCTCAGTCCTCCATATAATATAATACACTCCTCATTGTCCTTGTAGTACAATGTATTCCCCATAGTATAATGCACCCCATAGTTCTTCATATAGTATAATGCATTCCCATAGTCCTCAATACAGTATAATGTAGATCCCATATAGTACATATAATATAATGCAGTGCCCATAGTCTGAGAGAGTAGAATGCAGTCCCCATATAGTATAATGCACTCCGCTCAGAGTATAATGCAGCCACCCCATAAAGTGTCATGCAACCACCCCAGAGTATAATGCTGCTCTCCCATAGAGTATAATGCAGCCCCCATATAGTATAATGCTGCCCCCATAGAATATAATGCAGTCCCCCTCATAGAATATAATGCAGTCCCCCTCATAGAATATAATGTAGCCTTTCATAGAATATAATGCAGCCCCCCCCCCCCCCAAAGAATATAATGCAGTCCTACAGTATTATGGCCACCACGTACTCACTCACTCACTCACTGATATATATGCTGTATATATATATATATATAACAAAATACAGTACTCGCCTCTCCTCATCGTTCCCCTGCTGCTCCAGGCTCTGTAGAACATTTCAGCAGCTGCACTGCCCAGTACACAGCATGGTGCGCGATGAAGTGAAATCATCGTGCACCCACTGGATCAGAGGCAGAGGGGAAGGATGGGGGAGTCATCTGACGCTCTCTCTTCCATTATTGCTTTCAACTGTATGGGCATCTATATTGCTGATACAGTTGAATGTGGTGTGTGGGGTGTCGCCAGTAACGGGCCCCGCTAACTCACAGGTCCCATAAAGGCACGCCACTGGCTGGAGGCCCCTGGGGGAGTGGGGGCCCTAGGTAGCTGCCTAGTCTGCCTACCCCTTATGCCGGCCATGTTCACGGGTAGTGGGATATATAGATTAAATGAAATTTCCACAAATGATTGATACAAGCATAACACCATCTGTAAAATAGCTGAAGTTGAAAAGAGGATGTCTTCTACAAATGGGTAATGATCCTAAACACGCTTCAAAATCCACAATAGACTACCTCAAAACGCAAAAGCTGAAGCTTTTGCAATGGCCCTCACAGTACTCTAATCTGAACATCAGTGAAAATCTGTGGCTAAACCTCAACATAGGAGTGCATGCAAGACGACCCAGGAATCTTACAGAACTGCAACAGTTTTCCAAGGAAGGATGGATGAAAATCCCTCAAACAAGAATTTAAAGACTCTTGGCTGACTACAGAAAGCACTTATAAGCTGTTATACTTGCAAAAATGTGTGCTACTAGGTACTAACAAACCATTCAGAGTGCCCAAACTTTTGCATCAGCCCAATTTCCTTTTCGCAATTTTTCAAATGTAAAATATAAATATAATATATCAATCTAAAAAAAAAAATACAAACTTTAGGTCTTTTAGAGATCATCTCATCTTCAACCTGCTTAACTGTTCACAATAACAGTAATTTTGACCAGGGGTGTCCAAACATTTACATGTGATTGTATATTGCTCTTTAAACAGAATCTACAATATATTTCCCTTGTCTCCCTTGGAAGCAATTGTATTCAAGCATGATGGATCTGAATGCCTATGATCAAACATATGACAGCATAGTTCATTGTGGTGTAACCTCCCTGGTGGAATAATACATTATGTGTTACCCAGCAGAGCATTAGACATACCTCAGCAGTATTGCATAACCGCAAGGGGAATTTGACGTGGAAGGTTCTATGTTGTTGTAGGCTTTCTACTTTTGTGTGGGGTACCTTTTAAATTAGAAACAGATTGCAAAATGTCACAACTGTGAATGTTTGGCTTATTAGAGTAGAAACATTGCAGTAATATTAGTCTCCAAGCCGTAGCTGTCTCAGGATATGAAACATATAGGTAGAGTGTCACCGGCAGTATTTATTGAAGCATTTTACAGGATGATTTAGTTACTTTCTAGCCTCGAATGAATACCAAATACACACCTCTATATGCCATAAGCTCACTAGGACCATGTCAATTAAGTGCTGTCACCCCTGCAGAGAATAGTCCAGGCCAACATAGTTCTGGATGGCAAATGGACCAGGGATGAAGTTACAAATGCAGACATGTCTTTTATATGTTATAAGGGAAAACTGTAACTGTACTAAACTTGCAAAACCTACAAGAAACAAACCTAAAAAAACCCTGCTGTAAATAAACAAGTAAAAAGCAAAAGTGCATTTAAATAACAAAGTTCTTAGTAATACTGTTTTTGATCAAAAATAGCATAAAAGCCATCCCACCATGACAAGGTGACTCTGATCGGGAAGGTCCTACACTGTTTAATATTAAAAACCTTAACATGTGTCAAAGTTAACCTCAGCTTGTGAATAAGGACAGACAAAAGGACCAAGTCCCTACCAGTGGACACCAGTCTGGGGAAGGAAAGTCACACATTGCCTTGCACAGAATGCAAAAATGCAAAGAAAAAACACACTTGTTAGACAGCGCAGGACCTCACCTTGTCGCGGTGGGATGGCTTTTATGCTATTTTTGATCAAAAACAGTATTACTAAGAACACTGAGTTATTTAAATGCACTTTTGCTTTTTACTTATTTAGTTACAGCAGGGATTTTGCTCGTTTTGGTTCTTGTAGACTTTGTATGTTTTATGGCCAATGTGAACATGTGTTTATGTGCTGCATGTATACCAACTCACACCAAGCTCAATTTTTTGTGTTTTAACTGTACTAAACTGTTATATGTATGGATTCATAATACATTTATATATAGTGGCTTGTGAAGGTATTCACCTCCCTTGGATTTTTGCCTATTTTGTCACATTAAAACCTGTTTTTAATTATGCTTGTAATCCGATTTGTGTGTGATTCATCAGCACTAAATAGTCTAAGTTGGTGAATTTTAGTGAGAAAAATATGGGATCAAATAAGTCAAAATTGGCAGGAGCATATGTATTTACACCCCTAAAGTCAGTACTTTGTAGAGCCTCCTTTTGCAGCAATTACAGCAGCAAGTCACTTTGGATAAGTCTCTATGAGCTTTCCACATCTTGCCGTTGGCATTTATGCTCATTCCTCAAGGCAAAACTGCTCCATCTCCTTAAAGTGAAATGGTTTCCTCTGGTGAACAGCGATCTTCCAGTCTGACCACAGAATCTCAATAGGATTAAGGTCTGGGCTTTGACTGGGCCACTCCAAAACATTTACACGTTTCCCTTAAACCATTTGAGTGTTGAATTAGCAGTATGCTTTGGGTCATTATCTTGTTGGAAGGTGAATCTCTATCCCACTCTCAAATCACAAACAGGCTCAAACAGGTTTTGCTGAAGAATATCCCTTTATTACGCACCATTCATCTACCCTTTGACTCAACCATTTTCCCTGTCCATGCTGCTGAAAAATATCCCCACATCATGATGCTGCCACCACCATGTTTCACTGTACGGATGGTGCTCTTGGGGCTATGAGTTGTGTTGGTTTGGTGTCAGACATAGTATTACCTTGGTGGGAAAAATTTTCAATTTTGGTCTTATCTGACGATAGCACCTTCCTCCATACATTTCGGGAGTCTTCCACACGTCTTTTGGCAAACTCAAAACGAGCCTTACAATTTTGCATGTAAGTAAAGGCTTTTTTCTGCCCACTCTTCCATAAAGGCCACCATTATGGAGTGCACGGCTAATTGTGATCGTATGGTTAGATACTCCAGTCTCTGCTTGGAAACTCTGCAGCTCCTGCAGGGTTACCTTTGATCTCTGTGCTGCTTCTCTGATTAATGCCCTCCTTGCCCGGGCTGACAGTTTTGGTGGGTGCATTCTCTTGGCAGGTTTGTTGTGGTACTTTGTGTTTTCCATTTGATGATAATGGATTTGATGGTGCTCCGGGGGAACATCACAGATTGGGATATTGTTTTATAACCCAACCCTGACTTGTACTTCTCCACAACTTTGTCCCTGACTTGTTTGGAGATCTCCTTGGTCTTCATGATGTTGTTTGGTTAGTGGTGCCTCTTGCTTAATGGTGTTGCAGCCTTTGTGGCCTTTCAGAAAAGTTAAAGTGTATATATTGACAGACCATATGACACTTAGATTGCACACAGGTGGATGTCCTGTCACTAAGCATGTGAATTATGAAGGTAATTGCTTGCAACAGAACTTTTTAGAAGCTTTATTTTAAAAGTGGTGAATACATATGATCATGCCAATTTGATCCCATAAATTTAATTTATGCATATATTTTTCTCATCTCACTTCAGCAACTTAGACTATTTAGTGCTGCTGATACATCACACACAAATTGGAATACCACACAGGTTGTAATGCAACAAAATAGTTAAAAAGCTGTGGAGGTGAAGCCACTGCATATATACAGTTGTGTGAAAAAGTGTTTGCCCTCTTTCTGATTTCCTATTCTTTTGCATGTTTGTCACTCTTTCATGTTTCAGATCATAAAAAAAATATTAGACAAAGATAACACATGTAAACACAAAATGCAGTGTTTAAATGAAAGTCTTTATTATTAAAAGACAAAGAAATCCAAACCTTCAGCACCTTGTGTGAAAAAGTGATTGCCCCCACCACCTTAAAACATAAAATTACTGTGGTTTATCACATCTTTGGGAAACTGAGTTCAAATTCCCAAGCCACACCCGTGCCTGATTACTGCCACACATGTTCTCAATCAAGAAATCACTTAAATAGGACCTGCCTGACAAAGTGAAATAGAACAAAAGATCCTCAAAACCTAGACATCCTGCTTCGATCAAAAGAAATTCAGAAACAAATGAGAAACAAAGTAATTGAGATCTATCAGTCTAGAAAAGGTTATAAAGCCAGTTTTAAAGCTTTGGGACTCCTGCAAACCATAGTGAGAGACATTATCCACAAATGGCAAAAACATGGAACAGTGTTGAACCTTCCTAGGAGTGACCGGCCAGCCAAAATTACCCCAAGAGTGCAGCAACGACACATCCAAGAGGTCACAAAAGACACCACAACAACATCCAAAGAACTGCAGGCCTCACTTGCCTCAGTTAGGTCAATGTTCATGACTCCACCATAAGAAAGAGACCGGGCAATAAGAACATAAAGGCTCATCTCAGTTTTGCCAGAAAACATATTGATGATCCCCAAGACTTTTGGGAGAATACTCTGTGGACTGACGAGACAAAACTTGAATTTTTTTGGAAGGCATATGCCCCATTACATCTGGCGTAGAAGTAGCAGAGCATTTCAGAAACAGAACATCATACTAACAGTACAATATGGTGGTGGTACTGTGATGATCTGGGGCTGTTTTGCTGCTTCAGAACCTGGAAGACTTGCTGTAGTGAATGGAACCATGAATTGTGCTGTCTACCAAAACATACTGAAGTAGAATTTCTGGCCACCTGTTCGTGATCTCAATCTGAAGTACACTTGGGTTATGCAGAAGGTCAATGATCCAAAACACACCAGCAAGTCCACCTCTGAATGGTTTAAGAAAAAATAAACTAAGACTTTACTTAATAACTTTACTCCGATTGAGATGCTGAGACATGACCTTAAAAACGCGGTTCATGCTCGGAAACCCTCCAATGTGGCTAAATTACAACAATTCTGCAAAGCCGAGTGAGATAAAATCCCTCCAGAGCATTGTAAAAGACTAATTGCCAGTTATCGCAAATGTTTGATTGTAGCTGTTACTGATGATGGTGGCTCAACCAGTTATTAGGTTGAGGGGGCAATCATTTTTTCACACAGGGCCCTGTAGGTTTGGATTTCTATTTCCCTTAATAATAAAGACTTAATTTATCTATACAACTATATATATATACATATATATATGTACCGTATATACTCGAGTATAAGCCGAGATTTTCAGCCCAAATTTTTGGGCTGAAAGTGTCCCTCTCGGCTTATACTCGAGTCACTGTCTGTGGCAAGGTCGGCGGGTGAGGGGGAGAGAGGATTGTTGCATACTCACCTAGTCCCGGCGGTCCTGACGCTCCCCCTGCCTGTCACACTGTCTTCGGGTGCCGCAGCTCTTCCCCTGTACAGCGGTCATGTGGGACCGCTCATTAAACTTATGAATATGGACTCCACTCCCATAGGGGTGGAGCCGCATATTCATTCCTCTAATGAGCGGTGCCAGTAATCGCTGACAGAGGAAGAGCTGTGGCACCCGAAGACAGTGTGACAGGCAGGGGGAGCGTCAGGACCGCCGGGACGAGGTGAGTATTTTATATTCACCTGTCCACGTTCCACACGCCGGGCGCCACTCCGTCTTCCGCGTCCTCTTGCTCTGACTGTGCAGGTCAGAGGGCGCGATGACGTACTAGTGTGCGCGCCGCCCTCTGCCTGAACAGTCAGTGCGGAGAGACGCCGAGACGGGACGCTGAGGAGCTGCAAGCAAGAGAGGTGAGTATGTGTTTTTTTTTTTATTGCAGCAGCATTATATATTGCACAGATTTATATGGAGCGTCTATGGGGCCATAATGAACGGTACAGAGCATTCTATATGGCACAGCTTTATATGGAGCATCTATGGGGCCATAATCAACGGTGCAGAGCATTCTATATGGCACAGCTTTATATGGAGCATCTATGGGGCCATAATGAACGGTGCAGAGCATTATATATGGCACAGCTTTATGTGGAGCATCTATGGGGCCATAATGAACGGTGCAGAGCATTCTATATGGCACAGCTTTATATGGAGCATCTATGGGGCCATAATCAACGGTGCAGAGCATTCTATATGGCACAGCTTTATATGGAGCATCTATGGGGCCATAATGAACGGTGCAGAGCATTATATATGGCACAGCTTTATGTGGAGCATCTATGGGGCCATAATGAACGGTGCAGAGCATTCTATATGGCACAGCTTTCTATGGAGCATCTATGGGGCCATAATGAACGGTGCAGAGCATATATGGCACAGCTTTATAAGGAGCATCTATGGGGCCAAACTGAACGGTGCAGAGCATATATGGCACAGCTTTATAAGGAGCATCTATGGGGCCAAACTGAACGGTGCAGAGCATATATGGCACAGCTTTATAAGGAGCATCTATGGGGCCATAATGAATGGTGCAGAGCATATATGGCACAGCTTTAAATGAAGCTTCTATGGGGCCATAATGAACGGTGTAGAGCATATATGGCACAGCTTTCTATGGAACATCTATGGGGCCATAATGAACGGTGCAGAGCATTCTATATGGCACAGCTTTATATGGAGCATCTATGGGGCCATAATGAACGGTGCAGAACATTCTATATGGTACAGCTATATATGGATCATCTATAGGGCAATATTCAATGGAATGGAGCATTATATATGGCACAGCTTTATAAGGAGCATCTATGGGGCCATACTGAACGGTGCAGAGCATATATGGCACAGCTTTATAAGGAGCATCTATGGGGCCATAATGAACGGTGCAGAGCATTATATATGGGGCACAGCTTTATAAGGAGCATCTATGGGGCCATAATGAACGGTGCAGAGCATTGTATATGGGGCACAGCTTTATATGGAGCATCTATAGGGCAATATTCAATGGAATGGAGCATTATATATGGCACAGCTTTATATGGAGCATCTATGGGGCCATAATGAACGGTGCAGAGCATTATATATGGCACAGCTTTATATGGAGCATCTATGGGGCCATAATGAACGGTGCAGAACATTCTATATGGTACAGCTATATATGGATCATCTATAGGGCAATATTCAATGGAATGGAGCATTATATATGGCACAGCTTTATAAGGAGCATCTATGGGGCCATAATGAACAGTGCAGACCATTCTATATGGCACAGCTTTATATGGAGCATCTATAGGGCAATATTCAATGGAATGGAGCATTATATATGGCACAGCTTTATAAGGAGCATCTATGGGGCCATAATGAACGGTGCAGAGCATATATGGCACAGCTTTATAAGGAGCATCTATGGGGCCATAATGAACGGTGCAGAGCATTGTATATGGGGCACAGCTTTATATGGAGCATCTATGGGGCCATAATAAACGGTGCAGAGCATATATGGCACAGCTTTATAAGGAGCATCTATGGGGCCATAATGAACGGTGCAGAGCATTGTATATGGGGCACAGCTTTATATGGAGCATCTATAGGGCAATATTCAATGGAATGGAGCATTATATATGGCACAGCTTTATATGGAGCATCTATGGGGCCATAATGAACGGTGCAGAGCATTCTATATGGCACAGCTATGTATGGATCATCTATGGGGCAATATTCAATGGTATGGAGCATTATATGTGGCACAGCTTTATATGGAACCTCCTTTGGGGCTATAATGAACGGTATGGAGCATCTATTTTTATTTTTGAAATTCACCTTTAGCTGCTGCATTTTCCACCCTACGCTTATACCCCAGTTTTTTGTGGCAAAATTAGGGGGGGTCGGCTTATACTCGGGTCGGCTTATACTCGAGTGTATACGGGTATATATACTGTATATATATTCATACACACACATGTGCATATTTATACATGTCCAGGAAAAAGAAAAAGGTAGCACTCACTGTTCCTGATGCAGTCCTTTGTTCAAAAACAATTAAAATATGACGGTGAAAGAAGTGTGGAGACACAAAATCGGACTACGGCCGTTTCACGCCGCGTGCGCTTCCATGGGTCCAAAGATGAGGAGGAAGTGACGGGGATCCTACTTAAATTATGGATCAGCTCACCTGATTGCCTCAAAGCAATCCCACAGGATATCACCTCCTCATCTGTCCGGATAGACAAATAACAAAACATAATGTAATATAATGTAATATATATATATACATATATATATATATATATATACTGTATATATATTTGGAATCATATAAATATTTTACACACCTGTGGAGAATAAAGATACTACAAAACATGAATGTATTCAAAAATGGAATTGCTAATAGTTTATTTTTATCAATTACCAAAATGCAAATTGAGTGAACAAAAGAAAAATCTAAGGCTACGTTCAGACTAGCGTTGTGCTAGTGTGCGTCGGGTTAGCGTCGGGCGACGCAGCGGCGACGCACGCGTCATGCGCCCCTATGTTTAACATGGGGGACGCATGCGTTTTTGTTTGTTGCGTTTTGCGACAAATGCGTCTTTTTTGCTGCAAGCGTCGGACCAAGAAAACGCAACAAGTTGCATTTTTCTTGCGTCCGATTTTCGGCCAAAAACGACGCACGCGTCGCAAAACGCAGCGTTTTTGCGTGCGTTTTGCCGCGTTTTTGCGTGCGTTGTGCGTTGCGTCGCCGACGCAGCGGCGCACAACGCTAGTCTGAACGTAGCCTAAGTCAGATCAATAGTTGGTGTGACCACTTTGCCTTTAAAACAGCATCAAAATATCAATCCATCTAGTATCTCTTGTACTTACAGAGTTTTTTGAAGGAACTCTGCAGGGAGGTTGTTTCAAACATGTTGGACAACTAACCACAAATCTTCTGTGGATGCCGCTTCTGCAAACCCTGCGGTCAGACAGATTCGATGATGTTGAGATCAAGACTCTTTTGTTCTGCTTTACGCTGAAGATACTAAAGTTCTTAATGACATCGGCTGCGTGTCTGAGATCACTGTCCTTCTGCAGAATTATTCTGGAGCCTCCCTGATGGTATCGCATGATGGTTAAGTATCTGCCCGCATTTCTCAGTATTGAAAAAACCTATCATCATGACCAAATTCCCATCTCCATTTATTAAAATGCAGCCGAAAGTCTTGCAAGGAAACTCCTCCATGCTATATTATATGAAGAAAAATACAAAAATTGCTTAAAAAAAACAATGAACAATATGTTGCACTTGTAAAAGGAAATAAAACACCAAAGATAAATAAATAGCAGGACCAGTAGAGAAAACACCACCGTCTACGATTTCAGTCAATTTTAATATTTCTCTTTATTTGTTGAAAAAAATTGGAAAATAAATAAAGATTAAAAAACACGGGATTTCCTGTGTTGAAGACATCCTTAACCAAGTTACTATGGCTTGTTGAGGAACTATTGGGGGTAGTACATGAAGTATCAAGATGAGCTCAATACAATTCCAAAATGTTTTAGAATTGGTATAACAGTAGAGCAATAGGCTGCTGTCAACTATTCCATAAGTTCTGAGATTTCAGGTGGTCAAATAGTGAGGAGATCAACGTATTTAAGAGTTTGGAAAGATCCTGCTTTAGGCCGGTTTCACATGTCCAGATATTTCCGGTACTCCCGGCTGTAAACGACTGAGGAATGAATGAAATGCAGGGGGCGGAGCTTCAGTGATGGCACCGCTAGTCACAGAAGCTCCGCCCCCTGCATTTCATTCCTTCCCCAGTAATTTACAGCAGGGAATGGTCGCATTAGTAGCGCTCCCAGTTGTAAATGTAAATGCCCCCAGATATGGATTACTGCATGGCACTGACTGTACGCCGGACAGGTATGGTATATTGTTGCTTTATTATTTAGAAATTTTTTTACAGAAGAATGAGGGTTTTGCTTGGATTGAGCGTGCAATAAAGATATTAAAAACCTGTGTGTTTCATTATTTCATTAAATACTTTTTTCTTAGTGTGTGTGTGTTTTATTAACTCTTTCACAACTGTGGGATTAGTAATGGGTAGGTGTCTTATTGCCACTACTCCATTACTAAGCCGGCTTAATGTCACCTTACAATAGCAAGGTGACATTAACCCCTTATTACTAGTGATGAGCGAGTATACTCATTACTTGGGTTTTCCAGAGCACGCTCGGGTGGTCTCCAAGTATTTATGACTGCTCGGAAATTTAGTTTTCTTCGCTGCAGCTGGATGATTTGCGGCTACTAGACAGCTTGATTACATGTGAGGATTCCCTAGCAACCATGCAACCCTCACATGTACTCAGGCTGGCTAGCAGCCGTAAATCATCCAGCTGCGGCAAGGAAAACTAAATCTCTGAGAAGTCATAAATACTCGGAGACCACCCGAGCGTCCTCGGGAAAGCCAGAGTAACAAGTATACCCGCTCATCACTACTTATTACCCCATATGCCAATCCTACAGGGCAGTGGGAAGAACTGGGCAAAGCTCCAGAATTGGCGCATCTAATAGATGCGCCTTTTCTGGGCAGCTGCGGGCTGCTTTTTTAAGGCTGAGGGGCCCATAGCCATGACCCCTTACCGGCCTGAGAATAGCAGCAAGGAACCTGTGAGTTTTGCCGGGTTGGTTGGAAAATATAGGGGGGACCACGTCGGTTTTTCTTTCATCCCTTCTCCCCTGCTCGCGCTGCTTTTGGTCGAGCAGTGGATAGCGGTTGACAACCAGCTTCAGCACCACACGCGGGGGAACAGCGCTGTTTCTCCCGCGGCCGTCCGTGCGCACAGAGGAGAGTGCACACTGTTCTCCGTGTGCACGTGTGCGTCAGAATGTATAGCGGTACGTGCTGCCGGTAAAAAATGGACATGTCTCTGTGTTTTGCACAGGTACACACGGTCCGTTAAGACACACAGACATCTGCATAAACCCATTCATTTGAATGGGTCTACGTGTGTCAGTAACTCCGGTACGTGAGAAAACTGTCACTACACATACCGGAGGCAAGGACGTGTGAAACCGGACTTAAACAGAATGGACCCTCCTAGACATTGCGAAAACTGCAGACCATCAACATTTTTACATAATCCAGTTTATTATTTTCTTTAAAGATGCAGTAAAGCACAAATAAACATTTAGCGAAGCTGACGATTTATTAATCTGTAGGAAAAAATGTATTTCAGTTCCAGTTGCTATCTACTATCTGCTCCAGTTTCCTTATAAAAACAATGAGACTTGGACTCCTGGAGTCATGATATAAGATCAGATTACTTTTTCTATTTTTTTTGCATCTTACACTTTTCTGCCACAGACAAATGCAAATAGAGAGCAGTCCGCTTATTTATTATTGAAATGCTTGGTTTATTTTTTCTGTTTTTCTAAGCCACCCCCTTATGTTACTGAATGTTTTCCTAATAAATGACATCATAGATATCTCCTACAGCGGAATAAGGAGGTGTATGATTGCCCGTCTCCAAGATGCTTTACCAGGACCATAAATGTATACCTTTTAATGAGAGTTATTTGTAAAATATCAAGCTTTATGGCAGTTTTGAAAAATGTGATGAATGGAGCCTTGTGACATATATATTTATATACTGTAATATATACATAATTTGCAGCCCTGTAAAAAATAAATCTTCACTTTTATTAGACTGTTATTAAATTATTACATATTTTAAATGTCTAAAATTATTAAAATCATTTCCATCTTCTGTGGGACAGATTATTGCATTCATGATTTTAAAAGTCAGGAGTGAATGGCCCCACATGGGACAAAAAATACAGTCTGCATCCAAAAGCCGCTTAGGACTCAATTCATGATTGTATTTGTGCCAGTTTTTTGTTAAGTTTTGGGCGTTTTGAACTTTTTCTTTGTTTGCACCAAATTTTGCAACTTTTTGAAAAGTCTCAAATGATGAATCAGGCAAAAAAAAATCCAGAAATCCTTTTTTAAGTCTTTTTTTTTATATGAGTTTACCTGTTTTATTAATAGTTTAATAGTTTGCTGTTGTCAGTGGGGTCTAGGCTTTCTAGACTTCTTTGCCTGATTCATCATTTGAGATTTTGCAAAAAGTTGCAAAATTTGGCGCAAATGTTCTCCAATTCCTCCTGGAGTAAATATATGTGTACCAAATTACTCTAAAAAGTTGCAAAAATGGAAAAAAATGTATTAACTTAGCACAAAATTCATGGACCATGTAGGCCCTATCTCTAAATGTAACACAAAAGGTGTCAAAGAATACCACAAAATAATAAAAAGAAAAGTGACTTAAGAAACCCTACAAATGATAAATTGGGTTCTTAGTTCTTCTAATATAGGATACACCAAGTCCTGTTGATCTCCTCTTTTGGTAAACTATTTAAGGGGTTCTGCTCTGTAAAAGGCACCCTAAGTTTGTAGGTTTGAAGAACAAACTCAACTAATCCTGAGGGATTCCTTTGCTGTAGCCGGTGATAGCAGGATGCACCAATGAGTCCACAAGGTTGGACTTTGCCTAAAGTGACTGTCGGCTTATGCCATTCTTTCAATACCTCTGTGGGTGTCTAGGTGCCTTTTGCATATTTCCTGAATACCCGTGACTGCATTTCTGCGACCTGCACATTACCCAACCATACTCAACAAAGCGGGCATCAATACAATCTCATTCCAAGTCTTTTGCTTGAAAGGGGTATCATGTTTTTAAGGACAACTTGTAACAACAGCAATGTAGCGGAACAATTGGAATGGTAACTACACAAAGGTTAACTTGGTTCTATAATACAAAGCTTGAAAATTCAACTTTTATCATTTACAACAGTTGAGATTATTCTCAATCTCTTGTGAAGCCAGATGGACCTGGAATACCAATTCTCTTGCTAAGCACTTAGAACATCCATCTTGCACTTTATCCATTTCACAGATGGTACAATCTTACTCTATCTTCTGTCGATCTGGACTGATGCTTCTACACTAACCGAAGGCTCCTAAATTGTACCATTATTTATAGATTCTCTTCCTCACTTATCCCCATCTTTTCTTCTTCCAATTATGAGTAGTCTTTCTCTCTTACCTCTCACTGACTTCTCCACTAGAGCCTACTAGAACAACATCCATTTGGGGACCTTGAGACATCTGCGCCACTGCAGTCTCCTGGTTGCTTTACTGAATCACGTGACACAACTTTGTTCCCCAACGCTTTATCTCTTCATCAACTCTGCCACCATTCACACTTCATTCTCCGCACTCGTGTACCACCCTCCTCCAAGCCCTGCTATGTGTCCTTTGAATATGCATGTGGAGGCTTAAGCTCTGTCTGATGACAGAGTGTCATGAACAAGAAACTTTTGAAAGGCTTTATTTTCTGGGAGGATACAGTGTCATCCATGAGATTTGCCTCACCTTTTTCTCGGAGCCTCCAGTACCTTCCAGGAGATTTTGCAAGTATAATCCCTGCCAAATCTAGCTAGATTTGGTCTCCATGATACTTTGCTCTTGTGTGCTGTTTTATAAATCCTGTCATCTGACCTCTGTTTGAATCACTGATAATCATAACGATGATGTTATGTCCATAAAAAATATTGTCTGTCCATGATTTTTTGATAAGCTGTTAAGAAAAAATAAAAAGTCACGTAGGCAATCCTGCATGGGACATGACATATTCATATATAATGTGTGCCCTCAAAGGCGCTCACAGTTAGCGAACATATTGAAGTGCTGTACAGGAATGGTATCAAGTGGTGGGAGAGTAAGCAATGTCATCCAAACTCACTCCAATTTACCCTATGGCTGGCACTCAGCAGTATGATGGAGAATGGTGGCTCCCGCTACAATAACCTGCACTTTTGACTCATGCTTCACCAACTTGTGGCAGATTGCTCCTGTTGCATTCATTGCCTGCATGGAACTGCCCTGTACAGGAATGTACAGAGTGAGGTGGGCCGCACCAATGCGGGGGGGGGGGGGGGGGGCGGCAGTGTTCACTGGCTTCTGTGCACACCGGTTCCTGCTGTGTTCAGAGCTGCAGAGGAATGTACAGTGTTATGTAGGCATCAGCAATAACAAAGGGGTCCATGCTACAACTATTATTTGTGAGCATGGATATTTATGCAATTAGTGGATCCTTGTGTTTCTAGATGTTCAACATGCAGTATTTGGGTCTTCTGCAGTATTTTACAAGCCCTCATACACATTAAAAGTCTGTACTTGTCAATTTCGGAGCACTTGGTTGACCATATTAGATGTATGGCCGATTATGTCGGGGACATAAGGATCGGGCAGTTGGAATTCAATCACCTGGCATCTCTCTTATATATTGTGCTACTGTATATGGGGCAGTGAGGAGAGATAGCTGTCACTGGTGTGATTGGCCAGCTTAAGACTTTCATGCGGGTTTGACCATCTTTGATTACTGACCTGTGATCTTCCAGGGGTTCTAGGATTCTCACGTTTGATAATAAAGGGGTGGAAAATGCTGTTTCCGTGTGAACTTGCTTCACAATGATCCTCTGAACGCCCAGGATTTCATTGTCAGATTGTGGTTCTTCGTGGTCCTCTCTGGCACCACCATCATTTTGTAGCAGTACTGCCAGCTGCCTTTGTACGGTCCGATAAATTTAAACGACCTGGCCTGGGGTGTATTAAATTTAGAGAATCTAGCAAGGGTCTGATAATTTTCAAGGCTTGTGGCTAAAGGCTGTATGACTGCAGATACATGAATCCTGACAGCAGACACACTGTGAGCTCTCAGGATTCTCGGGTGCCAGCACTGGTAGCAGGCGATCATGTGAGCCCATGAGATCTGCATACCTTCGGCCACATTCCAACTAGATCTGTCTGGCCTTCCTCAATTCACCTGTATTGAGCAAGGCCACACACGTCTAGTCGCATGTGACCGCATGTATGCAAATCGCTCCCGGCGCCAGCCACAGAGAATCCTGGCTGTCTGTAGATGAGTTTCTTTCACTTTGCTTGATAGCAGAATTTGTTTACTAGAGTTGAAGGAATTAAAGGGCTTGACCCATCAGGAAAATCTCTGTCTATACGCCAACCAGGACCTCACTATGAGCCTTATTTTCCTGGCAGCAGCAATAGAAGGGGAAATTTATATTCGGCTACAGGTTTCCCTAGCAAAATCAGTTGTGTACATCCAAGTAAAGCAGAAAAAAATAGAAGTGCACTCACCGGTCCAAAAAAATGAAAATCCTTTATTCAGAACATATGCAGGTGACTAGAGGGGAACGTGGAACGGAAGGACGACGGCCGTTTTGCGCTGCTGCGCTTCTACGGGTCTTTTCTGCTTTACTTGGATCATCATGGACTTTGATTGTGCACCTGAGTGTCCTTGTTAGGCTTATATGGCATAGCAGCGCTAATAATTAAATGTGGTGGCATTGGGCAGATATTAGTAGCGGTGCCGTGTATCTTTTTCTACATGAATGCATCAGTTGTGTACATGTTCTCTGAGGAGCCAGATAATCAACTTCTTGCCATGGTGGCACCTACATTTACATTAAAGGTGTCAGCTGCAATAACACAATAGCAAGAGAGTTAAGCCCCTATAAACATTAGACTAATGTCGGCTGAACCCACCTTTATAATGTGCATGGAAGCCCCAGACAATTAATTGTCAAGGGAAATATCGATCTGGCATGTCGACGGCACTCTCATAGTGAGCACTTGGCCTATGGAGTGCGCCTGTATATGAGATAAGGTACCTTCACACATAACGATATTGTTAACGATATCGTTGCTATTTGTGACGTAGCAATGATATCGTTAATGAAATCGTTATGTGTGACAGCGACCAACGATCAGGCCCCTGCTGGTAGATCGTTGGTCGCTGAATAAAGTCCAGAACTTTATTTCGTCGCTGGACTCCCTGGAGACATCGCTGGATCGGCGTGTGTGACACCGATCCAGTGATGTCTTCACTGGTAACCAGGGTAAACATCGGGTAACTAAGCGCAGGGCCACGCTTAGTAACCCGATGTTTACCCTGGATACCATGCTAAAAGTAAAAAAAACAAACACTAGATACTTACCTACCGCTGTCTGTCCTCCAGCGCTGCGCTCTGCACTCCTCCTGTACTGGCTGTGAGCCGGAAAGCAGAGCGGTGACGTCACCGCTCTGCTTTCCGGCTCCCAGACAGTACAGGAGGAGAGCAGAGAAGCAGAGCGCAGCGCTGGAGGACAGACGGCTGTAGGTAAGTACCTAGTGTTTGTTTTTTTTTACTTTTAGCATGGTAACCAGGGTAAACATCGGGTTACTAAGCGCGGCCCTGCGCTTAATTACCCGATGTTTACCCTGGTTACCGGCATCGTTGGTCGCTGGAGAGCGGTCTGTGTGACAGCTCTCCAGCGACCAAACAGCGACGCTGCAGCGATCCGGATCGTTGTCGGTATCGCTGCAGCGTCGCTAAATGTGAAGGGGCCTTTAAGTCCAGAACTTTATTTCGTCGCTGGACTCCCTGGAGACATCGCTGGATCGGCGTGTGTGACACCGATCCAGCGATGTCTTCACTGGTAACCAGGGTAAACATCGGGTAACTAAGCGCAGGGCCGCGCTTAGTAACCCGATGTTTACCCTGGATACCATGCTAAAAGTAAAAAAAACAAACACTAGATACTTACCTACCGCTGTCTGTCCTCCAGCGCTGCGCTCTGCACTCCTCCTGTACTGGCTGTGAGCCGGAAAGCAGAGCGGTGACGTCACCGCTCTGCTTTCCGGCTCCCAGACAGTACAGGAAGAGAGCAGAGAAGCAGAGCGCAGCGCTGGAGGACAGACGGCTGTAGGTAAGTACCTAGTGTTTGTTTTTTTTTACTTTTAGCATGGTAACCAGGGTAAACATCGGGTTACTAAGCGCGGCCCTGCGCTTAGTTACCCGATGTTTACCCTGGTTACCGGCATCATTGGTCGCTGGAGAGCGGTCTGTGTGACAGCTCTCCAGCGACCAAACAGCGACGCTGCAGCGATCCGGATCGTTGTCGGTATCGCTGCAGCGTCGCTAAATGTGAAGGGGCCTTTAACCAAAATGGATGACAGCTAAACGAATGGCCAAACATCTTTCTCTCGACAACCATCTAATGTATCTGGTGCTGGTGGCCTCTAGGCTAAGTTCACATTAGGCGTTTTTTGCAACTTTTTTTTTATACTTTTTTAATGCAAATTTTCCGCTGTGCTTCACAGTACCAGCAAAGCTTATGAGATTTCAGAAATCTCATGCACACACCTTGGTTTTTTTGTCATCAGGATATTGTGCTTTGCATGTTTTTTTGCACAATGGAGCATGTCACATGTTTCAGCGTTTTACACAATGGGTGGGTGGTGGAAAAACACACCCAAAACCAGGTATGGACTGGGGCTGAAATTCAGCCCTGGCATTTAAAATGACACAGGCCCGTGCCGTCCCCATCCCCAAACACCAGATGGGATATATTACTAATATTACCCTGGATGGAGGAAAGCAAGATTTACTACAAGACCAATATTTTTAATGCTACCCGTGGCCTGCTAGGGTAAGTGATGGAGTCACCGACTTTGTGCTACATCACAACTCTTTTAACAGTAAGGGTGTCTTGAGAACACCGATTCTTTTAACAACATAACGAACAAGGTGGCCCACGACCAGACAGGCCCTTCTGATATTTGCCAGAATTGCCAGATGGCCAGTCCGACCCTGCCCAAAAGGCACCAAAAATGCAGGTATCAGGTTTTGCTGCATTTTTTTGTACCAAAACCTTATTCTATAGAATAGGACTTTTTTATCAACACTAACTTTATCAGCATGCACAAGAGATAAATGTAGCATGCCAAAACCGCAGCAAAAACGCAAGAAAAACATGCTTTTTTCCGGGAGTTTCTTTCCTGCCAAGAGATCAGGTTTTGCTGCAAAAAAAAAAAAAGTGCAATAAAACCGCCTAGTGTGACCTTACACCTTAGGGAGAGAAAGCCATAAAACACTGAATAAACATTACAGTTAGTGTGTGACAGCACAACAGTGAAAAACTCCTACCATCCATTGAGCTGTACATGTCACTTTGACATTACTAAAGCTGCGTTTGAGAAAGTCACTGGATACAATCACTTGGTAATTGGAGTACTTCTGATTTAATATTTTGTGAATAATTTGCCAAAGCTGGCGAATTAAAATTCTTAACCCCTCTGTGACCTTAGACGTACTATCCCGTCGAGGTGCCCTGGGCTTATCTGACCCTGGACGGGATAGTACGTCATAGCCGATCGGCCGCGCTCACGGGGGGAGCGCGGCTGATCGCGGCCGGGTGTCAGCTGCTTATCGCAGCTGACATCCGGCACTATGTGCCAGGAGCGGTCACGGACCGCCCCCGGCACATTAACCCCTGGCACACCGCGATCAAAGATGATCGCGATGTGCCGGCGGTGCAGGGAAGCACCGCGCAGGGAGGGGGCTCCCTGCGGGCTTCCCTGAGCCCCCCGCAGCAACGCGATGTGATCGCGTTGCTGCGAGGGTCTCCTCACCTCCCTCCCTGCTCGAGCCCCGGATCCAAGATGGCCGCGGATCCGGGTCCTGCAGGGAGGGAGGTGGCTTCACAGAGCCTGCTTAGAGCAGGCACTGTGAAGGCTGCAGCGCTGCATGTCAGATCAGTGATCTGACAGAGTGCTGTGCAAACTGTCAGATCACTGATCTGTGATGTCCCCCCTGGGACAAAGTAAAAAAGTAAAAAAAAAATTTTCCAAATGTGTAAAAAAAATAAAAAAAAATATTCCAAAATAATGAAAAAAAAAAAAAAATATTATTCCCATAAATACATTTCTTCATCTAAATAAAAAAAAAAAAACAATAAAAGTACACATATTTAGTATCGCCACGTCCGTAACGACCCGACCTATAAAACTGTCCCACTAGTTAACCCCTTCAGTAAACACCGTAAGAAAAAAAAAAAAAAAAACCAGGCAAAAAACAACGCTTTATTATCATACTGCCGAACAAAAAGTGGAATAACACGCGATCAAAAGGACAGATATAAATAACCATGGTACCGCTGAAAGCGTCATATTGTCCCGCAAAAAAAGAGCCGCCATACAGCATCATCAGCAAAAAAATAAAAAAGTTATAGTCCTGAGAATAAAGCGATGCAAAAATAATTATTTTTTCTGTAAAATAGTTTTTATCGTATAAAAGCACCAAACCATAAAAAAATGATATAAATGAGGTATCGCTGTAATCGTACTGACCCGAAGAATAAAACTGATTTATCAATTTTACCAAACGCGGAACGGTATAAACGCCTCCCCCAATAGAAATTCATGAATAGCTGGCTTTTGGTCATTCTTCCTCACAAAAATCGGAATAAAAAGCGATCAAAAAATGTCACGTGCCCAAAAATGTTTTCAATAAAAACGTCAACTCGTCCCGCAAAAAAAAAGACCTCACATGACTCTGTGGACCAAAATATGGAAAAATTATAGCTCTCAAAATGTGGTATTGCAAAAAATATTTTTTGCAATAAAAAGGGTCTTTCAGTGTGTGACGGCTGCCAATCATAAAAATCCGCTAAAAAACTCGCTATAAAAGTAAATCAAACCCCCCTTCATCACCCCCTTAGTTAGGGAAAAATAAAAAAAAATGTATTTATTTCCATTTTCCCATTAGGGCTAGGGTTAGGGCTAGGGTTAGGGCTAGGGCTAGGGTTAGGGCTAGGGTTAGGGCTAGGGTTAGGGCTAGGGCTAGGGTTAGGGCTAGGGTTAGGGCTAGGGCTAGGGTTAGGGTTAGGGCTAGGGTTAGGGCTAGGGTTAGGGTTAGGGCTAGGGTTAGGGCTAGGGTTAGGGCTAGGGTTAGGGCTAGGGTTAGGGTTAGGGCTAGGGTTAGGGCTAGGGTTAGGGCTAGGGTTAGGGTTAGGGTTGGGGCTACAGTTAGGGTTGGGGCTAAAGTTAGGGTTAGGGTTTAGATTACATTTACAGTTGGGAATAGGGTTGGGATTAGGGTTAGGGGTGTGTCAGGGTTAGAGGTGTGGTTAGGGTTACCGTTGGAATTAGGGTTAGGGGTGTGTTTAGATTAGGGTTTCAGTTATAATTTGGGGGTTTCCACTGTTTCGGCACATCAGGGGCTCTCCAAACACGACATGGCGTCCGATCTCAATTCCAGCCAATTCTGCGTTGAAAAAGTAAAACAGTGCTCCTTCCCTTCCGAGCTCTCCTGTGTGCCCAAACAGGGGTTTACCCCAACATATGGGGTATCAGCGCACTCAGGACAAATTGGACAACAACTTTTGTGGACCAATTTCTCCTGTTACCCTTGGGAAAATACAAAACTGGGGGCTAAAAAATAATTTTTGTGGGAAAACAAAAAGATTTTTTATTTTCACGGCTCTGCGTTATAAACTGTAGTGAAACACTTGGGGGTTCAAAGTTCTCACAACACATCTAGATAAGTTCATTGAGGGGTCTAGTTTCCAATATGGGGTCACTTGTGGGGGGTTTCTACTGTTTAGGTACATTAGGGGCTCTGCAAACGCAATGTGACGCCTGCAGACCAATCCATCTAAGTCTGCATTCCAAATGATGCTCCTTCCCTTCCGAGCCCTCCCATGCGCCCAAACGGTGGTTCCCCCCCACATATCGGGTATCAGCGTACTCAGGACAAATTGGACAACAACATTTAGGGTCCAATTTCTCCTGCTAACCTTGGAAAAATACAAAACTGGGGGCTAAAATATAATTTTTGTGGAAAAAAAAATATTTTTTATTTGCATGGCTCTGCGTTATAAACTGTAGTGAAATACTTGGGGGTTCAAAGCTCTCACAACACATCAAGATGAGTTCCTTAGGGGGTCTACTTTCCAAAATGGTGTCACTTGTGGGGGGTTTCTACTGTTTAGGTACATTAGGGGCTCTGCAAACGCAATGTGACGCCTGCAGACCATTCCATCTAAGTCTGCATTCCAAATGGCGCTCCTTCCCTTCCGAACCCTCCCATGCGCCCAAACGGTGGTTCCCCCCCACATATGGGGTATCAGCGTACTCAGGACAAATTGGACAACAACTTTTGGGGTCCAATTTCTCCTGTTACCCTAGGGAAAATACAAAACTGGGGGCTAAAAAATAATTTTTGTGGGAAAAAAATTTTGTTTTATTTTTATGGCTCTGCATTATAAACTTCTGTGAAGCCCTTGGTGGGTCAAAGTGCTCACCACACATCCAGATAAGTTCCTTAGGGGGTCTACTTTCCAAAATGGTGTCACTTGTGGGGGGTTTCAATGTTTAGGCACATCAGTGGCTCTCCAAACGCAACATGGCGTCCCATCTCAATTCCTGTCAATTTTGCATTGAAAAGTCAAACGGCGCTCCTTCCCTTCCGAGCTCTCCCATGCGCCCAAACAGTGGTTTACTGCCACATATGGGGTATCAGCGTACTCGGGACAAATTGGACAACAACTTTTGAGGTCCAATTTCTTCTCTTACCCTTGGAAAAATAAAAAATTGGGGGAAAAAATATAATTTTTGTGAAAAAATATGATTTTTTATTTTTACAGTTCTGCATTATAAACTTCTGTGAAGCACTTGGTGGGTCAAAGTGCTCACCACACCTCTAGATAAGTTCCTTAGGGGGTCTACTTTCCAAAATGGTGTCACTTGTGGGGGGTTTCAATGTTTAGGCACATCAGTGGCTCTCCAAACGCAACATGGCATCCCATCTCAATTTCTGTCAATTTTGCATTGAAAAGTCAAACTGCGCTCCTTCCCTTCCGAGCTCTCCCATGCGCCCAAACAGTGGTTTACTGCCACATATGGGGTATCAGCGTACTCAGGACAAATTGGACAACAACTTTTGAGGTCCAATTTCTTCTCTTACCCTTGGAAAAATAAAAAATTGGGGGCAAAAATATAATTTTTGTGAAAAAATATGATTTTTTATTTTTACGGTTCTGCATTATAAACTTCTGTGAAGCACTTGGTGGGTCAAAGTGCTCACCACACATCCAGATAAGTTCCTTAGGGGGTCTACTTTCCAAAATGGTGTCACTTGTGGGGGGTTTCAATGTTTAGGCACATCAGTGGCTCTCCAAACGCAACATGGCGTCCCATCTCAATTCCTGTCAATTTTGCATTGAAAAGTCAAATAGCGCTCCTTCCCTTCCGAGCTCTCCCATGCGCCCAAACAGTGGTTTACTGCCACATATGGGGTATCAGCGTACTCAGGACAAATTGGACAACAACTTTTTGGGTCCAATTTCTCCTGTTACCCTTGGTAAAATAAAACAAATTGGAGCTGAAGTAAATTTTTTGTGTAAAAAAGTTAAATGTTCATTTTTATTTAAACATTCCAAAAATTCCTATTAAACACCTGAAGGGTTAATAAACTTCTTGAATGTGGTTTTGAGCACCTTGAGGGGTGCAGTTTTTAGAATGGTGTCACACTTGGGCATTTTCTATCATATAGACCCCTCAAAATGACTTCAAATGAGACGTGGTCCCTAAAAAAAAATGGTGTTGTAAAAATGAGAAATTGCTGGTCAACTTTTAACCCTTATAACTCCCTAACAAAAAAAAAAATTGGTTCCAAAATTATGCTGATGTAAAGGAGACATGTGGGAAATGTTACTTATTAAGTATTTTGTGTGACATATCTCTGTGATTTAATTGCATAAAAATTCAAAGTTTGAAAATTGCGAAATTTTCAAAATTTTCGCCAAATTTCCGTTTTTTTCACAAATAAACGCAGGTACTATCAAAGAAATTTTACCACTATCATGAAGTACAATATGTCACGAGAAAACAATGTCAGAATCACCAGGATCCGTTGAAGCGTTTCGGAGTTATAACCTCATAAAGGGACAGTGGTCAGAATTGTAAAAATTGGCCTGGTCATTAACATGCAAACCACCCTTGGGGGTAAAGGGGTTAAAGATTCGCTGATCTCCACCATAGAATATATACGGTATATTGTTTTACAATATTACTCTAACACACCTTTTCAACCTCTCACTCACAACTGGTGTCTTCCCCTCATCCTTCAAACATGCCAAGATCACACCTATCCTCAAAAAGCCTTCCCTCGACCCATCCTCTCTGTCTAGCTATCGCCCGATATCTCTTCTCCCTTATGCCTCAAAACTACTGGAACAGCATGTCCATCTTGAACTGTCCTCCCACCACTCCTCCTGCTCCCTCTTTGACTGGTTACAATCTGGCTTTAGACCCAGATAGTTAGATCTCTCAACTGAAAATTCCCATAACTAAAGTCACCAATGACCTACTAACCACCAAGAGCAAGCAACACTACTCTATCCTCCTTCTCCTGGACCTGTCTTCTGCCTTTGACACTGTGGACCACTCCCTCCTGCTACAGATTCTATCATCTCTTGGAATCACAGACTTGGTCCTATCCATGATCTTGTCATAACTAACAGACCGAACATTCAGTGTCTCCCTCTCCCACACCACCTCCTCACCTTGCCCCTTGTCTGTTGGTGTTCCTCAAGGCTCAGTTCTAGGACCCCTGCTCTTCTCCATCTACACCTTTTGCCTGGGACAGCTCATAGAATCCCAGTTTGCAGTATCATTTCTACGCCAATGACATGCAGATCTACCTATCCAAACTTGACCCCACCTCCTTACTCCCCAAAATCCCACACTGTCTGTCTGCTATCTTGGCCTTCTTTTCCGTTTGCTTTCTAAAACTGAACATGAACAAAACAGAATTCATCATCTTTCCCCATCTCACTCTACCCCTCCACCAGACCACCCCAGAGAGGGTGATCCTCGACTGTGCCCTCTCTTTCAAGCCACATATCCAAGCCCTTGCCTCCTCCTGCCATCTCAAACTTAAAAATATTTCCCAGATCCGCTCATTCCTTGACCATGAAACCACAAAAACACTAGTGCACACCCTTATCATCTCCCACCTTGATGACTGCAACCTCCTACTCTATGGCCACCCCTCTATCACTCTGGCACCACTCCAATCCATCCTAAACTCTGCTGACTGACTAATCTACCTGTCTCCCTGCAATTCCCCAGCCTCTCCCCTATGTCAAGCCCTTCACTGGCACTCTATCGTCCAGAGACTCCAGTTCAAAGCCCTTACTATGACATACAAAGCCATCCACAACCTGTCTCCTCCATACATCTGTGACATGGTCTCCCAGTACTTACCTACACGCAACCTTCGATCCTCACAAGATCTCCTTCTCTACTCCCCTCTTTTCTCTTCTTCCCACAACCGCATCCAAGACTTCTCCCGTTCTTCCCCCATACTCTGGAACTCTCTACCCCAACACATCAGGCTCTCGCCTACCATAGAATCCTTCAAAAAGAACCTAAAGACCCACCTCTTCCGACAAGCCTACAGCCTGCAGTGATCCTCAGTCTGCTGAACCGCTGCATGACCAGCTCTACCCTCTCCTAGTGTATCCTCACCCATCCCTTGTAGACTGTGAGCCCTCGCGGGTAGGGTCCTCCCTCCTTCTGTTCCTGTTAATGCCTTGTTTTTTGCTCATGTTTATCGTATTTGTCTATATTTGCCCCCTTTTTCACATGTAAAGCGCCATCGAACAAAATGGCGCTATAAAAAATGAATAATAATAATAATAATGGGCAACATACTATACTGTACACCCAAGCAATGGCATATGTCAAGCCTTCCACCACAGGTATATGTCGGGAAACCTTCTTGATGTACTTTATTGATGGACGTCTGAGTCTCAGACGTAATGTGCACAGAACCTGAGACCTACATCAATGCGCTCCTTGTTGGTAGTATATGTGTATCCTGTATTGCTTTGTACAAGGAGCAGTGCAGAGAAAGCCCAGCACTGAGAGATCTGAACAGTGGTCTGTGGATGGGGGGATGGGTCTGGGAGGAATCACATTTCAGTTTGACATCACTACTTCTCATTCAAACAGGAGACATAAAGGGTATTGGAAAAGCGGAGTTGTCGCACACTGCAGAGGTTGTAACCCTGTAACACATCAGTGGTAAAACAAACTCCTCCTGATTGCCAGCACCTCCTGACACACAGATAAGCAGCCACATCCAGCTGTGCCTGCCTGGCCAGCCTGTGCAGCAGGTAAGGACCCTCGCTACCTCTATCACTGCTGCAGCTTTTATACAAAAAAATGCATCCTTATAATTGTTTCCTTAGAATGAATTTCTATTTAGTGCATTCATAAATTGATTTAAATCCTTATTCGCTCATATAAAATATTTGCAGCATTTTTAATATCGACGTATAATCAGAATGATGTTTATGTAAACATTACCATTTACGGTAATTAATTCCATTTCTGTTTTTTTTGTGAACTTGGATGCGGTTTCTTACTTTACTTGACATGCAAGAAAATAGTCTATATTTTTTTTTAATCATGCATACAGATGTAGTCGAGTTCAGTTTGTTGGGTGAAGCTGAGTTTGTCATCAAGATATATAGAATCAGTGCTGAGAGCATGAATGAGGATGAAAACAAAGGGACTACATCTATATGTGCAGTATCTAAGTTCCAAGCTCAAACTTTATATATTGCAGAAAAGGGAACAATATTAGCACTTAATCACACACACTGTCTTCTCAACATTTTGATTTTTTTTATGGATTTCTATAGATTTTTAATTTTTTCTGCCTTTTATAAAAAGTTTGATCGAAAAGTTTATGGGAGGAAAAAAAAGTCATAACTTAAGCAAGCTGCATTTGAAAAACAAAAGTCCTGTAGTGAAAAACCAGCATTTTTCAAAGCATTTTTTACTGGCATCCGCACAAAAATACACAATGGCAATCTGCCATGTTGCATTGTTGCTGCTTTTTTAGGACTTTTCCTTCATTTAATACGCAGTATTTTTTATGCAAGTTCCACACTTTTATATGTGCTTTTCATGCTTCCTATAGGAGTCTATAGGGAAAAAAAAAATACACCAAGAGGGTAAATTCACACGATCGTACAAAAAATTGATTAGTTTCATCTAGAGAAGTGGAAGGATTTGTTTTTCTCTTGTCATCCGTTTTTTTTTACAACCGCAGCTATTAATCATTTACAAGACCATTTACAGTTTCCCATGTTACAATGTTTCAGTAACAATATGATGCTATACTGTGTCTCCATGTCACATTTGTTTTTTTCTTAATGCAGCCATAGACTTCAAGGAGCGAGTCTCATCCGATTTACGGAAGAAGCTTGTCCATGCTGCAAATTTTTTTTTTCACCTGCAGATTCAGTCAATGATAAAAATCGCTCATCTGCACTGCCCCATTGAATTGCATTGGTCTGAATGATATCCATTTTTCAAGCTAAAGCACTTGGACCAAAAATGCAATCCAACCCAAGTTCTGCAGCATTTTTTAACATACAATGGCCTTTCGTTTTCTGAATTTCGCTTCCACTTTTCAAAAGGCAATGTTTTTTTTGTTTAAAAAATGCAGTGACATTTCAACTATTCTGGTACCTACCCAAAAATTGAAAATCTGTCTGTAGATTTTATAATAATATTCTCACCACAGGAAACCGTGAGAGAAGAATTCTGTAAAATGCTGTGTGTGAATCCAGCCTTATAGGAAAGAGAGAAAGAGGGGAAATGCATGCATTTTGCATACATGCAGTGCATATCGTACATAACTTTCATAACTTCTGCTCTGTATTCACATACGGTATGGATTTGTTTCTTACAAATTGGACCTAATGCACACTATCAATACATTTCTACAAAAGCTGCTCTTGTAAAGTGGTAGAAAGCCAGCTGACACTGACACTGAGGTCAGCTCTTAGGGACACATTTTAAAGAAGCAATATTTATATTTTTTGGGTGGCAAATTAATTAGCTCATCTCAAATTGTAGAAAAAGGTGTCCTTATGGATTCTCACCAATGCTATGCTGTCTATATTGCATCTCCTCCTTGTTCTATGGACCACTTGTGTTTGATTTATATTATAATTGATACATGTTATATCATTCGTATCTGCCATATTTAACATTGTTTTAGTTGGATATATAGACAGGACTAATGCAATGATGGAGTATTACCAGCTCCCAGAAACATTGTGTCACTCACTATACATGTGCAGAGGAGTTCAGCAGACGTGAACCTGGATGTGATTGTGTTTTATGGGTGAAAGGTTTATTTTTGCAGAAGAATGAAGAACGTATATCGCTGTAGCTGTAAAGTTTCCCCTGCGCTATGATCTTGATGTAATCCAGAGGAATGTAAAAGAATACTTGACTCCAAAACAGCTTTCAAGACCAAATAAAATCTGCCTTACTGGAAAATCCTGCAGTAGATAAGAACGTGTCTCGCAACTCATTGAGATCTTGTATAAGATTAAAGTGAAGTTGTGGTTTGGAGACATTTTAAAGGGGGTTGTCCAACCGGATGGCCCATTGGTGGGCTCCATCCATCAGTAGTCCTCCCATAGATCACAAGAATGGAGATGACCACCCCTGCCCCAAATTCCGTTACCATCCTGCCACTACTCCATTCTTGTCTTGTGAATATGCTGTAAATGATTGAGATGGGAATAATTTTGACATTTTGCAACTTTGGAATCCGACTCCTGTGAAAAATTGGGGCAAAGGTAGGTAATTCTCAAAAAAATAAACATTAATTACCTGTGGAAGCAACTGCCTCTCCAATGCCACCTCTCAGCTGCTCCGCCTTCCCAGCTTTTCTTATGGTGGAGCAACTTTAAAGAGGTGGTCTGACATACAAATTAATTTTCCTCCTAAATCCATATCTATTTAATGCCACAATCTAACTATTTTCTAATACACTTTAATTAAAAATTCCTTATCCTTCCCTAACTACACTATATAACTGCTTTTCTTTTTTTCCCTACTTCATTTTTTAGGGCGCTTCATTTGAGAATTCCAATACATGCTGAGTTACTCAAACAAATCGTCATCAGGGGGCCGAGGCTGCTGTCACTGCTGCCCCCTCCCTGAAGCGAAGTGTCATTAGTGACGCTAATTTCATTAGCTGGGCTAGTCCCAGTGCAATGTGCACGATGATTGTACACTTTCTGTGTTTGGCTCAGGTCAGTAATAATAATCCGGCAACAGAGTGCACTGTTAGTGTGCAGTGTCAGAAAACCTGGTGTGCAGAGACCAGTACCATCTCCGTAGGAGACATCACTTGAGGGGGCAGTTGACCTCTGCACACTGGGTAGTTCTACAACACACACTAAAATGCATTCTGTTGCCAGCTCATTATTACTGATCTGAGTTGTCAGCAGAGCGCGCGCTGTCATTGTGCACATTAGAGATCACATCAAACAGGGACTAGCCCAGCCCGAGATGAGTGTCACTGATGATGCTTAGTTTCGGGGAGCAGACAGAGGCAGCACCAGTGACTGCAACCCCTGCCCCAGATGATGTTTCCTTTGAGAATTCCAGCATGCACTGTGATTCTCAAATGTAGCATCACCAAAAAGGAAGTAGAGGATAAAGCAAAGCAGTTAGATAGTGTAGTTAGGGAAGGATAGGAAATTTTGTAATGAAAATATATTAGAAACTATTTTAGATTATGGCAGTAAATAGATAGGGATTTAGGAAGACAAATTATTTGTATGTGAGACAACCCCTTTAAGGCTTCCATACACATTCGATCAAAACCTTCTGAAGTGAATGGGGCCTTCAGATGATGTTGGAGAAAAGAAAGAGCGGAGATAAGCCTACAGCTTCAGCCTTCTCTTCTGTCCCCATTGAAAACACATGGACACTTGCTTATGTGTATGAGGTAGTTGGAAGACAGACCGCTGTCTGCTGAACAAATGTTTGGCGGACAGCTATCTAATGACTATGGCGAGCCATAACGCCCCATACACATTATAAATTGGCTGAACAATTGCTTGGCTGTCAGCTACCGCTTCGCTTTCAGACTCCTATGGCGACGGCTTATCTCCTGCAGAACTAAAGGATCAGATGTTGGAAATCATTCTGTATCCTTTTCTCTTCTGACATTCTTCTGTACAAATTAGACTGTTGGCTTATCCCTCTGATATCGGTGGGCTTTGCCAACTTTAGTTAAATGTAGACGGTGGCGTTTAGGCTGCAGGTTGCGATCACTCTCATTACAACCTAAACCTATGCAATTACAGCCATGGAACCTGTAAAAAAAGCTGCACCAGAGTGGATGAGCCATAAGAAAGCAATCTGACCACTGTGCTCTGGACGAGTTCTCGATGCATTCGATAATACTTCTTTAGCCTCTTTTTATTCTGTGTTAGATAAAGGCATCTAAACATGACTGCATTTTTCTTTCCAAGCCCACGTTCCTCTGTATTGATATAGTATGCTCAATTAAAACCAGACTTGCGCAGTTTCCTGAGTACGCTGCCAATCATGTTACTTTTTTGGGGAAATTTAGTGCTTTAACTGCAACATGTAGACATTTCATTTTAATTATTGGAAAAAATAATTTTCCAGCTCGAAGGCAAAGAAAAGATTGTTCTCTTATAATCAGTTATAATCTGAAGTGTCGCATTTTCCACCAATGAACGTTTCATTGGTTTACTTTATATTGTACTCGATGAAAGACGCGCACTATTCCAAGAATTTCCTGGTTCCAGGTCATAGAGGCAAAAGGCAGACTGACAAGAGAGGCCACCTTGAATAATCCTCTCCTCTGATAAATGCCAAATTCAGCACGCTGAAGGCTAAATCAACTGGAAATTGTACAGGTTTGGCCAATCTTATGTGCTAGGCTAGGCTTTCCTTCACCCGAGCAAACAATTCATTTTGGTGCCCTGTACCTGTATCTAAATACCCTTGGTAAGGCAAAGTGACTTGTTGATGAATCCTGGCATTTCCTCCTTGGCATTGCATGAACCGTAATTGTTCATTCATACTGATGAGCTGTACACGTAGGGTTTGTTAACACATAGCACAAGTCCAATTTTTTTCTTACTAATCTTTGAAATGAAGAATCTGCTTAAAATAAAAGATTTATACTGTTACCACACCTTTCCTGCAAAGTAAGCTTAGTAACATTTCTTGATTTGACCGATTTCTACGACACAGACTTTAATATAGTAGATATATCTCATAAATACACATGGTCAAAAAAGACTCAATCAACTTTCAAATGCTGCCGTATGCTGAACATAGAATTCTAATGCAATGTGCACAAGAGCCTAAAGGCCCCCAAGCATATTGGACTAAAGTCTGCCAAAGCAACCAATATCGGTCTAATAATGTGTTTGAGTTCTGTCCACTCTCCCCCGACAGAGGATATTAGGTAAGAGAAGGATTCAGTCTTTTGAATTTTATCGTCTGATCCTTTTGTTCTCCTGAGATATGAGCCACCACCAGAGGAGTCCATCATCGGCTCTCTTGACGAGAACGTAGAAGAGTTCTGCCGACCCAAGCATTCCTGTGCATGGTGGAGTCGGGAGAGATAGCTGTCACCCAATCAATCATTTGGCTGACAGCTATCTAATGTATTGGGGCCCAATCTCTGCCAAAACAAGGACACGAGAGCTTTGCACCCCTTCTTGTAGGTCAGTCTTGCTTAGGAGATAGGAGAATGATGGGTGCCACTAAATAGGTGTAGTTATCTAGACCTTGTGGTTCCAGTGACTGTTTTCCTGTTCAGACATGTTTCTTGTTGTTGTAACAGCCACTGAATGCAGTTTAAGGGTTAAAGTCTCATATAAAACCCAATTCCCGCAAGTAAGAATAGAGTGACTGGATTCTGATAAAGGTCACTAAGGTCATGCCGATTTCTATTGTAGGAGGTTATATAAGGGCTTCAATCCTGTGCTTCTCACCCGTCAGATAAGATATGTGCACATTGTACGGTCCAGGATATGCTCTTTCATTGTAAACACATTTCTTTTTCTACTTTTCCTTTCTGAATAATTGGCGGTATTTTTGGCTTATTGAAGAGGTTTCAATACTTACATTTTAATAGTTCTTTACAAAGGCAAATGTATTTACAAACACAATAAGTAAAATACAGTTAATCTAGAGTTCATGAGCCAAATTTTTTATTTTTTTTTATCGACTTGTTTCACAGTTTAGTTCTAAACCTGATTAGAAATTTTCTGCCAAAAGCAGTGGATAAAGGGCCCCCATACACAGACAATTAGGAAGGAACCAGAAAACCAGCTAATGTGTATGAGGTCCTTCCGACACTCTCCCAACAGATGCTCCTGTGGGTACAAAAATCGGGCATGTTGAATTTCTATGCCTGATCCTTTGTTTTCCAGGAAGTAAGCCACTGCCATAGGAATCTGCTAGCGACTTACTGTCTCTCACCAAACACAACAATGCTACTGTCTCTCACCAAACACAACAATGCTTGGCCGAGCAGTCATGTGTATAGATAAGTAAGGAGAAATAGCTGTCAGAAAAATGTGAGTTAAAAAAGCTTTTTGCATTCCCACATAATAATAGTACCCTGCCCCAATATTATTAGTGTTGCCACTCAATAAAATCCCCCACAGCGGCACTGTTGTGCTCAGTGTCCCAACTCAACAGTAATAGAGGGCCCGACATGGTACTGTCCCTCTTTTGTGCCCAATACATATTAATAGAGGCCCCACACAGCGATGTTCTCCATTTTTGCCCTCATAGAACAATAGTCCTTCCAGTTCTCAAATGTACCATTTTTGCCAAAAAAAAACAAAATAAGCAACCCATACACCATTTTCTTCCTGAAGTCTGTGACCCGCTACAAGAGAACAGTGAGATTGCAGTCCTAATGCTGCCTTTGGCTTACCAGAGTAACTGGCGGAGTGAGGACCTGATGGCTCTCTGCTCCACCACAGAGATACAGTTGGAACTACAGAAAATTTGACAAGCCCTCCAGGAGTTTGTGATTCTCAGACGTAAGGGAAGAGCTGTTAAGTATGCCACATACGCAGAATATTTACTGATTTTGAAAATGGGAACATACTGGAGAATAGCCATTGTGGAAAGGACCTTTTGAATCATCAAATGTTTTAAGAAAGGTTTTCTTGATGTTACAGGATTGGATCTGATCCTTGATCAACATATATACGGCTCCTACAAGGAGCCATAATATGCAAATTGCCTCTTCTGAGAAAAAGAGGACTTAAACTCTATAGCGCCACCTGTTGGAAGTAGCAATCCTACAAGTCACAATCAACTCTTTAACGAGTCATGCAATATGACTTAGGATAAAAGCCAAATTAGTATCTCAATTCGCAGACACGGTGTTTCAGGCTGTTGGCCCTCGTCAGTGCGAAGCATGAGAACTAATTTGGCTAGGTGAGAGGCTCTGGACTGGGGTCTAAGGGGTATCGTTTCTCCTTATGGAGAGTGACATACCATCTCTGGCTTGTCAAGGTAAGGAGCCATAAGCATGCAACCAAAGAATAAAGAGTACAAAAATCCAAAGATAAAAATAACGTGAAAATGTAATTAATTTACATAAAAAATGAACGCAGTAACAATACATTTAAAGACAAAGTAAAAAAGTGACCACGACAGGTGTATCACACAAGGTCCACCTGCATAATAAAGGATGGGGGAGCAAATTATGGTAACACGTTTAAAGGAGGAAAGTAATCTGGGAAAAAGGGGGGGAGAAAGTTTTAAAGTGCCAGTGCAAATCATTCCCACATATCCCAACAGACTTACAGACACCAGCCTGCACAAAGTAATCAATAATTCCTCCTATGACTAAAAGAGTCACATCAAGTTATAATCATACCAAAAGCCTGCTCTTAAGGTACCATCACATTAAGCTGCTACTGCAGCGATATAGGCAACGATGCCGATCGCTGCAGCGCCGCTGTTTCGTCGCTGTGTGGTCACTGGAGAGCTGTCACACAAACAGCTCTCCAGCGACCAACTATGCGAAGTCCCCTGGTAACCAGGGTAAACATCGGGTTACTAGCGCAGGGCCGCGCTTAGTAACCCGATGTTTACCCTGGTTACCAGTGTAAATGTAAAAAAAAAAAAAACTACATACTTACATTCCGGTGTCTGTCCCCCGGCGCTCTGCTTCCCGCACTGACTGTGAGCGCCGGCTGGCCGTAAAGCAGAGCGGTGAAGTCACCGCTGTGCTTTACAGCCGGCCGGCGCTGACAGTGCAGGGAAGCAGAGCACTGGGGGACAGACACCGGAATGTAAGTATGTAGTTTTTTTTTTTTTACATTTACACTGGTAACCAGGGTAAACATCGGGTTACTAAGCGTGGCCCTGCACTTAGTAACCCGATGTTTACCCTGGTTACCAGTGAAGACATCGCTGAATTGGTGTCACACACGCCGATTCAGCGATGTCTGCGGGAGTCCAGCGACGAAATAAAGTTCTGGCCTTTCTGCTCCGACCAACGATGTCACAGCAGGATCCTGATCGCTGCTGCGTGTCAAACACAACGATATCGCTAGCCAGGACGCTGCAACGTCACGGATCGCTAGCGATATCGTTGTTAAATTGTTCAGTGTGAAGGTACCTTTACCCATAGTATCCTTATTACAGACCAGGTGTGCGCAGCTCCAACACGTGTTTCACGTGACGTTCTTCCGGGAGCTGTCGAAATGAGCATTGGAGCTGCACAGGCTTTTGGTATGATTATAACTTGCTGTGACTCTTTTAGGAGGAATCATAGGAGAAATGATTGATTACTCTGTGCAGCATAGTTTGCTCACCCATCCTTTATTATGCAGGTGGACCTTGTGTGATACACCTGTCGTGGTCAATTTTTTACTTTGTCTTTAAATGCATTGTTACTGTGTTCATTTTTTATGTAAATGAATTAAATTTTCGTGTTATTTTTTACTTTGTCTTTAAATGTATTGTTACTGTGTTCATGTTTTATGTAAATTAATTAAATTTTCGTGTTATTTTTATCTTTAGATTTTTCTACTCTCTTTATTCTTTGGTTGCAGTCTTGTATATGAGAGTGTCCACTGTTACTATAACTCCCTCTACCACTGGGATTGAGGTAATATGGATTAACATGTATTCTGGTTTGAAGAAGTTGGTTTGTCTAAAGAGCCATAAGCAGCATCTTCTACAAAGTACTTTATTGCTGGTTTATGCCCAAACATTTTTTAACCAAAAGTAAGACTGAATTAAAGAAAAATTAGTAGACATAAATATTTGGCCTCTATTTCTTATTTCTTCAGGGTCTGATTGCAGTTAAGCTAGAGCTAATACATCTTGCCGACATGTCACGTTCATGCTGTGTGATTCTCGGCCTATTGTTTATTTTACTACAGCTAGAATACTGAGAGCAAGTTTTGCCAGACTTTTGTCTTTTAATGGTAATTGGCTCCAGGGGGTCGTCAGGGAGATTCAATAAAGTTCTAAGGTACAAAACCATATTCCCTACAGCTTTAAATATTTACTACCTTGTCCTAAAGATCCATTACTATGAGGGGCTACTATAGTATTTTGTTAAGTTAACAGATGGGAAAAAGAAAAGTTAGTTTCATCTTTTTTTTTTTTTACTAAAAACTATTACAAAATATTGAAGATGGACCTTATAAAATGCAATGTGGTTTTATTAGGCCAGGGTTATATGGGCCCCAAAAAATCCAATTTTCAAGATATCATTTATATTGGAATCTATAAAAGTGTCAATACACCTCAAACGCTTTTTGGGCGAACTGTTATTTTGCTGACAGGCACCTCTGACTAAGGGTTGATTGTGACTTGTAGGATCGCTACTTCCAACAGGTGGCGCTATAGAGTTTAAGTCCTCTTTTTCTCAGAAGAGGCAATTTGCATATTATATTTCCCAGAGTAGCATTGCACGTCGAATAAGCCTCCTTACCTTGACAAGCTAGAGATGGTATGTCACTCTCCATAAGGAGAAACGATACCCCTTAGACCCCAGTCCAGAGCCTCTCACCTAGCCAAATTAGTTCTCATGCTTCGCACTGACGAGGGCCAACAGCCCGAAACACCGTGTCTGCGAATTGAGATACTGATTTAGCTTTTATCCTAAGTCATATTGCACGACTCGTTAAAGGGTCGATTGTGACTTGTAGGATCGCTACTTCCAATAGGTGGCGCTATAGAGTTTAAGTCCTCTTTTTCTCAGAAGAGGCAATTTGCATATATAAGGGTATGTGCACACGTTCAGGTTTTTTCATGTTTTTTTTCGCGTTTGCAGACATATGCATTTAGAATGCATTCTGCAATTTTTGTGCACATGATGCGTTTTTTTCCGCAAAAAAAACGCATTGCGGTAAAAAAAAGCAGCATGTTCATTACTTTTGCAGATTTTTTGCGTTTTTCCCGCTATTCTATACATTTGGGAAAAAATGCATAAAAAACGCTTCAAAAACGTGTCAAAAACGCAAAAAAAAAACGCATGCGGATTTCTGGCAGAAATGTCCGGTTCTTGTCAGGAAATTTCTGCTAGAAAATCCTGACGTGCGCACATACCCTTAGGGTTTTTCTTCTGCCAGATGCCTCCAGTGGTATCTTTTCTTCTATCAGGAGAAAAGGATCTGGCATACAAGTTCAACATTCACAATCTTTTTCTTCCCCCTCACCCCCCCCCCCCGACATGTTTTAGAGGTGGAAATGGATCCCCTAACTTCTTGGGTGTCTATATGGCTGCACAAAGTGCACCAGTGATATGTCCATCCCTGTATTGGTGCCCAATCAATCATATGTGCTGATAATGCAAATGATGTACAGTGGGGGAAATAAGTATTTGATCCCTTGCTAATTTTGTAAGTTTGCCCGCTGACAAAGACATGAACTGACAAAGACATGAACAGTCTATCATTTTAAAGGTAACTTAATTTTAACATTGAGAGATAGAATATCAAAAATAAAATCCAGAAAATCACATTGCATAAATTATATGAATGTATTTGCATTTTGCAGGGAGAAATAATTATTTGATCCCACAAGACTTAATACTTGGTGGCAAAACCCTTGTTGGCAAGCACAGCAGTCAGACGTTTTTTGTAGTTGATGATGAGGTTTGCGCACATGTCAGGAGGAATTTTGGTCCACTCCTCTTTGCAGATCATCTCTAGATCATTAAGATTCGGTAAGCTATAGCTATTTGGATAAGGAGTTATCCGAAGCTATTCGCTCATCCCTAGAAATAACCTTGCGCCGTCAATTTGGGCATCTGGTTCATTCTTACTATTCATTGGAGTCCATAGGATTTATGGAAACCTAAATGATTTTTAAATAATATTTTGGGAGTTATATAGAGGAGTATTGTTACTTTAAGGGTGTTCTCGTGTATTCAGCAAAGTCTAGACTGTGAGAAGAGAATTATGTCCAATGTCAGATCCAATGTCACTTTCAACAAGTAACTGAAAAAGACAAATGTCACAGAGTAACTGTATTCCTGTGCTTGGATTCTTACAATAGTTACTAAAGAACAAATGTCCGTTCAAGTAACACAGTGGAATTTAGACGTGAGACTTGGCATGCATGTGAAGAGAAGATGTTCCGGTCTATTTTAAGCATGTGTCTATGGATATAGAAAAAAATTACTTCTAACGTTAGAACCACTATAAACTGAATACAGAATAGGAATCTGCCTTTAGGTGTATTTGGTTAGTTGAGCAGTGCAGTTCCCTTATCTAACACAATACTCAAGAATATCACTGGTCAAGTGTACTGGTCAAGAAAAATGCATTTGCACCTTGGAGACTTGTTGCTTTGGTTCTTTTTCCTCCTTGCTTACCAAGAGCCATAACTTTTTCCATTGACATGAGAACGTGTTTCTTTGCAAACAACAAGATGGAATTTAAAAACAAATCTGAAATTCCATAGGTGTACGCACAAGTACTAACGGGCCTCCTGTTCCTAACCTCTTAAGATGCCACCATCACTATTCACAATGGCATCTAACAGTTTATACTGTTACGATTGGATATAATTCCAATTACAGCAATTACTCTTGGGTGCTGGTTGTACAACACGACAGGTACCCGCTCTGTTTGGTGTAGACACAATTCCTGAGCCTACTCTATATAGTAAGCAGGTACATTTGCAGTAAATGTTGCTTAGGTTGTACAGAATTATAAAAACATGGTCTTTTTTTCTAGAAATAGGACTTCAAGTGTCCTCACCTGGATTGCACCTGGTATTCCAACACAACACCATTGGCGCGATTGAGGTTGAGCTGTAATACCACACCAGCTGTAACCTGAGTTAAATGGGTGGTCTAAACCAATGCCTAGCTATTTAATACCATTCTCTAATCTATTTCCTAATATACATTAATTAAAAAAACAGCTATTCTTCCCTAACTACACTCTCTAACTGCTTTATTTCTTTTTACTTCTTCCGTTTTGATGAAGCTTCCTTTGAGAATTCCAGTGCAGACTGGGATACTCAAATGAAGAGCCCCATAACTGAAGCAAAAGTGTCATCTTTTACCTTTGACTGACAGTGCACTCTGTTGCCAGCTCGATACTTCTGATCATAGCCGGCAAGAGTGTACTGTCACTGTACACAATGCACAGTGACAAAAATCTACTGAGCATCCGTCGTAATGGAAAACCGATGCATGCTCAGTAGAGCAGGGACTGGCTCAGCCCCTGAAACAAATGTCACTGATGACGTTTTGTTTCATGGAGGGACAACACCCTGTGGCAGTAACAGTAGCCTGTGCCCCCTGATGGCGCTTCGTTTGACCATCCTAGTATGCACTGGGATTCTCAAATGAAGCATCATCAAAAAGGATGTATCATAAAAAAGCAAAATAAAGTTACATAGTGTATTTAGGGAATGGAATCGACTTTTTAATTAAAGTGTATTAGAAAAAAGTTTACTTTATGGAATTAAATAGACAGATATTTTAGAATTAAAAATAATTTGTGTTTCAGACCACCCCTTTAAGCCTGTGTTTCCGTCGAAGTGACAAGTAAAACTGAACTCACCTTTGGTGTGTCACAGATTCAAAACCACAAAAAGTATATGTCCGATAGAGTACGATCTAGCATTACAATGTTTTTAGTATCATTTTTTCTTTATTATGAATCCATAAAAAAATGCTAAAGCAAAGGGAACAACAATAAAATGTAGAATGACTGCATGGAGATAAAACACTCCGGGTTAATACGTTTCAGATCTTCACCGTGTTCTTCAGTTCCTAGGCTTCAATTCATTAAGACATGCCTTTAATAAGTCAGTCTTAATAAGGGGTGTGTAAGAATAAGATGTGCTAAATTCCTTAAAGGGAACCTGTCACCCCCAAAATTGAAGATGAGCTAAGCCCACCATCATCAGGGGCTTATCTACAGCATTCTGGAATGCTGTAGATAAGCCCCCGATGTATCCTGAATGATGAGTAAAAGAGGTTAGATTATACTCACCCAGGGGCGGTCCCGCTGCGGTCTGGGTCCGATGGGTGTCGCGGTCCGGTCCGGGGCCTCCCATCTTCATAGCATGATGTACTCTTCTTGTCTTCACACTGTGGATCCGGCGCAGGTGTACTTTGTCTGCCCTGTTGAGGGCAGGGCAAAGTACTGCAGTGCGGAGGCACTGGGCCTCTCTGACCTTTCCTGGCGCCTGCGCACTGCAGTACTTTGCTCTGCAAAGGGCAGATAAGGGCAGATAAGTACGCCTGCGCCGGAGCCGCGGCAGGAAGACAAGAAGAGGATTTCATCATATGAAGATAGGAGGCGCCGGACCCGGACCGCGACACCCATCGGACCCAGACCGCAGCCTCTTTTTCTCATCATTCAGGATACATCGGGGGCTTATCTACAGCATTACAGAATGCTGTAGATAAGCCCCTGATGACAGTGGGCTTAGCTCATCTTCGATTTTGGGGGTGACAGGTTCCCTTTAAAGCCTGTTTCACACATCAGTTTTTAGCCGTCAGGCACAATCCGGCTAATTTTGAAAAAAGCGAATGCGTTGCAAATAGTGAAACACTGATGCAACAACTTTTTTTTTGCCCGGGAATAGAGTTTGGACTTCCTGTTCCAGGGAAAGGAGAGAGAGAGAGAGAGAGAGGACAAACTCCAGAATGGAAAAATGCAGCTACGAGGCATGCTTAATGTAAAAAAAAGGAATCGGTACACGGATTCACTCATTTCACCTCATGTTTCATGCATTTTTTGCAGAATCCATTGCTGTGCGTTTTGCCAGACAGAAAAAACGTTCCTCTGTACATTTTCTCCGTAAACGTATTTTCGACGGATCCAGCAAAAAATGGATGAAACGTGAGGCAATCTGACACTAATACAAGTCTATGAGAAAAAAAACGGTTCCGGCGGCAACTTTTGCCGGATCAGTTTTTTTCATAATTCGCCGGATTATGCCTGCTGGCAAAAACCTGATGTGTGAAAGGGGCCTTAGTCATATCTTATTAGTGGCATGCTCCTTTTTGTGGTTTTCCATAAATGTTACTATGAAACGCCACCACTTTTGAAGAATTTAATTTTAGCCTCCCCACTTCCCTCCACTCCTCCCTATCTCCTTCCCAGCTCTGCGCTTTTTGTTGGAGGTTCTTGATACGGGCATAAAAACGTGTTGCATCAAAATTTGGTGACTTTTCAAAGTGTTTGCTGGCATAAACACTTTGATGAATCGGGGGGCCTTAAGCTGGCCATGCACATTAGATGCCTGTAGATTGAACTGTTCTTTGGCCGATCGTAAGGCTGACAGCCATTTCTGCCATGTCTCCCATATACAGATGCATTTATTTGGCTGAGCGCTCCTCTGCTCTTTATGAGAAAACCGCCAACTGATATTTTGGCCGGCGACTTATCTTCAGGAGAAAGGTGCGATCAGCAATCTGAAATCGGACATGTCTGATCTACATCGTTCTTGAGAATCAGTCGGCTAGCTCACCCATACACATTAGACAGTCAGCCGAACCCGTCAATATCGGCGGGTATGGCTGACATTAGCTTAATTGTTGCAAATTTATTAAAAGGACAATATTACATAAAATTTTTAATGCAAATTGAATTATTCTAAAGTCAATAGATGAAATCTACACGTAATGTAAGATGTATAGATTTTTGCCAAAATGTATGGCATTTTCAGGTTCTTGTTTTAACAAATTAGTGGTTTTTGGTCACACAACCTTCAGGAACACCATACCACTTTTTAAAACGTTGCACAATTTTGGTGCATGTATTGATTTGAAGAATGCCAAAAACTCGGGCAAAGAAACAAATAACCCCCTCACTATTGTCTGTACTCTATGGTGTTAGTTGTCTGGCTACTGTTTGACCACATATTTTCCCAGACTAATGTTTTGACGTCTCTTATTATCTGGTTAACCAAGCAGCTGCGTAGCTGATTTTAGATGAAATGCTTGTAACAGGAAATTAAAGAAATATTTCTTTTCTTTTCAGATTCCGTCAACCAGAAGTCGAAATTATTGATAGCAGTGATGCAAAACTTCAAGTAATGAACCAACAAGTGATGGAAATCAGCTGTGCAGTCCAGGACAACTCTTGAAAATGTATAGATGTGCCACGTCGACCTGTCCAGAACTCTTTCTCTTGTTGTTATACCTCAGTTGTCTCCAATTATTTCCAGCCTTGGCATTACCCAGTGCCCCTAATTATCTACAACGAGGCTGGCAGAGATTACTAGAAGAAGGAGAAAACTGCATTGACTGCAGGCCAGAAGACTGTCCTACACCGAGAGGATGCCTTGCTGGTGTTGTACGCGACACTTGCGATTGCTGCTTAGAATGTGCCAATCTGGAAGGGCAAATATGTGATTTGGACAACACTAACCACTTCTATGGAAAATGTGGAGATAACCTGGAATGCCAGTTGGATATGGGGGACCTAAGACACGGAGAGGTGCCAGAACCTCAGTGTGTCTGCTTATCTAACACAGCTGTGTGTGGATCTGATGGCAAGACCTATCCTCAGCTGTGCAAATTTAAGGAGATGGCCAACGCTCAGCCGGGGAAAAATCTCACAATCTTCCATGAGGGGCCATGTGAATCAGGTACAGTAAACTTTGTCAAGACAACAGTTTGTATGTTTTAGTGTTTCAGTCGACAAACAGCAAAAGGAAGTTCAATTGTCAACTCAATTACAAGGATCATGCTTTCAGTTTGCTCATAAATACCGAGACTGGTGATTACTGGACTGGAAAAGTCAATTAGTCTAAAAGTAACTGCCAACATTCTGACCGGACTGATAGAAATGACGACATGAATAAATTACAATGCACATAAATAAATGAAACACCAAGTAAAAAAGAAACATGTAGGCTAATGATGTCACGGTAGTGATGTCACTCTACTGATGTCACTCTAAGGATGTCACTGTAGTGATGAACAAATAAAGTTTCACGCTCTACTTCTAAAGCATGTCAATGTGAAATATATGAAATATGAATAACAATACTGCTTCTGGATACTAGGAAAAAAATGAGACGCTTAGCACATAATTTGTCTAATTTATGCATGTCCACCAACCAACAACAAGGTGGCATCAAAACCGATGGGTCCTAGCGTGTCACTGTAGTGATGTCACTCTACTGATGTCACTGAAATGATGTCACTGTATCAATGTCGCTCTAATGATATCAGTCTAATAATGTCACTTTAAGGATGTCACTCTACTAATGTTACTCTCCTGATGTCATTCTACTGATGTCATTCTACTGATGTCACTGTAACGATGTCACTGTAACGATGTCACTCGAAGGATGTCACTCTAAGGATGTCACTCTACGGATGTCACTGTAGGGATGTCACTAATGTAGCCTGCACTGCTATTCAATAATAAATGATAGTAATGGTTTTAAAAGGGTTCAACAAAGGATAATTGAAAGCAAAATATTGAATGTAAGGATCATCTCAAAATAAAAGGTAATCACTTTTATGAATGACTGAATCTACCAATATTTGAATTCGACCCGAAATTTGATTTGCATCAAATGTACTCCACGCACAATTGATGAGCCCCAATTGCTGTTGAAAATGTGGTTTATTATGTGTGTAGGACCCCTGACTCTAAAGCATAATAAACCGATGGGCCGCGAAGGAGTTAAAACACTGCACTCACAGCTTGGCTACTGGGAGGAAATTAACTTTATTCCTCCCAGCAGCCTCAAACTTTCAGTCATAGAGGTGTGGCCGACATGGCTTCAGTCACTGCTCAGTACATAGTGAGCTGCAGCTGTAACCACACTCCAGCACTGACTGACAGGCGGCTCTGCAGGGCATCAGTGTACAGCTGACTTTCAGTCAGTGTCAGGATGTGATTACAGTTGCTGCTCACTGTGTACTGACTGATGACTGAAGCCGTGTCGGACATGCCTCTATGACTAAAAGTCGGAGGCTGCTGGGAGGAATAAAGTTAATTTCAGCCCAGTAGTCAGCTCTTCAGTGCGGTAGCCACACAGCTTTCGGACGCAGTTAACCTGCAGATTAACCCCATATCTGCAGGATAATACCAGTTTTTTAAATGACTAGTTCTCTTTAAGAAAAACAAAATATCCCATAAAGGTGGACAACCCCTTTAACAATCAATAGCTTCTAACTGTAAGTATCAGCTAATTGTAAACTGTATCTATTTCCCAATGATGATGAATATAACCAGGCAGCAGGCAAAATACCAAGGGAATGTGCCTAAATATGTTCTTGGTTGAGGGAGTAATTTGGATCCGATTTCATTGGCTGACTAGAGGTGTGGGGGGCAGAGCGAATGGCGGCTCCCCTAGATCTGTTATTTTAAAGGGAGAGAGAAACAGTCATCATTTAAAGGGGCTTTTAAACCTTTGAAATTTATGCCACAAGTGTCCATATTGAGAATACTCCATTAATAAAAGCTAGTTTTATACTGTGGCCACTTCCCTAGCAAAAAAATGATTGTCAAGGCACCTGGGCATTGAACAAATTACCAAGGGCATGGGCCATATGCAGATAAGGCTGGAAACACACTGGGGGCGTGTCAATGTACAAAAAAAAAAATCAATCCAAGTGCAGTGACACGCCCCCAGTGCACTTCCACTCTTCATTAGATTTTTCATGACTGGGACATCTGACTTGTACAAAAAAAAGGTATAATTTTTAATGGGTTACTAGGACCTATATAGCCGGGACACTACCTCCATATGCAGAAATGTGCTGACAAGTTCCCTTTAATAGGAAACCAAATATGTTTTGTATGTTTGCCTAATGAGTCAACTGTTTTCATGGTTCATTTTTTTAACTACTAGGTTTTGGTAATCTATGGTTCTGGCAAAGTTCCTGATAAAGAGGTTATCCAGGAAATGATAGCCTATCCTTATGATCGCTCATCAATATTAGATTGCTGGGGGTCAGACACTTGGCACCACCACTATTAGCCATTTTTAGGTCTGGAACATGTAAACTGGAAATGAAGCACGGACACTACAGCTCTGTACATCCGGTCATTGGCAGAGCTGAAAATAGGTGATCGATGCGGGTGCTACTTGTCGGACCCCCTCGGATCTGATATTGATGTCTAATCCTAAGGGCAGGGGCTGACAACCATAATTTCGATCTGACATAATATTGGCCTGCACTTGTACCAATGTCTATAAGTTTGTATCTGTTGGAGGTAAAAATCTCAATATCTGTAAATGGGGTTGCACTCGGCAATGTGAGTCCATGAGTCTGTGAAAAAAATGGAATTACACTCGGTTGACATCTGAGTGAAGAATCATTTCCATGGACTAACAGAATGGAGAAATGTTTTTTTTCCCCATCTTCTCCTCATCTGAGAAAATCAGATTACGCTATAATCACACTCTGATCGGATGAGAGAATATACAGTCGTGTGACCCTAGCCTAAGTATGGGTAATCATGGCCTAACCCTGGAAAACCCCTTTAGCTATTAAACCGCTATATCCGCACCATGAGAATGCAGTAATATAGAAAGTGGTGCTCTCTAGGACACCTGGGCCATGAGGCGCAATACCCGAGGCCGGTGTCCCTGGTGCCACTGGTGTAATTGTTCTCTGATGTCAAAGTATATTGCTCCTAGTGGTTGTCAAGCACCGTAGTCAATAAGAAACCACATACTTAATGTACATTTGTCTTATGAGTCAACCATTTTCACAAAGCATTTTATTCTCTAAAAGAAAACATCTCCATTAATTTATTACCAGCCAATTGCAGCTATCAGTCATCAGGCGAGCACATAATTAATAACAGATCAGCCCTCACAAAACAGCACTTTGTTCATTCCCTCTTGCGAGATCATAGAAATAACTCCGAATGTGGAATGAACAAAAGCAGTAGCCAGCGGCTGTCAATCAACCCCCCTAAAGCACCTCATACTTTTTAGTAAGTGTAAAAGATACACAAACCATAGAGCACATACTTCATTTAATGGGGGAAATGAGGCTATTTGCTTTAATCATAAAAGTCTTGTGTCTGCAAAGCATAAAAAGTCCAAAAATCCTTGTAATGATTCACAGATGTAGAATTCCGTATTCTCGCCGATTCTACTCAGTTGAATTTGCACTTTCACTAAATTAAGCAGAAGTAGAATTTGGCTATTATCCGGATTGTGATCTGGGGTTCGCAGTCCATAAATCACTCAGGGTAGACCTACAGTGCAAATAATCCTCTTAAAGTAGTGGTTCCACCATTTAATATCATATATCCATTGTAAAGATCATAAAAAATGAACAAATGCGCGCCATTTACTTCTTGTTAAAAAACAAATAAAACTGAAGGATCATTACATTTATTTACATAGTAAGATGAGTCCTAGTGGACTGGAAAGCTCAGTCCCGTACAATTATTTTTAATTATATAACTATTAATCATTCATTATGTGTGTTCTGCTATAATGATAAATTAAAGGGAACCTGTCACCAGGTTTGGCCGATACGAGTTACGGCCGCCCCCTTTCAGGGCTTATATTCAGCATTCTATAATGCTGTATATAAGCCCCCAATCCGACCTGTAAGAGAAGAAAGATAACTTTTATTATACTCACCTGGGGTGTGGTCCGGTCCGATGGGTGTCTCTGGTCTTGGTCCGGTGCCTCCCATTTTCTTGCGATACTGTCCTCCCGCTTGCTTCATGTGGATGATGCATTTCTGTGTCATCCACACAGGCTCCTGCGCAGGCGTACTTATCTGCCTGTTGAGGGCAGACCAAAGTCCTGCAGTGCGCAGGTGCAGGGCCTCTCTGACCTTTCCTGGCACCTGCACACTGCGTCATCCACATGAAGCAAGCAGGAGGACGGCGATCTTAAGAAGATGGGAGGTGCCGGACCAAGAAAAGCGACACCCATCAGACCGGACTGCCCCACAGGTAAGTATAATAAGTTATTTTTCTTCTCTTACAGGTCAGATCGGTGGCTTATATACAGCATTTTAGAATGCTGTATATGACAGGGTGACAGGTTCCCTTTAATGTTCATGAACCTTTGTGCCTTTTAATTTCATCTTTTTCTGCCCCTCAATGAGATGACAGTTCTTTTCTTATTCTACCACCCAGCAGCACCCTGCTTCTCAGTTCTGCAGGCCCCCTCCCTCTACTCTTCTTTGAGCTGGAGATTAACCTCATCTATCTTAGATGACTTTGTTTTGTGCTTCAAGCCAGCTGACTGATAAATGTGTAAGAGTACGTTCTCATTGAGGTTTTTGAAGTTTTTTTTAAGTAGACACACTTCAAGATCCATGTAAAAAATGTGCAAACATAGCCTAAAACAGAAATGCAACATTCTGTTCTCCTGTGCCTACCGCACGGATATTTGCTTATCATCAAACTAGATTATACTTGATGATTCAGTTCACTGTATGGCCCTGTACACTTCTATCATAGCAATTTTATAATTGGCAGCATGGTCTAACCAAGAACAACATTTGCAAGGAGTTTGTATGTTTTCCCCTTGTTTGTGTGGGTTTCCTCCGTGTACTCCGGTTTCCTCCCACATTCCAAAAACATACTGATAGGGAATTTAGACTGTGAGCCCCAATGGGGACAGTGATGATAATGTGTGCAACCTGTAAAGCGCTGCGGAATATGTTAGCGCTATATAAAAATAAAGATTCTTATTATCATCTGCCATTGATTTTACGTAATCTGTTAGCTGGCTTCTAGTATAGCCCTGCTATTTTGTATTTCACTTTGTTTTGCCTCCATAAAGGAGCTTGATAACTACAGGTGCATCTCACAAAATTAGAATATCATCAAAAAGTTAATTTATTTCAGTTCTTCAACACAAAAAGTGAAACTCACATATTAGATAGAGTCATTACAAACAGAGTGATCTGTTTCAAATGTTTATTTCTGTTAATGTTGATGATTATGGCTTACAGCCAATTAAAACCCAAAAATCATTATCTCAGTAAATTAGAATACTTTATAACACCAGCTTTCAAAAATGATTTGATGCTTTGATAGCAGCCTTCAGCTCGTCTGCATTGTTGGGTCTGGTGTCTCATCTTCCTCTTGGAAATATCCCATAGATTCTCTATAGGATTAAGGTCAGGTGAGTTTGCTGCCAATCAAGCACAGTGATACTGTTGTTTTTAAACAAGGTATTGGTACTTCTGGCAGTGTGGACAGGTGCCAAGTCCTGCTGGAGAATGAATTTTCCATCTCCAAAACGCTTGTCGGCAGAGGGAATCATGAAGTGCTCTAAAACCTCCTGGCTGCACTGACTTTGGTCTTGATAAAACACAGTGGACCTACACCAGCAGATAACATGACTCCCCAAACCATCAGTGATTGTGGAAACTTCACACTAGACCTTGGAAATCAAGGTCCCAGAGTCTGGAGGAAGTGTGGAGAGACAGACAATCCAAGCTGCTTGAGGTATAGTGTGAATTTTCAGTGATGGTTTGGGGAGCCATCTTTCCCCCCATAAAAGGCTTCTGCACCAGGTTCCCTTCCAGGGGATTGTAAAAAGGGGGCATGAGCTGTTTAAATGGGCAGTGTTTTTGCTCATTGTGCTTAGTGTACCAGTCTCTCAAATTTCCCTTAACAAAATGTACACAATTTTTTAAGTTTGACTTTCGGATATTTACCAATTTTTGCAAATAAATGCAAAATCTAATCTAATTTATATAGTGTTTCTGAAAACAGAGGTTCACAAAAAGCAACTTAAGTTGACTTTCTTAAAAGTGTCCAAATGTTGAGTATATTCTGTGACTTTTCAACAGCACCTCTGATCCTTACCCCACCATATGACATCTGGAATGTTACCGGGAAGGATGCTATATTTGGCTGTGAAGTCTTTGCCTATCCCATGGCATCTATAGAATGGAAGAAAGAAGGATCAGAGCTGCTTCTCCCAGGAGATGATCCACATATCTCTGTACAGGTATGTGTCTAATTTATTGAGTCAAATTATCATTGAGGGCCAAGAAAGTGACTTTAATGTACAAATGGTCTCAATGGAAGTATGGAATGAGCAACATACACTTCATATAACATGAATTAAATTATGTTTTGGCTTCAATAATCTATGTAGTCGGCACAGTGGTGTAGTGTTGGTTACCAGAGACTGGATCAAGGCAAATATTTTGTGTCCCCTAACACATGGATGAGTAATATTATCTAAGTCACTTCCACCAGTCCTGTATTGAAGCCCTTATCCCCCAAGCACATTTATTGTATTTTAAGAACATACTGATGTAATTAAAGTTTACCTTTTAACCCTCTAGGTTTTTTGTTTTCGCTAAAATCTGATATTAATTTTAAAAATATAATTTCATATTGTTCAATTTTTTAATTTTTCATTCACTTTTTGTGTGTTTTTTGTTACACTAGCCCTAAACATAACCCTATCCCTACTCCTAACCTACCCATAATCTTAGCCCTTGCCAGGATTAGAAAATGGATGTAAGCATTTCACATATGCTTTAGGACGCTTTATTACATTTGGTACAGCTCCTCCAGCAGCCGCGGGTCTCTGTCAATCCTGTCACAAAATTCAAGTGGATGGTGCAATGGAGAAGTATAGGAAAGCCTAGTAACCTTTGTCATCTCATTCACTAACTATACAGAGCGCCACATCCAAGATGAGTTTGTAACTGACTGCTTTGCTCTGCATAGGCAGTGACAGAGATGACCAATAATTTCATTATGAGAGCTTTGCCATCTCGGGCGCTGCCAATGCAGAGCACAGCAGCCGGTGAATAACTCATCTTGGCTGCTACGCTCTACCTAAGAGTTCGGGGCACAGAATGGGATGTCAAAGCAACCGCTAGCTGCTTCATTGATGTCGCCGGTCACAGGACAGGCACTCTGTCGCCGGTCACAGGGCAGGCACTCTGTCGCCGGTCACAGGGCAGGCACTCTGTCGCCGGTCACAGGGCAGGCACTCTGTCGCCGGTCACAGGGCAGGCACTCTGTCGCCGGTCACAGGGCAGGCACTCTGTCGCCGGTCACAGGGCAGGTACTCTGTCGCCCGTCACAGGGCAGGCACTCTGTCGCCGGTCACAGGGCAGGTACTCTGTCGCCGGTCACAGGGCAGGCACTCTGTCCCCGGTCACAGGGCAGGCACTCTGTCGCCGGTCACAGGGCAGGCACTCTGTCGCCGGTCACAGGGCAGGCACTCTGTCGCCGGTCACAGGGCAGGCACTCTGTCGCCGGTCACAGGGCAGGCACTCTGTCGCCGGTCACAGGGCAGGCACTCTGTCGCCTGTCACAGGGCAGGCACTCTGTCGCCGGTCACAGGGCAGGTACTCTGTCGCCGGTCACAGGGCAGGCACTCTGTCCCCGGTCACAGGGCAGGCACTCTGTCGCCGGTCACAGGGCAGGCACTCTGTCGCCGGTCACAGGGCAGGCACTCTGTCGCCGGTCACAGGGCAGGTACTCTGTCGCCGGTCACAAGGCAGGCACTCTGTCGCCGGTCACAGGGCAGGCACTCTGTCGCCGGTCACAGGGCAGGCACTCTGTCGCCGGTCACAGGGCAGGCACTCACTGTGCTCCTGTGCCACTCCAAGAAGAAGCGGAAGTGGGAATGGAAGGGGGAAGAAATTTTGCACTTCCATACAATTTATGAGAAGCCGCCCTCATGCCTGTAGTGCTAAATATTGAGGTTTGTGGAGGTCCGTCCATCTGTACTTTGCAATGTAATGCAAACCTGAATATGCTGACAATTATAGTTCAATGACCAAATTAGCAGGCTATCCTGCAATTGCAAAAAAAATTGCATATACCCTTTTCTGTATTAAGCGATTACTAATAACTCTTGCCAATGTTCTAAGTTCCCTCCTTTACTCAGCAACATACCTCCCCAATAAACTAGCTACATCTCTGAATCTGTCCATAGTAATGCACAGATTGCCGGCTTTCATTTCGGAATTGGTACCGTGCCCTCTGTTTTCCACCTTTACAGTGACATTGAGTGATACCGACATATAGATATGGAGAATTCCAGAAAATTACTGGAAAAATTTGTAAACTAAAATAAAAAGCAATTTGAAGTAAAGCTAATTAGTCATTTTTATGTGATTTGTGGCTCTAAAGTTTTATTCATGTTGACAAGCTCAAATTAAAAACATCCATGTTGGCCAAATGTTGTCACTGATTAAAGGGATTGTGATGGTAATTCTTTATGGGTAAAGCTGTTTGGTTTTCATTTGTAATGCTATACGCCATCTGATGAAGAGCCAGACTAGACATACAAATTTACAAACTTGAGGTCATAGGAATAGATTAAAGAACGGTTACAGTTTTCCTTTGTAGCATAGAACAAATAGTATTTACTGTTCACAAATTCCCAGAAAAAGGTATAATTAGACTAAATAGAAAAATCTTGTCCCATTTTGTTTACTTGTTGGATATACGGTAATTAAGGCCGGCTTTTTAAGAACAAACATTTTCTTCCAATTTCACAAATACCATTTTTTGGCAATTGGAAAACGTAGGACCAAATCAAGATCAGTGGAGAAGGCAGGTTCAAGAATTTGGCATTGGTGTCCTCTTCCGTATCTGTTATATACGGTAATTCTTGGCTAACCATACACATTAGCTGGTCCTGGTAACTTTTATTTCTCAGTCCACTCCTCAGTGAATTGGACTGAAACAATAACAAAAAATATTCAGAATCAAAGGGTGGTGGAGACTCTCTAGCCAATGAAAGCCCAAGAAAGGGAATATCCCACAATTACAACTCCTCACTATTCGACATAATTGGTAATAAGTGTGTATTCACTAAAGGTCCCATCCACCAAGCATGAGAGGAAGGGTGCTTTGTCCTCTGTTTCAATGGAGCAATATTAGAGCATGCACACAACTAGTCCATTTATTGACTGACAAAGATATATCAGCATTGTACTTGGTGATCTCCATCAGTCCCTTAGTAAATGCTGAAATGCTACCCCATACAAACAAGAAGCACAGAACTAGACCCTTGTTCTCATGGTTGGTGGAATCGCTAGAAACCAGACATATCACCTATCCTGTGGACCGCTTTAAGCAATCCTTGTACTATCCTGTTGAATATGTTGTGTGAGGGGTTGACTTACTCAGCTGCTTCCCAAAGTAGACACAGGAACACGTCTCGTGGTAAATCACCTGCTGGTTTATTGAGGAACAGCATAAAACCATAGCAGGGTTCAGCAAAGCAAACATGGCCTTACTGGCATAATGGCAAAACAAAAAGATAACATATAACAAAGTCCAATTGTGTGAGGGATTCGCCCTCTCAGACCACCATGTGTGTTCAGCTCCACCTGGAGCCACCGTTTGGAGTCTTTCCTCTCCAAACACAAACGACAGACTGCCTCTCAAGTCCAGCCATTTAAATCCAGACCATGTGACTGATCACATGACTTTTATATCACACAGGTCCTGTTAGCACATGGCTGTGCCGACACTGCAGGTGTAGATATGGTGGACATCTTCCCACCCACTCTATAGATGTCCACCTGAAAACCAGCTCATTATGTAATGTAATTTAACCCTCACAACACGTAGTGTGCTGGAGGAAAATGCTCTTGTTTCACATCACTGACACCATTATGCGTGTGACACATATCTCCCCTCGTATACCGTGCCAGTGACCCTGTCACAGTTGGCATATTTTCATCTCTCCGCATGCTTTTATCTTAAATGATATCTTTGTTTCAACAAACTCAATAGTATAGGCAAACATAAGAAACTCTAATATATCTTACAAAAAAAATTGCTCCTTTCTCCATTTGAGAGACACTTCTTACTCTTCCCCATGCCTCCTGAAGTCATCATGCACTCTGTTAAAACAATTCAAATACATCTCAGGCTACGTGCACACATTCAGGATTTGCAGTAGAAAATTCTGCTGCAAATCCTGATGTGTAGGCAGTAAAAATACTGGGTAAATATGAGAATTTTTTGCCGCATTTTGTTTGCCTTTTTGTTGCACTTTTTACATGCGTTTTTGTAACAGATTATTCCCAACTCAATACTATGGTTGAAATCTGCAACAAAAACTGTAAATCACATATTGAATATAAGAAGAGTTTTTTAGTTCAGTATTTGTAAGCCAAAACCAGGAGTGGAACAGTCAGAGGAAGATTATAATAAAAACCCGTCAACACTTCTGGATTTATCACCCACTCCTGATTTTGTATTACAAATACTGAGGTAAAAAACTGACCAACTACTGAACGTGTGAACGTGGCCTAAAAGGATTAACATGCTGCAGATTTAAATCTGCTGCAAATCTGGAAGAAAAAAATAAGCAACGTATGCATGAAATTAAAGGTATGTCGTTCACTTTGCTGGTACTAAGAAGTCCTTCAGGTTTTGTGAAAAACCTGTGGAGAAAAACGACAATGTGTGCACATACCTTTAGTCAAAGTAAGCTGGACTGCCAGCGCAGTGAGGTTTCAGATTACAGCTTCTATTTCACTCTATGGAAAGGGGGAGAGGAGTGAGCAGCACTCAGCTCAGTAGAGAGAACACTAGAGATAGAGCCTGCTGAGGGGAAAACTGGTGAAAAATGCAGAACAAATACAAGTCATATAATGGCCAGAAAGAATATAACGATAGCTAGATAGCTAGAGATGTGAAGTCCGTGTTATTGTTTGCGTTCGGCCCCCCAAACATTGAGTGATTACCATGCTGTCATCTGCATGCGACAAACACCGTCTGCTCTATTTTGTGGTAAGATTATTACCACCGATCAGAGAGCTGTGATTCCCATGCTGTCAGATGACAGCGTGAGCCAGCAGCTGTGACCGGCAGTGAAAAGTCTACTGCTGGTCAAGTGAAGTCTGATGAGAGAGTAATACTCCCATCAGCCTACTCCTGCTGTCGCTGATACCAACAAGAGCGCAGAAGACGCTGATAGGAATATTCATCGGCTGGCACCTGTGCGCTATAAATAAATGAAAAAATAAAAATAATTTTTGATAACTAGTGCTGGTAAAACTGACAGCTGCGGGCTGCAACCCTCAGCTGTCAGCTTTATCATGGCTGTTTATCAGAATATAGGGGTCCCCACGCCTTTTGTTTTCATTATTTAACATAAATAAATTATTTAAAAAATGGCATGGGGTGCCCCCCATTTTTGACAAGCAGCCAAGCTAAAGCAGACAACTAGGGGCTGGTATTCTCAGGCTAGTAACGAGCCATGGATATTGGCCTTCCCCAACCTAAAAATAGCAGCCAACAGCCGCCCTAGAGAAAGCGCATCTATTAGATGCTCCAATTCTGGAGCTTTGCCCAGCTCTTCCCACTTGCCCTGTGGTGGTGGCAAGTGGGCTAATGGTCGTGGGGTTGATGTCAGCTGTCTTCTGGTCGCTAACATCAATTCCACAGGTTAGTAATGAAGAGGCGTTAATAATATGCCTATCCATTATTAACCCCAAAGGTTGATTGTAAAGACACAGCCAGAATAAAATGCTTTATTTGAAAGAAAGACACTGACACCCTTATTTGAAATAAAAAAAAGCACAGTTATACTCACCTTATGCCAATTCCATTGAAGCCCTTGTCTTCTGTAAAAAAGCAGAAAATAATAAACAGCAAAAATACACACCTTACGCCTATTCCATTGAAGCCCTTGTCCCCATAATAAAGAAAAATAATAAACAACCATATCTCTCACCTGTCCGAAGTTAAGATTTCCCATTCTGTAATCTATCTCTGCAACATGTGGTTAACAAACTGGATGGTGCCATGATGCAACTGTCCAGGCTGAAAACCATGGCAGAATGAGGTGCTGTGAATGCAGCTTTAGTGACTAGCGGTAACGTCATAGAGTTCATCGTCGGTCATTGAAGATGTGTTCCCACACTTCACTGTGGGCCAGGACGATGAACTGTGGTGACCTCAATGAGATCACCGCGAGCACGGTGGGAGTTTTCCCATTTACATTATGGGGTCATTTACATCAATCTATAAAGTTTAGCTTTATTTCTACCACGCACAGGCTTTGTGCTAGCTGCACCGTTTTCCAGCTTCCAGGGATTGCCATGATCTTCAACCTTTAACCCCTGTAGAGAGATCTGGACTTACACAGGGACCCCTAGGATGGGCCACGGAGACAGCTGCTGTTCTGTGGTGCAAGCTAGCAAGAAGACTAGTCAGGTAGCCGGTGTCGGGACCAGGTGGTATGGGAGGTGAGAAATCATCAAGCAGGAGAAATGTCAACAAAGTAGCCATTTTTTGCGAGTTTTTGACGTGTTTTTGTGCGGTTTTTTTGCCGGAGCTTCCCAATGCATTAAATAGCGGGAAAAGCACGAAAAATCTACAAAATTAATGAACATGCTGCGTTTTTTACCACAATGCATTTTTTTTGTGGAAAAAAACGCATCATGTGCACAAAAATTGCAGAATGCATTAAAAATGATGGGATGCTTATGTATGCGTTTTTTAAGTGTTTTTCCCTCAGAAAACGGCCGAAAAAACACAAAAAAACACAAAAATCCTGAACTTGTGCACATAGCCTCAGCAGGATTGTGCACAGTAACCTACAGACTGTGTCAGGTTGGCGCCGTTATACTGATTACAATGATACTTAGTGATGAAATCCGTCTTGTGGTTGCTGTTCAATCTTTATTTTCAGTTTTCGGTTAATGATCTGCTCATGCTCCGGGGCAACTTGTGGGAGATCTTCATTAGGTGCTCTGATTAGGTATTCATGTGTTTGGCTTCTGACAGGTCACTGATCCCTCACTGACGTATTATACTGATACTGATATAATACTGATGTATTATATACATCTTGGAAGAAAAAAAAGACCTACAGGCAGGTGTCAACAGCGGATCACCGATTGCTGCTACTGCGCAGGCTCGGCCGGCGCCATCTTCAAACTGATTTTTTTTTTTTTTAGGAATATCAGGAGAACAGCAAAGAAATTAATTATAAACACATTACACATGCGATCAGGTTGCAGCGCAGCAATTAGTGATAATAGTGCCAGACTGTGCAAGGACTCATTCCTTTGACAAACTACATGGCAAAACCCAAATGTCAATTTATTCATAATAATTTTGGAAGAATTACTGAAAAACAGCACAACAAAGAGTTCTGAAAGAGATAACAAGTTTTTACTAAAATAGACATTTTCAGAATAGTAATGGAGTCTCTTCGATTACCGCCACATAGAGTTATCTACTAAACATGAATGCGAGGATTGAATTCTTACTTCTGAAAGTTTCAATAGGCACCATATGTAGAGACATATTGCACATACATCGAATTATTTCACTCAGCATCACTTTTGATTGTTATTTTTGGCATCACGTGCGTATTTCCAAAAGACTTTGGCAATCTTTAAACATTACCACAGTAATGTACTGTTGACCTTATTCCAGAAAAAAAAGCTTTCAGGCAAAAGTCTGTCTGATTAAATTCAGAACTTAAGCAGATACTGTACATAGAGATATGTTTGAGAAATGGAAGATTTCATTTTTAAATGACATTTGTAAGGTAGAAGTCGTATCTGTGAATGTTTTCTAGCTGCTGCTCATCTGGAAAGTGATACCGCATCATTTTCTTGTAGGCTTCATATTATTACTCCTTCTACTTAGGGATTTCCTGTCTGTCTAGAAATAGTCTTATATATTTTAGAATACGAGAATTGATGAGTCCTGTGTTGTGTAGAGTCACAGTAATGATTGTTTGACCTGAATCTGACTGAGATGCAAAGTCCCATCGGGAAATCTAATGTTGTAATAAAATCCACCTGTTGAGTCTCGGCTAATGTAACGTTACGTATAGAGCATTTTTTCCATAACCTTTTGACTGCTGCTTAAGAAATATTTGCATTTGATATACAATAACCTTATTAGCTAGACAAAGAGCCATTTGCATGGGGCCGAAATTAAAAGCCAGGGTAGATCTCAGAATCAAACTTCTCCATGCTTTGGAGAATCTTCACCCCAAGATATGATCCCGTTCTCTTGACTCATTCCTCCATCTTCTGACTAGGATATCATCAATTCTGATATTCTTACAAAAGTGACAGCTCTTGTTCTGAGCTGGAATTGCTCAATAGTCGGTTGTTGCCTTTCTTACTAGATGAAGCCGTTAGGGAAGTGGTAAACTATGTTGGCATTTTTATGGTTTAGGGATATAATTCTCACATGGCTTCTCCAGATAGATGGTCCATACATAGTTTTTACAGACTAATAAGCTCTAGTATGGATTTGTTTGCTTTAGTAACATGTAAGAATGAACTGTATGTGAAAAACTGGTATTCCAGGGACAGACTTTGCGCAGACCACCATTAAACAGGTCCCAAACGTACTCTGGCCTTCATCTTTTAACCTCTATACAGGCATATGGATTAACAACAGGACCCCTCATTTATGGGCATAAAGCAGCTGCTGGCAGGTGGAAGAGGGTAGGTGCAAGACAAAATCAGGAGAGATAAACCATAGCCAAGGAATCAGTTGAGGTTAGGCCAGTCTCACACATCCAGATAATTCCGGTACCGGAAAAATCGGTACCGGAATTATCCGTGTCCGTGTGTCCGTGAGCTCACGTAGGCCATCCGTGTGGCACACGTGTGGCAGCCGTGTGCCACCCGTGTGCCGACTGGGTACCAGCGCTAGAGATAAGCGCTGTCCCCTGCATCTAGTGCTGAACTTCTCTGCAGCAGCGTTTGCTGGAGAGAAGATATGAAAAATCCTTTTTTTTTTTTCGTGTTTAAAATAAAGATCCCTGTCCCCATCCCCCTCCCACCCCCTGTGCGCCTGCCCGCTGTTACTAAAATACTCACCCGGCTCCCTCGAAGCGTCCTCTCCGCGCAGCACCTTCTCCTGTATGATCCTTGCCCATTCCACCACTTCCATCATTTCCTCCTCCACCACCATCCCCATCCTTGCCCATTCCACCACTTCCATCATTTCCTCCTCCACCACCATCCCCATCCTTGCCCATTCCACCACCATCCCCATCCTTGCCCATTCCACCACTTCCATCATTTCCTCCTACACCACCATCCCCATCCTTGCCCTCTCCTCCGTCTACACACACACACACAACATTTACTTCTCTGCACATTCCCCTGCAGAGCGCAGCACACACACACACACCTCACCTCTCCTCACGCTCTGCCGCAGCATCTCATCGCCTTCCTCTGACACAGCCGGCCGCTGGCTGATGACGTCATCCAGAGGCGCGTCTGTGTGAGAGGAAGCAGGAAGACAGATCGCTGGGCAGCGGCGCTGCAGGGATTTCTCCCTGCCTGCCGCAGCCACTCTGCAGGGGCTCCCCTCCACCTCTGCTCATATTGGGAGTCGGCGCTCTGCAGCTTCTCTGTGCCGGCTGTCAGCTTGACAGTCGGCGCAGAAAACAGCTGACTCCCAGTGCAGGGGGTGGCAGAATGCAGCCGCTGGGGGAGACGCTGCGGACCGCCACATTAGGAGGCCCGACTGCGCCCCCCCTGCTGGCTGCGCCCTGCCCCCCCCCCTAGATACACCTCGGACTGTTGCCGTGCGGGAGGGATCTCCTGCACTGCAACATAGTGTCGGCCGGTGCCTCTGACCTGCCGGGCGGCGGACCCCTGACCTGCCGGGCCCCGTCGCAGTGGCGACCGCTGCGACCGCGGTAGTTATGCCACTGCCTGTGTGTCATCTCCCCTGTATATAGTATGTACCTGTATGTCATCTCCCCTGTATATAGTATATACCAGTGTGTCATCTCCTCCTGTATATAGTATATACCTATGTGTCATCTCCCCTATATATAGTATATAAGTGTGTGTCATCTCCTCCTGTATATAGTATATACCTGTATGTCATCTCCTCCTGTATATAGTATATACCTGTTTCATCTCCCCTGTATATAGTATTTATGTGTGTCATCTCCCCTGTATATAGTATATACCTGTGTGTCATCTCCTCCTGTATATAGTATATATCTGTGTGTCATCTCATCCTGTATTAGACCTCGTTCACAAGTTATTTGCTCAGTATTTTTACCTCAGTATTTGTAAGCTAAATTTGCAGCCTGATAAATCCCCAGCCAACAGGAAGCCCTCCCCCCTGGCAGTATATATTAGCTCACACATACACATAATAGACAGGTCATGTGGCTGACAGCTGCCGTATTTCCTATATGGTACAGTTGTTGCTCTTGTAGTTTGTCTGCTTATTAATCAGATTTTTATTTTTGAAGGACAATACCAGACTTGTGTGTGTTTTAGGGCGAGTTTCATGTGTCAAGTTGTGTGTGTTGAGTTGCGTGTGGCGACATGAGTGTAGCAACTTTTTGTGTCAAGTTGCATGTGACAGGTTAGTGTAGCAAGTTGTGTGCAGCAAGTTTTGCGCATGGCGAGTTTTGCGCATGGCGAGTTTTATGTGTGGTGCATTTTGAGTATGTGCAAGTTTTGTGTGAGGCAACTTTTGCATGTGTTGCAACTTTTGTGCATGTGGCAATTTTTCCGCGTGTGGCGAGTTTTCCATGAGGTGAGTTTTGAACGTGTGGCGAGTTTTGCGTGAGCCTAGTTTTGCACGTGGCGTGTTTTGCGCGTGGCGAGTTTTGAGTGGCGAGGTTGGTGTATGTGTGGTGAAATGTGTGCTGAGAGTGGTATATGTTTTCAAGCACGTGGTAGTGTGTGGCGCATTTTGTGTGTGTGTTCATATCCCCGTGTGTGGTGATTATCCCATGTCGGGGCCCCACATTAGCAACTGTACACTATATACTCTTTGGCGCCATCGCTCTCATTCTTTAAGTCTCCCTTGTTCACATCTGGTAGCTGTCAATTTTCCTCCAACACTTTTCCTTTCACTTTTTTCCCCATTATGTAGATAGGGGCAAAATTGTTTTGTGAATTGGAACGCGCGGGGTTAAAATTTTGCCTCACAACATAGCCTATGACGCTCTCGGGGTCCAGACGTGTGACTGTGCAAAATTTTGTGGCTGTAGCTGCGACGGTGCAGATGCCAATCCCGGACATACACACATACACACACACATTCAGCTTTATATATTAGATTAACTTAAATCTAAGTTAATTATTTGTTAAGTTTATTATGCAAAAATGTGAAGTTGCAGCTTCACCATTAAAAATATTTGAAAAGCATTGCAAACGTGTTTCGGATAACATTCCTAAATCATTGCATGTGGGAATGTGACTGAGACGGCGTGTTAAGTCAAATCCTATCTGAACATCTGACCAATCACAGGTCAGGATAGCAAAGAATTCATGCAGCAAACAATTAAAATTAGAATACATCATTACAATATTATCTTAAATTGTTATATTACAAATCTTTTTTCATGGTGATAAATCATATCTTGTCAAATGTTGATCCCTGATGGGGATCTTGTCTGTAATAAACAGATTCACCAGATTTCACGATTTAAAGGGACTCTGTCACCTGAATTTGGAAGGAACAATCTTCAGCCGTAGGGGCGGAGTTTTCGGGTGTTTGATTCACCCTTTCTTTACCCGCTGGCTGCATGCTGGCTGCAATATTGGATTGAAGTTCATTCTCTGTCCTCCGTAGTACATGCCTGCACGACCACGAATTATCAGATGGACTATCTTTTAAATATAAGCAGTAAGAAAGAATATCCCCGATAGTAGATGCTTTTTTAGCCAAAAATCTGTGAAAGAGCTTACTAAGTGTTTCAAACACAATGGTAGGAAAAGGGAGAAGTTCTTTGGCACAAACCATCCAGGACATAATAAAAAAAATTGATTCTTTATTGAAAACTGATAAAAACATCCTCAGGTCGTGAGGTTTCTATTTTAATGCTTTAATCAGTTTTGAATAAAGTATCAATTTTTAATATATCCTAGATGGTTTGTGCCGAAGAACTTCTCCCTTTTCCTACCGTTCTTTAATAATGTCACTGATGGCTTTAAATTGAGAACTACATGTTAAAATAAAAGTAATTTGTCTATTGCCATTATCTGTAAATTGCTCTATTGGGTTCTGTTAGCATAAAATCTCCATTTTTATCATGGAGAATTCTATTGGCTCTTGTGATCATCCATTTCGGATAGTTACGTTGTAGCAGTCTTGCGTCTACTTTATCAGCCTCTTGTTATACAAAGATAAAGATATAAAGAGTCCAGTGTTGAATTCCTTGTTAACCTAAATAATTCTCGCTCTGGGATGTTCCTAATTACGTGTTTAGAGGGACACAAAGTCGCCTATAGAGTAGGATTTGTAGCAGTATCTTTCGTCTATCGAGTTATATCACTCCTTCAGCGGGGTTATGGGTTAATGTGATGTCTAGGGAATTAATTACTTTATTTTGGACTTCAGATGTAAACTTTAGATTCATACAAATATTAATAATATAACATAAAACTTGGATGCCAACTCCCTAGGTCCATCCCATATCAGGTGGTAAAAAACTTAGCACCTGAACTACCTTCATATGCAACCGTTAGTATTTATTTTGTCAGGATTTATGCGAGATACACATGATCTTTTCATTAGATCATACAATATGGCCAGACACTTGTATATGGGTTACTTTTGTCCTCAATCCATCAATGTTACGTGATTTAGCTTTACATATTCTTTCGGGTCTCCACAGATTCAATGATTTTTACAGTTGTTTTTTTTGTTGAGGCATAATTTATTTTCCTTTCAACGGTCAACACCCGGCCGTATTATACGCTCATGTGGGCAAGCCCTTAAAGAGGTTCTCTGGGAACAAAGAAAAAATTCAGATTAACTGAATTACAGAACTGCCGAATGAGTTGTACTTTTCAACGACACCGTATAGTGTACAGGAAAGCTGGAAAAAAATTCTAGGTGTTGTGAAATTACGTGCAATTCCACAATTGACCTGCTAATGTGATTCACCAGATCAGATACCAAACATGTACAGGTTCTTTTTTATTTAAGTGGTGAAAAACCCCCACAAAGTTTGTAAAAAAAAAAAAAAGTTGCCATTTTCCGTCTCCATTTGTCATGATATAGGACTGTCTACTTTTTTGAGTGCCGAGCTGACGTTTTTATTGATACCATTTTGGTACAGATACAATCTTTTGATCGCCCGTTATTGCATTTTAATGCAATGTTGTGGCGACCAGAAAAAAGTAATTCTGGCATTTTAATTTTTTCTAGTTACGACGTTTACCAATCGGATTAATTTACATTATATTTTGATAGATCGGGCGTTTCTGAATGTGACGATACCAAATATGTGTATTTTTTTATTCTATTTTGCATGGGACAAAAGGGGTTGATTTGAATTTTTAAAACTTTTTTTTAACTTTACACTTGCTTCATTAGTCCTCATTAGGAGATCATCTGATCGCCTGTGCTACACATAGCAAGGCGTCAGCATTGCTATCTGTAGCAGAAATCAGGATCTCCTATCAAAGTAGAATCATCTCTTGAGTCCTCTTGACTCCTGCAGGATTAAGGACCTGTGGCGACTTCATGGTCACATGACTGGTCACATGATCGTGATGTCACCAAAGGTCCTAAGACAGTCTCCACATGGGAAGTTTCTCCTGCTGTGGATGCTGGGTGCTCCCAAGGGAGTGTGGGACCCGGGGCAAATGCCCAGTCTTACCCCCGAACTCAGTGTAGAATGTCCTTTCCAGGACTGCAGTATATTGGACACTGTGAAGCCCCAACCTATCTTTTTCTTTTGTATATCTTAATGTCTGGAGTTTATCAGACCATGAAATGTTCAATTGAACATTACTAAGAGAACATGTCACAAAGCCAAACAGAGTGGAAACAGCACTGCACATTTTCATGAAGAATTAACTTCTTTTTTTTTAATGGTACTGTAATTCATGTATAAATAAAAATCCAAAACTTTGATTCGTTCAATTAAATTTAATGCCAAAGGAGGGATTAACATGAAAAGGGTAACACGGAAAGCAAACCGGGCGCCAATCCTTCATTTATACAAAAAAAGCCTGAATTTTAGAAACTGAATACATTTAACATTATTAGCAATTCTTTCCTGTTAGTTACTATCAAGTATATTGTCCATTTAGAGAAAACGTCAGGAGAGCTACGAGAGACCTGCCAAAGTGGTCAGAACTGATTATTTGCGTGGAAGAATATCTACCAAAGTTACTGCTATGCAAAGTTATGCTACTGCTTTGTTGTAAGTGATATCCTATTTGGATTTAGAATCCCATTAATCCAATCAATTGATATTTTTCGTTTTGTGTTTTTGTTTTTTCCTTTTTGTCTTCCAAGAGTCATAACTTTTATATTTTTTTTCTGTCGACAAAGCCGTATGAGCACTTTTTTTTTTTTGCAGGACAAATTGTAGTTTTCAATGACACCATTCATTTCACCATACAATGAACCAAAAAATGGGAAAAACTATTCCAGCATTGTTTTTTTGTTGTTGTTTATTGTGCAGTATAAATGATACTGCAGGTCGTTACAGTTATATAGTTTTCTTTATTTAGGTGTTAATAGTAATATTCAGAAATGTATTTATTTTTCTGTTGATAGACTGCTTTGAGCAGGGGGTTGGACCAGATGACCCAGGTATAACTCTACCATTCTATGACCTGTGTGTGGGTTTGTTTTTTTGTTGTTTATATTGATACCATTTGGAATACGTTTTGATTTTTCTTTTTATAGCATTTTTTGGTGAAGTTGTCGCGACAAAAAAAGGAAATTCGATTTTTTTTTTAATTTATGTTTTAAATAATTTTGGAATATGATAGATAGATTGGTCTTTTAAAGTTTCGGAAATATCAAAACATTTCAGTTGTTTATTTATTTTTCTAAATGGGGGGAAAATGGGTGATTTCATTTTGTCTGGGGGGTTTAATAATTTTTTTTTAACTTTATTTTCTAGTCCGCATAGAAGACTTAAACCTGTGATCACGTGATCACTTATTCTGTACGCTGCAATACCACAGTATTGCTGTATATATAGAAAACGATGGTCTTCAATGAAGCCCAGCTGGTGACTGGGCTTCGTAGGAGCAGGTCACCGGATGTAATGGCAAATCGATGGACGCCAGAACAAACAACTTGTCATTATCGAGCACCTTAAATGCCACTGTCAGTGACTGACACTGGCATTTAAACAGTTAAACAACAGTTGTCGGAGCTGGTTGTTGGAGGTGGATCGGATACCGGTTGTTGAACGCAGCCTCACCCACCCAGTATGGAATGGGATCACCTATTATGTCCAATTTCGGAAAGGGGTTAATAGGTGATCAACTAATGGATTGAAACTTTTGGGACTTTGAGAGTTCTGGAGGAAAGTTTTCTTTGTCCTGTAAAGTATAGACTGTACATAGGTTTTCACACACCAGCTGGGTTTCCAATACGCCCCTAGAGAAAAGCAGCAACCAAGGCATATCACGCCAATCATGCCAACCAGTACCCTACTTCGTACTGACAATGGTCATGTATCCAAAAACAGCTGTCTATGGAAGGCTTTCTTCTAAAGATGAATGGCCGTCTAATGGCCATGCAATTCATGAATATGGCCGTCTAATGGCCATGTAATTCATGAATGGAGGGTACACGCGAGTAGGAGATACTCCTACAGATCTGTATTCTGACTCACAGATTGGGATCCCTAGAGAACAGAGATAATCTCCATAAGACAACCCCTCTAAGTAACTTTCTATCTGAATACCATGGGTTCCTCTTTGTCTATAGACCGTACATTGAAGAAGTTTAATAACCATATTCTATCTTCTAATAACTATCCTGCCTCAAATTACATTTGTTCCATTTCTAGTTTAGAGGGGGTCCCCAGAAGTATGAAGTGACTGGATGGCTTCAGATACAATCCGTTCGTGTTACAGATGAGGGAATTTATCGTTGCTTTGCCAAAAACAAGATCGGAGAAGTTATGTCGGGAGCCGCCCTCACGGTGCTTACACCAGGTACGTGTGAAGACATAGGCAGTGTTATTGGTGCACATAGAGGTTATAACAGATCACTATGGATGACCTGGAAACTAAATAAATTAATTGATTAACTACTATACAATCACTGATAAGGTTATGATCATACTTGAGTTGTGGCTTCTGGTCAAAATAGAAGGCCTGAGGTGCTTGATGGATCTGATAATTTAAGTATTGTTTTTTTACCAGATTCAGTGTGATGTTCATTCTCGTAATGGAAAAATAGCACAGGAGCATTTCACGTAAGGACATTTAGAAGATGCCCATAAATGTAGTGCTCAGAATTTCCACAACATTTGTGGTTTAGATGGTTGTATAATGTGGCTACCATCTGTCTGAAAAGGGCTTTTTTGAGAAACAAAATGTCTGTGAGCTGCTCTCCACCAGTTAGAATTGTAGAGGACACTCCGAGTAATTCTGATTGGCTTATAGACACTGAATGACAAACTTGTGTCCTTTCCAGTTGCATGCCACGCCATATTTTGGAAGGTGTATAGTGGGAACCCACAGCCACTCATAAGTTTGAACCTTTAGTATATTGAGCCACAGCAACATTTAACTATGTGCCTCCCTACAGTGCATTGTCACATTGAACTGAAGTTTTCAAACTGAACGAGACTTTTTGTTAACAACATTTTTTTTGCTTCCTAAAGGGAATCTGTCACCAAGTCTGTGCTATGGAATCTCCTAGCAGCATGATGTGGGGTCTTAAACCCTGATTCCAGTGATGTATCACTTACTAGACTGCTTGGTGGAGTTTTGATCTCCATTTTCTTTGCCGTAGATGTAACATTGCTGTGAATGCTGAGCTGTGTACAACGCACGCCCACACACCTGATTGGCAGTTTCTTGTGTACACTGTATATTGTCTGCAAGCTGCTTATCAGTGCTGGGGGGCAGGGCTACCCAGATTAGCTGGACTGCCTGGCATGTGATACCTAGTCCTGCTTTGATAATCTCCTGCTGATAAAACTATAAAAAGCTGCTGAGCAAGTGACACATCACTGGAATCAGGCGCTCTGCCAGTACATTATGCTGCTCTCAGATTAAATATCAAAAAAACCTACTAACCGATTCTCTTTAAAAGGATTGATATGTCTAGCATTTAAAACAACCTCATAGTGGCATAAATAACAACAAATAAAGCAATAATACTTGCTTTCACCAATCCCCAGACAGTCCTGTACCGATGGTCTTTTTTCTAGGTTCTTGTTCTTGCTGGTGTTTGCTTTCTGGTTCCTCACACCATGCAGGAAACGCCACTCAGCCAATCAATAACTGAGGGTGAAGTATTGCTCTTTTGTTTGTTTTTTGCTTGTTTTCTACCACCTTAGTAAAATGATTTGGGCTTTTTTTCAGACTTTTGTACATTTTTCTGCTAGAAGAAAAACCATCAAACTTACTAAAGTGCAGCGTCTGCTCTTTCAATCCTTTAGATCAACTGAACGTGACTGGACTGACTCTGCCAAAATTCCGTGACCAGTTACAAGAAGACGATGCTGATGGCGAGGATTCAGATTATTACTGAATTACACAGAACCATGGACATAGTATTCTGCAATGATTAAGACTTCCCATCCTTACAAGGGAAGAAAACCATGAAGAAAGTATATGTTATGACAAGGGACTAAATGATAGCACTTTATATTTCTCAACCCGCCAGAAAGCTTTTGTTAGAATAGCGTTTTTTTTTTCCCGTACAGAAAACTAGATTATTTTTTTTTGTCAGTATTAATGACGATGATTTTTCATACAATGAGACTGGAATGGACACGCTTTATCTTCTATTTGTACATTCAGATTGTGAAAAGAATTACAATTTTTGATTGTCTATTTCTATAAATTGTCTGCAATGACAATGATATATTATTTACAACCAACCTCTCAGCCTAAACCACAGTGTTTGCGAAATTTGTTCTTTTGGCAGTAGATGTGGAATCTGATCGGATACTTAGTGTTACTGCATATGAAACCCATCATTTTCTGAAATAGACTTCATACTTTAAAATGCAATTTTAGAAAAAAAAATAACTTTGTGCAATGAGAACGAAGAGAACGACTTTAGACCACTTTTGGAACATGAACTGTTTCAGACTAGGTCCCGGCAGAGAAAAGACCCGGCTTCCATCTATGCAGAAGATGTGCACATCCAATGTTACGTGAATCATATCCTTCTCATCATCATTGTATACAAAGGATGTATCATCTGTCAGTTGTAAGTGTATATTTGTGACTACGTGACCAACGTCACCTCCAAATGGTCTTGTTTTCTTCTGGAGCTTTGGGCATTTTTTGCGTCACAGCCTGAGCACTCCAAAGGAACCTCCACCAGTCTGGTGATCCAGTCCAACCTTGAACATAAGGCCCAAATCAAAGCAATAAAGAGTTATGTTTAAGTTTTTATTTATGTTACCAACACATTTCACTATGATGGAATAGTATGACCTAATTTAGTGTTTGTTTTATCCTTTTCCTTCGCATGCCATGTAGGGCAGAAGAGTATTGCCTATTCTTTTCCTTTTTTCCATCTAGGTGGGGACCTTATTTGGTCACTAAATAAAAACTAGCATGCTCAGGTATAACTAGATTGCTCTCTTGGTGGACACTAAAACACTCCACAGATAGTGATGGTTTGGCAGGCAGCTATCTCACCCTGCTTCCCCATACACAGGAGCGCTAGTTCGGATGGGCTGTCACACCGTGCTGGTCTTAAGTAAGGGAGCGGGACCTCAAACCATCCCTGGAATTGGGACCCTAACTATCCCTGTCCAAGCGGTACTCTTGAAGGTAGAGGGGCCTGAGTCTCCAACCTTTCTATGCTCCTGTTAAACCGCAACCTGTCCCGTCCCCTACCCCATGAGGCATGGGACAGAAATGTAAGGTAAACAAGACACAAAGGCAAAACAGGGATAACAGAAGACCACTATCATAAAAAAGCACTCACCAAAAATAGGGATGAGGATAGGGACAGGGAGGAATAAACGGAATAGGAATAAGGATACGGAGATAAACACCCACATACTACAGAAAACTACAGATCACAGCAACTGCTACTGCACCTGCACAGCTTAACACTTAGAACAGGAAGAAGATTCTTTCACTGGCAAGGAAGAAATGCCCAGAGCTAGTATATGTAGGGAGTATAGATGATTAGCACCAGCAACTGCTGTGTGCACAAAAGCTGAATGCTCCTAGCCAGCGCTCAAGGAAAGGAGATCCATTTAAAAAAGGACTCGAATCACACCATCTCTAAGCAGGACCTCGAACTCGAATTTTACAAAAAACTTGGGCGAACCCGCCGATCCCGAAGATCGGGGGGGGTCAGCCCATCACTGGTTGTGACCTTCTCCAGATCTTCCAGGGGGATGTAACACACTTGTGACAGCAGTTTTCCTGTTTCCTTCTTTCAAACTATTGCTATACCTCGTCATCACATCAATGAACAAACTCTTGGTGGAAGAAGAATTACATCATCTGCTTCATCCAACAGTGGAGCTGATCATTATCTGAACAGTGTTTCTTAAAAATGTCAGTCGCACCAAATATTGATTAGTTTAGATTTCTCTTTTGTACATTTGCTTTCCATTTTGATAACTGATAAAAATAAACTATTAATGCTGCATTCTTATTATGCAGCATTATTTCCACGCCTTCCTAAAATTTTTGCACAGAACTGAATATCTCAGTCAATCGTTGATTGCTTCAAAGTCTGGTGTCCTAATTCTCAAGTAGATGTGTTGGCCACAACCACATCTTGATGTCCGGCTTACGCTTATTGGTCGTACCTACATCTGCTCCTGTGAGAAAAATGCATCATTGGGAAGTTTTAATATGCAAAAGTGTGAGCTTATTTATTGAATAAAGTTCCTAAGCGAAGGCTGCGGTATGATGCGAGAAATTCACAGGTCATGGAGATGTGAACTTTTGTATAAAAGCACAAATAACTGCAATAACTGCGGTTTCTGTATGGCATCACTTCTACACATGCTGATGTAAAGAAAAGATTATTGTCTGGGCAATTATATGACTCCTACCATACTTTTACAAAATGCAAGTGAACAAGCTTATCTATAAATGTTCCATTAATCTTTTACAAGGGGGCAATCCACTGAAATTGTGCGGCCTTGATGCAAAATCTGCTGAAAGTTTTTGACTGACAAGTCCCTTCCAACAGAAGGTAATATAAGTAGGGATTTCTGGGCTTATACATTAATGGACTTTTTTCTGGTAGGCTATTAATTTATGATCAATTGTGGTAGCACCTTTGCATCCTTTCTGGTAGTTATGGTCGGATCTGTGAATGTTTGGGTCCGTCGGGTTCAGACGACCATTTATAAAAAGTTTGGTTCAGGTAACGGAACAGTACCTGAACTCGAACCCAAACTCGAACATCCGGTGTTTCCCATCCTGTCATCTGTGTGGCAGCGTGATAAGAACAGGTCCTGCTCGTGGTAAGTTCGTAACCACCGGTCAGAGATCTGCAGTTCCCACGCTGTCACACAGATGACAGCGTGTGAGCCAGCTGCTGTGACTGGCAGCAAAATGGTTACCGCCGGTCACAGGCGTCGGCTGATGAGATTACTACTCTCATCATCGAACGCTTCGGCTCGCCGACCCGTGCGTGACAGCTGCACAGAAATACATAAAGTTGTCATGCTCAGATCAGGAGAACCGCCAGTCAGTCCGTCCAATGCGGTCCGATCTCGGTCCGATTTATACTGTCATAATGTGTAGACATTTACTTAAATGAGCCAATTTAGGCTGTTAAATGATTGCAGATCTACTATATACAAGTCATTTGGCTTTAGTTTATTTGGCTGTTTACAGAGGTTGTCAAAAAATTATGTGAACAGGACAATCACAAAAATGATCACTTGTCTTATTAGGATTAGGTTACTGACTGTGTAAGGAGATGGACATATTGCCCTGAATAATGTCCTGCGTACTTTTTGTGTTACATGAAATGTAAGGTGTTTTCCTATGTAATGTATGTATTAGTGTAAGCAATGTGCAGTATAGGATGGGATAGTGCAGGATAAGCATTAAAAGTGTAATAGGCTTAGTGTATAGAGATGTTTTACATTGTTAGTATGAAACTGTAGTCTGCCCAGCCACAGGTAGCTGGCAGAGACAGAGAGAGTTGGGATACAGTTAATGTTTGGAAACAGCCCATGGTGGAAATTGCTAGTGGCGGGGGAGGCAGATTTCTTCCTGAATAGAGTTAGTGAGAAGTTGAGGGGGAACGAGTGTACAGTGCTGCTAAAGGGTGATCCACAGCTAGAAGGAGATGGGAACTGACAGAAAAGACAGAGTGGCCTTCCACCTTAAAGGGGTCCTTGGATAGCAGTTCGGTCATGACAACCGCTCTTGGACACTTTACAACTGCTCATCATCTGATTACACAGGGTGATGTCTGCGTTCCTATGAATGCTTGTTCACTAATTATTGACTCATCTAAATGGGTATTTAACCCCTTCATGACCTTGGGATTTTTCATTTTTCCGTGTTCGTTTTTCACTCCCCTCCTTCCCAGAGCCATAACTTTTTTATTTTTCCGTCAATTTGGCCATGTGAGGGCTTATTTTTTGCAGGATGAGTTGTACTTTTGAATGACATCATTGGTTTTAGCATGTCGTGTACTAGAAAACGGGAAAAAAATTCCAAGTGCGGTGAAATTGCAAAAAAAGTGCAATCCCACACTTGTTTTTTGTTTGGCTTTTTTGCAAGGTTCACTAAATGCTAAAACTGACCTGCCATTATGATTCTCCAGGTCAGTACGAGTTCATAGACACCTAACATGACTAGGTTATTTTTTATCTAAGTGGTGAAAAAAAATTCCAAACTTTGCTAAAAAAAAAAAATAAAAAGCGCCATTTTCCGATACCCGTAGCGTCTCCATTTTTCGTGATCTGGGGTCGGTTGTGGGCTTATTTTTTGCGTGCCGAGATGACGTTTTTAATGATAGCATCTTGGTGCAGATACGTTCTTTTGATCGCCTGTTATTGCTTTTTAATGCAATGTCATGGCGACCAAAAAAACGTAATTCTGGCGTTTTGAATTTTTTTCCCGCTACGCTGTTTAACGATCAGGTTAATGCTTTTTTTTACTTGATAGATCGGGCGATTCTGAGCGCGGCGATACCAAATATGCATAGATTTTATATTTTTTTTATTGATTTATTTTGATTGGGGCAAAAGGGGGGTGATTTAAACTTTTATATTTTTTTTATTTTTTTAACATTTTTTTCAACTTTTTTTTTTTACTTTTGCCATGCTTCAATAGCCTCCATGGGAGGCTAGAAGCAGGCACAACTTGATCGCCTCTGCTACGTAGCAGCGATCTGCTGATCGCTGCTATGTAGCAGAATTGCAGGTGTGCTGTGAGCGCCGACCACAGGGTGGCGCTCACAGCTGCCGGTGATCAGTAACCATAGAGGTCTCAAGGACCTCTATGGTTACAATGGAGACGCATCGCCGACCCCCAATCATGTGACGGGGGTCGGCGATGACGTCATTTCCGGCCGCCCGGCCGGAAGCGGTAGTTAAATGCCGCTGTCAGCGTTTGACAGCGGCATTTAACTAGTTAATAGGTGCGGGCAGATCGCGATTCTGCCCGCGCCTATTACGGGCACATGTCAGCTGTTCAAAACAGCTGACATGTCCCGGCTTTGATGCGGGCTCACCGCGGAGCCCTGCATCAAAGCAGGGGATCTGACCTCGGACGTACTATCCCGTCCGAGGTCAGATAGGGGTTAATATTCCTGGTCCTTTATTATCCTGTACACATTATTTATGTAGTAGAGGATTATGTTGGCATAAAAATCATTTTTATGAATATTTTCCAAAATTATAAATATATATAATATTTCATAATGTAACATTGGAGGTGGCTGTCAGTGAGATCTGGAGTTTTATTTTGCCAAATAAACTGGGCATTGCACATTTTAGTCTGCTGGGTGCCCAAATCCATTTGTCACCATTTATAACCGCATTGCAGAAAAAAAAAGCTTTGGCTTTGAGGACTCTAATTGTCAACCTTGTCATAGATGTCATGGCAGCCAAACTCATTGCCAGCAAGTTATTCAAGAGACTGATATAACTAAAGTATTATCCCATGTGTCATTAGTGTCTGATCACTTGTTCTATGATTGATCCAGACATACAGTCATGGCCAAAAGTGTTAGCATTTTCCCAGAAAATTATAGCAATTACACGTTTTCTTGCTGTCATGTTTATTTCCTTTGAGTCTATTGGAACAACACAAAAAAACTCAGAAAAAAAGGCAAATTGGACATAATTTCACACAAAACCCCCCAAATGGGCCAGACAAAATTGTTTGCACCCTTAACTTAATATCTGGTGGCATACGCCTTGGAATAACAACTACAACTCTTAACTGGAATTTTGGACACTCTTCTTTTACAAACTGCCCCAGGTCTCTCATATTTGAAGGCGCCTTCTCCCAACAGGTGATCAATGGGATTTAGATCCGGACACATTGCTGGCTACTTCAGAACACTCCAGAACTTTGTTTCCTTCCATTTGTGGGAGCTTTTTGAAATATCTTTGGGTTCATAGTCCTGCTGGAAGACCCATGACCTAGAAGGCAAATTCAGCTTTCTGGCACTGGGCACTACATTGCAACCCAAAATTCTTTGGTAATCTTCAGATTTCATGATACCTTGCACAATGTCAAGGAACCCAGTGTCAGACGCAGCAAAACAACTGCAAAAACATCTTTGAACCCCATATCTGACTGTAGGTACTGTGTTCTTTTCTTTGTAGGCCTTATTCCTCTTTTGGCAAACAGTAGAATGATGTGCTTTACCAAAAAGCTCTACCTTGGTCTCATGTGTTCAAAAGATGTTTTCCCAGACGGATTTTGGCTTACTCATATACATTTTGCCAAACTGTAGTCTATCTTTTTATGTCTCTGTGTCAGCAGTGGTGTCTAGTTAATTTCATTCAAATGTTGACAGATACTTTGCGCTGACACTGATACAACTTAAGCCTGCAGGACAGCTTGAATTTCTTTGGAACTGTATTGGGGCTGCATATTCTCCATCTGGACTATCCTGTGTTGCACCCTTTCATTAATTTTTCTCTGCCATCCACATACAGGTTAGCTACAGTGCCATGGGTTGTAAACTTCTTGATTATATTGCACACCATGGAGAAAGCAATATCAAGATCTTTAACGATGGACTTGTAACCTTGAGCTTGTTGATATTTTTAAAAAATTTGGGTCCTCAAGTCCTCAGACAGTTTTCTTCTCCTCTTTATGTTCTCCGTGCTTAGTGTGGCACACCCAGACACACAATGAGTCAACTTCTCTTTTTATCTAGTTTTAGGTGTGATTTTCATATTGCCCACACCTGTTACTTGCCACAGGTGAGTTTGTACGAACATCACATGCTTGAAACAAAGTTGTGTACGAACAATTTTAGAAAGGTGCCAACAATTTTGTTCTGATTATCTTTTGGGTTTTGTGTGAAATGATGTCGAATTTGCCTTTAAAACATGCTTGAAACAAAGTTGTGTACGAAAAATGTTAGAAAGGTACCAACAATTTTGTTCTGATTATTTTTTGGGTATTGTGTGAAATTATGTCCAATTTGCCTTTTTTCTCAGTTTTTTTGCACTAGAACAATTTCAAGGCTGCCAACACTTTTAGTCATGACTGTATATGGTTAATCTGCTGGTTAATAGCATTCTAAGGAAATACAACCTCCCCACTGAACGTTCATTTCCTCCCGCCAGCCTCTTGCTTTAAGTCATTGATGTGCGGCACAACTTCAGTCACTGTTCAGCACATAGCGAGCAGCGGTTGTAACCACGCCATGGCACTGACTGACAGCTGGGTCAGCGGTATATACAGAGCCAGTTGTCAGTCAGTGCTGGGGTGTGGCTACACTTGCTGCTCACTAGGTACTGAGCCAGCGGTGACTGGCTTTCAGTCATAAAATTGTTGTCTGTGCAGCTTCAAAGTTTGCCCGGAGGAATAAAGTTAATGAAAGTCCCTCTGCCAAGAGGAATAAAGTTAATTTCCTCCTGGCAGTGGGGCTTTCATTTTGGTGGCCGCACGGTTTTAGAACGCTATATCCTGCAGCTTAACCACATATCTGTAGGTTAATAGCATTGTTTTAGGTGACAGGTTCCTTTATCAGCAAAGACTATGGATCCATTTCCACAGACTGACCGGCGGCACTTTTACCGATTGACGGTGGTTGGAATGCCTGTTTACACAGACAGACCAAAGCAATCAATGTGCGCTGATTGATCTATACTAGATCCCTCAGTGCTCATAGGCTGCCATAGTTCTCAGTCCTCAGTACAAGTCATGCATCACCGAGAATGATGATTTTTTTTAATGTTGCTCGAAAATCATTTTACCCGATAAACAAGCATTTTGCCCATTTAACGGGTGATTGTCAGCCTGGTTACACAGCAAGATAATCATGAAATGAGTGTTTATAGCAACTCTCATTCACTACTATCTAGCTATGTGATTACGCCTAAAATCTGGCCATACACATGAGATGTCTGTCAGGTAAACAATGCTTTGACTGAACGTGCAGCAGGCAGCTTTTTCGGCTGTCTCTCCCATATGCGGTAGAACTTGTTCAGCCAAGTATTCCTGTGTCATCTTAGGCTACTTTCACACATTAGGTTTTTGCCATCATGCACTATCAGTTGAATGTCCTTTTTCAAAGGATCCGACTAGTATATCCAGATAATTGGATAAAAAAAAAATTGGAGCATGCTCAATTTAAAAAAAGTGAATCGGGCGCCGGAATCCGACATTTTCTGGATAACGCGCCTTCAGCGCCCATAGGCTTCCATTTAAGCAAAAGGCCGGAAGCGCCGGATCTGTCGCTGTCCGTTCTTTTTGCCGCAGACAAAAAACGTTTCTGTGTTCTTTTTTTCCAGATGCCGGAAAACAAATTTGAAACGTATAGCCATCCAGCGCAATCAGACGCTAATTCAAATCTATGGGAAAAAAACGGATCTGTCAGCAAAAGTTGCTGGATCCAGTTTTTACAAAATTAGCCGGATTGAGCGTGACGGTGGAAACCTGATGTGTGAAAGTAGCCTTAGAGTGTAAAAAAAGGTTTGGCAGTCTGAAATAAGACGTGCTGGATTGACATCTCTGCCAGCAATAAATTGTGAGGAGCCCCCATACACATTAGAGTGTCAGCCAGCATTAGTCTAATATGTATGGGGGGCCCCTACTCTAAGGCTTCCATTAATTCAAAAATTATTTTATTTATTTTATCTTCTTTCCTGCTATTTTTTTCTTGGCAGAATGAATGGATGGCTGCACAGAGCAGAGCTGCAATGCCACATATGGACAAGTGTGGCGCTGTTTCTGGGAGAATGGAGCAAATTTTGGCCTAATCTCCTACAACCCTTTAAATAGCTTAGGTTTATGGAATGCAAGAGAATAATTTGGTATAGATCTTTGCTTTAAGGGGAGTCTGTCACCAGGTTTATTGTGCTTGATCTGGGCAAATATAATAAGGACAAAGACCTTGATTTCAGTGCTGGATCACTTACTGGACTATTTGCTGTAGTGCTGATAAAAACAATTCCATCTGCTGCAGATGTGCTAGTCCTCTCAATGATGAGCGTCCTCTGAATTCAAGACCTCAGGTTAGGCTGTCCCACACTGCTGATTGACAGCCTTCTGATTATACTGCGTCTATACTGAATTTTTGATATCCACATTTTTAATATTACTTTTTACCTATCCAAAGCATTTCAAATAAAATAAATAAATAACCAAAGTAGAGTTTAAAAATATGCTTCTATTTTGTGACAAGAGCTCCCATGCATATCAATGTGTCTCCATGGTTACAGACTACAATTCCAATGTAGTCTGATCCTGCTTTAACCTATACACAATAAACGAGGTGCGGGGGAAAAAAGTAACATATGACTGCAGAAAGAGACTACAGGGTTTGTGCATAGTCTATAACCATGGAATCGCATAGTTCTGCGCTGGAGTTTACATACAATGGTTGGACGTTTTGTAGTCAAAAATATTTACAAAGTTGTTTTGTTTTTTGGTCTTAGATGTACTTGAGGGGTTCTAAAAATGGTTCCAAATGTGAACATAACCTTTAGAGGAAACGTATTTTATTCTAAAATGCAACGTAATATTTTGTACATTTCACCGTACATAGATTTATGGCGTCCTTACCGTACAGTAAAATATTACGCTTGTTTAACATACTTTAAAGTTAGATTTTATTTTACTTTTCTGCATCACTTCTGCAAAGAAGTATGATTTTTTTCCAAAAATAATTCCAGACCCGCTTGTCTCTTTGTTCTGGAATTACACAATATATCTCTTAAAACAAAACATCCCTGTGTTCATAGAGAAGTGTCTACGAGAGCCTCTAAAATGCTTTTAATTCACTCCAGATTCCATTTATTTCCTATAATTATTCATATTCCTCTGACTTTGGTTTCCAGGAAGAAAAAAAGTCTGACGAAAACCAGCCCCCAAAAAAGAGAGCATTTACTAAATTTTGGGAACCTTAATAATCCAAATAGTACAAATTTGCTCCATGTTTCTTCAGTTATCCTTATTCCATTATCCCTATGTCACTGCCAAAATCAGACTAGAACAATCAGGTTGTGCAATTGCTGTAACTTCATTTACTTTGCAAGAAGGATATAGAAAGTATATGGTCTGGAGTACAAAGGGATGGACAAATCTGGAGGAAAACAATGTACAAAGAGGTAACAACACGATAGAAATTTAATTTACGATTGAAATATAAATCCAAGTTGTAGACGAATTCATATAATAAAATGTAGACGTTGGAATTTCGCCACTCTGGTGTATGTCCAAAATGGCAGTTAAGAGTTCTGTATACATGTATTTTCCACGGGATATGCCAGAAAGTCAGAGACGTCTGCACACTTTGCATATGATCTCTCATTCTATAGAAGTAAAGATATGTAATTGATCAAACGAGCATTCATTCATTCCAATCATAGTCTCATCCAAACATGGCAGTGGCCATCCAAACACTTCTAACTCAGGTGATCGTGACATTCTAAACGATTGTCTCCGTGGAGAACACATCATCCAGTGAAATGAGAGGATGCACTATTTATTACGTTTGCTTATATAGCGCCATTAAATCCACAGTGCTTTACATACATTATCCCTATTGGGAAAACAAACATGGGGAGAATATACAAACTCCTTGCAGATGTTGTCCTTGGAGGGATTTGAACTCAGGACCCTAGCACTGCAAGGCTGCAGTCGAAACCACTGAGCCACTGTGCTGCCCTACCATCCATATGCAAATGCATGGGAAATGAACAATCCTATTAATGATCCTCCATTTGTATGCAGAAGACATCGAGATCTTTAAAAAGACCAATCCACTTATTCTATTGGCATTTCTTATTAACCCAATTCTAATAAAAGGTGCCATATATAAGTGTAATCGATAGCAACTCAACCACTAGGATCTCTATCAATCACCAAAGCAAAAGGGCTGATGGCTTTCTTTTGCACTTTTTCCTTTGGCCGTCTATTGGCCACATGTGTGTTGCGATGACCTGATGACGTAGGACCTAAGCAGTGCTGAAGCTTCCAGAAACCACCACACTGGACCGAAGAAGACCACTAGACTACGGCAGAATAGGTGAAGGCCAAGTGAGTGTAATTTTTTGACTATTTTACCTATGTTTACTATGCACTGGTGTCTGCAGACATCTCAGAGAATAATAATGCACATTTTATTTGCATTGAAAAGTTTGCTGTCAATTGAAATTCCCAGTTTAATTTGAGCAAATCTGTCAAACTCGAATTTCTGCAGATTTTCTCATCCTTAACAGCTACAATGTTGCATGTGAACACTACAGTTCTTATTTGTTCTTTTTTCATTTTCCAATTATTTTTACATATTCATGCAGAATTCAGAATATTCCACATTATGTTCTTTTATTCTTTTAAAACGCACTCTAGATATTACATGCACAAACAAAAAACCACATCCATGGCTAACCATCTTTATTTGGAAGAAAAGCACCCTTTCCATTGCACAAACAGCTAATATATAATTTAAACCTAAAACAGGTATATGGAATGAAGGGCTTCCACTTCCACATGGCGAAAAAAGAAAGACTACTTTATGTTAAAGTCTACCAAGTGAGCCGCAAAACAAACCTTGCCAATGTCAGCACATTACTCCGAGCCCGTCTACCAAAGCATTGCCCTCCTGCCAAGTTCTGAAACTCTTCATGTCTTCTTGGCACTTGTAAGTCCATAGAGATTATCAAGGGCCAAAAATTCCTACCTATCCCATTAATCCAAGAAAAAGGAAAGGAAAACGAAAATATCTTTCGTTTTTTTAAATCAAATCCAAAATTCGAAAAATATCATACAGATATGTATATTTTTTTTTTTACAACAGAGTATTTTTTACCTCACTGTGCTCTTTTGTGTCTTGGGGTTTCTTGGTGGTGTGTGAACAGGTTCCTACAGACTTGTTCAATGTGCAAGTAGCCCATGTGTTTCTGGTTCTATAATTGCTCTCTTGTTTCTACAAGACTGGGGAGTCCACCACTCCTTATGGGTCATTTGCATCAAAGCTGTTCCATCCAGCATGTCCACATGGATATTCCCTCTCTGAACCCTGCTTACACAGGTACTATGCATACGATCAGGTTTTTAAATACATCAGATAGGGATTATAAACATTAGTTAGGACTGCTCTATATGGGTATACATTGACGATTGGTGGAGCAGCTTAGTATACATTTTTTTGCAAAAAAACGTAACAACTAAATACCCTGTTTTTTCCATCTTTTGACTAGCACTTGCTTATTACTGTGATTTTTTTTTTACAACAGAGTATTTTTGACCTCACTGTGCTCTTTTGTGTCTTCAGATATATATATATGTATATATATATATATATATATATATATATATATGATGCCCCAGGGTCCTGGTTGTCACAGTGGCATTGCTTTCCTCACGGGGAGAGTGATGTCACGCTTGGAGGCGATGAAGGTTTCCTTTTATCAGGTAAACACAATGCACACAACATGTTCACACTCCAGGCCAGAAGGGGGAGCTCTGAACCCGGATTAAGGGTTAACCTCCCTTATATAGATTCTGGTCTGGAGGGAAAGTTAGTTAGTGAGTGCCAGACAGCAGACTGGAGCAGTCTGAGACACAGAGATGTGTTTGGGGCAATGCAGCCAGAGTTGCTGCAGCTCCAGGATTGAGAGATACCGAAGGAAAGTACACTGCTAGTGGACATGTAGGAGCGTGGAGCACAGGAGAGAGACACTAGGGGAGAATAGCAGCATTTGGGCTACTGTTATGAAAGGCAATTCAGTACCACAATGGACATAGCGGTCAGAGCACATACAGTGATCTGACAATAACCCAAAATCATAGAACGAGCTCTGAGACGTGGGAACTCTGCAGACCGCAATCCCTAATCCTCTCCAAACAACACTAGAGGCAGCCGTGGATTGCGCCTAACTCTGCCTATGCAACTCGGCACAGCCTGAGAAACTAACTAGCCTGAAGATAGAAAATAAGCCTACCTTGCCTCAGAGAAATACCCCAAAGGAAAAGGCAGCCCCCCACATATAATGACTGTGAGTTAAGATGAAAAGACAAACGTAGAGATGAAATAGATTCAGCAAAGTGAGGCCCGACTTTCTTAACAGAGCGAGGATAGAAAAGGTAACTTTGCGGTCTACACAAAACCCTAAAGAAAACCACGCAAAGGGGGCAAAAAGACCCTCCGTACCGAACTAACGGTCCAAGACAAGCTGGACAGAAAAAATAGCAAACAAATAGCAAAGAAGAACTTAGCTATGCAGAGCAGCAGGCCACAGGAATGATCCAGGGAAAAGCAAGTCCAACACTGGAACATTGACAGGAAGCCAGGATCAAAGCATTAGGTGGAGTTAAGTAGAGAAGCACCTAACGACCTCACCAGATCACCTGAGGGAGGAAACTCAGAAGCCGCAGTACCACTTCCCTCCACCAACAGAAGCTCACAGAGAGAATCAGCCGAAGTACCACTTGTGACCACAGGAGGGAGCTCTGCCACAGAATTCACAACAGTACCCCCCCCTTGAGGAGGGGTCACCGAACCCTCACCAGAGCCCCCAGGCCGACCAGGATGAGCCACATGAAAGGCACGAACAAGATCGGGAGCATGGACATCAGAGGCAAAAACCCAGGAATTATCTTCCTGAGCATAACCCTTCCATTTAACCAGATACTGGAGTTTCCGTCTAGAAACACGAGAATCCAAAATCTTCTCCACAATATACTCCAATTCCCCCTCCACCAAAACCGGGGCAGGAGGATCAACAGATGGAACCATAGGTGCCACGTATCTCTGCAACAATGACCTATGGAATACGTTATGTATGGAAAAAGAATCTGGAAGGGTCAGACGAAAAGACACAGGATTAAGAACCTCAGAAATCCTATACGGACCAATGAAACGAGGTTTAAACTTAGGAGAGGAAACCTTCATAGGAATATGAAGAGAAGATAACCAAACCAGATCCCCAACACGAAGTCGGGGACCCACACGGCGTCTGCTATTAGCGAAACGTTGAGCCTTCTCCTGGGACAAGGTCAAATTGTCCACTACATGAGTCCAAATCTGCTGCAACCTGTCCACCACAGTATCCACACCAGGACAGTCCGAAGACTCAACCTGTCCTGAAGAGAAACGAGGATGGAACCCAGAATTGCAGAAAAATGGCGAAACCAAGGTAGCCGAGCTGGCCCGATTATTAAGGGCGAACTCAGCCAAAGGCAAAAAGGACACCCAGTCATCCTGATCGGCAGAAACAAAGCATCTCAGATATGTTTCCAAGGTCTGATTGGTTCGTTCGGTCTGGCCATTAGTCTGAGGATGGAAAGCCGAGGAAAAAGACAAGTCAATGCCCATCCTACCACAAAAGGCTCGCCAAAACCTTGAAACAAACTGGGAACCTCTGTCAGAAACGATATTCTCTGGAATACCATGTAAACGAATCACATGCTGGAAGAACAATGGCACCAAATCAGAGGAGGAAGGCAATTTAGACAAGGGTACCAGATGGACCATCTTAGAAAAGCGATCACAGACCACCCAAATGACTGACATCTTTTGAGAAACGGGAAGATCAGAAATAAAATCCATAGAGATATGTGTCCAAGGCCTCTTCGGGACCGGCAAGGGCAAAAGCAACCCACTGGCACGAGAACAGCAGGGCTTAGCCCGAGCACAAATCCCACAGGACTGCACAAAAGCACGCACATCCCGCGACAGAGACGGCCACCAAAAGGATCTAGCCACTAACTCTCTGGTACCAAAGATTCCAGGATGACCAGCCAACACCGAACAATGAACCTCAGAGATAACTTTATTGGTCCACCTATCAGGGACAAACAGTCTCTCCGCTGGACAACGATCAGGTTTATTAGCCTGAAATTTTTGCAGCACCCGCCGCAAATCAGGGGAGATGGCAGACACAATTACTCCTTCCTTGAGCATACCCGCCGGCTCAGACAAACCCGGAGAGTCGGGCACAAAACTCCTAGACAGAGCATCCGCCTTCACATTTTTAGAGCCCGGAAGGTACGAAATCACAAAGTCAAAACGGGCAAAAAACAGCGACCAACGAGCCTGTCTAGGATTCAACAGCTTAGCAGACTCAATATAAGTCAAGTTCTTATGATCAGTCAATACCACCACGCGATGCTTAGCTCCTTCAAGCCAATGACGCCACTCCTCGAATGCCCACTTCATGGCCAGCAACTCTCGGTTGCCCACATCATAATTTCGCTCAGCAGGCGAAAACTTCCTGGAAAAAAAAGCGCATGGTTTCATCACTGAGCAATCAGAACCTCTCTGCGACAACACAGCCCCTGCTCCAATCTCAGAAGCATCAACCTCGACCTGGAACGGAAGAGAAACATCTGGTTGACACAACACAGGGGCAGAAGAAAAACGACGCTTCAACTCTTGAAAAGCTTCCACAGCAGCAGAAGACCAATTGACCAAATCAGCACCCTTCTTGGTCAAATCGGTCAATGGTTTGGCAATACTAGAAAAATTGCAAATGAAGCGACGATAAAAATTAGCAAAGCCCAGGAACTTTTGCAGACTTTTCAGAGATGTCGGCTGAGTCCAATCATGGATGGCTTGGACCTTAACAGGATCCATCTCGATAGTAGAAGGGGAAAAGATGAACCCCAAAAATGAAACCTTCTGCACACCAAAGAGACACTTTGATCCCTTCACAAACAAAGAATTAGCACGCAGGACCTGAAAAACTGTTCTGACCTGCTTCACATGAGACTCCCAATCATCCGAGAAGATCAAAATGTCATCCAAGTACACAATCAGGAATTTATCCAGGTACTCTCGGAAGATGTCATGCATAAAGGACTGAAACACTGATGGAGCATTGGCAAGTCCGAATGGCATCACTAGATACTCAAAATGACCCTCGGGCGTATTAAATGCAGTTTTCCATTCATCTCCTCGCCTGATTCGCACCAGATTATACGCACCACGAAGATCTATCTTGGTGAACCAACTAGCCCCCTTAATCCGAGCAAACAAATCAGATAACAATGGCAAGGGGTACTGAAATTTAACCGTGATCTTATTTAGAAGGCGGTAATCTATACAAGGTCTCAGCGAACCATCCTTCTTGGCTACAAAAAAGAACCCTGCTCCCAATGGTGACGATGACGGGCGAATATGCCCCTTCTCCAGGGATTCCTTCACATAACTGCGCATAGCGGCGTGCTCAGGCACGGATAAATTAAACAGTCGACCTCTTGGGAATTTACTACCAGGAATCAAATTGATAGCACAATCACAATCCCTATGCGGAGGTAGGGCATCGGACTTGGGCTCATCAAATACATCCCGGTAATCAGACAAGAACTCTGGAACCTCAGAAGGGGTGGATGACGAAATTGACAGAAATGGAACATCACCATGTACCCCCTGACAACCCCAGCTGGACACCGACATGGATTTCCAATCTAATACTGGATTATGGGCTTGTAGCCATGGCAACCCCAACACGACCACATCATGCAGATTATGCAAAACCAGAAAGCGAATAACCTCCTGATGAGCAGGAGCCATGCACATGGTCAGCTGGGTCCAGTATTGAGGCTTATTCTTGGCCAAAGGCGTAGCATCAATTCCTCTCAATGGAATAGGACACTGCAAGGGCTCTAAGAGAAACCCACAACGCTTAGCATACTCCAAGTCCATCAAATTCAGGGCAGCGCCTGAATCCACAAATGCCATGACAGAATACGATGACAAAGAGCAGATCAAGGTAACGGACAGAAGGAATTTTGACTGTACCGTACCAATGGTGGCAGACCTAGCGAACCACTTAGTGCGCTTAGGACAATCAGAGATAGCATGAGTGGAATCACCACAGTAGAAACACAGCCCATTCAGACGTCTGTGTTCTTGCCGTTCAACTCTGGTCAAAGTCCTATCGCACTGCATAGGCTCAGGTTTAAGCTCAGGTAATACCGCCAAATGGTGCACAGATTTACGCTCACGCAAGCGTCGACCGATCTGAATGGCCAAAGACATAGACTCATTCAAACCAGCAGGCATAGGAAATCCCACCATGACATCCTTAAGGGTTTCAGAGAGACCCTTTCTGAACATAGCTGCCAGCGCAGATTCATTCCATTGAGTGAGCACGGACCACTTTCTAAATTTCTGACAATATACCTCTATCTCATCCTGACCCTGACAAAGAGCCAGCAAATTTTTCTCTGCCTGATCCACTGAATTAGGTTCATCGTACAGCAATCCGAGCGCCAGGAAAAACGCATCGATATTACTCAATGCAGGATCTCCTGGTGCAAGAGAAAATGCCCAGTCCTGAGGGTCGCCGCGCAAAAAAGAAATAACAATCAAAACCTGTTGAACTGGATCACCAGAGGAGCGAGGTTTCAAGGCCAGAAACAATTTACAATTATTTTTGAAACTCAGAAACTTAGTTCTATCTCCAAAAAACAAATCAGGAATAGGAATTATTGGTTCTAACATAGCTTTCTGATCAATAGTGTCTTGAATCTTTTGTACTCTTGCCGAGAGCTGATCCACAAATGAAGACAGACTTCTAATGTCCATCGCTACACCTGTGTACTGAACCACTACTGTTATGAAAGGCAATTCGGTACCACAATGGACATAGCGGTCAGAGCACATACAGTGATCTGACAATAACCCAAAATCATAGAATGAGCTCTGAGACGTGGGAACTCTGCAGACCGCAATCCCTAATCCTCTCCAAACAACACTAGAAGCAGCCGTGGATTGCGCCTAACTCTGCCTATGCAACTCGGCACAGCCTGAGAAACTAACTAGCCGGAAGATAGAAAATAAGCCTACCTTGCCTCAGAGAAATACCACAAAGGAAAAGGCAGCCCCCCACATATAATGACTGTGAGTTAAGATGAAAAGACAAACGTAGAGATGAAATAGATTCAGCAAAGTGAGGCCGACTTTCTTAACAGAGCGAGGATAGAAAAGGTAACTTTGCGGTCTACACAAAACTCTAAAGAAAACCACGCAAAGGGGGCAAAAAGACCCTCCGTACCGAACTAACGGCACGGAGGTACACCCTTTGCGTCCCAGAGCTTCCAGCAACAAATTAGACAAGCTGGACAGAAAAAATAGCAAACAAATAGCAAAGAAGAACTTAGCTATGCAGAGCAGCAGGCCACAGGAATGATCCAGGGAAAAGCAAGTCCAACACTGGAACATTGACAGGAAGCCAGGATCAAAGCATTAGGTGGAGTTAAGTAGAGAAGCACCTAACGACCTCACCAGATCACCTGAGGGAGGAAACTCAGAAGCCGCAGTACCACTTCCCTCCACCAACAGAAGCTCACAGAGAGAATCAGCCGAAGTACCACTTGTGACCACAGGAGGGAGCTCTGCCACAGAATTCACAACAGGCTACCTCCCTGGCCAAGCGCAGATTCCGGTAGCCGGAAGACCAAGGTTGTGTCAGACTCTAGGAGGCACAGCAGAAAGCGGCAGGACAGCTGGATTACATATCACCTGTCTGCCCTAATACCCAGGAGGCACAGTGGCACAAAGAGCCCGGGTCATGATTGAGACCCTATAAAAAGGCTCGATGTCATCTGTCATACGGGTTTGTGTTCTAACCTTTATGGAGGACAGAGAGAATTGTGAGGACCTTGGCAGAAGCCATAAACAGTAAGGGACTACAACATGACTGCGCTAATAGGAAGGCTTCTAACTCCACCTGGTAAAGGGGACTCTGGATTCGCTCGAAGCGGGCCGGACCTTGCCTGTACCTGTTTGGTGCCATGAGCTGTGGTTGTGTCATGCCTTCAGCCGCAGGTCCGGTCTCTGCTGCGCAGGGAGACCGGCGCCTATCACGCAGCCTTACTCACCCTGACAGTGGCTCCAGACGATCTGCGGCTCCTTTCTCTGCTAAGAACCTGCATCCTCTTGGCCGGTCTCCTGGAAATGCTCTTAGGAACTGCGCCACGCTTCCTGCACATACTTGAAACAGCAGGGCACCTGTTCGCTATTAGGGCTGTCTGTGTCATGACGCTCTGTGCATAAAAAGCACCCTCCCCTTAAGGGAGGTGCCTGGGCAACGTGTTCATTCTCTGGATTGTTGCCACACTCTGCTGTGCTCTGCACTTTACGTATACCTCTATTTTCACAGAGTCCTCTTCTGGCGATTCCCATCCTGGACTTCTCTGGTCTCTCCGGTTCCCACTCCAAGTTGTCTTGCCTCTCCTCACTGAACCCTTCTGACCCTGCTACTGGTGGGATCAACCTTTCTGGATTTCATGGAGCTTCTGGGATTCTCTCCACCAGCAGGCCCAAGTATTCTACAGTGTTGCTAGTTTGTCAGTCAGTACGGGTCGTCCTCTGGTCCTGGTTTTGTGGCATTCGGGCCACCTGGTGTTGTGACGGGGGAATCCCTGTATAGGGGTACACTTTGCCTGGTGCTCCACTACGTGGTACAGTGTTGTGATCCAAAGGTTCTTTCCCTCTGACACCGTTTTCCTTTTTGTTTTTTACCTTGTTAATAAATATCTTTTTGTTTATGAGATCCACTCTCCTGTCTTTTGAGTATCAGGTATACAGCCGCCACTGCACCTTCAGTGGTCTAGTGAGTCCACTATACCTTATCACACCCTGTGGGCGTTACAGGTTGCCTGAAGCTTCAGTAAACCAGGTACCGTAAATAGACTGCAAACCTGTGTCCTCCGTTCTTACTGCACCACTCACCATCTCCAGCTACACACGGGGAGCCCTATGGACCCAACTTCACCTGTGCGAAGTTATACCATCTAGCTGCCATAACATCACCCCAGAGGACCCCTTTAAGCAGCATCGGTCCCCACTGACCGAACTCCACAGGTGGCGTCACGAACACAAACTTTATTCACCAATCCCCTTAAAGACCTTTCCCTTTAAACCGTGACATCCGCTTTAAGTACCGGACCTGGTACCGAGTACATATACAGTGCCTTGCGAAAGTATTCGGCCCCCTGGAACTTTTCAACCTTTTGCCACATATCATGCTTCAATCATAAAGATACCAAATGTAAATTTTTGGTGAAGTATCAACAACAAGTCAAACACAATTGTGAAGTTGAACAAAATTTTTTTTTTTTTTAAGTTTTGTGGAAAATCAAAAACTGAAAACTGGGGCGTGCTATATTATTCGGCCCCTTTACTTTCAGAGCAGCAAACTCACTCCAGAAGTTCATTGTGGATCTCTGAATGATCCAATGTTGTCCTAAATGCCTAATGATGATAAATATAATCCACCTGTGTGTAATCAAGTCTCCGTATAAATGCACCTGCTCTGTGATAGTCTCAGGGTTCTGTTTGAAGCACAGAGAGCATCAAGAAGACCAAGGAACACAACAGGCAGGTCCGTGATACTGTTGTGGAGAAGTTTAAAGCCGGATTTGGATACAAAATGATTTCCAAAACTTTAAACATCCCAAGGAGCACTGTGCAAGCGATCATATTGAAATGGAAGGAGCATCATACCACTGCAAATCTACCAAGACCCCGCTGTCCCTCTAAACTTTCATCGCAAACAGGGAGAAGACTGATCAGAGATGCAGCCAATAGGCCCATGATCACTCTGGATGAACTGCAGAGATCTACAGCTGAGGTGGGACAGTCTGCCCATGAGACAACAATCAGTCATACACTGTACAAATCTGGGCTTTATGGAAGAGCTGCAAGAAGAAAGCCATTTCTCAAAGATATCCATAAAAAGTGTTGTTTAAAGTTTGCAACAAGCCACCTGGGAGACACACCAAACATGTGGAAGAAGGTGCTCTGGTCAGATGAAACCAAAATTGAACTTTTTGGCAACAATGCCAAACGATATGTTTGGCGTAAAGGCAACACAGCTCATCACCCTAAACACACCATCCCCACTGTCAAGCATGGTGGTGGCAGCATCATGGCTTGGGCCTGCTTTTCTTCAGCAGGAACAGGGAAGATGGATAAAATTGATGGGAAGATGGAAGGAGCCAAATACAGGACCATTCTTGAAGAAAACCTGTTGGAGTCTGCAAAAGACCTGAGGCTGGGACAGAGATTTGTCTTCCAACAAGACAATGACCCCAAACATAAAGCAAAATCTACAATGGAATGGTTCACAAATAAACGTATTCAGGTGTTAGAATGGCCATGTCAAAGTCCAGACCTCAATCCAATCGGGAATCTGTGGAAAGAGCTGAAAACTGCTGTTCAAACGATCTCCATCAAACCTCACTGAGCTCGAGCTGTTTGCCAAGGAAGAATGGGCAAGAATTTCAATCTCTCGATGAACAAAACTGATAAAGACATACCCCAAGCGACTTGCAGCTGTTATCACAGCAAAAGGTACGCAACAAAGTATTAAGTTAAAGGGCCGAATAATATTGCACGCCCCACTTTTCAGTTTTTGAATTTCCACAAAAATTTTAAATAACCAATAAATTTTGTTCAACTTCACAATTGTGTTCCACTTTTTGTTGATTCTTCACCTAATATTTATATTTGGTATCTTTATGTTTGAAACATGATATGTGGGAAAAGGTTGAAAAGTTCCGGAGGGTCGAATACTTTTGCAAGGCACTATATATATCTATATATATTCACTAGTATTAAAGGGCATGGTTGCTGTGGACAGTTTATTTTTGATAGAAGGGTCCCTGGAATCATAGTGTGTCCAGCTGTTGAGGAAAATTGGCAGCAAGTATTCTATTTGTCTGCACTGCCTCCGCAAGAGAATTTATGCATTACCGTACAATCAAGTACAAATGTTATGTCCATTTTCATGAATAGCACTCGTACTTGTGATTATGTATGCGGCCACTCACATGTCTGTAATTTTTTGTGGACCTATTAGTTCGTGAAAACTCATGGAGACATGTCCAATTTTGATCCAAAGGTCGGATCAAAATTGGCAATGAAAGTCAATAGGTCCATGAAAAAAATCGGACTGTTAGAATGGAGAAAGTGGAGAAACTTTTTACTATTTATGTCTGCCTGAATGAGAAACATGGATGACCCTTGGACCACACTCTAATCAAACTCTAATCAAAGCCTAATCAGAATAATTAGTCCGTTTTTCTTGTAATTGGAATGAGCCCTTAGTGTTACCAGTTTTTTAATTGTCTACTGTCTGACTACTGCATGGACCTGCAAAGGCTGAACACTTTCCTCTATTTATTCAGAAAAATTAAGTTGTAGAAAAGCATTGTTTTCAGGATTTATAAAGATCATGAAAAACAGCCCAAAGGGGGCCTGCAGCAACAATCTCTTCAACCAAATGATATTAATACTTTAGAAGTTATCATCTCCTGTCAGATAGGTGACAACTTGATAATTGGTAGAGGAGTGACAACTTGGGTCACCAGTTACAGGGCTGCCACAGGGAATTTCAGGTCCCCATACTTGCAAAATTTTCAGGACCCCTTGGACTCCGCCCTGCCTCCACCTAAGTTCTACCTCCACTCCTCTAACCTTCCGCAGTCCCACCGCCTACTCTTAGAAAAACTCCACTTCTGCACCACATCCTATAACATATATAACATACATAGCCATGAGCTTTTGATTTGGCCAAAAGATTTTGTTAAGCTGGCCACCACAACAAGGTGGACTCTTGTGGCCCCATTCTACTTTAACCTATTAAACATTTGTTAAAATACCCAATAGTATTTTTAGGTATATTTATCTTTATTTTTCATTAAGGGAATGTGTCACATACATTTTCAAAATTATCAATAATCTACTATATAATTGTCTAAGGGTCACTTCCGTCTTTCTGTCTGTCTTTCTGTCTGTCTGTAATGGAAATCCCAAGTTGCTGATTGGTTGCGGCAAACGGCCACGACCAATCAGCGACGGGCACAGTCCGGCGGCTAAATGGCCGCTCCCTACTCCCCTGCTGTCAGTGCCAGTTCCATACTCCCCTCCAGTCAGCGCTCTCACAGGGTTAATGGCAGCGTTAACGGACCGCGTTATGCCACGGTGTAACGCACTCCGTTAACGCTGCTATTAAGCCTGTGTGACCAATGTTTTACTATTGATGCTGCCTATGCAGCATCAATAGTAAAAAGATCTAATGTTAAAAATAATTAAAAAAAATAAAAAATCATTATATACTCACCTTCCGGATTCAGCCCAGGTCTTTCCCGCTCCTCACGAAGCTCCGGTGACCGGTCCATGCATTGCGGTCTCGCGAGATGATGACGTAGCGGTCTCGCGAGACTACTACGCCATCATCTCGCGAGACCACAATGCACTCTTGGGACCGGAGTATCGCGAGGAGCATTAGTGAACACCTGGCCTGGATTCGGGGGGTCGACGGAGGGTGAGTATATAAATTCTTTTTATTTTAATTATTTTTTTTACCAGGGATATGGTGCCCACATTGCTATATACTATGTGGGCTGTGTTAGATACTGCGTGGGCTGTGTTATATACTACATCTCTGTGCTATATACTATGTGGGCTGTGCTATATACTATGTGGCTGTGGTATATATTACATGGTATATATTACATGGCTGGGCAATATACTACATTGCTGTGCTCTATACTACGTGGCCTGTTTTATATACTGCATGGGCAGTGTTATATACTACGTCTCTGTGCTATATACTATGTGGCTGTGCTATATACTATGTGGCTGTGCTATATACTACGTGGCTGTGCAATATATTACGTGGCTGTGCAATATACTACGTGGTTGTGCAATATATTACGTGGCTGGGCAATATACTATGTGGCTGGGCAATATACTACGTGTCTGTGCTATATACTATGTGTCTGTGCTATATACTACGTGTCTGTGCTATATACTACGTGGTTGGGCAATATACTACGTGTCTATGCTATTTACTACGTGGGCTGTGCTATATGCCATGTGGCTGTGCTATACACTACATGGTTGTGCTATATACTAGGTGGCTGTGTTATATACTACGTGGCTGAGTTATATACTACGTGGGCTGTGCTATATACTACATGGGCTGTGCTATATATTACGTGGGCTGTGCTATATACTACATGGGCTGTGCTATATACTACGTGGCTGTGCTATATACTACATGGCTGTGCTATATACTACGTGGCTGTGTTATATACTACGTGGCTGTGCTATATATTACGTGGCTGTGCTATATACTACGTAGGCTGTGTTATATACTACGTGGGCTGTGTTATATGCTACTTGGCTGTGGTATATTTCTCTGCTGTATCTGTGCATCATGAATCGTGGTATGTGTTAAAGAGGGAGACCCACTGAGACTCTTTCGCCCGGCGCCCTCAAAACTTGGCGCCGTCCCTGGCTTCACTGATTGGTCACGCCCGGCTGCGAACAATCAGCGACAGGCGCAGTCCGCCCGCGAATTGGCGCGGAATTTGAACCACGCTTCACTAATTGGTCGCGGACGGCCGAATCCTGTGTATAAATTGCATTATTCTGAAAACTTCATAAATAAACTACATTACATATTCTAGAATACCCGATGCGTTAGAATCGGGCCACCATCTAGTATCACATACAAGGAAAAAATATCGCCACACCATGATCAGATCACATATTACCATCCCATAGTGACCAAATAATACAATACTGATCATTAATTTTTTAAAAAACCACAATACTAATATTATCATAAGGGTCATAATACACAGGAACTCTGTACATAGTATACAGTGTATAGTGTCAGTGTACAGGTAATACAGTGATCACCAATGACATTATACACAGGAACTCTGTTTACAGTGTGTAGTGTACAGGTAATACAGTGATCACCGGTGAGTCGGTGACATACACAGGAGCTCTGTATATAGTAAACAGTATATTGTGTCAGTGTACAGGTAGCCCACTGACTGAACAGTGGCATTACACACAGGAGATCTGTATATAGTGTCAGTGTACAGGTAGTACAGTGATCACCAGTGACATTATATACAGGAGCTCTGTATACAGTGTTTAGTGTACAGGTAATACAGTGATCACCGGTGACATTATACACAGGAGCTCTGTATATAGTAAACAGTACATTGTGTCAGCGTACAGGTAGCACACTGACTCAACAGTGACATTACACACAGGAGCTGTGTATATAGTGTCGGTGTACAGGTGATACAGTCATAATCATTTACTGTTCCCCACCCCCAAGTCTTAATTCATCAATATTTGCTGTAGCCCATCCCCCAGTCTCAATGCATCATCATTTACTGTCCCCCACCCCCAGTCTCAGTTCATCCTCATTTGCTCCCCACTCCCATTTAATTCATTTTATTAAAATAAATTCTGTTATCCTGGTGAGTGGCGCGCTTACATGCCTATGCATACGTGATGAGATCATCTCCTAGGCACTGTCACTAGCATGTCAGAGAAGAGGCAGAGGGAGCCCTAGAGCTGCACAGTTTTGTCAGCTGTACAGCACCAGGAAAGCTCCTTGCACAGAGATGTGCTGATGGTGTACGTTACATTATTATACCCTGGGGCCTGGTGAGCAGAAGCAAAAAAGCAGCGCCCCGGATAGGGTCCGGACCCCTTATTTGCTTCTGCTAACTTAGCCTCATACACCATAAGGGCAGTGCTGATCTTGAGCATGGAGCTTTGTAGAGCCCCATATGAATGGAGCGGTGGTTGGACATGCGCACCTCCACTGCATTGATTCTCACTGGCACTGCCAGAGCCCAGTACTGAGTTCAGCACTCCTATAGAGAACGAACAGAGCTGTGATGTATAAGTCTGGGCACTGCCATTCAGATGGGGCTCTGTACCGCCTTGTTCCCCATATTGGTCCAGGTGTCCCCCACCAATTTAGCAAGTTTTCACCAACTCCAAGGATAGATGATAGCTAGAAATGAGTGAGATTTGAACTGACCAAATCGCTTGTATCTTACTGGGAATTTCTATTTGCAGCAAATTTATTCTCCATAAATTGAATGTCCCTCATAATGCTTTGGCGTCTGGAGAGACGTCACACCTTGTGCTATGATCTTACAATGTGCACTCGAGGCTGGGAATTCCATTCATGACTGCTACGTCCTTGGCCTACTTGTGGACTAAAGTGAGTATGCGTGGGGTTTCAGTGTGCTGCATCGGTAAAAGAGGCAACGAGAACCGTACAGGGGAGAGCAATCAGCAGAGGTGTCCAGAGATGAGAGCGGTGAGGTATTAGGTTTTTTTTTTAACCTTTTCCTAACCAGCTACGGTACAGCAAAATGGCAGCCAGTGCAAACAATATTTTAAAAAGAATGCATTCTGGAGAATTTGGATGTTTCTAACATTCAATTAGAATTCAATTCAACTCAAATAAACACTTCCAACTGTCGTGATAAATTCTGAAGATGGGAATAACCCTTTTATTTGTCAAACACAGGAGTGTCCAAAAGCTTTGCAATTGCAAGTGGAGCGCCCTACCAGGGCAGCGGGGTACTCGGCACTGGGTCCTGTCTCTCTTAAAGGGGATGTCATGGTGGCTTCGAGCCGGTCCGTGGCCCTGGGTGTCCAATAAAAGGGGAAAGGTCTTTTAAGGGGAATAGTGGTAAAGTCCATCGTGATGCCACCTGTGGTGTTCGGTCAATAGTGGGGCCGGCACTGCGTAAAAGGTGTCCTTTGGAAGATGTTGTTGCAGCATTGATGGTACACTTCCTACAGGTGAAGCGGGGTCCCCAGGGGTCCTAAGGTGTAAGGCGATGATGGTGTAAGCCGGGCAATAAGTAAAGGACATAAGTTGTAAGTCTTTACCTGGTTTACTGTAGTTGGCAGGCCACAGTCCAGGGTACCAGGCATGGATGATGGTATGACCCGGCCGGCCCAGAGGCAATGGAGGGTTCCCTTTTCCAGTCAAGGTCTGTGAGCCTTTCCAACTAGCGCTTGCTGTATATGAAGTCCCTGCTGCCTGAAGCTTTCTGCAGAGTCCTCTATTCCCCCTGTCCTGAGACAGGTATCTGCATGACGGGCAGCTTGAGCCTTTTTATAGGGACTCTATCATGCCCTGGGCTCCTCAGTTGTTGCTGCGTCTCAGGTGTTGTGTGGGCCAATCCCATAAAGTTCTCAGCCCTCCGGTTCTGCCAAGTGTCCTACAGTTCCACTAAAGCCTCGGGCTCCCGGTACCCGGTACTGTGCTTCGGCTCTGACGGTGCCCGGTTACAGTTCCCCTCTGAGCCCTGTTCCTCTCCTTTGCTCCTTTCTTCTGAAGCTCCACCACACACAACCCCTCGGGTTATCTGTCCTTTCAGAGGCTGCAGTTCCCTCGAGGCTGCCAGGCCTCTCTGTCTGCTCTTACAGACTTCCTTCTCCTTCAGTGTCTCTATCAGATTGGCTTGCTTGGTCTCCCTGGACCAACTGTCTAGCTCCTACTTCAGGTCAGGATACATATAGCTTAGGGAAGCTCCCCTCAATCCGGGTCCTGAGCTCCCCCTCCTAGCCTGGATTCAGAATGTGTTGTATGCCGGTCCCTTACCTGGTGAAGAGAACTCCATTGCCTCCAAGCATGATATTACCCTCCCCGAAGGGAAAGCAACATCACTGTAACAATCGGCTACCTGGGGTGTTACACAAGCCTTAGCAATGCCCAGAATAATGTGTCAAATAATGAACATATAATATAGATCAAACAGTGAAAGTCAGTGCAAAGGTAAACTAATAATGAAATACTTATAAAAACTTATAATAGATGTTAGATTAGCATTTTATTTTTCCTGATTTCTTTTCCTGATTTCTCTCCGCTTGTAGAAGTGAGTTTAAAATATGGTTGCCAGAATCCAGAATATTTATTAATCTGGTCTTATCGAAGAAAAAGTTCTTAAAATAAAAGTAAACATATTTTACAGTGCACTGACCGTGCTCCTATTTGTTTCCTAATCATGAAATATGTATTATAGCAAAACGTTAAAATATGCAGCGTCTACTTCCAGCATAAAGTGCAGAGCAGCTGGTGGAGTCTTTCAGGACCCCCGGGTTCTAGTGTTGTTGGAGACTGCAAATTTAGTGGTTGTTGTTCATTGATTGAGGCGTCAGAGTGACTGATGGAAACAATGTCTAATATATGTGACTGTAAATTCTATAACACCTTATAAAGAATCTAGCTGGAAAAGTTATTTATAAATGCAGATAGATTATAGGTATTACAAGCAGATTTAAGAACTTTAGGAAATTCAGCCATTAAATAGCTCCACCTACTGGCAGAAAATAAAACACACTGTAATGGTCTGAAGGCAATTCGGGCTTGTTACTTCCTATGAGCGACAGGTCAGGATATACCAATCAACTGCAAATGATCCTGTTACACACAGATGGCATGTGCGGCACAGTGACAATTTATTTTTAGACTGAGAAAAGAAAGAAAGAAAGAAAGAAAGAAAGAAAGAAAGAAAGAAAGAAAGAAAGAAAGAATATTGAACACAGATAAATGTAAATTATTCTAGTTGTTGCATATTGACTGCATTTTAGTCATATGACAATTTATTTATATAGATTTTGAAAGATAAAAGATATATTGATGGTTATATACTGTATATAGAGACATAAATATGGATAGAATGATAGATATAGATTAGATGCATCATTGGTAAATAAAAAGAAATATGATAGAGAAATGGACACGTGATATACATTTGGATAGACCTGTAGATAGATTGATGAAAACAACCCAGCAGCATATCAAATGCTAAGAGAATGGGGCACCTATGGTGGCCCACCCTAAAAAAAAACGCTGCAGCAACTCCAAAAAACATGGTAAATAGGAGAAAAAGGAGTACCATTCTTGAGAAAGCTGCGTTCGTGCCAGCGAAACGTGCGTCGGGGCTGACATCCGTCCTTGGGGTGACCACCTCTCTATCTCACTGACCTGGGTAAGCTTGTCCCCTTGCATTTTTTAGGTATTATCCTGTGTGATGTGTGTTTATTTAATTAATATGGGGGCATCCTTTTTCCGTGGTCTTGTTTTTGCATCATCTATAATATAATGCCTGATATCTTGCACTGCTGAGGCGGTTACCTCTCTTACTGTCCGTACCTCCGTGGCGTATGGGTTACTTTATTTAATGTGGTTTATTATTTTTTTTTATATTTAATAAAGATTTATACTGTTTTTTATTAAAATCATCGCCTGGTACTCCTTTTTCTCCTATTGGCCATATAGATAGATAGATAGATAGATAGAAATATAATAGATAGATAGATAGATAGATAGATAGATAGATAGATAATAGATAGATAGATAGATAGATAGATAGAAATATAATAGATAGATAATAGATAGGTAGATAGATAGACAGATAATAGTTAAATAAAAATAGAAAAGAGTAGCACCTCTCAAACAAAAATTGGGCGAAAAACCTCCCAGTTACATGGCAGTCCTAATTACAGTGGGGCAAAAAAGTATTTAGTCAGTCAGCAATAGTGCAAGTTCCACCACTTAAAAAGATGAGAGGCGTCTGTAATTTACATCATAGGTAGACCTCAAGTATGGGAGACAAACTGAGAAAAAAAAATCCAGAAAATCACATTGTCTGTTTTTTTTATCATTTTTTTTGCATATTATGGTGGAAAATAAGTATTTGGTCAGAAACAAACAATCAAGATTTCTGGCTCTCACAGACCTGTAACTTCTTCTTTAAGAGTCTCCTCTTTCCTCCACTCATTACCTGTAGTAATGGCACCTGTTTAAACTTGTTATCAGTATAAAAAGACACCTGTGCACACCCTCAAACAGTCTGACTCCAAACTCCACTATGGTGAAGACCAAAGAGCTGTCAAAGGACACCAGAAACAAAATTGTAGCCCTGCACCAGGCTGGGAAGACTGAATCTGCAATAGCCAACCAGCTTGGAGTGAAGAAATCAACAGTGGGAGCAATAATTAGAAAATGGAAGACATACAAGACCACTGATAATCTCCCTCGATCTGGGCCTCCACGCAAAATCCCACCCCGTGGGGTCAGAATGATCACAAGAACGATGAGCAAAAATCCCAGAACCACGCGGGGGGACCTAGTGAATGAACTGCAGAGAGCTGGGTCCAATGTAACAAGGCCTACCATAAGTAACACACTACGCCACCATGGACTCAGATCCTGCAGTGCCAGACGTGTCCCACTGCTTAAGCCAGTACATGTCCGGGCCCGTCTGAAGTTTGCTAGAGAGCATTTGGATGATCCAGAGGAGTTTTGGGAGAATGTCCTATGGTCTGATGAAACCAAACTGGAACTGTTTGGTAGAAACACAACTTGTCGTGTTTGGAGGAAGAAGAATACTGAGTTGCATCCATCAAACACCATACCTACTGTAAAGCATGGTGGTGGAAACATCATGCTTTGGGGCTGTTTCTCTGCAAAGGGGCCAGGACGACTGATCCGGGTACATGAAAGAATGAATGGGGCCATGTATCGTGAGATTTTGAGTGCAAACCTCCTTCCATCAGCAAGGGCATTGAAGATGAAACGTGGCTGGGTCTTTCAACATGACAATGATCCAAAGCACACCGCCAGGGCAACGAAGGAGTGGTTTCGTAAGAAGCATTTCAAGGTCCTGGATGTTGTGAATTCTGTGGCTGAATTCACTCCTGTGGTCACAAGTGGTACTGCAGCTTCTGAGCTTCCTCCCTCAGGTGTTCTGGTGAGCTCGTTAACTGCTTCATTACTTAAGTCCGCCTGATGCTGCTATCCTTGCTCCTTGTCAATGTTTCAGTGTTGGATCTGAGCTTCTCCTGATTGTTCCTGTGACCTGCTGCTCTGTATAGCTAAGTGCTTTTTGCTTTTTTGTTGCTTTTTTTCTGTCCAGCTTGTCTTTTGTTTTGCTGGAAGCTCTGAGACGCAAAGGGTGTACCGCCGTGCCGTTAGTTCGGCACGGTGGGGTTTTTTTTTTTTTGCCCCCTTTGCGTGGTTTTGCTTTAGGGTTTTTGTAGACTGGAAAGTTCGCTTTACTGTCCTCGCTCTGTCCTAGAATATCGGGCCCCACTTTGCTGAATCTATTTCATCCCTACGTTTTGTCTTTTCATCTTACTCACAGTCATTATATGTGGGGGGCTGCCTTTTCCTTTGGGGAATTTCTCTGGGGCAAGTCAGGCCTATTTTTCTATCTTCAGGCTAGCTAGTTTCTTAGGCTGTGCCGAGTTGCCTAGGTAGTTGTTAGGCGCAATCCACAGCCGCTTTTAGTTGTGTTTAGGATAGGATCAGGTGTGCAGTCTACAGAGTTTCCACGTCTCAGAGCTCGTTCTTGTATTTTTGGGTATTTGTCAGATCACTGTGTGCGCTCTGATCGCTAAGCACACTGTGTTTCTGGATTGCCTTCATAACACCTGTCATTGCAAACATAACAGTACAAGGAGCCCAACTAATGATTCTCAATAGAGGGAAAGAAAAAGTTCTGACATCATTTTTTTTTTTTTTCTCTGCTCTGTGTTCACTTTTTTTTTTTTTTCCCGTAGACATTTGGGTGATTCTGGACACAGGTGTGGACATGGATATTCAGGGTCTGTGCTCTTCAATGGATAATCTCGTTATAAATGTACAAAAAATTCAAGATACTATTGATCAGAAATCTATGTTAGAACCAAGAATTCCTATTCCTGATTTGTTTTTTGGAGAGAGAACTAAGTTTCTAAGTTTCAAAAATAATTGTAAGCTATTTCTGGCCTTGAAACCTCATTCTTCTGGTAATCCTATTCAACAGGTTTTGATTATTATTTCTTTTTTGCACGGCGACCCTCAAGACTGGGCATTTTCTCTTGCGCCAGGAGACCCTGCATTGAGTAGTGTCGATGCGTTTTTCCTGGCGCTCGGATTGCTGTACGATGAGCCTAATTCAGTGGATCAGGCTGAGAAAAATTTGCTGGCTTTGTGCCAGGGTCAGGATGATATAGAAGTATATTGTCAGAAATTTAGGAAATGGTCAGTACTCACTCAGTGGAATGAATCTGCGCTGGCAGCTTTGTTCAGAAAGGGTCTCTCTGAGGCTCTTAAGGATGTCATGGTGGGATTTCCTATGCCTGCTGGTTTGAATGAGTCTTTGTCTTTGGCCATTCAGATCGGTCGACGCTTGCGCGAGCGTAAATCTGTGCACCATTTGGCGGTACTGCCTGAGGTTAAACCTGAGCCTATGCAGTGCGATAGGACTATGACTAGAGTTGAACGGCAGGAATACAGACGTCTGAATGGTCTGTGTTTCTACTGTGGTGATTCCACTCATGCTATTTCTGATTGTCCTAAGCGCACTAAGCGGTTCGCTAGGTCTGCCGTCATTGGTACTGTACAGTCCAAATTCCTTCTGTCCATTACCTTGATATGCTCTTTGTCGTCGTTTTCTGTCATGGCGTTTGTGGATTCGGGCGCTGCCCTGAATCTGATGGATTTGGATTATGCTAAACGTTGTGGGTTTTTCTTGGAGCCTTTGCGGTGTCCTATTCCATTGAGAGGAATTGATGCTACACCTTTGGCCAAGAATAAACCTCAATACTGGGCCCAGCTGACCATGTGCATGGCTCCTGCACATCAGGAAGTTATTCGCTTTCTGGTGTTGTATAATCTGCATGATGTGGTCGTGTTGGGGTTGCCATGGCTACAAACCCATAATCCAGTATTGGATTGGAATTCCATGTCGGTATCCAGCTGGGGTTGTCAGGGGGTACATGGTGATGTTCCATTTTTGTCGATTTCGTCATCCACCCCTTCTGAGGTCCCAGAGTTCTTGTCTGATTATCAGGATGTATTTGAAGAGCCCAAGTCCGATGCTCTACCTCCACATAGGGATTGTGATTGTGCTATCAATTTGATTCCTGGTAGTAAATTCCCTAAAGGTCGATTATTTAATTTATCCGTGCCCGAACACGCCGCTATGCGCAGTTATGTGAAGGAATCCCTGGAGAAGGGACATATTCGCCCATCGTCATCACCACTGGGAGCAGGGTTCTTCTTTGTAGCCAAGAAGGATGGTTCGCTGAGACCGTGTATTGATTACCGCCTTCTTAATAAGATCACGGTTAAATTTCAGTATCCCTTGCCATTGTTATCTGACTTGTTTGCTCGGATTAAGGGGGCTAGTTGGTTCACTAAGATAGATCTTCGTGGTGCGTATAATCTGGTGAGAATCAGGCAAGGAGATGAATGGAAAACTGCATTCAATACGCCCGAGGGTCATTTTGAGTATCTAGTGATGCCGTTCGGACTTGCCAATGCTCCATCTGTGTTTCAGTCTTTTATGCATGACATCTTCCGTGAGTATCTGGATAAATTCCTGATTGTTTACTTGGATGACATTTTGATCTTCTCAGATGATTGGGAGTCTCATGTGAAGCAGGTCAGAATGGTTTTTCAAGTCCTGCGTGCTAACTCTTTGTTTGTGAAGGGATCAAAGTGTCTCTTCGGTGTGCAGAAAGTTTCATTTTTGGGGTTCATCTTTACCCCTTCTACTATCGAGATGGATCCAGTTAAGGTCCAAGCCATCCAGGATTGGATTCAGCCGACATCTCTGAAAAGTCTGCAAAAGTTCCTGGGCTTTGCTAATTTTTATCGTCGCTTCATCTGTAATTTTTCTAGCATTGCCAAACCATTGACCGATTTGACCAAGAAGGGTGCTGATTTGGTTAATTGGTCTTCTGCTGCTGTGGAATCTTTTCAGGAGTTGAAGCGTCGTTTTTGTTCTGCCCCTGTGTTGTGTCAGCCAGATGTTTCTCTTCCGTTCCAGGTCGAGGTTGATGCTTCTGAGATTGGAGCAGGGGCGGTTTTGTCACAGAGAGGTTCTGATTGCTCAGTGATGAAACCATGTGCTTTCTTTTCCAGGAAGTTTTCGCCCGCTGAGCGTAATTATGATGTGGGCAATCGAGAGTTGCTGGCCATGAAGTGGGCATTCGAGGAGTGGCGTCATTGGCTTGAAGGAGCTAAGCATCGCGTGGTGGTATTGACTGATCATAAGAACTTGACTTATCTCGAGTCTGCCAAGCGCTTGAATCCTAGACAGGCCCGTTGGTCGTTATTTTTTGCCCGCTTCGACTTTGTGATTTCGTACCTTCCGGGCTCTAAAAATGTGAAGGCGGATGCTCTGTCTAGGAGTTTTGTGCCCGACTCTCCGGGTTTATCTGAGCCAGCGGGTATCCTCAAGGAAGGAGTAATTGTGTCTGCCATCTCCCCTGATTTGCGGCGGGTGCTGCAAAAATTTCAGGCGAATAAACCTGATCGTTGTCCAGCAGAGAAACTGTTCGTCCCTGATAGGTGGACTAATAAACTTATCTCTGAACTTCATTGTTCGGTGTTGGCTGGTCATCCTGGAATCTTTGGTACCAGAGAGTTAGTGGCTAGATCCTTCTGGTGGCCATCTCTGTCACGGGATGTACGTACTTTTGTGCAGTCCTGTGGGATTTGTGCTAGGGCTAAGCCCTGCTGTTCTCGTGCCAGTGGGTTGCTTTTGCCCTTGCCGGTCCCAAAGAGGCCTTGGACACATATTTCGATGGATTTCATTTCTGACCTTCCCTTTTCTCAAAAGATGTCAGTCATTTGGGTGGTCTGTGATCGCTTTTCTAAAATGGTCCATCTGGTGCCCTTGGCTAAATTGCCTTCCTCCTCTGATTTGGTACCTTTGTTCTTTCAGCATGTGGTTCGGTTGCATGGCATTCCTGAGAATATTGTTTCTGACAGAGGTTCCCAGTTTGTTTCAAGGTTTTGGCGAGCCTTTTGTGGTAGGATGGGCATTGACCTATCCTTTTCCTCGGCTTTCCATCCTCAGACTAATGGCCAGACCGAACGAACCAATCAGACCTTGGAAACATATCTGAGATGTTTTGTTTCTGCAGACCAGGATGATTGGGTGTCCTTTTTGCCGTTGGCTGAGTTCGCCCTTAATAATCGGGCCAGCTCGGCTACCTTGGTTTCTCCATTTTTTTGCAATTCTGGGTTCCATCCTCGTTTCTCTTCAGGACAGGTTGAGTCTTCGGACTGTCCTGGTGTGGATTCTGTGGTGGATAGGTTGCAGCAGATCTGGACTCAGGTAGTGGACAATTTGATCTTGTCCCAGGAGAAAGCTCAACTTTTCGCTAATCGCAGACGCCGTGTGGGTCCCCGACTTCGTGTTGGGGATCTGGTTTGGTTATCTTCTCGTCATATTCCTATGAAGGTTTCCTCTCCTAAATTTAAACCTCGTTTTATTGGTCCGTATAGGATTTCTGAGGTTCTCAATCCTGTGTCTTTTCGTTTGACCCTCCCAGACTCCTTTTCCATACATAATGTATTCCATAGGTCGTTGTTGCAGAGATACGTGGCACCTATGGTTCCATCTGTTGAGCCTCCTGCCCCGGTTTTGGTGGAGGGGGAATTGGAGTATATTGTGGAGAAGATTTTGGATTCTCGTGTTTCTAGACGGAAACTCCAGTATCTGGTTAAATGGAAGGGTTATGCTCAGGAAGATAATTCCTGGGTTTTTGCCTCTGATGTTCATGCTTCCGATCTTGTTCGTGCCTTTCATGCGGCTCATCCTGGTCGGCCTGGGGGCTCTGGTGAGGGTTCGGTGACCCCTCCTCAAGGGGGGGGTACTGTTGTGAATTCTGTGGCTGAATTCACTCCTGTGGTCACAAGTGGTACTGCAGCTTCTGAGCTTCCTCCCTCAGGTGTTCTGGTGAGCTCGTTAACTGCTTCATTACTTAACTCCGCCTGATGCTGCTATCCTTGCTCCTTGTCAATGTTTCAGTGTTGGATCTGAGCTTCTCCTGATTGTTCCTGTGACCTGCTGCTCTGTATAGCTAAGTGCTTTTTGCTTTTTTGTTGCTTTTTTTCTGTCCAGCTTGTCTTTTGTTTTGCTGGAAGCTCTGAGACGCAAAGGGTGTACCGCCGTGCCGTTAGTTCGGCACGGTGGGGTTTTTTTTTTTGCCCCCTTTGCGTGGTTTTGCTTTAGGGTTTTTTGTAGACTGCAAAGTTCGCTTTACTGTCCTCGCTCTGTCCTAGAATATCGGGCCCCACTTTGCTGAATCTATTTCATCCCTACGTTTTGTCTTTTCATCTTACTCACAGTCATTATATGTGGGGGGCTGCCTTTTCCTTTGGGGAATTTCTCTGGGGCAAGTCAGGCCTATTTTTCTATCTTCAGGCTAGCTAATTTCTTAGCCTGTGCCGAGTTTCCTAGGTAGTTGTTAGGCGCAATCCACAGCCGCTTTTAGTTGTGTTTAGGATAGGATCAGGTGTGCAGTCTACAGAGTTTCCACGTCTCAGAGCTCGTTCTTGTATTTTTGGGTATTTGTCAGATCACTGTGTGCGCTCTGATCGCTAAGCACACTGTGTTTCTGGATTGCCTTCATAACACCTGTCATTGCAAACATAACACCTTGAGTGGCCTAGCCAGTCTCCAGATCTCAACCCTATAGAAAACCTTTGGAGGGAGTTGAAAGTCCGTGTTGCCAAGCGAAAAGCCAAAAACATCACTGCTCTAGAGGAGATCTGCATGGAGGAATGGGCTAACATACCAACAACAGTGTGTGGCAACCTTGTGAAGACTTACAGAAAACGTTTGACCTCTGTCATTGCCAACAAAGGATATATTACAAAGTATTGAGATGAAATTTTGTTTCTGACCAAATACTTATTTTCCACCATAATATGCAAATAAAATGTTAAAAAAACAGACAATGTGATTTTCTGGATTTTTTTTTCTCAGTTTGTCTCCCATAGTTGAGTTCTACCTATGATGTAAATTACAGACGCCTCTCATCTTTTTAAGTGGTGGAACTTGCACTATTGCTGACTGACTAAATACTTTTTTGCCCCACTGTATATTGAGAACAAGTTGGAAGCAGCACACCATCTCAAGTGAAAAAAATGTTGTTTAATAACCCATTACACGATTTTACGGCTCCATGTGTGAAAAAGGCTCACACATAGATAATAGATAGATTGATAGATATGGGATGGATAGATAGATGTATAGTAACATAGTAACATAGTAAGGCCGAAAAAAGACATTTGCCCATCCAGTTCAGATCTACGTCCTTCTACAGAACCTAATAATTGTATGATACAATATTGTTCTGCTCCAGGAAGACATCCAGGCCTCTCTTGAACCCCTCGACTGAGTTCGCCATCACCACCTCCTCAGGCAAGGAAATCCAGATTCTCACTGCCCTAACAGTAAAGAATCCTCTTCTATGTTGGTGGAAAAACCTTCTCTCCTCCAGACGCCCCCTTGTGCCCGTCACCTTCCTTGGCATAAACAGATCCTCAGCGAGATATTTGTATTGTCCCCTTATATACTTATACATGGTTATTGGATCGCCCCTTAGTCGTCTTTTATTCTAGACTAAATAAATAGATTGATAGATAGATTGATAGAAAAAGAGATTGATAGATATGGTATAGATAGATAATAGATAGATATGGGATAGATAGATCTATAGAGAGATAGATATGTTACAGATAGATCTATAGATCTATAGATAGATAGATAGATAGATAGATAGATACAACAATGTGTATTTTTTTCTAGTAAAGGACTTTATTCTGGCTGTGTCTTTATTTACCAGATAACAGAGCTTGATGTCACCTGTCAATAGAAAGGTGACATCAACCCCACAAATATTACCCCACTTGGCACCACTACAGGGCAAGTGGGAGTAGCCGGAGAAAGCACCAGAATTGGCGCATCTATTAGGTGTGGCTTTTCTGGGACAGCTGCAGGCTGCTATTTTTCAGCTGGGGGGGCCAAAATCCATGGTCCCTTCTATCAGAAAGAACATCACCTGTAAGTCATTATTTATAAGGTCTCATTATTATTATTATTTATATAGCACCATTAATTCCATGGTGCTGTACATGAGAAAGGGGTTACATACAGGGTTATAGATATCGTTTACCGTAAACAAATTTACAGTGACAGACTGGTACAGAGCGGAGAAGACCATGTCCTTGCAGACTTACATTCTTCAGGATAGTGGGGAAGAGACAGGAGGTTGGTGTGCTGCAGCATTGGTGGTGGTGAGGCGGCAGCTCGGGTGGTCGTGGCAGCAGCTCGGGTGGTCGTGGCGGCAGCTCGGGTGGTCGGTGACGTGGTGGCAGCTCGGGCGGTTGGTGACGTGGTGGCAGCTCGGGTGGTTGGTGACGTGGCGGCAGCTCGGGTAGTTGGAGACATGGCGGCAGCACGGGTGGTCGGTGACATGGCGGCAGATCTCATGCACAGACCACATTGAATGAACTGGCATGGCTCTATTGACCCAAACTTAACAGCTTCATATATGTCTATGAGGCTGTGACACTCAGGTTGGGCATACCGCGGCCAGTCGGTGCAATGTAGTCTGTTCTCAGGACGATTTGCACAGACGTCTGCATGAGCCATCACTGTACTGTAATCTCTTATATGTTCTGATTTATTTTCAGCAACATCTGGTCATCTGCCGAGGTTCCCCTATACCCACAACTGGCACTGTAGATGTAAACATGGTTAGGGGCCCACTCATACTGTATGTTTGCTCCCCCTCCCTGAGCTGAACCCCTAGCTATGCCTATAGATAGATAGATAGATAAAAGATAGATAGATAATAGAGATGGATAGATAATAGATAGATAGATAGATAGATAGATAGATAGATAGATAGATAGATAGATAGATAGATAGATAGATAAAAGATAGATAGATAGGTGATAGATAGAAGATAGAAGATAGATAGATAGATAGATAGATAGATAGATAGATAGATAGATAGATAGATAGATAGATAATAGATAGATAATATAGATAGATAGAAGATAGATAGATAATAGATGGATAGATAATGATTTGTTTTCCTTCTCAAACTGGACCTGTATATTAATAATGCATGCAATACTGTTGCATTTCTGAGTATTTCCCACATTTTATATAACCACTCAGCTGAGTTTTAATAAAACTCCAATAGCATGACACCCAATTTATTATTAAACACTGGGATGTTGGTGAAAGCTTCTAATAAATGTGATGCTATTCTGAATAATATTCATTAAAAAGGCACAAACAAGAAATGCTTGCAATAAATTATGTCAGGGCAGGTTTTTGCAAAGCGAAAAATGTGGTGTTTGAAGAAATGCATTTAATCAGAGCATGCTTGTCTGTATTATAAGCATTATAAAACCAGTTACTGGGCACCTACCCTACCAGTGCCTCCCAGGCTGCATGACCTGGGTGCAGAGGCGTAGCTAGGGTTTTGGTTCAGGGGGGGGGGGGGGGGGGGCGAAGCTTCTGAGTGGCCCCTAACCAGGTAACCTTCATTACAACTGAGACCTTAATAGTGGAGGAGAACCTCAGCAGATTACTGAAGATAATCTCTATATAAAGACAAACATGGATATTACCACCGTGTGGTCAGTGGTAGATACCAGCCCTACAGAACATAGAAACATAGATCACAGCACAGTTACAGATAATGACTTACCACTGACGTTCTTTCTGATGGAATTGTTCACTTTTCCCGTCTTTTCCATCTGGCCCAGACCGACATGACAACTTCTTTCAGCCAGGACTCATCTGCAGAGAATACAACAAAGACACGTTTCACTTCTCACATTTTCAGTACTGTCACCAATGGGACTATTCCCAATCTGCACAAACTCCTCATCCTGCTGATACCCCAATACTGAGCCGCTGCTGCCGTATGTGTCCCTATTACTGCACCTGATACCCCAATACTGAGCCGCTGCTGGCGTATGTGTCCTTATTACTGCACCTGATACCCCAATACTGAGCCGCTGCTGCCGTATGTGTCCCTATTACTGCACTTGCTGTGTGTTACTATGTGTCTTCTAAATTCTAATGCACCCCTCTATAATATAGTAATGCCGGGTGCAAGTGCCCTAGAAATCAGTGCCCATATTTTGCCCCCTAGAAAGTAATAATGCACTGTGTATCCCTTTAAAAGCCACAGTAACCTGAGTTCCCGTATAACAATAAGTGCCCACTTTACATTTAATATTGTCCCGAGTCTCCCCCTGTACGGCTCCCCCATACACAGTATGATGCTTTCTTATACACCCTATAATGCCCCCTCACTGTATAGTACCACCCACACAGTATACTGACCCCTTAGTAGCCTCCAAACTGTTTCATGGCTCCAACACTGAATGATTGCCCCCTCATTGTAATCTCCACACTGTATGATGCCCCCTAGATTGCCTCCATATAGTATAATGCACCAGATAGTCCTAAATGTAGTATAATGCACTCCCCATAAGCCTCCATATAGTATAATGCACTCCCCATAGGCCTACTCTATATTGTATAATGCACCCCCATAGGCAGACTCTATAGCACAAGGCAGCCCCTATAGGCAAACTCTATATTGTATAATACACCCCCATAGGCAGACTCTATAGCACAAAGTAGCACCCATAGGCAGACTCTATAGTAGAAGGCAGCACCCATAGGCAGACTCTGTAGTATAAGGCAGCACCCCATAGGCAGACTTTGCAGTATAAGACAGCACCCCCATAGGCAGACCCTGTAGTATAAGGCAGCACCCCATAGGCAGACCCTGTAGTATAAAACAGCACCCCCATAGGCAGACCCTGTAGTATAAGACAGCACCCCCATAGCCAAGACCCTGTAGTAGAAGGCAGCACCCCACAGACAGACCCTGTAGTATAAAACAGCACCCCCATAGGCAGACCCTGTAGTATAAGACAGCACCCCCATAGGCAGACCCTGTAATCTAAGGCAGCACCCCATAGGCAGACCCTGTAGTATAAGGCAGCACCCCATAGGCAGACTCTGTAGTATAAGACAGAACCCCATAGGCAGACCCTGTAGTATAAGGCAGCACCCCAGATGCAGACCCTGTAGTATAAGAGAGCACCCCATAGACAGACCCTGTAGTTTAAGGCAGCACCCCATAGGAAGACCCTGTAGTATAAGACCACCCCATAGGCAGACCCTGTAGTATAAGGCAGCACCCCATAGGCAGACCCTGTAGTATAAGGCAGCACCCCTATAGGCATACCCTGTGGTATAAGGCAGCCCCCATAAAAATAAATAAATAAATACTCACCTCTCTTCTTCCTGGTTCCTCCTCAGCTCTGAGCGCCCGCTCATCTTCTGACAGTGGGCGCCGGTTAGTGACGTCATTGCGCCCGCTGTCAGTGTTGGCATCGATGACGTCAGGCGCTGACAGTGGGATGATGGGAAAAGGAGCGTAGCGCTCCCATCAAAAACATAAAAAAACACAAAAAGAGTAAGGTGGTAAAGTCATGGCTATACGTTAGGAGCTTTTGCTGGTTCGCAATAAATCTGTGACAGGTACAGCTGACTTTGCAATGACGGGCAGGGGGCCCACTGCTGGCATTGGGCCCCCCACCTGTTCAGGGGCCCCATAGCGTCCGGGCAGCAAAGCAGGGAGATCAAGTCACCCTGCTCTGCCACAGACTGTAACTGTAGCGTAGCTCCTGGTGGGCCCCCTCAGAGCACGGGGCCCTGGGAAACCGCCCCCTCTGCCCCCTCTGGTAGCTACGCTACTGCCTGGGTGCAACTGTTGCCTATGCACCCCTCATAGCCATGCACAAGTTTGTAATTGAGTCGCCCGCCAGGGCCGTGGGGTACTCGGTATCGGGTCCGGTCGCACTTAAAGGTGATGTCACGGTGGCTGCGACCCGGTCGGTGGCCTAGGCGCCAAAATAAGGGGAAATGTCTTGAAAGGGTTTAATAAAGTTTGCTTGTGATGCCATCTGTGGTATTCGGCCAGTAGGGACCAACGCTACTTAAAGGGGACCTATGGGGTGATGGTGTGGCAGCCAGATGGTATAATTTATTTAGTGCAATCTGCCAACCCCAAAACAGTGATGGCTATTGAACCAGAGCTGGATCAGTGATGGCTGGTGAAGCAGACATGGATCAGTAATGGCTGGTGAGGCAGAGCTGGATCAGTGATGGCTGGTGAAGCAGACATGGATCAGTAATGGCTGGTGAGGCAGAGCTGGATCAGTGATGGCTGGTGAAGCAGACATGGATCAGTAATGGCTGGTGAGGCAGAGTTGGATCAGCAATGGCTGCTGAAGCAGAATTGTGTTTGTAATGCTGAAAAAGAGATGTTTCACATCACAAAGTGGTGACAGTATGCCAAATATCTAAGTACTCTGGCAACGTCCTGCCGTCTGAGCCGGATTTAAAGGGAACCTGTCACTCCGTTTTTTCAGTAGGAGATAAAAATACCGTTAAATAGGGCCTGAGCTGTGCTTTACAATAGGGTATTTTTTGTCCCCTGATTCCCTACCTATGCTGCCGAAATACCTTACAAAAGTGGCCTTTTTCGCCTGTCAATCAGGCTGGTCAGGTCAGATGGGCGTGGTCACAGCCCTCTTTCTCCCCCACATCTTGCTTAAGTTCCCGTTGGTGGCGTAGTGCTTCTCACATGCGCAAGTGCCGAATGCACTGCGCAGCTGTAGAAAAAGAGCGCGCTCGCCGCTATTCAGCGGTTTCTCGGTGGGCGCGGCCATCTTCCTGAGGCCGCGCGTGCGCAGATGGAGTCTCCTGCTTCCTGGGGCTTCAGGAAAATGGCCGCGGGATGCCGCGCGTGCGCAGATGGACATCGTGGTGGCCATTTTCCTGAAGCCGAGATTCGAACTCGGGGGGGTTGCCTAGTTGTAATCAAGCTGTCTAGTAGCCGCAAATCATCCAGTTGCAGCAAGGAAAACTAAATCTCCGAGCAGTCATAAATACTCAGAGACCACCCGAGCGTGCTCAGGAAAATCCGAGCAACGAGCATACTCGCTCATCACTAACAGGCACCCATACAGCCATACTACTACTTCCATATGTAAAAAATTATGATAAATTTACTTTAAGATTAAAGAAAAATAAGAGCGGATTATTATTTGGGGGTTGATTAAATATCAGCCTGATAATCCGGAAAGTCTGGTTGACAGGTGTGAAATGATTTAGCATATGGCACATGCAGGTAGCAATATTGCTGTACATGTAATATAAATGTAATCACTTTACCGCAGAGCGTCATATATTATACATACAGGATGTTTCAGATCTCCCACATGTGTTATAATGTAAGAGCTATCGTGGAATTCTCGCGAAAACATTTTACCATATTTTATGAAAATCAGCAGCGGCGCATTCAGCCCTCACCTGATCCATGAGGAAAATCAGAGTCAGATGCGTAATCTGTGGACGTGCCTTACAACAATGATTTATACATTAGAAGTGATGACAACTCGCATCTGCCATATTCATCTGTCTAGATGTTCAGGAGCATGAAACACCAATGTCCAGATATTCACTTTTTCATGTGCTTTTCTTTTTGTCTTCTTTTTATGGTTTTCATAAAAGGGCCCAAAAGCCTCTCTGCCACAGAATAAGTCAAGAGAAAAGGATCCGGCGCGCCTTATGGGGTTGAAGAGAACAATCTTTAATAGTGTGATCTATAAAACAGAAGGTTTTGGTCAGGTGGATTGCCATGTAGAGATCTGAAGTACAACCACTGACAAAAATTATGGAATCACCGGCCTTGGAGGATGCTCATTCAGTTGTTTATTTTTTTATAGAAAAAGCAGATCACAGACAAAACTAAAGTTATTTCAAATGACAACTTTCTGGCTTTAATAAACACTAAAAGAAATCAAGAACAAAAAATGTTGTATTCAGTATTTGTTACTTTTTTAGAACAAGCAGAGGGGAAAAATTATGGAGTCACTCAATTATGTGTGAAAAAATTATGGAATCATGAAAAACAAACAAGCAAAAAACACTCCAAAACATCACTAGTATTTTGTTGCACCACCTCTGGCTTTTATAACAGCTTGCAGTCTCTGAGGCTTGGACTTAATGAGTGTCACACAGGACTCTTCATCAATCTGGCTCCAACTTTCTCTGATTGCTGTTGCCAGATCAGCTCTGCAGGTTGGAGCCTTGTCATGGACCATTTTCTTCAACTTCCACCAAAGATTTTCAATTGGATTGAGATCTGGACTATTTGCAGGCCATGACATTGACCTCATGTGTCTATTTTCAAGGAATGTTTTCACAGTTTTTGCTCTATGGCAGGATGCATTATCATCTTGAAAAATGATTTCATCATCCCTAAACATCCTTTCAATTGATGGGATAAGAAAAGTGTCCAAAATATCAACATAAACTTGTGAATTTATTGAAGATGTAATGACGGCCATCTCCCCAGTGCCTTTACCTGACATGCAGCTCCATATCTTCAATGACTGTGGAAATTTGCATGTTCTCTTCAGGCAGTCATCTTTATAAATCTCATTGGAACGGCACCAAACAAAAGATCCAGCATCATCACCTTGCCCAATGCAGATTCGCGATTCATCACTGAATATGACTTTCATCCAGTCATCCACAGTCCACAAATGCTTTTCCTTAGCCCATTGTAACCTTGTTTTTTTTCTGTTTCGGTGTTAATGATGGCTTTCATTTAGCTTTTCTGTATGTAAATCCCATTTCCTTTAGGCGGTTTCTTACAGTTCGGTCACAGACGTTGACTCCAGTGTCCTCACATTCATTCCTCATTTGTTTTGTTGTGCATTTCTTGTTTTGGAGACATATTGCTTTAAGTTTCCGGTCTTGACACTTTGATGCCTTCCTTGGTTCTACCAGTATTTTTGCCTTTAACAACCTTCCCATGTTGATTTTAGACATAGCTGACTGTGAACAACCAACATCTTTTGCAACATTGTGTGATGATTTACCCTCTTTTAAGAGTTTGATAATCCTCTCCTTTGTTTCAATTAACATCTCTCGTGTTGGAGCCATGATACATGTCAGTCCACTTGGTGCAACAGCTCTCCAAGGTGTGATCGCTCCTTTTTAGATGCAGAATAACGAGCAGATCTAATTTGATGCAAGTGTTAGTTTTGGGAATTGAAATTTAGAGGGTGATTCCATAATTTTTTCCCACATAATTGAGTGATTCCATAATTTTTCCCCTCTGCTTGTTCTAAAAAAGTAACAAATACTGACCACAACATTTTTTGCTCTTGATTTCTTTTAGTGTTTACTAAAGCCAGAGAGTTGTCATTTGAAATGACTGTAGTTTTGTGCCATGTCTGTGATCTGCTTTTTTTTTTATAAAAAAAAAATAAATTGAATGAGCAACCTCCAAGGCTGGTGATTCCATAATTTTTGCCAGGGGTTGTATAAGGTAAGCGCTGTGAGCAGACGGCCCTGCATGAAGCGTCAAAAGGCGCTTGTCTTATACTTCAGCCTAAAGTAGACCGACATGTTATGTCGTCTGGATTGCACCATTAAAGATTGCTCTCTTCAGCACCAAAGTGTGCTGTATCGTTTCGTCTTGTTTGATACAGGGTGGCTACCGTCCTGTGCACCCACGGATATGGAGTGACGTGTGTCCTCTGCACAATCCTCAACAAAAGAAGCCAACGGTATTAGAAATGGACGGAGGTTAAGATGGAGGTCGTGGTACAGATTTTCAACTTGGTCCAGAAGCTTCACATCAAAGAGGTTGTGCAACTTAGAAAACCAGTTTTCATAATTTTCACTTTCCCCAGTTCCGGTAATCCACTGCCTCGGAGTAACCCTTGACTCTGCCCTGTCCTTCAAACCGCACATCCAAACTCTCGCCATCTCCTGTCGCCTCCAGCTCAAAAATATTTCCAGAATCCGTCCTTTCCTCAACCCTCACTCTACCAAAATGCTTGTACATGCCCTAATCATCTCCCACCGCGACTACTGCAACATCCTCCTTTGTGGCCTACCCTCTAACACTCTTTCACCCCTCCAGTCCATCCTTAACTCTGCTGCCCGACTAATTAGTCTCTCTCCTCGCTACTCCCCTTCTTCCCCTCTTTGCAAATCCCTTCACTGGCTCCCAATTTCCCAGCGTATCCAGTTTAAACTACTAACACTGACCTACAAAGCCATCCATAACCTTTCTCCTCCGTATATTTCCAAACTAATCTCTCAATATCTTCACTCACGTAATTTCTGGTCCTCCCAAGACCTCCTTCTCTCCTCCACACTTATTCGCTCCTCACCCAACCGCCTCCAAGACTTCTCCCGAATATCCCCCATCCTCTGGAATTCTGTGCCCCAACACGTCCGGTTATCCACCACATTTAGATCCTTCAAAAGAAACCTGAAAACCCACCTCTTCAGGAAAGCTTACAGCCTGTAAAGACCACACGACCACCTCAACACCATTGGAGCTACTGCAACCCCCGACCTACTGTCCTTTTCCATAATCCGGTAGAATGTATGCCTGCAAGGGCAGGATCATCTCCTCTCTGTATCAGTCTGTCATTGTTAGTTTATTTACTGTAAGTGATATTTGTATTTTATGTAACCCCTTCTCATGTACAGCACCATGGAATTAATGGTGCTATTTAAATAAATAATAATAAACTATTTTAGGGAAATTTGATATATTCGGGAGAAGCTCCTTTAGTTCAGTATGCTTATCAGATATGATACTTGAGATAAAAATAGGTAAAATTGAGTATTTATTCACAGCCGACATGTAGGAATAACATATAACTTATATACAAGGCTATAACTAAGCAATTACCCTATTGTATAGTGGAAAGTCCAACAGATGTAATTATGATAGCTTCTATCAGGCTTGTCAGATGGGTCCTGGGCCTTTTATTTTTCAGGCAATTGGTGTGAATATATGGTATATCACATGGGAGTTAAGTTCCATAATAAATGAAGACAAAAAGCAAGCCAGTGCATTATCATGGGAGAATATAGGCCTAATGTCAGACCTAAGGGAGAGATCAAAATACACCATATAATATAGTGATATTTATTTTACTCACTTATATAGTGCCATTAATTCCATAACGCTTTACAGACATTATCATATAGTCACTAGTACAACCCTGATAAGTAGAAAAGCAAGGAAGATATGCATATGTGTACCTGTGCACACACGTTTGTATTAATGTGCATATATTTGTATGCACATGCAGACATGGTTAGCAAAATGTATGGTAGAGAAAGGGAAATAATAAGAAGGAGAGAGTGAGAGACAGAGATAATGATAAATAATGAGTATTACAGATATGTGGAACACCATAGTTATACTGAGTAAAGTATTATAAACTAGTATTCGATTAGCAGACAAACAAAGCAGACAAACAAAGTAAAATGGTTTCAAGAAATACCTGTTGGTGAACTGGTCAGCAGTATGGAAATCTATATGTTGTCCTGTGTGGTGAGGTGCAGGTGGCAAACGACTGCTTCTTTATATGGGAAGTTTTCAATTACATTTATTACGGGGAACTGCGGTGAACTCACTGAGACTTTTTCTCACGGTGCTAGCGGTGATCTTACTGAGGTCACCTCAGTTCATCATTCCGGCTCACAGTGAAGTGAGCTAGGAATGCAGCCTCAGTGACCAGTGGTAGACTCGATGATGTCACCGCTAGTCACTGAGGCTGCGCTTTTTAGCAGCTCATTCTCCAGTGGTTTCCAGCCTGGACGGTGGCATCTTGGCACCATCCAGGTAGAAATCCAATTATCACAGACATAGGTTACAGCGTGGGACAGGTGAGGGATATGGTTGTTTTCTATTTTTGTTTTTTTTTTATAAGGGATGAGGGCTTCAGTGGAAAAGGTGTAAGGTGACTATAACTTTGTTTTTTTATTTTTAAATAAAAAAGTAAAATGGTGTATTTTTTTCAAATAAAGGACTTTATTCTGTAAGTGTGTTTATTTACAATACAACTATACGATTAGTAATGGATAATTGTCTTATTGACCCCTCTCCATAACTAACCCATAGCCTTGATATTACCAAACAGTACAAAGGTGACATCAACCTCACAAATATGAACCCAACTTGCCATCACCACAAGGCAAGTGGGAAGAGCTGGGAAGAGCTGGGCAAAGCACCTTATCTTGGCAGCTGCGGGCTATTATTTTTAGGCTGGCAGGGGGCAATATTCATGAACCCTTACCAGCCTTAGAATGCCGGCCCCCAGCTGTCTGATTTCGCCATGATAAAGCTGACAGCTGAGGGGAACCCACACCAATTTTTTTTGCATTTATTTAATATAGCGTAGGCGCCAGCTGATGAATACTCCCATCAGCCGCCACCTGCACATTCTACTATCAGCGACAGCGGATGTAGGCTGATAGGAGTTGGGTCACAGCTGCTGGCTCATGCTGTCATCTTATAGTGTGTAAACCGCGGCTCTCTAACTGGCGATAATGATCTTATCCCCGATTGCTGTCTTGTTTATGGTTAGGTCTTGCATCAGGATCCTTGATGCAAACAACTGGCTAAGACGATGGTGCAGACAACAAGGATTTGGATTCCTGGACCACGGTGTGAATTACTGGTATGATGGACTCCTCGCCAGAGACGGACTACACCTCAACAAACCTGGGAAACACACATTCGCCAGAAGACTCGCTACACTCATCAAGAGGGCGTTAAACTAGAAGAAGAGGGGACGGGAAGAAAAACATTAGACTCGAACAAAGACGACCCAGGAAAACATACTCAGAAGGGAGGTAAGAACATTTCTAAAACAATCCACAGTGAGGAGATTGGAACAAAACAAAATCCTCTAAACTGCATGATCGCAAACGCCAGAAGCCTGACAAACAAGATGGAAGAACTAGAAGCAGAAATATCTACAGGTAACTTTGACATAGTGGGAATAACCGAGACATGGTTAGATGAAAGCTATGACTGGGCAGTTAACTTACAGGGTTACAGTCTGTTTAGAAAGGATCGTAAAAATCGGAGAGGAGGAGGGGTTTGTCTCTATGTAAAGTCTTGTCTAAAGTCCACTTTAAGGGAGGATATTAGCGAAGGGAATGAGGATGTCGAGTCCATATGGGTTGAAATTCATGGAGGGAAAAATGGTAACAAAATTCTCATTGGGGTCTGTTACAAACCCCCAAATATAACAGAAAGCATGGAAAGTCTACTTCTAAAGCAGATAGATGAAGCTGCAACCCATAATGAGGTCCTGGTTATGGGGGACTTTAACTACCCGGATATTAACTGGGAAACAGAAACCTGTGAAACCCATAAAGGCAACAGGTTTCTGCTAATAACCAAGAAAATTATCTTTCACAATTGGTGCAGAATCCAACCAGAGGAGCAGCACTTTTAGACCTAATACTATCTAATAGACCTGACAGAATAACAAATCTGCAGGTGGTTGGGCATTTAGGAAATAGCGACCACAATATTGTGCAGTTTCACCTGTCTTTCACTAGGGGGACTTGTCAGGGAGTCACAAAAACATTGAACTTTAGGAAGGCAAAGTTTGAACAGCTTAGAGATGCCCTTAATCTGGTAGACTGGGACAATATCCTCAGAAATGAGAATACAGATAATAAATGGGAAATGTTTAAGAACATCCTAAATAGGCAGTGTAAGCGGTTTATACCTTGTGGGAATAAAAGGACTAGAAATAGGAAAAACCCAATGTGGCTAAACAAAGAAGTAAGACAGGCAATTAACAGTAAAAAGAAAGCATTTGCACTACTAAAGCAGGATGGCACCATTGAAGCTCTAAAAAACTATAGGGAGAAAAACACTTTATCTAAAAAACTAATTAAAGCTGCCAAAAAGGAAACAGAGAAGCACATTGCTAAGGAGAGTAAAACTAATCCCAAACTGTTCTTCAACTATATCAATAGTAAAAGAATAAAAACTGAAAATGTAGGCCCCTTAAAAAATAGTGAGGAAAGAATGGTTGTAGATGACGAGGAAAAAGCTAACATATTAAACACCTTCTTCTCCACTGTATTCACGGTGGAAAATGAAATGCTAGGTGAAATCCCAAGAAACAATGAAAACCCTATATTAAGGGTCACCAATCTAACCCAAGAAGAGGTGCGAAACCGGCTAAATAAGATTAAAATAGATAAATCTCCGGGTCCGGATGGCATACACCCACGAGTACTAAGAGAACTAAGTAATGTAATAGATAAACCATTATTTCTTATTTTTAGGGACTCTATAGAGACAGGGTCTGTTCCGCAGGATTGGCGCATAGCAAATGTGGTGCCAATATTCAAAAAGGGCTCTAAAAGTGAACCTGGAAATTATAGGCCAGTAAGTCTAACCTCTATTGTTGGTAAAATATTTGAAGGGTTTCTGAGGGATGTTATTCTGGATTATCTCAATGAGAATAACTGTTTAACTCCATATCAGCATGGGTTTATGAGAAATCGCTCCTGTCAAACCAATCTAATCAGTTTTTATGAAGAGGTAAGCTATAGACTGGACCACGGTGAGTCATTGGACGTGGTATATCTCGATTTTTCCAAAGCGTTTGATACCGTGCCGCACAAGAGGTTGGTACACAAAATGAGAATGCTTGGTCTGGGGGAAAATGTGTGTAAATGGGTTAGTAACTGGCTTAGTGATAGAAAGCAGAGGGTGGTTATAAATGGTATAGTCTCTAACTGGGTCGCTGTGACCAGTGGGGTACCGCAGGGGTCAGTATTGGGACCTGTTCTCTTCAACATATTCATTAATGATCTGGTAGAAGGTTTACACAGTAAAATATCAATATTTGCAGATGATACAAAACTATGTAAAGCAGTTAATACAAGAGAAGATAGTATTCTGCTACAGATGGATCTGGATAAGTTGGAAACTTGGGCTGAAAGGTGGCAGATGAGGTTTAACAATGATAAATGTAAGGTTATACACATGGGAAGAGGGAATCAATATCACCATTACACACTGAACGGGAAACCACTGGGTAAATCTGACAGGGAGAAGGACTTGGGGATCCTAGTTAATGATAAACTTACCTGGAGCAGCCAGTGCCAGGCAGCAGCTGCCAAGGCAAACAGGATCATGGGGTGCATTAAAAGAGGTCTGGATACACATGATGAGAGCATTATACTGCCTCTGTACAAATCCCTAGTTAGACCGCACATGGAGTACTGTGTCCAGTTTTGGGCACCGGTGCTCAGGAAGGATATAATGGAACTAGAGAGAGTACAAAGGAGGGCAACAAAATTAATAAAGGGGATGGGAGAACTACAATACCCAGATAGATTAGCGAAATTAGGATTATTTAGTCTAGAAAAAAGACGACTGAGGGGCGATCTAATAACCATGTATAAGTATATAAGGGGACAATACAAATATCTCGCTGAGGATCTGTTTATACCAAGGAAGGTGACGGGCACAAGGGGGCATTCTTTGCGTCTGGAGGAGAGAAGGTTTTTCCACCAACATAGAAGAGGATTCTTTACTGTTAGGGCAGTGAGAATCTGGAATTGCTTGCCTGAGGAGGTGGTGATGGCGAACTCAGTCGAGGGGTTCAAGAGAGGCCTGGATGTCTTCCTGGAGCAGAACAATATTGTATCATATAATTATTAGGTTCTGTAGAAGGACGTAGATCTGGGGATTTATTATGATGGAATATAGGCTGAACTGGATGGACAAATGTCTTTTTTCGGCCTTACTAACTATGTTACTATGTTACTATGTTACTATGTCTCCCCATAGTCTACTAGAATGAGTTTTCTCAGTTCTTTCTTGCTTTTGTTTTCTTTCTTTCTTTAATACAGTATCGGAGGAAGACGAAATAAAAAAAGACAGAAGGAGGAAGGTGGGAATAGAAACTGTCTGCACAATTGCACCTAATGGGATCCTCACTTGTGCAAGATAGACTAGGAAGACCAGACTGTCATGAGTTATAATCCAGCCCAATTTGCGTTTTTTAAAAATCCTAGCCCTTGGCTCCTAGTTTCTAGTTTATTGTGACTTCTAAACAATTCTATTAGCCTCAGGATACATTTTGGGACATGTGTGATTGGTGTACTGCCTGTTCAGAGGATTTATGTGGATTGACCTCTGTAACTCAGATGGTAGATATGGATCCCGATGAGCACACATGACACATAACTAGCAGATGGGAACCATAATCTGAAGTCTGTACTGTTGAAAACATGTCAGATTATATTGTACAGTTAATATTGGATATTTAAAAAAATGTCATTAATCATCTAAATAAATGATAAATATGGCACAAGTCAACGGAGACAATTTTTTATGGCACATTGCTAATTCCTCCCCAAAGCAGAAATTTCATACAAGAACTGTAAGAGACATGAAATCATAAAAAGGCAATGAGTAAATAATAATAATAACAAAATACTATAAAATCTAAGACCAATATGTTTGTGGTTGTGTTTGGCTCATGGTGATTTACATTGGCACTGAACCCACCGAACTGCAGGAAATCCAGTAATGACACTAAGTGATGAGAAATGTGTTATTAATATTTCATTCATCCCCTGATACAATCATTGACCACCAGTGACTCTATACAGACACATCAGCAAATTGGTAATTACTGGGATTTATTATAAATGTAGAAAGTACAGACAATGGGGCAGTAGAAACATCTTAATTACGTTGCCTATTATGTAACACTTGCATTTAACTCATGTTGACTTCAATTACAATATTATGTAATATTATTGGAACTTAATTAAAAGCTTTAAAATCTCTCTCTTCTGGCCCAATTCTGCAATTTCCCTTTTTATTTAATCTAATTTTATTTTGCTTTTTTTTCAAACCTCAATAGCATAATTTAATGACATTGTTTTAACCCCTTTCCCACCTGAGACGTATCCATACGTCCCTGTGACCTGGTGCTAATTGACTTGGGATGTACAGTATGTATACGTCCCGGCGATTTTGCGTACACAGAGGCTGTGAGCGCGCGATCGTTACCAGGTGTCAGCTGATTCCTGGGTCCCACACTGCTAGACTGAGACTGCCATCCATGGGAAGCTATACTGAAGGAATACTTAGCTCAGAAAGGGGGGGGGGGGCACATTTCCTGTTGATACAAAATGCAAGATATAAAAGCAAAACCAAAAAATTGAGCTGGATTATAACATGGTATACATGCAAAATGTAAGAGCACGTTCAAACTGTGGCCATTTCATAGCCAAAACCCAAGAAAAAAAACAACAAATAAACCAAAATGAGCATATACCCTACAGAAAGTAAATCAGTAAATAGTAATAGCACATGTAAATAACATAGGGTACCTAGTTAATGCTATTTTGATCAAAATGATCAAAACGCATTAAAGCCATCCCACCACGACAATGTGTGCCCATCGGGACGGTCCAATCTTGTCTCCAGTATTAAAAACGTATGATGTGACAAACCCCGTCAATGTGAATAAGAGCAGAAATGGACAGGACCAGCCTGAAACACTGGAAGTTATACAGATTAAATACTTAGCTCAGTAAGGGGCGCCACGCCGCCTGATTGCACAAAATAGAAAATATAAATCACATATTCCATCATGGAAGCGCTGTTTCGCAGTAGCTTCTTCAATGGGTCCTCGCCCCCATTGAAGAAGCTACGGTGAAACAGCGCTTGTCGGGCGCATGGGAACCGTGGCTGCACTATCCCTCTGCACTAGATACCACCGCATCTGATCACAGGTAATTTACTCCCTGGCTATTTAACCCTATTGTGGTAGGTTTCCATTGTTGCACCTCATGGTGGTAGTATTCGCCCTTACATTAGCAGGTCTCTTTCTTGCCTTGTATTTAGGATAGACATATACTTACCGGGTGCCTGTTTATTTAACCCATCAATAGGATATATTTTTATGCCGTAGGGGGTTGTACCTTGTATTACATTTAGATATATCTGCATTAGGTCATCTAGTTTGCTCATTTTTTATTTTATATTACCATCATATATTATCGCTATTGGGTATAATTGTTCAAACCCCTCATGGTATAGTGCAGTCTCGTTCTCTAGTCTGGTGGTTTAACCCCTTAGTGACAGAGCCAATTTGGTACTTAATGACCGAGCCAATTTTTGCAATTCTGACCACTGTCACTTTATGAGGTTATAACTCTGGAACGCTTCAACGGATCCCGCTGATTCTGAGATTGTTTTTTCGTGACATATTGTACTTCATGTTAGTGGTAACATTTCTTCGATATTACTTGCGATTATTTATGAAAAAAACGGAAATATGGCGAAAATTTTTAAAATTTTGCAATTTTCAAACTTTGTATTTTTATGCCCTTAAATCAGAGAGATATGTCACGAAAAATAGTTAATAAATAACATTTCCCACATGTCTACTTTACATCAGCACAATTTTGGAAACAAAATTTTTTTTGTTAGGGAGTTATAAGGGTTAAAAGTTGACCAGCAATTTCTCATTTTTACAACACCATTTTTTTTTAGGGACCACATCACATTTGAAGTCATTTTGAGGGGTCTATATTATAGAAAATAATGAAGTGTGACACCATTCTAAAAACTACACCCCTCAAGGTTCTCAAAACCACATTCAAGAAGTTTATTAACCCTTTACGTGCTTCACAGGAACTGAAACAATGTGGAAGGAAAAAATGAACATTTAACTTTTTTTTGCAAACATCTTAATTCAGAACCATTTTTTTTATTTTCACAAGTGTAAAAACAGAAATGTAACCATAAATTTTGTTATGCAATTTCTCCTGAATACTCCAATACCCCATATGTGGGGGTAAACCACTGTTAGGGCGCACCGCAGAACTTAGAAGTGAAGGAGCGCCGTTTTACTTTTTCAATGTTGAATTGGCTGGAATTGAGATTGGATGCCATGTCGCGTTTGGAGAGCCCCTGATGTGCCTAAACAGTGGAAACCCCCCACAAGTGACACCATTTTGGAAACTAGACCCCTTAAGGAACTTATCTAGATGTGTGGTGAGCACTTTGAACCCCCAAGTGCTTCACAGAAGTTTATAAAGTAGAGCCGTGAAAATAAAAAAATCGCTTTTGTTTACACAAAAATGATCTTTTTGCCCACAAATTCTTATTTTCACAAGGGTAACAGGAGAAATTAGACCACAAAAGTTGTTGTACGATTTCTCCTGAATACGTCGATACCCCATATGTGAGGGTAAACCACTGTTTGGGCGCACCGCAGAGCTTGGAAGTGAAGGAGCGCCGTTTTACTTTTTCAATGTAGAATTGGCTGGAATTGAGATTGGACGCCATGTCGCGTTTGGAGAGCCCCTGATGTGCCTAAACAGTAGAAACCCCCCACAAGTGACACCATTTTGGAAACTAGACCCCTTAAGGAACTTATCTAGATGTGTGGCGAGCACTTTGAACCCCCATGTGCTTCACAGAAGTTTATAACGTAGAGCCGTGAAAAAAAAAAATCGCATTTTTTCTACAAAAATGATCTTTTTGCCCACAAATTTTTATTTTCACAAGGGTAACAGGAGAAATTAGACCACAAAAGTTGTTGTGCAATTTCTCCTGAGTACGCTGATACCCAATATGTAGGGGTAAACCACTGTTAGGGCGCACCGCAGAGCTTGGAAGAGAAGGAGTGCCGTTTTACTTTTTCAATGTAGAATTGGCTGGAATTGAGATCGGACGCCATGTCGCGTTTGGAGAGCCCCTGATGTGCCTAAACAGTAGAAATCCCCCACAAGTGACCCCATTTTGGAAACTAGACCCCCCATGGAACTTATCTAGATGTGTGGTGAGAACCTTGAATGCCCAAGTGCTTCACAGAAGTTTATAATGCAGAGCCGTGAAAATAAAAAATATTTTTTTTTCCACAAAAAAGATATTGTAGCCCCCAAGTTTTTATTTTTACAAGGGTAACAAGAGAAATTGGACCCCAAAAGTTGTTGTCCAATTTGTCTTGAGTATGCTGGTACCCCATATGTGGGGGTAAACCACTGTTTGGGCGCACGGCAGAGCTCGGAAGGAAGGAGCGCCGTTTTGGAATGCAGACTTTGATAGAATGGTCTGCGGGTATTATGTTGCATTTGCAGAGCCCCTGATGTACCTAACCAGTAGAAACCCTCCACAAGTGACCCCATTTTGGAAACTAGACCCCCAAGGAACTTATCTAGATGTGTGGTGAGAACTTTGAATGCCCAAGTGCTTCACAGAAGTTTAGAATGCAGAGTCGTGAAAATAAAAAATATTTTTTTTTTCACAAAAAAGATTTTGTAGCCCCCAAGTTTTTATTTTCACAAGGGTAACAGGAGAAATTGGACTGCAATAGTTGTTGTCCAATTTATCCCGAGTACGCTGATGTGCCATATGTGGGGGTAAACCACTGTTTGGGCGCACGGCAGAGCTCGGAAGGGAAGGAGCGCCTTTTTGGAATGCAGACTTTGATAGAATGGTCTGTGGGCATTATGTTGCGATTGCAGAGCCCCTGATATACCTAAACTGTAGTAACCCCCCACAAGTGACCCCATTTTGGAAACTAGACCCCCCAAGGAACTTATCTAGATGTGTGGTGAGAACTTTGAATGCCCAAGTGCTTCACAGAAGTTTAGAATGCAGAGTCGTGAAAATAAAAAAATTTTTTTTTTTTCACAAAAAAGATTTTGTAGCCCCCAAGTTTTTATTTTCACAAGGGTAACAAGAGAAATTGGACCCCAGAAGTTGTTGTCCAATTTATCCCGAGTACGCTGATGCCCCATATGTGGGGGTAACCCACTGTTTGGGCGCACGGCAGAGCTCAGAAGGGAGGGAGCACCATTTGACTTTTTGAGCGCAAAATTGGCTGTCGTGTTTGGAGACCCCCTGATGTACCTAAACAGTGGAAACCCCCCAATTCTAGCTCCAATCCCTAACCCTAATCCCAACCTGATCCATAATCCTAATCACTAACCCTAACCATAATCACAACCCTTACCCCAAAACAACCCTAATGTCAACCCTAACCATAACCCTAATCAAAACCCTAAATCCAACACACCCCTAATCCTAATCTCAACCCTAACCTCAAACCTAACCCTAATCCCAATACACCCCTAATTACAACCCTAACCTTAACCCTAATCCCAAACCTAACCCTAATCCCAAGCGTAACCCTAATGCCAACCCTAACCCTAATACCAACCCTAATCCAAACCCTAAACCTAATCCCAGCTCTAACCCTAACTTTAGCCCCAACCCTAGCCCTAACTTTAGCCCCAACCCTAACCCTAGCCCTAAGGCTACTTTCACACTTGCGTTGTTTGGCATTCCGTCGCAATCCGTCGTTTTGGACAAGAAACGGATCCTGCAAATGTGCCCGCAAGATGCGTTTTTTGCCCATAGTATTGCCGACGGATCGTGACGGATGGCCACACGTCGCGTCCGTCGTGCACTGGATCAGTTGTGTTTTGGCGGAGCGTCGGCACAAAAAAACGTTCAATGAAACTTTTTTTGTACGTCGCATCCGCCATTTCTGACCGCGCATGCGTGGCCGTAACTCCGCCCCCTCCTCCCCAGGACATAGATTGGGCAGCGGATGCGTTGAAAAACTACAGCTGCTGCCCACGTTGTGCACAATTTTCACAACGTGCGTCGGTATGTCGGGCCGACGCATTGCGACGGCCCCGTACCGACGTAAGTGTGAAAGAAGCCTAACCCTAAATTTAGCCCCAACCCTAACCCTAAATTTAGCCCCAACCCTAACCCTAAATTTAGCCCCAACCCTAGCCCTAACCCTAGCCCTAACCCTACCCCTAGCCCTACCCCTAACCCTAACCTAACCCTACCCCTAACCTAACCCTACCCCTAACCCTAACCCTACCCCTAACCCTAACCTAACCCTACCCCTAACCCTAACCTAACCCTACCCCTAACCTAACCCTAGCCGTAACCCTACCCCTAACCCTAACCTAACCCTACCCCTAACCTAACCCTAGCCGTAACCCTACCCCTAACCTAACCCTAGCCCTAACCCTACCCCTATCCTAACCCTAACCCTACCCCTAACCCTACCCCTAACCCTACCCCTAACCCTACCCCTAACCCTACCCCTAACCTAACCCTACCCCTAACCTAACCCTAGCCCTAACCCTAACCCTACCCCTACCCTACCCCTACCCCTAACCCTACCCCTAACCCTAACCCTACCCCTAACCCTACCCCTAACCCTAACCCTAATTTTAGCCCTAACCGCTGTTCTCCTGCCGGCCGGCAGATGGAGACAGATGGCGGGCGCACTGGGCATGCGTCCGCCATGTTCTTCTGCCGGCGGCCAGGAGGAGCAGCAAGAGGATCCAGGGACCTAGGTGAGTATGCTAGGGTCCCCGAATCCCCCTATTTCTCTGTCCTCTGATGTGCGATCACATCAGAGGACAGAGAATTACACTTTACTTTTTTTTTTTTTTTTGCGGTCGCCGGTAAACAGTTAATTACCGGCGATCGCAAAACAGGGGTCGCTAAAACCGACCCCCGATCATGCTCTTTGGGGTCTCGGCTACCCCAGGCAGCCGAGACCCCAAAGATTCTCCCGGTGCCGGCCGGCGGGCGCACTGCGCATGCGCCCGCCATTTTGAAGATGGCGGCGCCCACCGGGAGACACGAGGAGCATCGGGGGAGCTAGGTGAGTATTGGGGGGCCACCTGGGACCCCTTTTCTCTGTCCTCCGATGTGCGATCACATCGGAGGACAGAGAAATTAAAAAGAGATCGCTTTTTTTTTTTTTGCGATCGCCGGTAAACGGTTAATTACCGGCGATCGCAAATGCGGGGAGGGTTAAAAAAACCCCGAATCATGTTCTCTGGGGTCTCGGCTACCCTCGGCAGCCGAGACCCCGGAGAAAATCGGCCTGTGGGGGGCGCTATACACTTTTTCCACAGCGCCGTTAATTAACGGCGCTGTGGTTTAAGTACCCTTAGCGGCCGCCGTTAAAAGGCGTATCGGCGGTCGCTAAGGGGTTAAACCCCCTCCTTCCTTTTCCTTTTCCCTCCCCATTTTTAATGTCTCATTTTACTGTTAATATTTTGTTTCAATAAAATTATTACTTTTTTAAATATCATCCCTCCTCTCTTCACTTCTGTTTCTGTTGTGGTACTCCATGATGGAATATGTGATTTATTTGAGTTTCTGAAGTGACTTATAGCCCGTGTTTTTGTTAGGACTATGGGAACAAAATAGAAAAGATAACAACAAAACCCCAAAAATGAGCTGGACTATAAGCTGGTATATGTGCAAAGTGTAAGAGCACGTTCACTGCCCTACTAACCCCTTAACGACCACCAATACGACAGTTAAGGGTGCTTATTAACAACACTGAAAAATAAGGGTATAGCGCCCCCCAATATTGCAAAATCTCCAGGTTCTCGGCTACTTGGGGTAACTGAGACTCTGGAGAACATGATCAGAGATGGTTTTTACGTTCCCTTGTCAAGTGATCGCCGTTATTCACCAAAAAATGGCGATCACAAAAAAGTAAATTAATTTCTCTCTTCTCTGATACGATCTAGCATAGGACAAAAGAGATAAATGGGGTCCCCCGATCCCACCCGATACCTCCGCCATCCACGGACCCTCATGCTCCATACCCCGGCCCTCTGTGTCATCTTCCTGGAAAAAAAATGGCAAGCGTATACGTATGAGATCTGCTGGCCGGTATGTAGCAACAATAGGGAATTTTTCCTATTAATTTGTTTTGATCACTGTGATAAATCCTATCACAGTGATCAAAATAAAGAAATAGTGAATCACATCCCCTTTGTCACCCCCTTAGTTAGAAAAATGTTGTAAAATATTTTTTTCCACTCTTTGCGGCTGGGGTTGGGGTTAAGGTTGAGGGTTGGTTTTGTGGTTAGGGTTGTGATAGGGTTGGGGTTAGGGTTGCAATTAGAATTGGGTCTTTTTCAAAAGTTAAAATAAAAAATGATGACAATATGACTGCCCAAGTGCTCCCTACTCAAGTTTGCATAGGTTGCTCGGGTATGCACGAAGTATCGCGGAACCTCGCATGGTTTTATGGGGTGTTTAACAGCCGCAAAACATGCTCAGAATTGACTCGAGCATGTTTCTCGAGCACGAACGATGTTTGGTGCATACCCAAGCACCCGATGCAAACTGGAGTAGCGGGCACTTGCGCTCAACACTATCGACGCCATATTCGATACGATGACCTAATGTTATCAAATTCTATGTCATACCTGTGGGTTCAAAATGCTTACTATACCCCAGGATAAAATGCTTGTGGGGTGTGTTAGGACTGGCGGAACGCACCAAGACAGATGGTATAGATGCGTTCGCAGTCCGGGGTCCACCGTGCAGGTGAAAACCTGCTGCTAGCAATTAGCAGACTATATGGCGGTACACTAAAGTATACACGCGTAGGTTAACCTCACCCAGCGTGAAAGAAGCAATCCTGTTAAGGCACAGGACCGCGGTACCGCACCTAAAGCGCGAGCAAGTAGTCAGCGAACTCAACCCCAACAGGAATTGAAGTCCGATTAGACCCTTGCTGGCACAACACCGCAACTGGGTGTGTAAGGAAACTGAAGAGCAATATTAAGGCACAAGAGTGCAGGCAGTGCCGCACTGACGAATGCCACTAACCACCCAGGCTTGGGTAAGGAAAGCACAGAGGAAGTGCACGGCGCCGTACTGGCGGTCACAGCAACTGGACGCTATAATGTGTGACTAGTGCTGTAGGATAAGTCGGGCGCTAGGTAGCAGCCATACACCTTCCGCGAACAGTCATTCAATAGGGTAGGGGTATCCAAGGACGACTTGCACTCACAACATACACACATTAGCAATTGTAAGACAACACTAGCGCATGGCCGTGCGGTCATGCGCAGTTTATATAGCTGCAGCACAGGAAGTGGCCACAGCACCTTTGCCCTTCCAAGACCTGCCAAGAGGACCAATGGAATGTGCTGCAGAGCCTGAGCACATGACCCTCGATCTCCAACGGGAGATCTTACCCTGGGCATGCTCAGTACGTGCAGACAAGGACTTAGTCCCAGAGAAGTCCGCTCGCTGCTGACCAGCACTGACTTTAATGGCAGCAGTAACTCTCAGAACAGAGTGAGAATGAGCAAGACGCTGGGACCGACGTCCTTGCTGAGCAGACTCCACTGCGGCTGCACAAGAATGGGAGACCGCAGCGGAGGTGGCTCGAGATTCCCCCTGTGCAGAAGAGGGAACTCGACCCCTAACATTACCCCCCCTCCTAGGGCCCCCCCTCCTTGGGCCTCGCTACGTTCGAAGGCAGCAATGAGCTGCGGAGCCTGAATGTGCTCAGCAGGCTCCCAGGACCTATCCTCAGGGCCGTAACCCTTCCAGTCCACCCAAAAAAAATTTTTGCCACGTACCACCTTGCACCCCAAGATAGCGTTCACCTCGAAATCGTCCGTAGACGAACCCGATGTCCCGGCAGATGACTCAGAAAACCGGGACATGTATACGGGCTTAAGGAGGGACACATGAAAGGTGTCGGTGATACCAAGGCGTGGAGGAAGAGCCAGACGGTAGACCACAGGATTAACCTGTTCGAGGACCTTGAAGGGACCCAAGTAGCGAGGAGCAAATTTAGTGGACTCAACTCGCAGCCTGATGTTATGGGCGGAGAGCCACACCAAGTCGCCAGGAGCAAAGGTCGGAGCGGGGCGCCGATGAGCATCGGCGGAGGACCTCATTCTCTCCTTAGAGGCCCGAATGGCATCCTGAGTGCGGTCCCAAATATCCCGTGCCTCCACAGCCCAGTCTGCCACCCTGGAGTCTGCGGAAGACACGGGCATAGGCACAGGTACCCGTGGATGCTGACCATAGTTGAGGAGGAATGGGGTTTGTCCAGTGGAGTCGGCTATGGCGTTGTTCAGCGCAAACTCTGCCCATGATAGCAAGGATGCCCAGTCGTCCTGCCTGGCTGAAACAAAAATGTTGCAGGTATGTGACCAAGGTCTGGTTGGCCCTCTCTACCAACCCATTCGTCTCGGGATGATAAGCGGAAGAGAGATTCAACTCAATACTGAAAAGACGACACAGCTCTCTCCAGAACCGAGACGCAAACTGGGGACCCCGGTCACTGAAAATTTTGTCAGGCATACCAAGTAGGCGGAAGATGTGCTTAATGAACAACGCAGCCAAGGCCCGTGCAGAAGGTAACCGTGGTAGCAGCACCAAATGCACCATTTTCGAGAAATGATCGGTGATGACCCAAATGATGGTACAGCCGCGAGACTTGGGCAAACCCACGACAAAGTCCATCCCGACCATCTCCCAGGGCCTATCTGCCACTGGCAAGGGATAGAGCAACCCAGCTGGCCTTTGACGCGGAGATTTATTTTTGGCGCAGGAGACACACGCCAGAATATAATCCCTGACATCCCGGACCATATGCGGCGACCAGTACGTCCTCGCCAGTAGCTCAGATGTCCTCTTTGTCCCAAAGTGTCCACCCACTCTGGACGAATGAGCCCAAGAGAGAACCTCCGGTCGCAAATTAATGGGCACAAAAGTCTTGCCCGGAGGCACAGACTCAAGCGAAACCGGCGCTACGGTTCTCAGGCTCTCAGAAGGAACAATAAGCCGAGGCTCCTCTTCCTCCTCTTCAGTTGACATAAGGGAGCGAGAGAGAGCATCAGCACGAATATTTTTCTCCCCGGCAAGGAAATGAAGAGAAAAGTGGAACCAGGAAAAGAACAAGGACCATCTGGCTTGGCGAGAATTTAGCCTCTGGGCTGTTTGTAAGTAGACCAAATTTTTGTGGTCAGTGTAAACCTGGAAGGGAAACCCCGCACCTTCCAGAAGATGTCTCCACTCTGAAAAGGCCAACTTCATTGCTAGCAGCTCCCTATCCCCGATGGAGTAGTTTCTCTCCGCTGGCGAGAAGGTCTTAGAGAAGAAGAAGCATGGATGCTTCCGACCTTGAGCATCCTTCTGATAGAGGACTGCTCCAGCACCAACGGATGAGGCATCCACCTCCATTAGGAATGGTTTATCCACATCTGGACGATGTAAGATGGGAGCGCTAGCAAAATGGGACTTAATAGAAGTGAAGGCCTTGGAGACCTCTTCCGACCACAATTTAGGATTCGCTCCCTTCTTGGTGAGGGCTACCAAGGGAGCTACCAGAGTTGAGAAGTGGGGAATGAACTGGCGGTAATAGTTAATGAACCCCATAAAGCGCTGCACCGCTTTAAGAGAATGGGGCTCTTGCCAGTCCATCACAGCCTGTAGTTTGGCAGGATCCATAGCCAATTCCTGGGCGGAGATGATATAGCCCAGGAACGGCAAAGACTCCTGCTCAAACATACACTTCTCCAACTTAGCGTAAAGAGAGTTTGCCCGTAGGAGGTCGAAGACTCTGCCAACATCTCTCCGGTGGGAGTCAATATCTGGAGAAAAGATGAGAATATCATCCAGATAGACTACAACTGAGGTGGAAAGCATATCCCGGAAGATGTCGTTGACAAAGTCCTGAAAAACGGCTGGGGCATTACAGAGCCCGAAGGGCATCACCAGATACTCATAGTGCCCATCTCTGGTGTTAAACGCCGTTTTCCATTCGTCCCCCTCACGGATGCGAATCAGGTTGTAAGCACCCCGCAGATCTAATTTAGTAAACACTCTAGCTCCCCGAAGCCTATCGAAGAGCTCGGATATCAAGGGCAAAGGATACTTGTTCTTAACGGTGATAGCGTTAAGACCCCTGTAGTCTATGCATGGACGTAGTTCCCCATTCTTCTTCTGCACGAAGAAGAACCCTGCCCCAGCAGGTGACACTGACTTCCTGATAAACCCTCTTGCCAGATTCTCTTGAATGTACTGAGACATGGCCGCCGTCTCCGGGAGAGATAATGGATAAACTCGACCCCGGGGAGGCTCCGCACCAGGCAAGAGATCGATAGGACAGTCATAGGGGCGATGGGGCGGAAGGGTCTCCGCCGCCTTTTTGGAGAACACGTCTGCGTAAGACCAATATTGCTTGGGGAGAGAGGATAGATCTGCGGGTACCTCAGTAGTAGCAACCTGAACGCACTCTCGGTGACACCTACCCCCACATGATTCACCCCATCCCAGAATTCTGCCTGAGGACCACTCGATGTGAGGAGAGTGGTACCGTAGCCAAGGTATCCCCAACAGGACCTCATCAATACCCTCAGGAATGATGAGCAGAGAAATATTCTCCTGATGGGATGGCGACATGGACAGAGTAACAGGGATGGTCTGATGTGTTATCTGTGCGGGGAGTGTCGACCCATTCACCACTCGTACCGTTACTGGTTGAGATAGCATAACCAGGGGTATTGCGTGATGTTGGGCGAAGGCAGAAGACATAAAATTGCCCTCCGCCCCAGAATCCATGCAGAGGTCTACCGAGTGGGAGGATGAGCCAAAGGTAATTGTCCCCTTAAAGGACAATTTGGAAGCAAACGTCGCAGTGTCTAGTGCACCTCCACCTACTACCACTAGACGCTGACGTTTCCTCGACCGCTGATGACATTTGGTGGCAAGATGTCCTGACTGTTGGCATACATGGCAACCCTGGAGTGCACGAGCGGTCTGGGACTTAGATCCCGCTCGTGACACCACCTTAGGTTCCAGGAACTCAGGAGCCTGGACTGGAGATTCCAAAGGGTTGGCGAAGGTGGGAGCCAGCCGAAACCTCTGCCTACACTGGGCTCGCTCTAACCTCCGCTCGTGAAAACGGAGGTCAATGCGAGTAGATACTGTTATTAACTCTTCCAGTGTGGCGGGAATCTCCCTAGTGGCCAGAGCATCCTTAACGTGGTCAGCCAGCCCCCTCCAAAATATAGGGATAAGGGCTTTATCTGACCACTCCAGCTCAGATGCTAGAGTGCGGAAATGGACGGCAAAAAGGCTGACCAAGGACGAGCCCTGAGTCAGTGCCAACAGTTGGAGCGCCGTGTCATGGGTGACACGAGGTCCTAGAAAGACCTGTTTCAGAGTGCTCAGGAATAACGGAGCACTCTGCACCACATGATCGCCACGCACCCACAGCGGCGTAGCCCACTGCAACGCCCTGTCCGACAATAAGGAAATTATAAAGCCCACCTTAGCCCGCTCTGTAGGGAAACGAGAGGCCAGAAGCTCGAGATGTATTGAGCACTGACTCACGAAACCCCTACAGGACTTACTGTCACCAGAAAATTTCTCTGGTAGAGGGAGGCGAGATAGCGTCGGTACAGGGGCGGCAGTGGAGAAGGTAGCTGCAGCCACACTTGCAGCCTGAACAGCGACAGCAGTAACATCCACAGCTGAGGTTGAACGCTCAAGAGCCGCCAACCTTCCCTCCAGCTGCTGGACGTACCGCTGTAAACGCTGGTCGTCCGCCATTTTACTAGCCAGACCCTGGCGCTAGTATTCTGTTAGGACTGGCGGAACGCACCAAGACAGATGGTATAGATGCGTTCGCAGTCCGGGGTCCACCGTGCAGGTGAAAACCTGCTGCTAGCAATTAGCAGACTATATGGCGGTACACTAAAGTATACACGCGTGGGTTAACCTCACCCAGCGTGAAAGAAGCAATCCTGTTAAGGCACAGGACCGCGATACCGCACCTAAAGCGCGAGCAAGTAGTCAGCGAACTCAACCCCAACAGGAATTGAAGTCCGATTAGACCCTTGCTGGCACAACACCGCAACTGGGTGTGTAAGGAAACTGAACAGCAATATTAAGGCACAAGAGTGCATGCAGTGCCGCACTGACGAACGCCACTAACCACCCAGGCTTGGGTAAGGAAAGCACAGAGGAAGTGCACGGCGCCGTACTGGCGGTCACAGCAACTGGACGCTATAATGTGTGACTAGTGCTGTAGGATAAGTCGGGCGCTAGGTAGCAGCCATACACCTTCCGCGAACAGTCATTCAATAGGGTAGGGGTATCCAAGGACGACTTGCACTCACAACATACACACATTAGCAATTGTAAGACAATACTAGCGCATGGCTGTGCGGTCATGCGCAGTTTATATAGCTGCAGCACAGGAAGTGGCCACAGCACCTTTGCCCTTCCAAGACCTGCCAAGAGGACCAATGGAATGTGCTGCAGGCGCACATGACCCTCGATCTCCAACGGGAGATCTTACCCTGGGCATGCTCAGTACGTGCAGACACGGACTTAGTCCCAGAGAAGTCCGCTCGCTGCTGACCAGCACTGACTTTAATGGCAGAGATTGGAGAAGCAGCAGTAACTCTCAGAACAGAGTGAGAATGAGCAAGATGCTGGGACCGACGTCCCTGCTGAGCAGACTCCACTGCGGCTGGACAAGAATGGGAGACCGCAGCGGAGGTGGCTTGAGATTCCCCCTGTGCAGAAGCGGGAACTTGACCCCTAACAGGGTGTGGTTTCCAAAATGGTGTCACCTGTGAGGGTTTCCACTGTCTAGGCACACCAGGGGCTCTCCAAATGTGACACGGTGCCTGCTCTCGATTCCAGCCAATTTTGCATTAAAAAAGGTCAAATGGTGCTCCTTCCCTTCCAAGCTCTGCCGTACACCCAAACAGTGGATTTCCCCCACATATGGAGTATTGGCGTACTCAGGAGAAATGGCACAACAATTTGTTCAGTCCATTTTCTCTTGTTACCCTTGTTAAAATAAAAAGTTTGAGTCTAAATAATTTTTTTGTGAAAAAGTTCATGAAGAAACTGAAGGGTTAATAAACTTCTTGAATGTTGTTTTGAGCACCTTGAGGGGTGCAGATTTTAAAATGATGTCACCTTTGCATATTCTCTGTCATATAGGCCCCTCAAAGTCACTTCAAATGTGATGTGGCCCTTAAAAAAAATGGTTTTGTAAATTTTGTTGGAAAAATGAGAAATCGCTGGTCAACTTTTAATCTTTATAATGTCATAACAAAAAAAAATTGTGTTTCCAAAATTGTGCTGATGTAAAGTAGACATGTGAGAAATTTTATTTATGAACTATTTTGTGTGACGTAACTCTCTGATTTAAGAGCACAAAAATGAAGTTTGAAAATTGCAAAATTTTCAACATTTTTGCAAAATTTCAGTTTTTCCATAAAAAAATAAAGTGATATGGAAGAAATTTTACCACTATTGTGAAGTACAATATGTCATGAAAAAAATATTCTCAGTATCAGTGTGATCCTTTGAAGCTTTCCAGAGTAATTGCCACATAAAGTGTCAGTGGTCAGAATTGTAAAAATTGGCTTGGTAAGAATTGGCTCGGCTAAAAGGTTAAAAGGAATTTGTAATCAAAAAATGACCTATTATTTAAATCAGGGCCGGACTGGGACTAAAATTCAGCCCTGGCATTTGAAGTTACACAAGCCCACTTGTCGCATGGTGACTGTATAATATCTTTGTACACTTGTAGGTTACAAGAAGTGAGGGGAGTGTAACACGACTATATAACATATAATCACAGCTGTATCCAGCATTACAGCTCAGTCCCCATAGAATGTAATGCAGCACAGCCCCCATAGAATGTAATACAGCACAGCCCCCATAGAATGTAATGCAGCACAGCCCCCATAGAATGTATTGCAGCCAGCCCCCATAGAATGTAATGCAGCACAGCCCCACAGAATGTAATGCAGCCAGCCCCCATAGAATGTAAAGCACCACAGCCCCCATAGAATGTAATGCAGCACAGCCCCCACAGAATGTAATGCAGCCCCCCCACCTTAAAAGGTTAAAAGGAATGTGTCATCAAAAAATGACCTATTGTTTAAATCAGGGCCGTCAGGGCCGCCCATTGTGGGCGTGCGCTAGCGATGCGTCCGACATTGCATTCAATGGTGGCATTAACGGACTACGTTACACCGTGTTATGCCGCGGTGTAATGTAGTCCATTTAACGTAGTCACTGAACACAAAGTGAACCTAGCCTTAGGGTTAGGGTTGGGGCTAAAGTTAGAGTTTGGATTAAATTTACGGTTGGGATTAGGGTTTGGATTAGGGTTAGGGGTGTGGTTAGAGTTATGGTTGGGATTAGTTTTAGGGGTGTGTTTGGGTTAGGGTTTCAGTTACAATTGGGGGGTTTAGACTGTTTAGGCACATCAGGGGCTCTCCAAATGCAACATGGTGTCCGATCTCAATTCCAGCCAATTCTGCGTTGAAAAAGTAAAACAGTGCTCCTTCCCTTCCGAGCTCTTCCTGGTGCCCAAACAAAGGTTTACCCCAACATATAGGGTATAAGCGTACTCAGGACAAATTGAACAACTTTTGGGGTCCAATCTCACCTGTTAACCTTGGGAAAATACAAAATTGGGGGCTAAAAATAATCTGTGTGTAAAAAAAAATTATTTTTTATTTTCATGGCTCTGTGTTATAAACTGAAGTGAAACACTTGGGGGTTCAAAGTTCTCACGACACATCTAGATAAGTTCCTTGGGGGGTCTAGTTTCCAATATTTGGTCACTTGTGGGGGTGTTCTACTGTTTAGGTACATCAGGGGCTCTGCAAATGCAACGTGACGCCTGCAGACCAATACATCAAAGTCTGCATTCCAAACGACGCACCTTCCCTTCCGAGCTCTGCCATGCACCCAAACGGTGGTTCCCCCAACATATGGGATATCAGCATATTCAGTACAAATTGGACAACAACTTTTGGGGTCCAATTTCTCCTGTTACCCTTGAGAAAATACAAAACTGGGGGCTAAAAAATAATTTTTGTGGGAAAAAAGAATTTTTATTTTCACGGCTCTGCGTTATAAACTGTAGTGAAACACTTGGAAGTTCAAAGTTTTCACAACACATCTAGATAAGTTCCTTAGGGGGTCTTCTTTCCAAAATGGGGTCACTTGTAGGGGCTTCAAAGTTTAGGCACATCAGGGGCTCTCCAAACGCAACATGGCGTCCCATCTCAATTCCAGTCAATTTTGCATTGAAAAGTCAAACGGCGCTCCTTCCCTTCCGAGCTCTGCCATGCACCCAAACAGTGGTTTACTCCCACATATGGGGTATCTGCGTACTCAGGACAAATTTTACAACAATTTCTGGGGTCCAATTTCTTCTGTTACCCTTGGGAAAATAAAAAATTGGTGGCGAAAAGATCATTTTTGTGAAAAAATATGATTTTTTATTTTTATGGCTCTAC